>NC_137976.1:69389920-70115809 GCF_963924665.1 Micromys minutus
CCCACTCGTTTATCATGGCTCCCCGGGATCATCTTCCAAATATTTCCCTACACTCAAATCCAGGTAAACAAAACCCATCCTGGCCCTCTTAAGGGTGAAGAAACAAATCTGAGGGAGAAAGAGACTGGGAGAGACAGAGACACAAAAACAGAGACACAAGACACACACAGAGGGAGACAGAGAGACAGAGAGACAGGCAAAGAGGCAGAGAGGGATGGTGGCGGGGAGACAGAGAGACAGAGAAACTGGATTAGACACAGCATCTCATCAACAAAGCCCAGATGTAAACTCGGTCTGTCCACCTTGCCTCATAAGGCTCCACTGCTTCCCTCTCAAGGCTTTTGAACTTCTACCAACATCTGCCTGTAGCCGCCTTTAATTCACTCCCACTAGCAAATGGAAGCTTCCTGAAGACACCCAAGCATCTCCCAGTCCTTCAGCAGTTCCCATTAGCGGGCTGTTCTCAGTGGTGGAGAATGCAGTCCCCTCTGCCACCATAGGCAGTGGCTTGAAGTTTCCTGGTTTTAAACACATAGTCCATCCAATCCTAATAAATGTAAACCAGAGTTTAAAATCTGAAAAGCAGAGGACAGTGTGATGGGTATCCCCCCCTGCCCCCCAGGGTGCTATTAGCAGTTTGGCATGTCCTGTCCAGTGGGAATGCTAATGGGACCCTTCAAGTCTTGCCAGTCTGATTAAGAAACTGTAACAGTGTAACTGCAGAGACAGAGGTGTGAACTGCAGCAGAGGAACAGATGTCCCTGCAGGCCCTGCTGGGTTACCTTCCTCTGGCTTGTAGCCTCCTGCTCTCTTCAGGAGGAGCACCGCAGGCTTGCTGGGATCATCGAGGGTTTGAACTGCCGGGCATCCGAATCCATCTGGTTAGCTACGCTGCTTGCAGATAAGGAAGCCCGAGAGGACAAAGCCTGGGCAGGGAGGGAAGGCAGAACCAGGAACAGATCCAGGTTTCTTTGCCCTCAGACACCCGTTTCCCTCCTAAGTCATGGTGATTCTGTGTTCTAACTCTGAGCCCACGTTTTCACCTCTGAAAAAGGCCAACTTAATGAGATCCGTGGGTGTCAGGATTCTGAGGAGTGGAGAGAGGATCCCGTAGGGAACTCATGTCACGAATGTGCACATGTAAGAAACCGGAGTGGAAAGGGCTCTAAAGCCTCTGGACCAGTGGCTCTCACCCTTCCTAATGCTGCAACCCTTTAATACAGTTCCTCATGTCGTAGTGAGCCATAAAATTGTTTTCGTTTTTACTTCATAACTGTAATGCTACTGTTATGAGTTGTGATGTAAATCTGTATGTTTTCTGATGGTCTTGAGTGACCTCTGTATAAGGGTCATTTGACCTCCAAGGGAGTCACTGTAGGGAACTGCTGCTCTACAAAGACAAATGCGGTGGACTGGGGAGCCTCGCTTCTCTTTCTGCTTAGCTGAACGCCCGTTTCTTCCTCTCCCTTCCTGCCCAGTCTCTCTCTATGAGTTGGCCTCGGTTCTAGATTCTGCTGGTTATTGCTGTGATGCGTATTGATCTCACTGCTGGGTGTGGAACCCAAGGTCTTCACTGGCTAAAGCACATACTTGACCAGTGATCTACATCCCTAGCTCTGGGTACCCCCTTCCCCCACTTTTGAACAGAGCCTTGAAATTGGATGTTAGGAATAAAATAATGTTTTTGTAACAGGGATTGGTTCAGATTAAATGTGAAAGGTCTTTCCTTTCAAAAGCTGCCCGCCCATCATTCCCAAGGGTGTCGGCAAGAGAACAAACTTCAGTACAACCGGCAGGCAGGAATGACTTCTCACGAGGCAGACAGAATGTCAAGAGCTGTCAGAGTAAAACCCAGTTGCTCTGGCGATCAAAGCAAACGGGCTGTGCTATTTATGGGGTCTTGTTTATTGGTGCAAAAGAAAGCCTCCAGATCTGCCAACCTTACAACCAGGAACAGAGCAGATTAACCCTGCAGGGGTTCTGGCCAAAGGGGATGGCTCTGGATCCCCAGAGATAGGCTCTGCGAAGGCTCCACTGACTCTAACCTGTCCTTTCTGTTGACAGCAGCCCTCCAGCTGTTCCCAGTGTTCTCCACAGCATGTGGGACTGAGATGTGTAGTCACTACCCTTTCCCCCAAGTGGCCTCGAACTGTGGTCACAGTAGTGCTCAGTGACAAACAGACCAACTCCTCTTGCTTCTGGATTCTCAGATGCAGATCCATTGCCCGGAAATGGACAGGACGGGGCAGAGTACATCTGGGGACCCTCCCGGAAGGCCATCTGCTCTCCCCACCTGTCCCTTACGAGACAACTACGTGTAACTGGGCTCTGTGTATAACTGTGGAGAAATCTATATATTCTCCACAAAATTAGAAATGCTTCCAGTGGTCATTGATCCCCGAGGAGCAGATAAACAAGAAAGACTGAAAAAACCGTCAGCTTCTTCCTCGCCCTCAGAGGCAAAGTCCTCACAGGCTTGCCTGTCTCCAGCAGGGCCTCCCTTTTTGGCTGACTAGTCAAACTGGTCAGATGTGTTCAAGGCTGGTGTTAAACATGTTTCTGCTTTATAGGAAATTATAGCCTTATCAGCTCCACTTTCTTTAAGTTAAGCCAAAATTAGGGCAGAGGGGGCCCACCCTATGGCACTTAAAACCATTAAAAAGACTCAGACCCTCCCAGGGTAATTAGATACCTGTTTCAGAACCCCTTCTTCACGTTGTGGGAAATGTTTTTCTCTGTGGGCCGGGCCTCCCTCTCCTTCCTTCCTCCCACCAGGCTTCCACATTTTGATACTTTGGTACCTGTTGCTTCCTGTGTCTGAGGACTTTTACCCCCTGCCTTTAACTTCATTTTTAAAAGGAAGAAGAAAAGAAAGGCTGCCCGGCCTCTCTCACAGCACTACACTGTTTCTGGGTTCCGGGGAAGCTGTTTCTGGAGACTGAGCAAATGTTAATGTTGAGAGAAAAATGTTCTTCTCTCAATAAGGGGGGGGGGCTTAGCCCGTGCTGAGCTGAGCCGGCTCACCTTATTCTGGAGCACACTGCCCCTCAGCTCCACCTGTGCCACCACCCACATGGTGCCTTCCTGCTTGCCAACTTCCCTCTGTGTGATCCCCATCGCCCACTCAACTGCAGGCCTCCTTCCGGACCGCCCCTCACGATGAGTAGTTTGTCAGTTACTATACATCAAGCTGCCACCAGCCAGCAACACAGAAAGCCCCATCTGTTCTTGGGAGCATTCCAGCAGCAGCCCCCACCCACCCACCGCCCACGACTGCCAGCAACAGGCAGACTGTCCCAAAAGTGTCCTCCCTCCAGGCCCAAGGGAGGCTCAAGACTGAGCACCCCAGGACTTGGCTTGGGGAACAGGATAGCAGCATTACTGGCTAGGGGCCATGCTGTAGCAAATGTAGGCTTCCTCGATCTTGGAGCAGGCGTATCCTGGCAAGATCTGAGTGCTGAGTGCACGGGACCAGAAACTTCGTTCAGTGTAGATCTGGAAGCTTGGGGAAGGTCAGAGATAGAGTGCTTTCCTAGTATATGTGAGGCCCTTGGTTCGAAGCCTGGGACTTCTAGCAGCGGGTGGGAGGGCAGTTGGTTGGGGAGGGGCAAGAAAGAGTGTGTATCTTCTCTCCAGCTCGGAACCTCCATCCATCATGTGACCACTGCTTTTATCTCAGGTTATCTTCCCTGATGTTTGGCAGGTGCTGTTATGAGGATCATGGCTTCAGTTTAGACAAATTAGACATTTCCCTGGAAATCCAGACAAGAGGCCAAAGCAGTGTGCAGGATTCTGAGCTCCAGGTGCTTGGATGAGAACTCTAGCTGTCTCTGTCTCCCTCCCCTCCCCCACCCCACGTGCTCATGTGTGTGCACAGTATTTTGATGATATCTCCATTACCCACTTTTACCCATCCCCCATACTGAATTCCTTCCAAATAAATCTTCTGTCTACTGTCACATATTTTTGTTGTTGTTTATTGGACTTGCTCCCTTTGGTATGTTTTGGTTTGGTTTGGTTTGGTTTGGTTCTGGGAGGGGAGGTGAGGGTAATTACTTTGAGCACCAGCAACATGCCAGCAGTAGTACCAATAAGGAATTTGACTCTACCTTCCAAACAATCATTAACAGCTTATACCTTATCAGAGAGGTGTGACACCTTGAGCCCCATCCCCATCTATAATGGAATGTTGAGGAGCCCAGGTAAGCAGGTAAGCTCTGCTGCTATTGCTTCATGAACATGACAATCCTGCCCTCACTACCCAGAAGACTTTCATATCATTCTTCCCCTTCTTTCCATTCTTCCCTCCAGCCTTTTTCCTCAGCGAATTTCGAGCCTTGGAGGAGGTAAGACACACAGATGTCCTGTTCAGGGTTGACACTCTGAGCACTTACCTGTTCTCAGCACCTTGACTGGTTGTGAGTCTTCACACTAACCAGTGCCCGTTGCAAACGGGAGCTTCTCTACCCAGGCTAAGATGGTACGTACATAAATACTTAGGAGGCAGCTTGACAATTTCCCTTTACCAAACCAATAATAATAGGTTATTGGGGCCTATGACCTCTCTAGCCAAGGGTTTTTGACTGTGCCAGGTATGAATTTCTGGAGGCATAAATTTTTTCCCACCATTTTTAATATGCATTCAACCTTGACTCTAGCTTACTACCCACCAGAAATGGTAGAAAAGAAAAATTATTAGGATATGGGAGAAGTAGACCTATTTAGAAATAGTTCTTTGGGGGGATGAGTTTAATCTTCATTGTCAGGATAACAGCAATCCAATTCAATAGTAAACACCAAATATGAGTCAGTACCTGCTGTCTAGTCCTGTCAGCAGACACCACATATAAGCCAGCAGCTACAGTCTAGTCCTGTAAGCAGACACCACACATGAACAAGCTTCTGCAGTCCAGACCTGTCAGCAGACACCGCACATGAACCAGCAGCTGCAGTCCTGTTCTGTCAGCAGACACCGCACATGAACCAGCAGCTGCAGTCCAGTCCTGTCAGTAGACACCACACATGAACCAGCAGCTGCAGTCCAGAGTCCAGTCCTGTCAGCAGACACCACACATGAACAAGCATCTGCAGTCCAGTCCTGTCAGCAGACACCACACATGAACCAGCAGCTGCAGTCCAGTCCTGTCAGCAGACACCACACATGAACCAGTAGCTGCAGTCCAGTCCTGAAGAAAACACAAGGTTTCCAACTGGCCTGAGCTTGTGGAAACAGAAAGAAGCTGCAGAAACTTCACAGGAGGTTCTTTGGTGAGTTTCTTCCAATGGCATCACCACCATACAAGAGCTCAGCACCGCAATGTAAGGTGAACTAATACATGTGTGTCACATGAAGAATATCATGGTGGAGCAAAGCAAATCAATGCTTAAGCTCCCACTGTCTGTGAGTTCATATCCATATTTCCTCTGAACATTATGCATTCTCTCACCTGTGTCTGCTTCAGAAAAACATTCTTTCATGTGTCTCATTTACATCCTTTCACCTGCGTGCCCCAGCAAAACGTCATTTGACAAGAAAACAGAAATTTCCACTTCAGGTTTCCTTTGTGATGTGGGCTCAAACTCTATCAGGAAGTAGTTGGTTACTCCTGTAACTAGTGTGCCACTATTGCACTACAGGACACAACTTTCAGAGCAAGGCACAAGCTTGTGACATGAAACTGAAATCAAAGGTCAGTGTTAACCTTTCTATAAATGCACATAGCTAAGTTTTATTTTGCATCTTAAAAAAAAGTGTAATTAACACAAAGTTTTGAAATAGAGCATCACATAACATAGTTGTGACCATTTCTTGCTTTTATTTCATGTTTTTAAGATGTATGCATCTGAAAACATAGAGAAGAGACTGCCTGCCTTCTTACCTATGGTCTTTCCTCATCTGTAATCTTTGGGGCTGTCACACCACATTGTTAGACAGTAAAACAGTCTCAATTGAACTAATACAATGTAGCCAAGCCTGAATTTACTCAAGACTCTCTTTGAGATGGATTCATGTTTGTTTACTGTCTGTCTTATCCAATCAGTGAAGGCCATATTTACAAGATGCTTTGTGGTTAAAGAGAAAAACAGGACAGGGCAGGGCTGGACTTGGCCACTCCTCCCGATGGAACAATGCTGGTCCGCCAGAAGACTCCTGAGGATTTTAATGATTTACCTTGGTAAGTAATGCAATATCCAATCCACGGACATTTCTCCAGCTAGGGATGAACTGGAGTGTCCCGCGCTACCGTCTTGCCAGCAAGAACGCACACGGAACACCAGAATCCTTCTGCAGCAAAGTGTTTATTGCATCGTGAAGAAGAAGACCCTGGGCAGGAAAAGGCACCCTAATTTATACCCCCAAGGGTGGCGTGTCACTGTGTGATTGGCTGCCCGCCAGTGATCTGATCATGACGCCCCGGGATGGGCTGTGACTTGGCTCGCACCACTCTGCGCACGCACCCAGTGGTTGTTTACCACACTTTAGCTGATTCATGGCACCGGAAACCAGCGCCATCTTGTAAGGGCGCAGCCTTCGGCCCTCCACACTGAAGAACCTTATTAGGATGATTTATGTAGTGATTTGTATCCCATGCGGCAGTTGCCTCAACTCTGACTATTCATTAGGTTTACATGAAGGTTCTTTATCTCTATGCTTAGGTTGTACCTACACCCCTTAAAGTGATATTTTGTGTGATGAATCCCAGATATTGGTAATTCATAAAGTTTCCTAGTGAGCCTGAGATGAAGGCAAAATTACTGTATATTTTACCTTGTCAGGAGCTCCCTATCATTGGCTGCTCCATTCTTAGTGGTTGTGGTAAGACTTAGTGGGTTCTGGTAACAGCCCACTCCTTGAGAACCTCCCTAGGCCTCTTTGAGCTTATTCTTTCATATGTTCATGATTTTCACTCAAACCAAATAGAATTGCAAAAAAAAAAAAAAAAAAAAAAAAAAAAACGATCTTCTAATTCTGCATTCTGTTCACAATTGGTAGCTAGAATTCTTCTATACAAAAAAGGACTCTTATCACTGCAGTCTCTTAAGTTACTCAGCAGAACAATCCAGCCAAGGCAGGACAGACACCTAATCTCTTTGCAGAAGTTTTTTCCCCCTCAGGAATGGTTATATCTTCTTTTATGAGACCTCTGAAGGAGATGGCCACATAGGTACATGAGGGGTTAGGCGTCTAGTTATAAGGTCAGGTCTCAGAACACTGAAGGGCTGGAGAATGCGCTCTTGGGAATGTGGTAAAAGAAAGACCCAGGTGCAATCAAGGGCTCAGCTGACATTAAATGTGACTTTGTTTTGGAGCCAAGAACGGCAGATTTTTGCACCAGGCAGTACTCAGCAGGAGAATGGATTTGCCCAGTCTGGCTGGCAATGGAGTTGGCCTGGTAGGTACTAAAGGCAGGTAGGTGAGAACACCAAGGCCATGATGGGTTCAGAACAGTGATCCCTGGGCCATGTGCATGGCTCATGTGTTCCTAGCCAATGCTCTTTATCACTCAAGCCTTCACTGCGACACTATGTCCCCTCAGAGCCACCCAGCCTTTCACACATGTACAAGCAGCCTCTGTGATGCTCACGGGATCCCAATGCTGATCCACCCTGAGTTCACACCACCAGCACTTCAACTCTTCATTTAGTCGTCACTCCTATTACACTATAACGTCTAGCTGAAGCCGGATGAAGCCACGAGGGACACAATAAGGGCTGTCTTAGCTACTTTTGTATGGTTGGGATAAGACACCATAACCAAGGCAACTTGTTAAAGGCAGCATTTCATTTGGGCTTGTGGTTCCGGAGGGTTAGAGTTCCCTATGGCAGAGCAAAAGCACAGTGTCAGGAACAGCTGAAAGCTTACAATTGGGTCCACAACCATCAGCTAGGTGGAAGGGGGTGGGGGCTGTAATGATGCCAGTTCTTTGAAACCTCAAAGCCCTTCCCTCTGGAGACCTACATTCTTTATCAAGGCCACACAGTTAGGCTGAAACCCCTGCCCACCCTGCATGAGCCGAGAAACCCCAGCTACCCTCCTTCCCCCAACCCTGCCTCCACTGAAAGGCTTCGAACAACAATCTAGTTCCCAATTGAATTCTTGGCAGCTATCCAGACCTCCTCCCGTGATGCTGCCAACCACCCCAAATCCCTGCCTGTGCTCAGTTCCTGACCATACTTGGGTACAAACCTAGCTATGGCTAACACATCACCATTTGCCTACAGTCTATAAAACTTCCCCACCCTAACTCAGGTGCACAACTTCCTCAGCCCCATTTTCAGGGCAGACTGATGAGCCTACCTTGAAGCAGTGCCTATCAAACCTGTCTTTATCTGCTTTTAGTCTGGTCTAATCTGGCTTATATCTGTATTCCCAAGAGAGAGAAAAAGCCCATTACACATCTTCTAATCTTTCCCAAAAGTCCCGCCAACTCAAACATAAAGATCCATACCCATTTATACCACCACAGGGGCTTTGGAGAATGGGGGGCTTTTACAAAATGGCAGAGGGGACAGAAGACACTACTTCATTGAAAACACTGCTGTTGGGCTTGGAAAGTGAAGAAGACTTCATACTCAAACTCACTTTCAAGCTTTTAAACATGGGTCAGATTGTGTCAATTTTGTGTACAACCTCATCTGGGGGTTCTAAGTACACCTAGAGTAAGTCCCCAGATGCCTGCCATGGCCCACAAAGATCTACATCATGTTGCTAATGCTGCCCTGGCTAACCCTACTGCTGACCAATGGTTCTTTGCTCTTCTTCATCCTCTACAGGAGTCTACTGCAGAGCTTTGGTACAGCTGATCCCTCTGTCTAGAGCCCTCTTTCCTAGACAGCACTCCATTTCTTGCCCTCTCCTTATCAAGTCTCTGCCCCAATATATTCTCTGAGAAGTCTACCCTGGTAAGCTCACTCTCCTTTCCTCTTTTCCTTCCCTTCCTGGCACTAACCAGCACAGTGGCTACATTTTGTCTACTAGCTTACTCTTTGTTTACTTATTTCTGCTCCCTGGCCTGGCAGTGTGTAACAATTTCCTCCGAATTGAAACATTCCATCCTGGAAAGCCACTCCTTAAAGCTCAGTATGTGCTAAAGAAAGGGAACCATTCTGACCTGCTGGGAAGCAAATTAAAACACAGAAAATAAACAACTCAGAAGTTTCTGGAAGTTCCTGAAATTGAACATTAGGTCTTTTCTTCCCCAACTGTATGTAAGCAGTAAAGACTGCTTGAGAGACACTCTCAGACAACCCAAGCTCCTAGAAAAGACAGAAACCAGGCAAGCTGCCTGTAAGAGATTCAGGCCACTTGAGCTACCTCGAAGGTTGTTGTCCTGGCTAGTTTTGGTAGTCCTGGAATTCTCTTTGTAGATCAGGCTGGCCTCAAGCTCACAGAGATCTGCCCTGCCTCTGACTCCCAAGTGCTGGGATTAAAGGTACGTGCCACCATGCCCAGCCTGTTCTGACAATTTTTTTGTCAACTTGACACAAACTAGAGTCCTCTGGAAGGAGGGAGTCTCAATTGAGAAAATGCTTCCATAGATGGAACTGTAGACAAGCCTGTATGGGATTTTCTTAAAGACTGATGTGGAATGGTCCAGCCCATTGTGGGTGGTACCATTCCTGGGCTCGTGATATTACTCTGTAAGAAAACACACTGAGCAAGCCATGGAGAGCAAGTCAGTAAGCAGCATCCCTCTATGGCCTCTGCATCAGCCTCTGCCTCCAAGTCCCTTCCCTGTTTGACTTCCTGCCCTGACTTCCTTCATCAGTGGACTGTCACCTAGAAGTATAATCTGAAATCAAGCCTTTTCTTCTCAAGTTTCCTTCCTTTGGTCACAGCTTTCATCATCACAATAGTGACCCTAACTACTACAGTTGTACAGCCTACTCCAGGTCTCTAGCTTTCATGAGTTGTCACCCATGTTGGGGTTGCATTCTGATGATACAGAATCCCACAGGTCTCTGAGTCATTTATGCTTCTATAAGTAACTCCTCACCCACAATCCAGTAAGTAACACCAATACAGTTAATTGGTTCACAAGGTTTGACTTTAGAGGCATCTTTACTTTGGTCTGTCAGCAATGCCTTCCCTGGGCTGAGTATATATTTAGTCACATCTCCCCAGAAAAGGGATCACACGATGCTTGTTCACAATGGCTGTGGTGGTTTGAAAGAAACATGTCCTCCATGGGCTCATGCATTTGAACACTTGGTTCCCAGTTGGTGTTACCGTTGGGAGTTTATGGGGAAACCATAAACTTCCTGGAAAACATACATCACCAGGGTTGGGCTTTGAGCGTTTAAAGGCTTTGTGTTTGCAGTTAGGGATGTGATGCCTCAACTTCCTGATCCTGCCACCGTGCCTGCCACTTGCTGCCATGTGTCCTGTCTTGAGGGACTCCTGTACCTCTGGAACTGTCAGTCAAGTAAAGCCTTTCTTGTATAAGTAGCCTTGGCCATGCTGTTTTGTCACAGCTGCTGAGCAGTAACTAATACACTCACCATGATGTTGAAGAGTTCCTTTTATATTTATTGCTGCTCCCCTGTGCCTCCAGCCCCCGGAACGGTGCCCAATCTGCTGCAGTCACCCAACCTCTTGTATTATACACACACATACCTAGGAAGATTGACTCAATAATAGGACGTGTACTTACCTGTACCTACTACACCCCATCGAGTCTCACAGGATGAAGCGCTGAGCTCCAAACAGGCAGTACAAGTTAGAGCATGAACAGGGCTTGGGACCTGTTATGAGTCATGAAGACGAATGGGAGCCATAGGACTGCTGCGGACCACTGTGAAATCACACTTGGAGATGTCCATTCAGTAGTTTGTTCTAAGACCCTACAGTGGATCGGTCTGAGGACTAAGGCATAAGCCCCTGCTCAAATAGCCTGCCGACTACAGGAAGAGCCTGAGAAACTAACACAGAAGCCAAGAGGCATGACTTGTGAGTGAAAGGGCAGAAACTCAGTTTCCGGCTCTGCCACTAATGAGCCTAGTGACGTCAGGAGGATGATTTTCCCCACCTCCCGTGTTTTATCCCACCTCTGTGAAGTAGAGATGACACCATCTCAGAGGACGGCGAGGGCCAGATAAGCGCGTGTATATGTGCAAACACAGGCATCATTCCAAGAAGGGGTTTTGGTGCATGCTCAGTGCTACAGAAATGGTGACAAATGGTGTCTGGCATTTGTACTGGGAACAGTGTACACATGGAGAGAGTAAAGACACAAAGCAAGGAGGGGACATCATTGTCTGTGGAGTAGGCACAGGAGGCTCACAGACCTGAAGGACTGAAGTACGGGAGATATGTAACTTGGCTACCTGGAAGAAGTGGGGCCAACTTGGAGTGGTAAAGGGGCCTCCAGAATTCACAGTCACATGTGGAGAAAGAGTTTAGAGGAGAAAGGGAAAAAGGGTCATGTGTAGGACCAGAAGAGAACATAAGTCTTAGTAAACAGGACCTGATGATTCTCTCATTCTGGGGGCTCCAATGACAGCTTTCTGGACCATGCAGAGAAATGGCTATAGGATGGCCTTGAGTCACAAGAATAAACCAGAGCCTGTGGAAGCTGACTGTAATTTTCTCTTCTTTTCTTCTTTTTTCCTTTTTGGTTTTTTTGAGACATGGTTTCTCTCTGTAGCCTTGGTTGTCCTGGACCTTGCTCTGTAGACCAGGCTGGCCTAGAACTCACAGAGATCTGCCTGCCTCTGCCTCCCAGGTGCTAGGATAAAGGCGTGCACCACTGCCACCTGGCGACTGTAAATTTTTTAAAAGGAAGATATACAATTTTCTGGGGGTTCAAAAGACATGATTTGTGTTCTGTGGACTGCAGAGTCACTGGGGAGTGAAGTCAGAGAGGTTGGTTTCATCTCCTCAGCCTTCTATACGTCACTCTTTGCTTATCAGGGTGGCCACTGCTTCAGGTCACCCCTCTGGAAATGTTTCATGCTGAGTCCCCAGGAGCAGAAGAGTCCTTAACCTCCAGGCTCCATATTAAATCCCCGATGGAGATTTTGTAAGCCATAAAGGGGGCAGAAGGAAACTGCCCGCCTCTTCCCATTTGGGGTGGAACTTTGGTGAGATAGGTACACGTTCTCATCTGGGTTGTTTCTTCTGTGGGCACCTCCCCTGACTCCTCGGTGTATCCAGGTTCTCAGTGGAGCACGAGATGCTGCTACTTCTTGTTGCTGACACGCCCACTTGTTGCTGACACGCCCACAGAAGCCATGCTCAGCAGATCTGGGGCTCGTCCTCCCAAGTGCTTGTAGAGTGTGGAGAACACAAAATCTCATCTTCTATCTTTTCTCCACCCTCCCAGAGTTACCCCCTCTGCTTCTCTGAAGCTCTATAGGAAGTGTGGAAGAAGAGGTATGTGAGCTTGGTTCTCGCCTGGCACGCGCTCATCTTCCAGGACTGAGGACAAGCTTGCCTGGAGGAGACATAGGGATGAGTCTGGGCTCAGCTCATTAGTGAGTTCCTAATGGGGCGGCACTGAGTGATGTCCCCTAGCAGGTGCTAACTAACTCTGACTTGCTGGTCTCAAAGGACAGGCAACACGACTGAGATTGGAGGCAGCGCTGTCTCTTCAAGGTGGGAGCATAGGTGGAGGCCAGAGAGCATGTAGCATAGGCTGCTGCCAGGCTTCACCGGCTGGCACGCAGAGTGGGAAGGGCATCAGCTTTGTCGAGTAGTAGGCAAATTGCAGCCGTCCAGAAGCATGGAGGAAGCCCCGGTCTCAGAGCTGCTGGCAAGATTCCAGCTTTTCGAAAAGGCCCACACAAAATTGCCCCTTCCAAGAAACAGAAAGCTGGCTTTTTTTTTTTTTTTTTTTTTTTTTTTTTTTTTTTTTTTGCGGGGGGGATGAAAAGTCCACAAATACCCGGGACTTGGAATCTTCTCTGGTGCTCTCTCTTCCTGTTAACAAAACCCAGGCCAAGTTATTTGACTTTTCAGAACCCTGCTCTCTCTAACTGTAAAGTACGGGTACTGATTGGACACCCCATAAAGTTCTCTGCAAAGCTGTGCTAAGCCCTGTCTTGTTTGACGGCCTCTCCCCCATGTCACCATGACAGGTATTCCATGCTGCAGCGGAGTCAGGGGACCCAACACTTGCTGTTGAGCTCTGCACGCCTAAGGATCAAGGCCTGCTTCCAATCGGCTGATCCCCTAGCGTGCCTGGCGCGGAGTAGGTGTACAATTAAAGCATTTTGAATTTAAAAGGAGGATGGCCTCCAGAAGAAGCAACAGCAGGTTCTCTTGCCAGTCTCTCTCTCACTAGCCTCACATCCTGGCTCCTGCCAATCACCCAGATGCCAGTGAGTGGGTGTGAATGCACAGGCCTGGTCCTTGGGACTGAATATGCCTTGTGGAGTCAGGGACAAAGCTGGGCAAAGGGAGGAAGACATCCTGGCATGATCTGTGCACGGGGCTCATTTGCTGTCTCTTTGGTAGTAGCTCTCAAGGTCAAACAGTCCAGCGTGCCAGACCCCACTTAGGCCAAAGTGGCTGTTCCCGTTGTCTATAATGGAAGCCTCCAGCAGAACATCACAGTTAATTGCAAAGAAGGCTGAGTCATACAAGAGATCCAGAAAGGAGCTGGCACTCATCATGGAAGGACAAAAAGACCAGCCAGAAACTGCAAGGCCCAGCTCTGGTATCCAGGGAGCTGCGGGGTGCCGAGGGAGGAGGGCAGGGAATGATACACCCACTCTGCCCACTGATGAGCCAGGAATCATGCGTGTAGGCGATCAGTCCGCAGATGCTGTGTTTTGCCTTCTGAGATTTCAACACAGACAAATAATATGAAATTCTTGTGGTAGTTCTGTGGAGTGGAAAGGTGTAGACTCACCTGTGAAAGCGGAGACTTGGGTTGCTGTGCCTTGGTCAAGGGCATTGTGGTAGAACCACGTCTGGTCTCATTCCAACCAGAAGAGTAACTGCTCCTGGGATCTCTGACACTTGTCACACATCCCAGGTCCCACTTCTTTCAGCATTAAGAGGCTCTGCTGCCTCACAAATGCAAACAGAACCCTACATAGCCATATCTACACAGCAGGTCTATGTGTCCCGTCAGACACTGCTCAATACCCGTTGCAAATATGAACTCATTGGTCCTTGGGAAACTTCGGGCCAGAACTATCATTTTCTTTCTTTCTAAATGAGGACAAAGGCTCTGTGGACTTGCCACAGACAACTGACCCTTCTTATTCTCTCAGGCCCCTGGGAGTGACCCACTTTGTGCTGTATTTCGGTGCTTAGAAGATTTATCCCATTCTGAGCCAAAGCTGGGATTCTGAAGCTTCTTCTATCTACGGATTTTAGTTGTGTTCCTGAGGCAGGACAGTTCCAGTCCCCATCGGATGTGACAGAGATCACGCCCCATTTTCATCTTTCACTCCACAAGAATCTTCTTTCTCGGGCCCTGATTCCCCTCTGTATTTGATGGTGATATGTCTCAGGGTGGGAGTGGGTGGAGCAAGCGATAATATTCTAGATGCTGTTGAATGAACTCAATGAAAGTCCCATCATCTGTTAGTGCTCAGGTCACTTAAACTCTCAGGGCATCTCCAACTGGTCTAGGGGGATCCTGCCTGCATTTGTATACTCAGCTCTAAGCAAGGGGTGCAGGCCCCCAGCTTCTGAACAAGAAGTTCCTCTCCATCTGGCTCAGGACCCTGAACATGGGTTTCTATACCACCCTTCCAGGGCCTCCTGTGGCTTTGGTTTTCTTCTAATAGTGTCCTCATAGATGAGGTTGAGTGAGAATAGAGCAACATCCTGGCCAAGAGCCATGGTTCAGTGGCAAATGCTGTGAGGCTCTCTGTCTACTCCAGGCAGAACCTGTTGCTGCTGATATGATGGGGTCACTGGTGGGAGTGATGGGAGTTGGGACTGTCTGATTTGACTTCTCAGCTCTTACATGAATGTGGTCCATCGGAACAGCTTTTCCCTCAACCCATCACTGAGTAGCAACATCTGGAGGGAAATAACAGAGGCTTCTTGATAGCTTATCTTCTAATTTTGTATTTTCCAGTTTTTCCCTAGAGAAACAAACAAAAAAATATTCCAGGGAAGGAAGTCATATTTTGTTTTAGGAAAAGACTTAAAAGATGATCCAAGCAAAACTGAGAAGCTACTAGGAAGTTGCTACGAAGTTCGTGGTACTGACAGAAGTCTAGATGAGAGTTCAGGTACAGACCAGAAACCAGGGCAGGAAGTGCTGACAGGGATTACTTCTGCCATTTTGTCATTTCTGTTGCTGAATAAACATATGAAATCCCAGAAGAGCATCTGTTTGGTTGGCATAGGTCACCTGCCCATCTCTCTAGCTATAATTGGATGACAGACTGAGAATCTTGCAAAAGAAATCACCAGAAACCCTTTAGCTTCCATATTTAGGGTCAAGACACACAAATTATACGACAAACCAGTCTACATGCAAGGGCGGGGGGGGGGGGACTGGCAGAGCCTCCAAAGTGATGTTTTTAGGCAGGAAAAGAAGGCTAGCTAGTCAAAATGAGCACATAAAAATTCTTCATCTCTAAAAACTGGAGCTCAGATAAGCTCAACTAACTAAAAAATAAGAGTCATACATGGTGTATGCTTGTGATCCTCATCACCTGAAAGACTAGAGAAGGACTCTCCTGGGCTACAAGCAAGCTGCTGTCCAAAGGAGGAGAGGAAGAAGACGAGGGGGAGTGGGAAAAAGAAGAACCATTCTTTGAAGGCAAAGCTGGTATTCAGATGAAGCCATCTTAGTGCCATTCCCTGGGTGGGAAGATGGTTTACTCTGATCCTAAGGAAAGCCTAATGGTGCCTTCCAGCATAGCAAGGATAGGGGCAAAACAAATCGAGGTCCTAGTCAAACAAAATCAGCATTTACATCTTCATTCAGGTGCTTAATCCAAATCGTCATGAGCAGAAAATCCAGAGAATCACTTTCATGAGGACAGAAAGAAATGTTTGACTGTCTGTATTAGGTGTATTCAGCTTTCCAATTTAAAAGACAGACCGTTTCTCCCTTGTATGCTTGAATGAACATCTGCACGGAAGCTGTCTTGGTGATACTGGACAGATACAGAAGTACTGGAGGGTTGTTCTTGGGGCCAGTTTTCTAGGGTGCCTCCATCAAGAGCCAAGGAAAAGCAGTGGTAACCCACAGAAAACACGAAGCAGCCAGCCATCTGGAGTAACCTCTCATAGGACTCGTAGGTTTTCCAACAGTGATCCTATAGATAATGTATATCCAGGCAAGATGAGTGTGGGTCAGGTGAGTAGCTGGGGCAACTGGCCCTCTACCTTATTTAAGGAAAAATACAGAAAAGCCTGTCACCTCTGTGAGAATAAACCTGTCTTTATTCATATGGACATGGTAGCACTCAGTGTGACGTACCAGCATAGTCCCTTGGAGAGTTCATGTAGTGCACACAGTAAGCCACTGACCGTAGAACAAATTTAGAAGCTGAGAGGCAGATCTGCCCTGGACAAATGGTGATCATTCAGAGCTGGTCATTTTCCTTCTGGCTGGAAGTCTGCCTGTTGCTGACTCACATTTGGAAGCCATTCCTGAGACCCTTTATCACTAACTGGTGTGATGCTCACTTGCACATCTCACACGCTCTATCAAATGACAAGTCGTTATTCTTCCAAATTGTTAATAGAGCACTTGCTCTGAGCTAGCCATTCTAGGCAACAGAAATTCTCCCCTAGATTAGGACAAATTTCTCACCTGCAGATTGGCCTACACATGGATAATCCAGGTGTTTCCAAAGCCCCTTTTCTCTTGCTAAACACTACCAGCTTCTTAAGTCACCACTGGGGCTAGGAGGGACACCACACACCCATAACCCCAGAATTCAAGAGATAAGGAGGTTTTCAAGTTCAAGGCCAGCCTGGGACCCTACTCTTATACTTTATCCAGCCTGTTCTCCATAGAGAAAGAGGGAGTGGATAAAGACTTGCCCCTTCTCTCTGCGTGGTTAAATTAATTAATTAATTAGAGGTTTGTCCAACTTTATTTGCATGACTTAACCAGGCTCAACTTCGCTGGGCACAAGAGTTGCCTGGAAAGCAGAGTATGAATCTGTGGGTCTGCTCTAGAGATCCGGAAATGAAACCTGACGTAACTAACCTGATGTCTGGAGAAAGATGGCGTGGAGGAGCTGAACACCCGACTGGCTCCTGAGCCTACTGTGACACTCAGACAGACCTCTTTGCCCATGTGACCTAAGGGAACGGTATGGGATAATGCCAGTGGGTCCTCTAGTTCTGATATCTCCAAATCGTGTCATTTGACAACTGTCCCACACTCAGTCTCTTGCATTTTGCATTAGCAGAAAGACAGAGCGGTCAGGACTCTGACCTCACTTACCCACCTGCATGTGGCTCTTGGAGTCCTGTGGGATACGGGGCTGCTTCAGACTGTCCACAGCAGCTGACTATGATTCGTCTCGTTCTCTGGCAGGGGTCTGACTGTGACAGATGAAAACGGTTTATGCTTGAAATTCTGGGGACTCTTGAAAGAGCATATAAATGCCAGAGCCGGAAATAGGCAGCAGCCCTGCTGTTCCCCTGCTGCTGGTGGACCCTGATGCTCTTGGTTCCTACTGTTCTGTTTGCTGTTTGCTAGACTGCTGATTTGCCTGATCACTGACACAGTAGTGTGGGGTTGGGAGGAATTGGGGTGCAGAAGGCTAGAACTTGAGGCTTCCTCTTAGCTCTGCCACTTACTAGCCTAAGTTCAGACTTAACTTCCTGAGCCTCTGTAGTTTCTTAGTCTGAAGAAACAAAGAGGAATACTGAAGCTCCCTTGCAGAAGTACAGTGAGAATTAAAGCTGACTACATACCTGAAAACACTGACAACTAGAATTGGGGTAGTGACCCTTCCCTCTGCCCCCAGCACTCTCTTGCTTGGAGAAAGGTATAGCTACAGCTTCTCCAGCCTTAGAAACCATCCAGCCAGGAGTGGGGGATTGAACTTCTCTCTTTAGTGTTACTGAAAAAATACTCAAATATTTGTACCAGGAGGAAACAAAGGGACGTGAACAAAGAAAAATAAATAAATCCATAAAATGAAATGCAGATTACAGTGCTTGCATGAGCTTTTGACAACTCTCCCACAGTTTTCAGGGACAATGGTGCCAACTGGAGCTTGGGGGCCGTCTCCAGTGGTAGATCTGAGCTCTGAGCCTCCTGCCAGCCTCTGGGCTGTTCTCTCAGCCTAAGAAGGGGGGGAGGGGCTCATCAACTGAAGGCACAAAGCACTCTAACTTACTGGTAAGCTTTGAAGCTCCTCCGAGGCTCTCATCTAATGCCTACTTACACCTTCCCACACAACCTAATCATGAGTGGTCCCCACAAAGCATGACAGCACACTTCTTCCCATGAAGGCTGTTCAAGGCCTGTCATGTGACCTAGAGCCCACAAAAGACTGACTTCCACTAACGTGGGCGTTAGACAAACAGAAGAAGCTAGCACTCCAGGCTTCTGCCTTATACTGTGCTGTGTGGGAGACAGGGGAGCTCCTGAAGGGCAGAACAAAAGAGCGGGACCCAATCCTGCAACTCCACAGAAGACAGAGCCCACAGGTAGCTCTTCAGGGTCGGGAAGCAGAGGATGGGATTTACAGAGCTTCCATCTCCAGGGCAGATTAACCATAGCGACTGAAGAAAGTGGAATGTCCGTCCTCTGAACTATCAAATGCCTCCAGGTGTGTCAGGCTAAGGCAATGTGCAGGTCGCCTTGGCCAGCACAGCTTCAGGCCCGATAAGAAAGATGAAGTTCATTTCAGAGCTGGAACCCGGCCAGTGCGTTCTTTGGTGGTGAGCCAGGGCAGGGTCCCAGGCTGGCCTTTAACTTGAACCCCCCCCTGCACCCCTTATCTCTTAAATTCTGAGGTTATGAGTATGTGGTGTCCCTCCCAGCCCCAGTGGTGACTTAAGAAACCGGCAGTGTTTAGCAAGAGATGAGAGGCTTTGGAAACACCTGGATTATCCGTGTGCAGGCCAATCTGTGGGTGAGGAATTTGTAATTTGTCCTAATTCGGAAAAGAACTGGATCCAGAAAGCACGGGGAGGATTTCTGTTGCAGAGAGTGGCATAGACACCCTCTTGCTGTCACACCACACAGCATCAATGGGGGATGAGAATGTCACCCAGGGACCCTTATGTGGTGGACAGATGGGGGTGGGGAGGGAGAGGGAGAGAGGAGAGAGGGAGAGAGGAGAGAGGAGAAGCCTATTGTGTTGGCCACCCCACCACCTGGGGCCATGGTGAGATCCCAGCCCAGGCTCCTACTGAGGGTCATGTCTGATTCCGTGTCTATGCAGTAGCAGGGGTTGGTGTTGATATCTGTGGCTCATTTTACCACTAGAGAACAGAGGAACATTCCTGGTTGTGACAGCCTCTGGGGACCACATGGATGTCCAGCGGCTTTGTAGAACCGGCCCATCTCCTCACTGGCTGCGGTGCTCTGGAGCTGGCTCCATCTCTCACCAGCGGCAGCACTTGGCAGTGCGGGCCATGGGCCTTGCCCAGGCAGCACAGTGGAGCTGGTCCTGGTGGTTAGGGTGTGGGCCAGCCAGTCCTGAAGACACGGGTGTGGGAGAGCTGACCCCGCCACTCGTCTGGCACAGGCACAGAGGTAATGCCCCCACCACAGTCACCTGTGGCAGTCAGGAGAGCTAGTCTTTCTTCTCACAAGCTGCAGGACTTGGGAGAACAAGCCCTGTTCCCGCCAGGACAGCACAGCGGAAGCTGGCCCTGGTGGTGGGGTGTAGATGAGCTAACCCTGAGGCCCCAAGGATATGAGAATGGGAGAGCTTTAGCTTCATCTACTTCCTGGATTTTCTTTACTTCCAGAGTCTTAGTGAGCCTCTCTCCAGGGAAGAATGCTTCAGTTCTGAGGAAACAGACACCTAGCAGTAGACCAGCACAGGGCTCAGAGACTGAGGTCACTGAAGTCACTGAGGTCACTGAGGTCAGGGGTTGGGGCAGATGTGCTGTCATTCCCAGCTCAGTGATGACCTGGAAGTTCATGTGATGCCCCTTGGTGCCCCCTCCATACCTCTACAGTCCCCAGAGTGCCCCATAGCCCCGTTCTGGTTCAGGGTTGCAAGCACCAATACATACACCGACATACACCAGTCCCAGATGAGCCTGTCATGTCACCTAAATTGAGACTGTGTTGGAGGCTTCTTCAGAGTGATGGGATCTCACATTTCACTTGTTCATGAGCCAAGGACCTAAGAGCTGAAGACAGCCCAGTTGTGAAAATACTGCTTGTTTCAGATGGACAGACTGAGAGAGGTCAGACTACCTGCTGTGTGCATAGGTGGACAGGTATAAAACTCGGCTCCAAAGCCTACCTTTAGCTCCTACACCATCTCATTGTTCAGGTCAGACGTCTGAATGTCAGACATGACGTGCGCAAGTCCTCTCATTTGTGAGAAGGGTGTGCTGATCAGTTTTTATCAGATTGACATAAGCTAGCAGCAGCTGGGAAGAAGGAACCTCAACTGAGAAAATGCCTCCGTCAGACTGGCCTTGTAAGCAAGCCTCTTGGGGGCAATTTAAAAAACACTTAATACAGATTGATGTGAGAAGGCTATCTCATTGTGGGTGGTGCCATTCCTGGCTATGTAGTCTTGAATAATATAAGAAAGGAAAATGACCATGGCACTGGATAACCAGTCAGGGATTTCCTCTCTGGGAAAACTATTTCTCTTGCTCTCAGCAATATTTAGTTGCCTATAGTTTTATAGTCTAGGAGTAGGCAGTATCATACACATGCTATGGGCTGAACAGGCCGTGTTTATATGTATGTATGTGTGGACACACACACACACGAAAAAGAGGCCCTAAATTTGAGAGAGAGCGAGGTAGGGTACATAGAAAGGTTGGAGGGAAGAAAGTAAAGTGAGGAAATTATGTAACTGCATTTTAATTTACAAAGAAAGTAGAATGAGCCTTTGGGAGAAAGCCAGGAAGTGGTGTTCCTCCATGGCCTCTGCTTTAGTTCCTGCCTCCAGGTTCCTGCCCTGTCTTCTCTTCATGAAGGATATGATTGGAACATATACACCAAATTAACCCTTTCCCTTCCCTGGGTTGTTTTTGGTGAGTGTTTATCACAGCAAATAGAAAACAAACAAGGAAAGTGGGCTTGCTTATATGTTTCCAGCTTCCTTCTGTTAGCAAACATTTAAATCTGCATTTTTTAAAAAATTGATTTATCCCTTTGAAAATGACCAATTCAGGCATTTGACCTATGTGGCAGGGTTGTGCAGGACTCGAAGCTGAGCTTCAGAGCCTGGCTGACACATATCACAGGCAGATTGACTAACAACTAACCCCCAGTTAGTCTGGAAAAGGAGACAAGCAGTATTTGTTTGTTTATTCCCATCCTTGCTTCATATTTGTTGTATTTCTCCTGCTCGCCACACCAAGTGGGGTTCCTAGTGTTCACACATCTTCCTAGCCTACTAGCAAAATGACTAAAAGTGGAAGCAAAAGGGAAGGAAACAGGTTAGCCCACCTAGCTTTCCAGCCTGCTTTTCCGCGAGGAAAGGAAATCCCAGAGCTGGCTCTGAATTACACTGTTCCATAATTCAGAGCAGTTTCTGTAGGTTCTGTCACACTGTGGGCTCCATCACACAGGATCCATGCTTCCCGGAGAGGGCTAATGAGTTATTTTTGTGAAGCCCTTTTAGAAGTCACATCCTGCATGGATCAGGGTCTTGTCAAGGATGAGTGTGAAGCTTGCAGCTGGAAAGACACTCGTGAAAGAATCGATCCTCTTGTCTCAGGGTTTTTCCCGCCGTTCCGACAGGCTGGCTAGGGGAACTCCCTAGTGGTTTCAGGAGAGATGATGGTATATTGGGTTTCATATAAAATTCCTCATGTGTAAGATCCACACTCTAGTGTAGATTGTCCTGAAGCTGTTTGGATTTTAATGTTTAATATTTCACGTCCCCAAGAAGGGCTGCCCAGTCATGGACTCAAGAGGTGACGTTGTCTGAACCTTCCCATTTTAATTAGTAAAATAAAGGAGAGCCAGTGACTGGGCGGGGCGAGGGAGGTGGAGAGAAGGGAGGTCTAAATCAGAGGACGAGAGGTTCGAGGAGGAGGAGAGGTTGTGGCAAGATGGAGGTACCCACGGACCAGCTAGACCCAGGTGATATTGATTGGCATTAAATAGCTATAAACATTAAGGATTTTATAGGTCTAGTGTCTCATATAGAAGGGCAGTTTGTATCTTTGTCTATTTGATGCAATCTTGTTGTGTAGAGGGTTTGTAGATTGAGAGTTGAATATATAAACCTATATGAAAAGCTATTGGACTGTAGAGTTGTGTTTGTGGAATTTTGGAGTAGAGAACTATCCGGGGAGAGAGGCAGAGAAAAGGTGGTAGTAAACCACCAAGGGAAAGGAGTTGTGCGAAGGGAGTGAGATCTGGGTGGCGGCTTGGACCGGGTGCTCAAGACCCCGTAACAGGGTTGGGCCTGAGGAGTGAGACCTCATGTCCGATAAAGAGATAAGCTGATTTTATATACTTTTAACATTTACTACAACACTGTAGAGATGAGGAAACTGAGGCCTGAAAGGGAGACTTGCCGACACACTATGACTTTCTCCCATCTCAGGACAGAACCATCTGGTAAAACTTGCTCCTCAAAGATGCTTCTGAACTAAGAGCAGAACAACTGTGCTTTGGTCTCCAGGGTTGAGCTGCAGGCCTCTCTATAAAAGAGACACTGTCTGTCTTCTGCCTCCGCTGTCTTGGGCACAGTTTTGAATGCCCATCCCATAACCCTTTGCCCTCTGCCCCCAGGAAATGAATATTCAGCACTAGAAAAGAAGCCATTAAGGAGGGTTCCGAAGAACAGGAGCCCATGCCAGAGGAGGAGCCAGAGGAAGAACTAGGCAGTGGGTGAAGAAACATCTTTAAGGGCTTCCCCAACGCCAGCCACACTTTCGACAGATTTTCCTTATTTGTCTGTAAAGGGGATTTCAACTCATTCAAGACAAACTCAACCGGTTGCTAAGGCGATGGTATTGTAGTCACTACTGCCATGGAAACCCCTCCAGTGGCATAATATAAATATTTTCTTTTAAGACTAAGATGGGGAGTTGAGTGGGTGATAAGTTATTTTCTGATGCTCATGGGCTGTGGAAGGAGCCTACAAATGGATAGAGAAAGGACGGGACCAAATTAGCTCACATTCTATAGAGTTCACAGAACAGGCTGTTTTTATTTATTTGTTTTAGATATAAAAGCCAAAAAATGTGAGGAGACAAAAATACCAACCAAAATAGTCCATAGTTATGCAGCGCAGAGAAAGAATGTCCTGTTTTCTCTTGTTTCTCTCAGAGAGTGTAAGGCTGGGTCCTCTGGACCAGTGCAAAGGCATTGCAGTTTCCAGGGCTCCCTCTTCTTCTCCTTCTCCTTCTACCTCCTTCTCTTTACCCTTCAAGACCTTTTCAGATGGAGGATAAAGGTTTCAGAGCACCCCACAATTCTAGAAAGTTCCAGTAGTAGTAGGGCAATGTCTAGGATGGGGCGTTTTCTTGCTTCTTTTGTAGTTTTTGGTAGTAGGAAGCCACAGAGACTTTTCAGTCACTACACTAGCACATTATCGGGGTTGCACAGAAACACCATTGCATCATCATGAGAAATATCCATCTTTAAGTAGGGAGACTGGACCTAAGTGGTACCCTCTGAAGTATTTTCTGACATCGAGACTCCAAGGCTCCCCGGTCTCTGTTCTCAAGTAGAAGAGAGATTGGGAGATACTCTGTGGATAATGGCTCACTTTAAATGCTAATTCATAACTTACAATCACCTGGGAAGAAAGGTTCCCAGAAGATAAGGTGGACTTGTAAACTTGTGTATGGGGGATGGTCTTGATTGTTATTTGGCCTAGCCAATTGTGGGGATGTCATCCCAGAAAGGGGACTCCAAAATAAGAGAGGAAAAAGCAAGCAAGCAAGGATCCAAGCATTTATTCTCCCTCTGCTCTTGACATCAGATGAGGTGCTTTAAGTATTAGTTCTGCCTCCTTCACAATACTGGACCATAACACAGAATTATAAGTCAACTATGTCTTTCCTACTCCCGGAAGTTGCTCTGCCTCTGGTGCTTGTCACAGCAACAGAGACTAGGACTGAACAGCAGCAGCAGTGCTACAGTTAAATAGGAGGGATGTTCTGTTGGGAAGCTGTCTGTAGTAACAAGAATTCACTGTAGGGGAGAAGGCAAGATGGCTGAGTGGCTAAAGGCACTTGCGGCCAAGCCTGAGGACCTGAGTTCAATCCCTGGCTCCAGCTTGGTGGAAGAAGGGTGCTGAATCAGGCAGGTTATCCGGACATCCATCTCTCCCTGTGCCACACATGTCCAAGTCAGCACTCCTACCTCATGCTCACAGACACAATCAATAAACACAACACTTTAAAAGAATTAGTGTACACTCCAAATTTGCTGGAAGAGAGGATTTTGAATGTTATCATTATAAGGAAATGATAAATATTTGAAGGGCTAGAACTGCCTTCTCCTAACTAAATCACCACACATGGTTGCACGAATCAAAATATCAGTCTTACCCTCATGAGTATGTTCAGTTACTACGAGCCAAGTTACAAAGAGTTGGTTCCAAGTCTAATTTTGTCATCCCGGGAGCCCAGTGTGGGGCAGTATGCACCCTGGAGGACAGGGTCACCGTTCTGTTGGCCTTTAGAACATTGATGTCAAGACTTCCGCCTACTTTTCTGCTGTGGGAATTTTGCTGGCCGGGAGCATCTGAAGAAATAGTTTCACAGAAGGCATGGGCAGGCAGTGTGATGACAGGGGCTGGAAGCAGTGTGAGCATCTTGCTCTTGGACGGTTTTCATAGGCTCCCAGGGGGAGGGCATAGCGGCAGAGTTCTTCCAGCCATTTGTGACCGTGCTGGCCCTACCAACTTGTGAATAGGACTGAGAGATGAAGACCCCTGCTTGTTCCTGTTCCTATACATGCTTTGTGGGCTGGTCTGAGAGATCTCTCAATCACACGAGGCGGTTAGGAGCTTTGGCTCAGACCCTGGTCTGTAACAGAGACCAGCACCAATGGCTGACATTCAATAACCAAATGTGGTAATGACTTCAGGGCCTGGGGATACCGGCGCTCTAACACCAAGCTATAGACTTCTGGCCAAGCCCTTTACTTTTTATTTGGAGACAGGGTCTCAAAAAGTTGCCAGGCTGGACTAAACCCAGTTTGTTGTCCACATAATCCTCCTGTGTCAGCCTCCTGGGTAGCTTGGATGACAAGCCCCGAGTCTCTACTTAGCTTAAAGGACGTTTTTCTTTAATGCAGTCTTATCTTCCTGCTTCCACTCTCCTTCTGGTTCTGTGTAATCCCCAGTAATCAGTCCCTGATAATATTTCTACTGCTCTGTCCAGAAACAAGGGAAGCAGGAAAAGACAATAATTAAAAAAAAAACATATTTTAGAAATGTCTTCTGTCTTTTGCAACAAATATAATTTCCTTTTATTAACTTAGCCGATGATGTTACTTTTTGATTTTTTTGTCATCCCCTCTTCCAAAATTTTAAAAGAAGATTTTATTTATATACATACCTCCTTCACTTCAGCTGAGCCACAGTGTCAGATCAAAATGTTGTAACTGACACACAAGAAATCCTGACTGACTGTAGACAAGCACTGATCTGGCAAAGTCTGTTGGAGTCTCTGCTCACTAGAATTGTGACATCACTTTTGGACACATTTTGAATGCTTACTTGTATGCCATGAGGACATGAGGAGCTGATGATATCTTTTGTTCATGGATTCCAGCAATTCAGCTCCAAATCTTTAATAGTAGTTGTTGCAGCTTCCTTTCTGTGATTGGGATAAAATACCTTGACAAAAGCAATTTAGATGAGGAGTGCCTTACATTCCCAGCCTCTATCACTGAGGGAACACCAGCAGGAAACTGAAACAAAAACCATGTTGGCTCACTCTGAGGCCCATGCCTATATGGCTTTCTTATACAATCCAGGACTATCTGCGTAGGGAATGGTGCTGCCCATTGTAGGCCAGATCATCTTACATCAATTAACTATTAAGATAATCATTCATGGATATGCTTCTGGGTCACTCTGCTCTGTAAAATTGTTTGAGACTTCCTTCTCAATGCATTAAATTGGCAATTAAAGCCAACAAAAATGTTGGTTTTTAAAATTTTTTAATGAATTATTAATTTTTATTAATAAAATTAATTATAAAATGATTAATAAAATTAATCATGAATTATTAACTTTAAAAATCAAAATGTCACATATGTAAGCTTGAAAGCAAATTTACCCTAAAATGCCCATGTTTAAGACTCCTATTCATGCCTTTAACTTCCTCTTCTTCACTATTGTTCCTTAGAGATAATGAATACCCAGACACAGAAAATCTTGCATAATGACTCTCACTCTTTACCCAGCTCTTTTTTTTTACCCAGCTCTTTTAGCCTTCAGCTCCAATTCTCCTTTATTAACAGTTAGTATTTATTTCCTCTGTAGCAGATGAGGCTTTAACACATTCCTATATCAACATTCCTCTCTTTCCCTTCTGCAGTTCCCAGACAGCGTTATATCACAACATACAGTTAAATCAGCACTCTGTATTTAATCTTCACTCTTCAATCAAGCTTATGCTTTCCTTTTTGTATAAACATTGAAGTTTCCAAGAAAAAAATATTGCATTTCTACTATATATATATGTAACACACACACATATGTATGTATGTAACATTTTCTACTATTTTATTTCCCCAAAGCTCCACTTTTCATGGTTTCATAGATTTATTTGATGGATGTTGCAGGAATTTTTAAAAAGTCAAACACATGGACACCCAGACATAGAAAATCTTGCGTTGGGTCATCTGGGCTCTCTGGTGGGAAAGCCGAAGCACCCTGGCAGCTCAGCATGTTTATTAAATATAGTTATTTAGGGAGGCTGGGTTATTAATATAGTTAAACAAGGAGGCAGGGCTATTGTACACAGCCAAACAGAGACAGGCATAGCTAATCTTGGCAGGTGTAGTCTCTGGAGGGAGCAGTCTTCAGGCTGTAGACATCTCAGTAAAGAAGACACTTAATGGACATTTCTGCACACACTGTCAGAATTCACACTGGGACCTGAGGAAGGCTTTGCCAACTTTGTGGACTGAGGGACTGGATCCTTGACATGTCCAAGCCCAGGCAATAACATATAAATGCTCAGGAAGTTACTCACCTTTCCTCCCCTACTCCCATCCATCATCACTAACTTTTTCCAATCAATTGGATTTTTCATATGTTTAATCACATTTTTATTTTTCTGTTTTTTTTTTTAATTTTGTTATTTATCCATTCATCTCAAAATGCTATGCTCTTGGGTTATGAAGCAATATAATTTCTTATGCTTGCTATATTGTTTCTTTTTGCTATTTTTTTTCCTGGATATTTTTTCTCTCTCATGTTGGAAGCTGTCTTCCTGTAGCATATTGCTGGATGGTTATTTAAGAGAGAGACAGTGAAAGGCTACTGGGAAGCATTTCAGTACAGCACAGAACTATCAATTGACTGGCTGCTCGTTAGGATTCTCAGACTGCAAGCCAGTATCTCACAGGAATAGAGACGTCCATCAGTTTCTCAGTGATTACTATTACATAGTTAGAGAAATTGGTTTAGCTCAACATCCAATTTTTTTTAGTTGGGTTGTTTGTTTTCTTGCTGTTTAGTTTCTTAAAGTTCTTTGTATATTATAGATATTGACTGAAGTAGAAACTTAAGGGTTCTTTGGAAAGTCAGTTGAGTTAGATGGTGTTTTGCTGAGGCAAAGACATGAAGGAGTGTTTTCCTGAAGTGGACACAGGTGAAAAGCTAAGGCAGACTCGAGAGGGAAAATTTCATTGAAGCAGACACAGGTGAGAAAATGTTTTTGTTAAAACAAGCACGTAAAAAGACATGCAATAAAGGATTTTTCATTAACAACACATATGTATTGGTCTGCCTTACATTGCATAGCTGAGCTCCATTTGTCAAGACTTTATAGAGTAAAACACATGAAGAAACTTCTGGTGGTGTGTTGTGTTTTCTTGTTGCTTCCGAGGACTCGGGTTGATTGATAGAGTGCTGTCACCTGTGACAGACTCATGTGCTGGGACTTGATGTTTGGAGGGAGTATAAAAAGACTTGACTGACAGTGATGGAGGAGACTGAGCTTGGCTTGTTTACATAGCTGAACACTTCTTGATCTTTGCTTTGCTGAGAGAGGCACAGCTGAGAACTTCTTCTGGTCCTTCTTCCTTCCTGGTCCTTCCTGCTGACTTGTGTTGAGGCTGAGGCCTGGCTGTCTCTAGGTAGTGCCACCATTGCCAATTCGTGTTTGCTATCCCAACTTCATTGAACTAGACTGCTGATATATCTGTAAAGTGTTTGCAAGTCATTGTTGACCTGTGAACTGAATTGTAAATTTCCTGACAATATAGTTGGGAATTGCTCCCATGAACCATTTTTAAACAGGTCCACTTCCCCATATCCTTTCTTTTCCACTACCTCTAGGTGGTGGGCTAAAAGGAAGGTTAAAGCATTTAAATGTCATCATTAAAAATTAGGGGAAAGGGATATAACATTTGAAATGTAAATACAGAGAATATCCAATAAAATTGAAAAAAAATTAGGTTTGACAAAAAAAATGAAGTTACAGCTGACAGTGGTGGCTTGAATATAAATGGCCCCCATAGGCCCATAGGGTGTGTTCTATTAGGAGATTGTGGCCTTGTTAGAGGAAGTGCGTTACTAGTGGTTGGGTTCAAGCTCAAGCCATGCCTAATGGTCCACAGAACACTTCTGCTGCCATCTGATCAAAATGTAGGATTCTCAGCTTCTCCAGCACTATATCTGCTTGGGTGCCATCATGTTTTTTGCATTAAACCTCTGAAACTGTAAGCCAGGCCTAATTAAATATTTTTCTTTATAAGAGTTGCAGTGGTCATGGTATCTCCCTAACTAGGACACTGGCTATCTTAGTGTTCTATTGCTTTAAAGAGACACCATGGCCAAGGCACCTCTTATAAAAAAGAGAATTTAGTTGGCGCTAGCTTATAGTTTCAGAGGTTCTGTTCGCTGTTGTCATGATGGGGAGGATGTGGGCATACGGGCAGACACAGTGCTGAGTTCTATATCTGAATTCAAGGGCAGCAGGGCGAGGGGGAGACGGGGGAGAGGGAGACAGGGGGAGAGGGAGAAGGAGAGACAGGGGGAAAAGGAGAGAGGGAGAGGGGGAGGAGGAGAGAGAGGGGGAGACAGGGGGAGAGGGAGAGAGGGAGAGGGGAAGGGGGAGAGAGAGAGGCTGGGTCTGACTTAAGCTTTTGAAAAATCTCAGTTCATTTCCACTGACATACTTCCTTTAACTAGGTCACACCTCCAGTGTCACTCTCTGGTGGCCAAGCACTGAAACACATGAGCCTATGGGGGGAGGGGGCAATTCTTATTCAGACCACCACATTCCACTCTCTGACCCCCATAGGCTTGTGGCCATATCATAATGCAAGAAGCATCGAACTTTACAAAGTTCTTGTAGTCTACCACAGTCTTAACACTGTTTAGAAGTTCCAAGTCTTTTCTGACATTTATAATAATCTCTTAACTGTAACCCCCCTGTAAAATCAAAATAAAAAGCATATCACATACTTACAACATAAAATGGCACAGAATATCCATTACTATTCCAAAATGGAAGAAAGGGACCATTGTGAGGAAATATTAGAACAATGCAGGTCGGGAAACTAGCAGGGCAAACTCCGCACTTTGCACCCCCAGGTCTGATAACAAAGTGCTCCTGAAGTTCCTTTCAGTTGTGTTACTTGTACCATACATCTTCTCTCTTCTGGGAAGGTTCCGCAACCTGTTAACAACTTTCCTTGACAGGTAACCCATGACTCTGGCATTTCCAAAACCTTGGGGTTTCCAACATAATCCAGGTTTCACTCTTACAGGCTAATACAATGACTTCTCTGGGTCTCCATAAAGGGACACACCTGACATATGCCCGGCCTAAGTGGCTTTCCTTAGTGTGATGGGTAATTCCAAAATCCCCTTTTTATATCCCTGACTCTTAATCCCAGAACCACCTGCCAGGCTCTGTTGCTTGACGGGGCTAGAACAGGGGTCCCTTGTTTAATTACACATGCATCAGCTTTCTGTTCTAGATGGTTTTCTTCACTGTGTAAGGTTTTCTTTAATCCCTTTTCACAGTAGGAAGCTCATCTGGGCAGGGTCTTGCCCTGAGATCACCACTCCCTTTATTCTATTTAACATCTGGTGTTTCTTTGACCTTCTTATCTCTTTGAAATCTGGACTTAGCTCCATTCCACTTCCTGGTGCTCCTTTTCTTCTTAGCTGCACACATTTTGTATTTTTTTTTCTTGCTTAGTTTGCGTCTTTCCATTACGGATTTGCATAACAGTGACCAGTAACAACTACACCACAGAATCAGCACTAGACTGTTCAGAAATCTCCTCTGCCAGTGCCACTAATCTAAAACTCTTTAATTTAGTCTCAGGCAGAATTCTTGGACAAGGGCAGAAAGCAGCCACATTCTTCACAAAATTTCACAAGAACGGTCTCTAGGTCACTTACCCATCTTCTTCTCCTCTGAAACCTGTTGACCTGTATCATCATAATTTACATCGTCCTCCCCATCACAGTCTTCCACAAGCCTACTGCTATGGCCCACTAAGCCCCACTTAAAGCATTCAACTGCATTCTTAATCCTAAATCTCAAAGTCTCCGTTCCATATGAATTCACCATCCAGCCTGTCACAGTAATACCTCGCTCCCTAGTACCAACTTCTGTTCTCCTCGGTGTCCTACTGCTGTGAAGAGGCTATGACCACACAAGTCTTCTAAAGGAATGCATTTAATTTGGGCTTGCTTACAGTTTCAGAGTCCATTGTCATCAGAGCAGGAAACAGGGCAACATGCAGGCAGACAGAGTACTGAAGAAGAGGCTGAGAATTCTACACCCAGATCCACAGGCAACGGAGAACAGAGCCACTGGGCCTGACTTACACATTAAAACCCCAAAGTGACACAATTCCTCCAGCTTGGCAATATACCTCCCAATCCTTTCAAATAGTGTGATGACCAAGCATTCAAATACATGAGCCTAGGAGGGCCATTCTTATTCAGAACACCACACTGATTTTCTTTAAGATCTGTAGCTGATAACGTTTTTTTCCCCTTTATCTCTTGTTTTGTGGGCTACCTACCTCTTCACTTCACCTAGGTTTGCTCTTTTTGTTCTTTTTCTAACTTGTAGGTTATATATATAAGTTTTAAGATTTAACAGTTTCTTCGCCCATTTTCTATACCTTGCCATTGAAAGCACTGGTGTTTCTTCTCCTTGACCTGGTCCATTGGTGAGATTTTTGTTTGATTTCCTCAGCTTTTATTTTGAGTTTACTTCATTTTGGTGTTTTTTTCTGAGATTCTATTTATCAAATTCAACCTTAATATCTTGAATTTTAATTATTTTACTCAAATGCTTGTGCTCACAATCTTTATCCAGGCATTAGTCCCCTTCACTTCGTGTTCCTGAGCATATTTAAATTACTGCTTTGTAATCATTGTCTTGTGTATTAACTACGGTACTTTTCCTAGGAAATGTTACAATGAAAGTTCTAATATCTGGAGGAGACATATCGTTTTAGTCATTCATGTTGTTTGTGTTTTTTTTTTTTTTTTTTTTTTTTTTTTTTTTTGGTGCGTTTGTGTGTGTCTCTGTATGCTGTCATTTGTAGTTTTTCTGGTGTTGATATGTGGTCTTACCTTTGTTGAGTGGATTTATGAATCTTTATTTGCTGCTACCCCATCTTGTCAGGCTGTGGGCCAGGTGAATGGTGCTTGGTGTTTAGTCTTGGGACCACTTTTTGTTGAGGTGTAAATGGGGTGTCAGAAGTGATCTTATCTTATCGAGAGACAGACACAGCACTTGATCCCAGGAGTAGACCTTCTGCTGGTTTAAAAAAGCCTCGCTGCTAATTTTCAGATGTTTGTGAAGAAGCTCTCACCACGGGTGATCCTTGGGTAGCAGAGGGGCCATAGTAGGTGTGTTAGGGTTTTACTGCCATGACACCATGACCAAGGCAACTCTTATAAGGACAACATTTAATTGAGGCTGGCTTTCAGGTTCACAGGTTCAGTCCATTATCAAGGTGGGAACATGGCAGCGTCCAGGCAGCCATGTTGCAGGAGGAGCTGAGAATTCTACATTTTCATCTGGAGGCTGCTAGCAGAACACTGGCTTCCAGACAGCTAGGATAAAGGTCTTAAAGCCCACGCCCATAGTGACATATCTACTCCAACAAGGCCACACCCTCTAATAGTGCCACTCTCTAGGCCAAGCATATACAAACCATTACAGTGGGAATGAGCAGTGCTCTGTGAAGCTGGGAGGAAGGATGCCACGTGGTCCAAAGATGGAGATGGGTGGAGTACAGGCCAGACTGGGGTTTCTTATTCTGGGTTCAGAGGTACAGGGTACCACGGTTCTAAGTCATGCTGGTGGGTAGGGTGATGGATTGGTTCTGGGTCAGACTCCACTGGCACAAAGGTAGCACAGTGGGTAGGGTGGATGATAGGCAGGCAGGTGGGTAGAATAGGTCTCGGAGACCAGCCTGGAGTTCCTGCTCTTAATGAATTTCTTCTGATTATTTAGTAAGTGAAGCAAAAATAACTAAATGATCACATAGATCTCTTACCCATCCCCAGTGTTGGCTTCCTAAGGAATCCCAGAGTAGAATTTCTTTAAATTTTTTTCACATCTATGGGTTTTGCCTGCATGCATGTCTGTGCAGAACATATGTCTGGTGCCTGTGGAGGCCACAGAGGGCATTGGATTCCCCAGAATAAGAGTTATAGACTGCTGTAAGTTGCCATGGGGGTGCCGGGCATTGAACCCAGATCCTCTTGAAGAGCAGCCAATGCTCTTAACCAAGGCGCTATCTCTGCAGCCCCTCAGAGTTTTAATGGACCATCGACTTAAGTTCTTACCACCAGACTTGATCTGCATGACCTATAGATTTGGGTTAGTTCCTCTCCTGAAGTTCTCTAACGATCCTGTTTCCTGGCAGGAAGTGAATGCTCCTCACTCATTTGTAAGGCTGCAAACCCTGTAAGCCAGGCAGCATTAAGAGCTGATTCTCTTGTAATTCCTCTTCTTGTTTCCCACCCACAGGATTGGCTGGGCAGACGGAGAAGTGTGAACAGACAAGGAGGGTTCCATTCGCTACATGGCAGTGACAGTCCAAACAGAGAAGCACAAGCTTTGAGCTTCGGATGGCAACAGGATGCTAGCCGGGAGTTGGAATGCTGCAACTCCAAACCCCTTGGAGAACTACAGGATGTCAAGCAAGAAGGGAACTACCATTACAGCTCTGAGCACTCAATAATGGTAGAATGCCAATCCAGAGTGAGTCCCGAAGGCCGAGTCTGTGGACAGAGGAAAAGCAGAAGTAGTAAAAGTTGTAGATCTTGGAGGTAAGAAGCGGTGAGTTTGTCCTGGAGGTAGGAGCACATGCCTAGCAGGAGACAGCAGCCCAGGGTTTATATAGACCCAGGTGAGCCCTGATAGGCTGGTGCAGGCAAAGGTGTAAAATATGGACCAATCCATGGAGAGCCCTCCAGGACGGAGGAAGGCTGTCAGTCTGGGAAACTGCTTGTCTCATCTCCCCCTCCCTTGATGTTTGGTGGAAATGAGAGAGGAACCCAGCCGAGGTGTCTGTGTTCATCCCCTAGCCAGCTGAGAACTGTGTGTGGGTGTCATCTGTCCTTCCTTTACTCACAGATGTGACCCCATCTCCACCCCTATCAGCACTAGTAGAAATTTCCAAGTGACACAGAGTCAGCCTCCGCTTCTTAAACCTGTGCGGTCATGTCTGGTACCTTACTTATATCATTGCCAAGTGTGATGTTCCAGTCAACACCTTGCTCACACGACCAGCTCTTCCTCTAGGATCCTGTTATAGGAAAGACAGATGTGCATTAAGCCTAAGGAAGATGGATACATATTAATCCACTGGAGGTGGAGTCTTCGAGTTCCCCCCTTCCCATTGCAAACAACTTTAGTCCCATTTCAAGAAGAATGCCCATCTTGAGCTGCAGCCGTGATCAGAGGTAAGGCTTAACATTTGGGGGCTGCTGAAGAGGAGCATTCAGCCCACGACACTTAGGTTGGCCATTTCATGAATTTCCATTTAACTGATGCTCCGGAAATCCCTCGTCCAGTGCTGTGGCCTCTAAGTCATATAAGCAACGCTGTCAGGGATGTTCTCTACCTGGTCTAGTCTATCAGTGAGTCCCTTTTTGTTTCTAGTCAGTAGGTGACTACAGATACTTTCAGAGAAGCATCCAAGAGAAACAGAACAATGTTGAATTGTTTAAAAAAAAAATGAAATGACTATGGTTAAAGATCTGATGATGATTCTTCCTGAAAACATAAAAGTTTAAAAAGTTGACTGTTTCTGTGTCAAACCCTACATTAAATATAAAAAAATAGATTATATAATAACATTTTACCAGGACATACATGTAGGCGGCAAGTATAATGGGGAATTTCTGTGAGATGTCCACAGCCTGTGGAATATGTATGTTAATGGGATTTACTAAAATGACACGGAGCCAAAACCCATCTGTGACAGTGTCCTTAGCACGGCTCAACACATTCACGAGACCTAATTTTAAAAAAGCATTTCTCTTTTTACAAGGTAAAGGAACAAATTCTTAGAGATGTGTGTGTGTGTGTGTGTGTGTGTGTGTGTGTGTGTGTGTTTTGTGAGAAATCTCAGGGTCACTTCATGGTTAAGATTTTTTTCTGAATAATTTTGGGGAAAGCAAATTTTCAAAAGCATTTGAAAGCTTGAGTGTGTAGGATTCTAGGTCACTGTGAAGCAACACTTCTCAGACAGTTCAGTAAGAATGACAGTGAGAACACACAGGAAATCCAGGGGATGGACCGTCAAGGCTAGCTCAGCCACTGAAGCCTGTTTTCATTTACTATATTTAAATGTTTTTGTGTGTATGTGTGTGTGTGTGTGTGTGTGTATTTATGTGTGTGTTTGCGTGTCACGCACCCACGCTTCCCGCCGATAGGAACAGTCGTGCAACAAACAAACAGATTCTTCTGCGGACAACCTTTATTGTACAATACTCTGAGCAGGAGATCTCTTGAGCAGGAAACTTCTCTCTGAGCCGGGGACTCCCTACCGGGGTCTACTGTATAGGCGACCTCTCACGCGCAGTCTCCCACGTGCGACCTCTCTGCCCAGTCTCTCTCCACGCGGGACCTCCCACAATCTCTCCTATCGGGTCTCTCTCCACGTGGTATCTCTCTGCCATCCCTCCACGTGGGGTCTCCCGCAATCTCTCCACTGTCTTCCTCTTCTCCTCACGTGGGGGAGAAATGCACTGCTATATATGCCTAGGAGACTCGTGTCGCTACCTGATTGGTGCGCCCTCCAGTAACTCAATAGTATGCCCCGAGAGCGGGCTATGACGTATGTGGCGCATGCGCATTAAGTCTCTTGGCTGGGCAACAGCTCTGTTTGCTGAGTTCTCGGCAGGAAGCCGGCGCCATGTTTGGGTGTGGCACAAACGGCTCCCTACATTTGTGTATGTATGTATGCTATGTGTATATTTGTTATGTGTATGTGTGTGTGCTCGTTGTTATATCTGTGTTTGTGTGAGTGTGCATGTATGTTATTATTTGTATGTGTGTGCTTGTGTGTGAGTGTGCATTAATTTATGTGTGTGTGCATGTGTGTATGTGTTTTTGTGTGTTTGTATGTGTATATGTGTATATATTTTTGAGTGTGTGAGAGTGTGCATATGTGTGAGTGTATGTGTATGTGAGTGTCTGTGAGAGTGTGAATGTGTGTATTTGTGTATGTTTGTATATGTGTGAGTGTGTGTGTTTGTGTGAGTGTACATGTATGTGAATGTGTGTCTCTGTATGTATATGAGTGTGTATGTGAGTGTGTATGAATGTGTGTATGTGTGTGTGTAACACATGTTCAGGTACAAAGGCCAGGCGGGAACATTAGATTCCTTGAAAGCCACCCAGTGTGGGTCCTGGGAAGTGGCCTGGGTCTGTGTAAGCAGCATTCACTCTTTACCACTGAGAATTTTCTCCAGCTCTAAGCTCATTTTAAACCACACTTTTTAATGAATGTATCCAGGCTTAGCCATATTTGGCTATGGGTGATGAGGTTCCTTTTCCAAATTGTTTTGGTAAGTTTTTATGTCAAGTTTTATCTCTGTTTTCCTCTATTCTTTCTTCTCTTCCTCCTCTTCCTCCTCCCCTCCCTCCTCCTCCTCTCCCTTCTCCTCCTCTCTCTTCTCCTCTTCTCCCTCCTTCTCTCCTCCCTCCTCCTCCTCTCCCTTCTCCTCTCCTCCCTCCTCCTTCTCTCCCCTCTCCTCTCCTTCCTCCTCCTCTTCTCCCTCCTCCTCCTCTCCTCCCTCCTTCTCCCCTCCCTTCTCCTCCCCTCCCTTCTCCTCTCCTCCCTCCTCCTCCCCTCCCTCCTCCTCTTCTCCCTCCTCCTTCTCTCCCCTCTCCTCTCCTCCCTCCTCCTCTCCTCCCTCCTCCTCTTCTCCCTCCTCCTCCTCTCCCTCCTCCTTCTCTCCCCTCTCCTCTCCTCCCTCCTCCTCTCCTCCCTCCTCCTCTTCTCCCTCCTCCTCCTCTCCCTCCTCCTCTTCTCCCTCCTCCTCCTCTCCTCCCTCATCCTCCCCTCCCTCCTCCTCCTCTCCTCCCTCCTCCTCCTCTCCTCCCTCCTCCTCCCCTCCCTCCTCCTCCTCTCCTCCCTCCTCCTCCCTTCTCTTCTCCCTCCTCCTCCTAGAGCATCTGTTGTTTCACTTTAAGACAGAATCACTCAGGCTCCATCTATATCCCTGAAGTTCTGTTAGACAGGAGCAATTCTGGGTTAAAATTTTTAACTGTGAGTTAGTAACCCTGTCCCTCTACTTGAGGCCCTGTCTATCTGCTGGAGGTGGAATCTTTGAGTTCCCTCTTTGCATTGCTGGACATTTTGGCTAAGGTCACCCCTGTTGAGTCCTGAGAGGATTTTATCTCCTAGACATCTGGTACATTCTAGAGGGCTCCCCACCTCTCCACCCTCAGGCTGCATATTTCTATTCATTATTTTGGCCCGCTGGGCTTCTCCCCTGTCCCCCACCCAACACTTGATCCTCCCGTCTCCATCTTCCACTCTGACTACCATAATTACTGTCTTCCCCTTCTAAGTGGGATTGAAACATCCTCACTTGGGCCTTTCTGCTTGTTAAACTTCTTACAGCCTGTGGGTTGTATCCTGGGTATTCTATACTCTTTGGCTAGTATCCACTTATCAGTGAGTACCTGCCATGCATGTCCTTTTGGGTCTGAGTTACCTCACTCAGGATGATATTTTCTAGTTCTTTCTATCCATTTGCCTGCAAAATTCATGATATCCTCATTCTTAATATCTGAATAGTATTCCATTGTGTAGATGTACCACATATTCTCTATCCATTCTTCAGTTGAGGGATATCTGGGTTGTTTCCAGCTTCTGGATATTACAAATGAGGTTGCTACAAACATAGTGGAGCACATGACCTTGTGGTGTGGTAGAGCATCTTTTGGGCATATGCCCAGGATTGCTATAGCTGGGTCTTTCTGAATAATGCCAGATTGATTTCCAGAGTGGTTGTACCAGTTTGCAATCCTACCAGCATTGGAGGAGTGTTCCTCTTTCTCCACATCCTTGCCAGCATCTGCTGTCACCCGAGTTTTTTATCTTAGCCATTTTGATTGGTGTAGGGTGGAATATCAGGGTTGTTTTGTTTTGCATTTCTCTGATGACTAAGGACTTTGAACATTTGATCCATCTCTTGGAGGGGGGTCACTATTACTGATACCATGTTGTGCTTGCAGACAGGAGCCTAGCATGGCTGTCCTCTGAGAGACCCTATCAGCAGCTGACTGAGACAGAAACAGATACTTACACCCAACCTCTGAACTGAAGTAGGAGACCCCAATGGTTGAATTAGGGGAAGGTTTGAAGAAGCTAAAGGGGAAGGCAACCCCATAGGAAGACCAGCAGTCTCAGCTAACCTAGAATTGGAACTTCCAGAGACTGAGCCACCAGCCAGGCAGCATACATGGGCTGGTCCAAGGTCCCCAGCACACATATAATAAAGGACTGACTGGTCTGGCTTCAGTGGGAGAAGACATGCCTAATCCTCAAGAGACTTGAGGCCTCAGGAAAGTGGGGAGGCCTGGTGGGGTGGAGAGCACCCTCTCAAGAGCAAGGGGGAGGAGGAATGGGATGAGGAACTGTGGGAGGGAGCAATGGCTGGATTGTAAATAAATACAATATTTTACAAGAACCACTCTCTCCCACCCCTACCAGAGACACAGCCTCCAAGTCTGCATTCTCCTTTTCCCTCATTTTATCTAGTGTTTTATTTCATACACGGAACAGTTTTCCCCTCATTTTATCTAGTGTTTTATTTACATACACAGAACAGTTTTCACCACAGTATCATCTTTTTTTTAAAAAAAAAGAAACTAGTAGTTAGGCGGTATGAAATGTTACACACCAGCACTCTATGAGACAAGCCAATTTTCACGGGTACTTGCTTCCTTATATTGTAATTTTTCAATTTAGCAAAAATAATGTTTCTTAATAGGCCCAGATGTATTTAGCTGCTCCAAACCACACAAAAATAAGCAACAAGTAAAAACACAGAAAATTATGGTTTGTAATAAATTTTCAGTATTTTTTCTTCTTAGGAATAGTTTAGATTTTTAATGAATATCTATGGTTTAGTATAGTGTTAGGGTTACAAATCATTAGAAAAATTTAAAAAGTTTTTTAGACAGATATGGTAAAGACACAATTATTGTTGAAAAACCTGTTCACAAACCTTTGATTTCACTTCCTCGTAGCACAAGAAGTGACCCAGAAGACAAGTTGCTTTGATACCCATCAGGACTCGTCTTATTTATCAAAATTTCCCGAAGTCACAAACTTGAAAGAACGCTTGGGGAAATCCTAATGCTAATGGATTTTGTAAGCGCCTCATTGCCAGAAGCATCTATCTCTAAGCCAATCACAACCAAGCTCCTTCGTGGGATTTTACAAGTTAATTTAGTAGTTCCATCTGGGGTAAGAGACGGTCCCATATGCTTAGCATGTGCGGATCAGGGAGGCGGTGGCAGGTGGAGAGCCTATGGCTTCCCCTCCAAAATTCTGACTCTCGGTGAACACGACCGTGTGACGCTGCCGCTTCGTGTGAAGTACCATAGTTGGTGCTCTTCTTACGTCCCTTGTATAGTTTTGTATCTAAATCGAGGTTTTAGTGGAAGAACCAAGTTAAGGATCTGCTTAATAAGAGGACTAATGATTTTTATCCCCACCACCAACACAGCAGAAGCAGCCTCGATGCCCAACAACAGAGAAATGGATAGGGAAAACGTGGTTCAGACATAGTAGAGTCTTAGTCAGCTGCAAAGAAAAGCGAAGCCATGAAATGCAGGGAGACAGTCACATGCCGAGTGGACGCGCACCGTGGGCACTGGCACAGCCACGGCAAGGACCCCACTGCCTTGGCCTCACAGGGGGCAAAGCCTTCCCTGGGTGGGGCTCGGAGGGACGGCAATGGCTTTCCCTGGTCCGAGTGTGAATGTGGACAGTGTGCACTGGGGGGTGGGGTGGGGGTGGGATGCCTGCTAAAGCTCCGCCCACCACGTTTACCGCCTCAAGACCACTTGCCTACAGAGACGTCTTCACGGAGACAAACTGCTCCTTGTTCAGCCCTGTATGATAAACACAGTGAGCGGTGGGTGCTGCAGTTTCTCTACCTGATCACCCAGATCACCTGATCCCACAGTCTCCGTGACTGTGTGTCTGTTTGTCTCTCCTCGTCACCTCACTGCCCCAGTGGCCCCGGAGCCACGAAAGAAGGCAGCAGTGAGAGGTGCAGGAAAAAAAGCGGATCAAGCTGGACGGTAGTACGCCAAACAAGATAACAGGCTCAGAATGACCGAGATCACAGACTACGTCTTACTTCTCATAGTAAATCCTAGCTTTTAATGTGTGTACGAATGTATGTGTGCGTCTGTGTGTGAGAGAATGTATGTGTATGAGTGTGTAAGTAGAGGAGTGAATGTGCGGACAGGCTATGAACCTAAAAAGGAGACTATGGAAGGGAAAGCGAGTTGTTGCGGAAGCTGGAGAGTGGCTGGGGCTCCGGGACAGTCAGAGCCGAGGGGAGGCTATGGGAGCAACAAAGAGTGTAATTAAGTCCGCGGCACTGCGCCATAACCCACCGCCGTGTGTGTTGACTAACGTGTTTGAAATTAAGAAAAGTTAAAAAAAAAGAGAGAGAGAGAGAGAGAGAGAGAGACATCTCAGTGTATTCCGTCAGGTCCACAGGCTGGGGTGACATGTGCTCAGATCAACCACTCATTCTAGATGAGGGTCAGCAAAGGTAGTGTAGCCAGCTTCCCTCAGAAATTGTACCTGGTAGCCCGGGACCATGCAATTTGCTCCCCTCCTCCCTCCAGCCCCCCACTAGAAGAGCCTCCCCCCCAGCCCCAGTATGAAGAGGCAAATGATGTAGAATCTTCCCACCCTTCATTTCCTCTTCTCCTTAAATCTCTTTCGGGGGACAGAATTATAGGAGGTTTTGGCTAATAGTCTCACAGCCTTAATGTTATTTATTGACACGTTTGACTCTGGGGACACCAACTGTAAACTTACTCAAAGTGGTAAGGACATTGCCAGCTTTTCCAGCTTCTTATTCGAAAGGCTGAGGGCAAGAATCCTTAGGTCTTCCAAAACAAAACAACATTTGGAGTCTTCTGCAAGAGGCTTTCTAGAGCGGTTTCCTCCAATGGCTTTGTCTTGAGGCAGCCAGTCCAGGGGTGAACCACCCCTCTTAGCAGGGGGCATGCTTGCTTCTGTGCCTATTAGATTTTTCTCTCCTCTCCTTTGGGATGCCAGGCCAAGGACAGGAAAAGCAACTGGAGATGAGACTTTAAAAGCAAATAAAATGGTAAGTAAGGATAGAGGTGGGGATAGAAATAAGCAGAGGTTCCTATTTCTGCCAGGTGGGAGCCCCTACATGCAATGACTGTGAGCACTCAGACACACGGGTGCGGCTGCAGAGGGGCGGAGACCAGGGGCTGGGGCCGGTGGGAGGAATGAAGGCAGCTGCTAGCCTGGTGGGAAGAGTCTCCGGAGGAGAGCTTCAAGCAGAAGACGGTGTCAGAGCTCCTGTAAGAAGTGATACGCTCCTAGACAAAGGTCGGGGTAGGGTGGCCCACTAGATACTCTGAGCAGAGGACAAGCAGCTGCAGAGTTGGGGACCAGACAGCTTTCTAGAAGAGGAACAGAAGAGGCTTGATCATGCAAGGCACACACAGACAGCGAAAGCAGAATCGCCCAGCATAGCTACATGTGCCTGTAATCACAGTCCTGGGGAGGATGGGACAAGAGAATCAGGATTTTTGAGGTCGGTATAGATCCTGTCTTGAAAGAGTGAAAGAAAAGCAGAGAAGAAAATGAGAGAAAAATCAAAAGACTTGCCAGAGTTGAAGACGGGGAGCAAAGGGTGGGTACCTGGCACAACTTCTGTGCCTCAAGTCAGCTTCCTAGACTGAGGTCACTGGCCTAAGACTGAGGCTCATCTTGCATGGGGTGGGGGTGGGCAACCAGGTCACCACATTAGGTTTGGGTACCAGGGCTTTAGATTTGTGAACTTACTTACTTTGAAGGCTTTGGATGCAAACCCACTCCTGCCGTGAACAGTGGCTCTCAGCCGTGACAGTGCATCAGATTCTTAGGCCATTCTTCTGCTGAGCGTCTGTGACCCATGGGGGCTCATCATGTGTCAGCAAGCCATTGACTTAGAGTGAAGAATTATGCTACCTGCGCACCAGGAAACATAGCAGCCACAGTCCATAGATGGTCACCTAGCATAAGACTAGTTCAGACTGATGTGCTACAAGCCTAACGTACACATTCGATGTTGAAGACTCGGTTGCTCACACTGACGCAAGACTCTAATAGGGATGTCATTATATACATACACTGGGCTAAATAAATAATCCCACCTGTGTGATCTTACTTATTCTAGTAGTCGCTAGGCAACGCGCACTAACAAATCCCTCTTTCTCTTTCCCCTTCCCCTCTCTCTGCCTCTCTCTATTTCCCTCCCACCTTCTCTTCCACCCTTCTTCCCTCCCCCACTTCCTCCCTTCTTCAGTTCTATGGACAGATCCTGGCCCTCATGCTAGGTTCCAGCGCCACCTTCTCAAGCCCTGAATGATGCTTTTGTTAGTTTGTTTTTTTTTTTTTTGGTTTGTTGTTGTTATTGTTGTTGTTGTTGTTGTTGTTGTTGTTGTGTGTGGTGTGTGTGTGTTTTAGACTGGTGCTCAGTGGAACTTGTTTCATCCCAACTCACAAAGCACACAAAGGCAGCGCCTTTTCAGGATGGTTGCTACAGCCAATGACAGTGGACTTGGGGTGGGCAGTGGCAAACACTGCAGTTTTCAATTGTCTTTTTGTTCTGTTTAAACATTGTAGCACAGGTTAGCTTTTAACTTGTGATCCCCCTGTCTCTGCCTCTCAAAGGTTGGAGTAATTATATTTCTTTGTGTTTACTTGCTCAGTGTCTCCTTTCCCTAGAGTACCATCTGCCTTTTTATATCTTGCTACTTCGGTGTTTGTTTTGGTGTGTAGGACATAGTAACAGCTCAAGAAATATTTATTAAACAAATACATTGAGAAATAAATGAACGTTCAAGTACTAAGTATATCTCTTTTTCCTTGCTATAAGACATAGACACATTTGGAGGGTGTGTGTGTGTGACACTTATTACTTGCCATTGGATCTACTTCCCCAACTTGGACTGCCTGGTTGGGCTTCAGTGAGAGAGGATGTGTTTAGTCCTGCTGTGACTACACGTCCCAGGTGAGGTGGTACCCAAGGAGGTCCTTCCCCTTCTCCGAGGACAAAGAGAGGGAACATTGGGGCAGAATTTATAAGAGCGGGACTGGGGGGATGGGTCCTGCACCTGGGATGTAAAGTAAATAAAAATATAAATTATTGAAGAAAAGAAAGCATCTTCTGCTGGGACTTAGTCTACAAAGTGGAGGGCACTTTGCAGGGAAGGAAAGGGCTGCAGCTGAGGGGTAGGGTGCAAGGGCTCTGAGGCGGAGGCTCCTGGGCTCAAACCCTGGCTTAGCCCATGCCCGTGGGCACTGTAATTCACTCCATCTGCAGGGTGGGATGCTTCTGTCTCACTGGGTTCTTGTGCTGGAAAGGGCTTTGCACAGTCCCTGATCTAAAATGAGATTGCAGGATTAACCACTGGTATTGGAAGTGCCTGGGAGGTGACCCTAAGTCGCATCTCTGAGGGCAACATGCTGCCCCACCTGGGTATACACACTGGGATTTTTCAGTCTGTCATTCTGTCCTTAGGCTGTTTGTGCCTGAAGAGTTTCCAGACAGTTGATGTCCGATGACTCAGTGCTACGTACCAGGTTTGTACTGTCTCAGCACAGTAACAGGTACTGACTATTCTCAGACTCCCACTGTTGTTTTCCTCACTGACTGAGCAGTCTCCTTACACAATGGTTTTTGGAAGAGGTCCGATCTCAGAGCAGCACCCTAGGAGGTAGCAAGTTTTCTTTTGCATCTCTAGTCTGTTTGGCATGAAGCAAAACTCCTCCTTCTCCTGATCATGGCATTCATTCGAACAAAGGGGATGCCAGGAGACTCATGGGTTGACAGGTTTGTTGTTGTAGGAGTAAATCACTATTGATGACTTGATTGGATAGTGAGTCACCTACAAGATTATCGAAGCAAACATCTGGGCGTGACTACAGGCATTTTCAGAGATCATGAGGACTCTTCCAGAATAAATGGTTTAATCTCTTTAATTATTGAGAGATATGAAACGTAGAGGCTGAAGCCTGGTGGGAAGAATTAGGTCAATAGGTCATTGGAGGTGTGTCCTTGGGGACTGTATCTTACCCTTACATCAATAGCCCACATATTTTCAAAATATTTTAGTTTGGCCAAGCAGAATAGTACAAGTTGGCCCATTGATCAGTCTCAGGACTGGGGATAGAGCTCAGAGCTGCCAATATAAAAAGCAGCTCTATCCCTTGAGGGCGTTTGTGGTTAATGTTCAAGGCCATTTATTTAGCTAGGACACTTCTGGTCACACAGACACGCTTTAGTAGTGTGCGTGTCTCCAAGATGAAGAGCAGCATCCTTGTGTTGAGAGGACACTGTCGTGAGTAGTAGATGTTTTCTGAAGATCTTCATTCTCAGACCATACCCAGGGCCTTTGAATTCTAGGGGTCTGGTTGTTCTACCACTTATCTACATATCTAGTCCTTGTGTTGGTCAGACAGGGTCTTTCAGTCGGCTCTTGAACTTGTGCAATTCTGCTTCTGCCTCTCAGGTGCTAAGATCACACTCATGTGCCACCATGTCCAGCCCATTTCCTAATTTGGAATACTCTACAACAATGATAGGCATTTGTTAGGCTGGGTGTCAGTAATAGACCACAGAATCAGCAATGCTCACCTTGCCTACAGTCAGCAGTGATGAAATAACAAACTGGCCAAGACCCAGGCAGACACTAGAGTGAAAAGGCCACGTACATGGCCTTGGGTTCTTAGGTCCGCAGACCAATTAGGTCTACAATCAATGTATTCATTAAACTTTGCTCTTGTGAAATGTTAGAGGTGGGACTGGTTGCTTCCTTGGCAGCTTGACCAGTAAAGCATTCCTGAGCCAGAAAACATTGTGTATCATGGCAGGACACTGACACAGTTGTCAATGTCATTCTCAGGCTTTCAAGACTAACAACTGTCCTGTTCACAAAGGTCCATGAAGACCATCTCCTGCATAGCCATGTTTCACCGGTAGTGTCTTTGCTTAATACTGTTCAGAAGAGTCTAACTAATAGTCTAGTTCAGCTATTGTCTAAGAATGTGGTGTCTAATGACAGTCTTTGTCCTGGAGCCACATTTCCTCCTGAGACCAAACAAGCAGCCTGACATTGGGCTATTAATATTTGTTTTTCATGCATAAAGGCATTGATGACTCACTTCTCTCTTGAGTCCAGACCCATCTGGTTGCCTGCAAGAAGCTCTGGGCAGTGGTGTAAAAGCACAGGGACCCTGGCCAACCCATTCTAACCACAACCTGGAGGCCACACAGAGCTTTCAGATGCATCCAACAACTACAGTGAGAGGCTCACAATGCTATTCTGCAACTTCCTGCAGGGTTGGAGAAACCCCCACAGAGATCGCACATTGGCTCTTTGGTTCCCTTTGAATCTTTCTAGCTGGGTTCCAGTTTGTCACAAATGCAGATGAACATTTACCTCATAAGTTAGGCTTCAGTGTTGGTTACCTTTGCAGTGAAGTCAAAACCTAATTATTTATGAGACTGACTCATTGGCTCCATTCTGTGCAGGTTACTGGGAGTTAGGTTATAGTGACAACTATCTACACACGGTGGCTGAAGTTCACCAAAGCTGCTTGCTTTCTTCTCCTGTGTTCATGTAGCATTTGTGGAAGCTCTGTCTTATTCCACCCTCCCCCACCTACAGTGCTTAAACCACCGAGAACAAGGAGACACCTCCTGCTTGTGTCAAGAGCTTACAAGGAGTCTGGAGCCAGATTTCTTGGGAAGCAGATGGTGAGGCACATATTTCTGTTCAGAAAGTCATTGGTGATTACAGTCGGAGGAGACGCCTATTGGGCAGAGAGAACTCGGGAAAGGTCAGCAAGAGCTGAACTGCCACTCGAATCTGCAGGGACCTTCTTCCAGACACTTTGGCACTACCACTGGCATTGCCCAGAATGGAGGCAAGGGAGCACCCATCCTTTGACGGGAACAGCGCTCCTCAGTAAAGATGACTGGAGATGACAGAAGTGAGCACTCAGCGGTAAGCGTTTATAGCTGTTAAGGGAATGGGGACCTTGGCCCTAAAAGGCACAGTCTAGGTGACACTGAAGAGAATTTTCTGCTATCTATAGCTTGCTCTGATCAAATATTCAAACTGGCAAAGTAGGTTTAGGCCATCTGGGAATGGTTTCCTCGGGTTCTGGTTGGCTATCTTGACCACTTCCCAAAGGAAGGGTAGAGGGTTAGTCTATACCCCAAGTGGGCAGCAGTTGCCCTCAACACTACTTACTGTCCTGGTCTGTTTTCTATTGCTGTGATGAAACACCATGACCAATACCAGCTTGGGGAGGAAGGAGCTTATTTGGTTTACAAATCCTGATCATGATCTGTCTTTGAGGAAAGTCAGGGCAGGAGCTGAAGGCAAGAACAGAAGCAGAAAGCACAGAGGATCTCTGCTTACTGGCTTGTTCCCATGGTTTGCTCAGCCTGTTTTCCTCTATAATTCAGGACCACTTGCCCAGGGGTGGAATTGTTCAGTGTTCTGAACTCTCCCATATCAGCTGTCAATCAATATGATACCCTATAGACTTGACTATAGGCAAATCTGATGGAGGCATTTTCTTTTCAGATGAGGATCGTTCTTCCCAGATGTCTCTAGCTTGTGTCAAACTGACAAAACCAAAACAAACAAAAAACGAGTCCTAACCAGACAATGACAACTATCTGCTTTACATCCACTGTTGGGTGGCTCATCAAGGTTTCTAACCCTGTAAAATAACGTTGTTCTTAGGCCATGGACACCCCGTCTGCCAACTCACTACCAACTGTAGACAGGGAGCTCCAAGGAAGCCCAGACAACCTGATCCTTGTTCTGCCTGCTTTTGCTATACAACGGTAGCCCTACATTCCCCTGACATTAGACACTTACATGGTCACCCTTTCTGTCCTCTGGTCTTGTGTGAAAAGAAGCTCAAGGTGCTGAAGCAGCAACCAAAGCTTAAAGCTTAATACGACAGTTAGTATGCGCATTGGGTGTTTCCCTTTGGGGATTAGGATCTTTAGATCCAGAAAGCCTAGAATTGTGGCAAAAACATCTTTTTCTAAGAAGGATGTTCACAGTGATTGCAAGAGTCCGCTACTTTTACCCTATGATTCTTGACTCATTTATTCTTCCTATTGGAACTTCCAGCTCCTCTGAAGCTCCTTGGTTTCAGGGCACTGATTTAGTCCATTTTGTTGCTATAACCAAAACTGAGTGTGAGGTCCAAGTTCTAAAGCAGGGAATGGAGGTAGCTCATGGGAGAACATGAGGTTGAAGAGAGTGCAAGGAATTGTAGGCAGATAAAATACACTTTTCCCCACTGGCATCCAGACTGCTAGACAGGCAGACGCTGGCAGGCACCCAGGCAAACACCAGTTATACAGTCAACACATAACCAAGCACAGGAACATACCCCGACTGACACACAGGGTGAAGTAGGCATACAAGCCTACAGGCAGTCATGGACACTGGTGAAGGCGTTGTCTTATTTATTAAATAAAAACAAAGACAAAAATAACATTTGCCTGATATTGTTATATAACAGATAACATCACTGTTTACATTTAGGTTCCGCGAACATCCCATATCAGTCATTTTGTGCTGGCTCGTAGCCTCCTAGATGTTTCAGGATATATATCTTTGCTCATGCAGGATATCTGTACCAACACCATGTATCTAAACCAGTCCTCACAGCCCGGGGTTCCCTACAGGGACGCTTGGGATTTTATAAGGGAGTGTATTTGGCTTTCAGTTCTTATGGCTAGAAAGTCCGAACATTATGGTGCTGGCATATGAGAGTGGAAAGGTAACCAGTCACACAGAGAAGTGGCATGTCAGAAAGACACCCACCGGGGCCACCTAGTCACTCCCCCCAGACCTGGTCTACTCCTGGCCGAGAGTGAGAGAATGAACTCCTTCATTGAGTGACCGTCTACTGGGCTCCTCTGCAAGGCCATGTCACCTCAGTGCTGTCCAGTTGGAGCCAAGCTTCCAGAAGGTGAATGTTAGGAGGACAGACCATGTGCAAACCACAGCAGGTGTGACCAGTGTCCTGAGGATTGGATCCCATTTCTACAGAGGTAAGCACCCACCCCGTAGACGCTCGTCATGGGGAGTTAACATGCTGTACACGGGCTTCACTCAAAACCCCGCTTTCATTGATCCACCAGTTCCTTCATCCTTCCAGGCCTTGGCTGGCCATTCTAGTAATTTTTCATTGTCCTGAGCTATAGATTCCTGCTTAATGTCTTTTTTCATGAGTGTCTGTCACTTAGGCAAAATGCCTGAAAAAGAATGACTTAAAGCAGCAAATGTTTGTTTTGATCATAGCTACCTGCCCCTGTAGCTGTTAGGCCTGAGGCACAAGGGAGAGCATCATGACAGCAAGAGAGTTCAGTGGGGTTTAGCAGCTCACCTGTGGGGGACAGGAGGCCCAGACAGATTGGGTGGCAGGATGAGGTATATCTGCCCCTCCTCTAGCAAAAGCTTCACTTCCTGATAGTCCATTCAGCCATGAATTTATCAATAACAACAAACCAATAAGCCATTGATGATGTTAATGGCCAAATAATCCAATCGCCTTTATTGCCAGCAGATGGGGACTAATCCTTGAAGGCACGGGCCTTTAAAGGGTGATTCATATCTGAGTCACAACATTAGCTGCCATGTTCCCTGTCCAACAGGAGGATCTCCCTCACCATTGTGTGTAAAGATCACCCAAGACCGCACATAATGATGAAGAAGTCCACTTTTTGGCTGATGCCCTCTGAGCTGGGACAAAACTTTCCTCCACTCAAGCTCAACCCCTTTCTTTCTCCATCACTTCAGTTGTTCAGCATCCTCGGTGGGGCCATCGTTGGTGCTACACAAAACAGCCTTTGGTTTCACACTCTATACCTCCGAGACTCAAAGCTGATGACTATCTTCCTTGTTACTGGGATTGAGTAGTCTGATTCATCTGTATCCCTGCAAAGGCTGTGGGTGGAAGGCTTGGTGCCTACTCCATGACACTACAGAGAACAGACAACGCAATCACTATGAAGTTTGGGCTTGTAAGTTACTAGACATATGGGACCCTGACACATTCATCACCTGCCTCTTCCCTCCCCAGTTTCATGTTTGAACACCTGAAGGTAAGCAGACTCTTGGTCATGTGCTCCCACCATGATGATCATAGACTGGCGTTCTGAAATTGAGTCACAAACAACCTTCTCTCTCTTTAAGTTGGTTTCTCTCAGATATTTTGTTACAGTACAGAAAACTGACTAATATACATTGTTAATAGACAGGGCAGTATGACTAGGTCTCCAGAAGCTAAAGAGGCTTGCCAGGTCCACCTTCTATTTTCAGAGAAATTAGTCTGACATTGAGAGTAAACTTATAACCAAAATTTGTTTTACTAGTTCAAAAGCAATTTCTAAAAAAGGAATAGACATTTCTCCAATCGTCTAGAAATGCATGACCCTTGAATTGTTTAATAATCCAGTCAGTAAAAGAATTGGGTCCTCTGACACACAGGGAAATGATTAATATTTCTTACTATTTAATGTGAAAACTGACAGTGAAGAGAAGTCATGGTGAGGCAGCTAACAAGCCACAGACATTCCCAATGCAAACGAGATTTAGTATTACTACAAAACATGTGGCATGTCCCAAGTCTCATTTTCATATAGGAAGGAAAATCTGACATTTCCTTTAAATTCAAAACATTTACAAACATTGTGTACTGGCTGGTTTTGTGTCAACTTGACACAAGCTGGAGTTATCACAGAGAAAGAAGTCTCAGTAGAGGAAATGCCTCCATGAGATCCAGCTGTAAGGCATTTTCTCAACTAGTGATCAAGGGGGGAGGGCCCAGCCATTGTGGGTGGAGCCATCCCTGGGCTGGTAGACCTGGGTTCTATAAGAAAGCAAGCTGAGCAAGCCAGGGGAAGCAAGCCAGTAAGCAACATCCCTCCATGGTCTCTGCATCAACTCCTGCTTCCTGACCTGCTTGAATTCCAGTCCTGACTTCCTCTGGTGATGAACAGCAGTGTGGGAGTGTAAGTTGAATAAGCCCTTTCCTCCACAACTTGCTTCTTGGTCATGATGTTTTGTGCAGGAATAGAAACCCTGACTAAGACATATTTACATGATATTCTAAGTGAGCATGAAGCAGAAATGCCCAAACTGTCAGTGCACAAATACATTTGACAAAATACATTAGACATAAGGCTGAGATCTCTGTCTTCTCTTAGGAGATATGTTACCATGTTGGCTCTATTTGGAGATGTGACCCAGAGAATGCCATTTAGAAAAATAATGAAAAATATTGTAGTTACATACTAACAAACCATAAAGTATTGCATCATTTTTTTGGGTTTGTTGTGTTCATGGCATCGATCAGCATTTTAAAGATTTAAAATTTACTATTATTTCTTCAATCACTCTAAATAGTGATTTCCAAAGCTTACCTTGTATGAAACACTATTCTTTTTTTACTTTTGAAAAATTTCCCAAAGGCTGGGTCTGATGGTCACACTTGATCTCAGCACTCGGGAGACAGAGGCAGGTGGATCTCTGTGAGTTCAAGGCCAGGCTGATTTTACACAGTGAGTTCCAAGCCAGCCAGGGCTACACAGTCAGACCCAGTCTTAAGGATTTTTTTCCCCTCTAGTGGAAGTATTCACACTTTAGGTCTCAAAAGTCTGGATCTGTTTCTTCTGGAATCTCTAAAAAGGCCAAAATTCTAAAACTACTTGCTTCTTCTTGGGTTATGACATGGCGTTCTGGGACAGGAAGTTGAGCCATTACTGCCAGGCAGGGCTGCAGGATCCCAGTGGAAGAATCTTATCAATCCTCTACTTAGCAGGTGGGTGTGAAGTAGCTTCTGGGAGTGTTAATGTGTATGTGCAACAACTTCCCAAGGAGCTCAAAGCTCGGTTGCTGTGAGCTTAAGTCTCCAGATGAAAACTGACAGTAAAGGTCATATTAAGAAACCAAACCATGAAGGGGCTTGTTCATGTCACAATCTCTCATCATGATACAATAAATGGGATCCTGGAGTTTTCTGAGGGCCAGACAGGTTTTCAATAAAGCTGGGGTGTGGGTGTGTGGAGAAAGCTTTCCTGACATGCATGAAGTCTGAGTGAAGTCCTTATCATCACAGGTGCAGAAAAGCCAGCCTCGGGACTGCGGGTCTTCTAAGAGTCCATGTTAGACGTTGGCTGGTGGTTTCCATCTTCCTCCCCGCTAGTTTCCCTTCAGAGAAGCCTTCGTACTCTAGGCCACTGATCTGTACTGATCTCTTTTGTAGAAAGAAAGCCCTTCTCCTTTCTCTTCCTCTATCAGCGGGCAGCTCAAATGGTGCTTATTCCAGAAGTATCCTCTGTGTTTTGCTTCCTCTCAAAGTTACTCAAACAGTGCTCAAGTTACTGTTTGTCCTAGTCGCTTTGGCCAAGTCACTTATGAATGACAGATGTGCCTGGTTTTACAGTTCTGGATGCTAGGAGGGCAGAGTCTGACATGTCTGTAGCTCCCATGGGGGCCCCTTCCTGGTTCTCACATGGTAGGAGGGTGAACTCACTCCCATGATACATTACTCGCCTCATTCAGTTGGGATTTGCCTCGTGACCCAGTCACTTCCCTAAAGACCTGCCACTGAATACTGTCACCTTCAGAGGTGGGACTTCAACATGGGAATTTGGGGTGAACATGGCATAATGGAGGACCACCCATTCCTCTATTCCACTACTGTGCCTTCCTCTCTGGAAAGATACTGCTTGTTGTCTGCCTCAAAGTAGACCATTTATATGAGTCTCCTCCTTCTAGGGCTGAGAAACACTTGAGGGTAGGATCTAAATTTGACTCACTGTATTTTCCTATGTCCATAAATCACCTGTGCTGAATAAAGCACATGCCAGAGAAGCAGCTACATCGGCCGAGAGCATTCACTTTTCTAGCGCATTTCAAGGGCCCCACCTAGGTTCTGATGCAAGGGAACCACACAAGACATAAGAAATAGTAATGTTTCTACAACTCCCAATATAGCCCCAGCACGGGCCAGAGCCGAGGAGGAGGCACCATGGAGTTAGGCTAGGAGGATGGATTCTGAAGGTAGCTTACCTTTGACTCCTGCTGTTACTCTGTGATCTGGAGCAGATGGTTGCCTTTATGAAGAACAGCTTTCTCATCTGAGGCAAAGGGAAGCAGTTGTAAACTCGTGGACCAGGACCTTGCCTACAGATAAATATGATGGTCAGTGCTAACTGGCATTACTGCTGCCGCCTGTATCATCTAGTGATGACACATCATTAGGACTTGCCACCCACTCATCAAGGCCTCCGAGAATCCAGCTCTCCTAGCATGGCTGCACAAAGGGCTATCATATATCAGACAATAAGAAACGGGGTGTATGTTCTCCATCTCCCCCTTTCTGCTTCCTGGCAGTCCACCCCCAAAGCCCTCGAATCTCCACACTGTTAAGTGGTTTCAGTTGCTAGTAAGAGGACCGGTGAGCAGGGCTCCTAGGTTGCTTCAGGATAGGGTCTGGTAGTCAGAAGAACCAACCCTGTGGTCAGAGGATTGGAACTTCCCCTTTGGGTTTCCAGAAGATACGGGAGGGGCAAGGCCCAGAGTCACTAAGGGCAAGTGATGTATCCAATCATACCTAAGATGTAAAGCCTCTATCCAAACCCAATGGACAGGTTAAAGAACCACTAGGTTGCTGAACATGTGGAGGTGTGGGGAGAGTGGGTGCCCAGAGAATGCACGGAAGCCCTGTGCCCCTCTGTCATACCATGCTTTATGCATCCCTTCCATCTGACTGATCCTGAGTACATCCTGTGTGTGTGTGTGTGTATGTGTGTATGTGTATGTGTGTGTGTGGTGTGGTGTGGTATACGTGTATATGTGTATGTGTGTGTGTGGTGTGGTATATGTGTATATGTGTGTATGTGGTGTGGTATGTGTGTGTGTGGTGTAGTGTCTGTGTGTGGAGGGTGGGGTGTCTGTGTGTGTCATGTATGTTTCTGTGTGTGTGTGGTGTTTTGTGGTGTGTGTGAGAGAGCGTGTGGTGTGGGTGGTGTGTGTGTCTTTGTGTGTGTATGTGGTGTGTGTGTGTGTGTGTGTGTGTGTGTGTGTATGCATGTAACAGGCAAATATAAGTTAAGCATCTCCTTGAATCCTCTTGACATTAAAGGCACACTGACTGCCTAAAGGCAGCTGTGGGGACCTCTGGTATGTGCGTGTGGTGACTGTAAATTGTCCAAAGTGGCAGCTTTCTAACGAGCCACACAGTTCATGAGGCAATCACAGATCTGCACTAACACACACACACACACACACACACACAGAGAGAGAGAGAGAGAGAGAGAGAGAGAGAGAGAGAGAGAGTTCTATGTGCAGCTAAGTGTAGAGCATACGGAAGCACTGGGGATGTTTCTCTGTAACCAGGCTGTCTTTCCCCAGAGCCCCTCAGAATGCACAACTCCCTTCTCACCTGTGGGCTCAGTGGACCACAGCAAGAAAAGCACGTCCAAGGCACACCTGGGACCAGTGGGACTTTAAGGGAAGCTGCAACCAGCTAATGAGAGCAACATGGAGTGACAGGGGGGTCAAATGAGCTTGCACCCTGTGGGGAAGCAGGCTCTGGCAAGCCTGGCATTCAAGCTGAGCCTGTAATACCTTTTGTTATGGTTGCTATGGAAACAATTAGCTGTCTATTGCTGTGTAACAAACTGCCACACAACTTAGCCGCTTAAGTAACCACTTCCTATTATCTGGAAATGTTTGTGGATCAGGAATTAGGGGATGGTTCGGATTCATGGCTCTGGCTCAGGTCTTTCCTGATGGAGTTCGTGACAGTTAGCTTGAATTGGGTCTGGTGGGTCTGTTTCTAAGGCTCAGACACTCAGTTCCTTACCAGGGCCCCTTCCTGAGGTGGCCAGAGGAATAGATGCTCCACAAGAGAGAGCCAGGCAGGATAACAAGTGTCTCCAAAGCCCCTCCTTGAAAGTCATATCCTGTCATTTCCACTACATCCTTCTGATTAGCAATGAGTCATGTGGAACAATCCACACTCAAGAGGAGAAAAATTAGTCTGCGTTGAAGGAAGGCATTTCAGGAATTTGTGGGCTTATTTTAAAACCATCCCAAGCCTCTTCAGGTGCTGTGTGACTGATTGCCTTGTGCGTCGTAGGCAGAGTGTGGACATGTTTGTCATCACCAGTGAGCCCAAGCTTGACCATGTGGATGTGTTTGTCATCACCAGTGAGCCCAAGCTTGACCACCTTTGCTAGAGTTGCTCAAACCACAGTAGTCACCTCACTCGTCCGTCCCTGGGAGGTAGCTCAGCCCAGGACAATACAGACTCATCAGTCATGTTGCCTTGTCAGTAAGGCCTGGCTACCCACCCACCCCCAGACCCCTGCTTGCTTCCACCTCCTATAACACCATTAGGAGCCTTCTCTGGAGGCCATGGTCTATCAAGTTGGGGAGTGGGAGGGTGGGGAATGAGCCCTACCACACACTCAGGAGGCCTCATCCCATAGCAGCTGGCTCTGCCAATCCCCTTTAGATGGAAAGAGAATGAGCTAAGAGGCAGCTGCCACTTAATAAATGAGCCACCTAAGGAAGGAATGGGTGCTACCCTACTGGAGGGAATGCTGTTCACTGTCAGCTGCCCACATTCACACAGGCTCAGATGTGGCCCTCCGTCATTGCAAGCCACAGGCCTTTATACCACTAGCTCCTTTGTGTGTGGAAGGGACTGTGGCTGAATTGTTATTGGGCAGAACTCTTGGGTCCTGAGGTTTGCAGGATTAAAGATTAGCTTTGTTTAACAGTCAAATTCTTGCGGCTGAGATGGGGCACAGTTCAAAATGGTCCCATGGAAAAAAGTATGTATGCCACACAATAGACTCGGTTTACCTTCAGCTATGTCTCTATTTGACTTTTCCTCTGAGTCAGGAAGCATGCGTGTGTGCTTGTGTGCCCGCCTGCCTACATGCATGAGAGCATGCATTTAATGCTCAAGGTTACAGGTTATCTGATGGGAAAAATGAAAAAGAAATGGGGTGGAGGCTATAGCCAGGGAGGGGAGATGGGCAAACACAGAGGAACAGGGGTAAAATAACAATGGCGGTATCTGGGAACTCATAAGGAAGCATACTATTAATGCCTTGCCTTTCTATTGCAGTGCTAAGACACCATGACCAGGAAAACTTAAAGCATTTAATATAGTGCTCCCTGCTCCAGAGGATGAGTGGAGCAGGCAGGCATGGTGCTGGAGCAGGAACTAAGAGCCTACACCTTTATCCATAGCAGAGAGAATAAATAGGAATATCCCAAGCATTTGAAATCTTAAAGTCCACCCCTAGTGACCCCTCCTCGAACAAATCCACACCTTCTAATCCTTCCTCAACAGTTCTACTAACCAGGGACCAAGTATTCAAACACAGGAGCCTAGGGGAACCATCTCATTTAAACTTCCATAATTAACTACTTACCTAAAAATATAATACACATAAGTCAGTGTATAAATATTTATCTATATAAGTGATATATATTATTAATATAGTTTAAATAAAAATTTCCCATCTGGGCTAACAAGCCCCCCTCTAAGAGCCAAAGGCCATCTAACAGAAACCCCAACACCAGATACGAGAAGGAAGCAACCAACAGTTCAACCTAGCTGTGACATCTACGCACCTCAGCAATGACCAGCAAGCACAGCTCCACAACTCTAAGGGTATGTTACTGGCACACACACCTTGGTAGCACCCAACAGTTCTCTAATTGAACTTAAGACCCACTCAACCAGAAGGACACTATGACTGGCACTCAAACTCTAGCTAACTACTCCGTGCTAACAAACCCATGGACCCTAGAGGAGAACCTACAACTGCCCCTTTACTCGATACATTTTGAGTATTTGCCCTGACACCCATAGAGAAGTGTGCTCCCCACCCAATGTTAAGGAAACTTCTCTTTGCAACAAACGAGACCATTGCAAAATCCCACAACTGATGGAAACGTAGAGTTGTAGAGCCCAGTCTCAAAGGACACATCTACAAAACACTCCCACGCCTCTGGCTGGGGCATTGCTGTGAAAGAAGAGGTGGAGAGATTCTGAGAGCCAGAGGAAATGAAAATTTGCTGTGAGATTCTGTCTCCTAATCTCAGGAGCTACACCCATAAAGTCTCAGCAACGTGTCTTCCTAACTCTGAGCGCAACAAGAACAACAGCAGCAGACATGCCAAAGTGGATGAGGAAAAGCCCCGTTGGTTATCTATTATCTAGTGTTCTGCCTGAAAAGTTTCATGGGACTCTAAGGTAAAGGCATTACAGAAAACTCTACAGAAGTTTCTCCAATACTGAAAAGCTAGATCATCTAGTCTGTAACATTATACGGACTGAGCAAGTTTCACTTATGTATTTACGAATATATACATGTATATAAGCATAAACATATATGCATGTTATAATAGTGAGAAAAGGGACCACGGATTTGAAATGGAGCAAGGAGGAATTTATGGGAGTGTTTGGAAGAAAAAAAAAAAAATGAGAGGAAGAAAGGGTGTAATCATATTGATTTGTTTGTTTACTTATTTTATGTAAGTGGGTTCTTTGCACACCAGAAGGCAGCATCAGTCAGTTGGGAGCTATCATGTGAGTGCTGGGAACTGAACTCAGGACCTTTGGAAGAGCAGTGTGTATTCTTAACCAAAGAGCCATCTCTCCAGCCCTGTAATCATATTGAAATCTCAAAAAAATTTTAAAAATTTAAAAATAAGATTAATTCTATAGCAACACCATGGAGTATACATTGCTATCATTGGCTTATGAAGATTAAAATAAACCAAGGGTCAAAAACAGAGATGGAGATACATTTCTTACTGCTGTGCTAATAGATAGGGCCCAACCTTCATATCTTTCAAAGGACTAGAAAGTGGTAGCCCCACGTTCTAGCAGGGAAACGGGTGTCAGTTGGCCAAGAAGCCTCCTAGTGGGCATGTGTGCCTTTGCAATATCATGCTGGGGCAGTAGCCGGAAGCACTGACTGCCTTTTAAATGCATATGCCCAGCCTGAGTTCGCAGGGCATCTGGGCTTTTGCTCTATTAAATCAGGTCACCGGGAGGTTGTAGACATAAAGCCCTCAAGCATCCTGGAAACCATGAATCCGAGAATTTCTAGGGGCTCTCCAACCTCTAGCTCTGAACTGTGGGGCAAGGAGGGAGGGAGGAACTCTGGGAGGTTGGAGCGGCTTTGGGACCACCGAACTAACAAAGGCCACATTGACCACCATTGGCTGCTACACTGTAAAATTTACAGACGTATTTGAATGGAAAATCAACCTCTTTCTAAATTCAAATATCATAGCGCATTCCTGGGGTTTTTCAATAGTCAAATATGAGCCATTTGGGGCATGAAAATCACAGTAATTAATTTGTTATAAGCTATTAAAGATAATGACTTACAAGTTCATGTCTATGTAAAGAACTAGACAAACTGAAGACAAGGCTCTGCATTAGGCTAACTTAGAGATTTAAAAGAAAAAAAAAAAAAAAAACAACAGCAAAGTTAGAAAATTCCCATTGGCAATTACTTAAGGGTAGATTCTCAAACAGATGGGTGAAAATTTGGTGAGAAACCTAACATATGATCTCCTAGAGTATTTCTGTAAGATACTTAGTAATGATCAATGGACTACTAGTTAACGTTACAAAGAAACATTGTAGAAGCCATAGCATTTGTGCCACAGATGCTAAGATACCCATTTGTGTCCTATAGAGTGCTGAAAGAAGTTACTCCTCAGTGTGATTCCTGCTAAGTCCTGGGGCCTCAGAGGAAGCATCAGAGAAGCAACTGCCCTGTGTACATCCCAAACACCAAAACCTCTGAAAACTAGCGGTAAGTGGGGAGCTGCTACACAGAAAAAGTTCAAAGAAAAGGAATAAATGGTCTCAGGATGTCATGTGTTGTTTCTAAGACCAGAAAGGAAAGGAACACAATGAGGTCATCGTGGCTATATTTCCAGAAAAGATATTGGGATAATTAGAAAAAAGTGGAGGTGTCCACAGTTATATACTGTGCCAGAACCATGCAGACTGTCCCCGTCAGGGGAGGTGCACTTGGGAACACAACCACAACACTTTGTCTCTCTTTCTCCCCTCTGTGTGTGTGTGTGTGTGTGTGTGTGTGTGTGTGTGTGAATGTGTGTGTGTAGAAACAGAAGTAATGAAACAAATGTACTTCAAAGGAGAGTATATAGTAAATTTTCTTCACTTGAAATATTTTTCTCTATAGGTGTGAAATTATTTTTAATGATTGGTAAAAAATTAAAAATAAAATACCCTCACGTGGGTCATCTTCATTCGCATCATAGTGTGAGTTGGTATAATTAGAGTTCTATTGAACTTGTCAAGAAAAGAAACAGGATTTTCTTTTCTGTTGCTATGATCAAATGCCCAGATAGAAGCAATCTACAGAAGGAGTGGGTTTAGTTTGGGAAATAGTTTCTCCATCTAGGGGAAATCAAGGCAGCAGGAGGATACAGCCACTGGTTACATTGTAACGACAAAACAGAGAGCTCGGACTAGAGAGGTGGCCCAGCAGTTAAGATCATAAGCTGTTTCTTCAAAGGACCCAGGTTCAAATCCCATCACTGACATGGCAGCTCACAACCATCTGTCACTCAAGTTCCAGAGAATGGGACAGCCTCTTCTTAGCTTCTCAGCACTGTGTGTAGATATACATGAAGCCACAACACTCACTCACTCACTCATACACACACACACACACACACACACACACACACACAATCTTTGAAAAATAAGACAAAGCAACAACAACAGAACAATAAATGCTTGCTAATGCATAGCCGGCTTTCTCCGTTGTACAGTCCTATCCTCTGCTCATGAAACGGGACAACAAATTAAAGCGGGTCTTCCCTCATCAATTACTGTGACCATGATACTCTCCCCCACAGGCATGCCCAGAGGTCCATTTCTCAGGTCTTGTTAGGTACTGTCAAGTTGACAGTTAACACTAACCACGTTGGAGGTGGCAGATCAGTGAGGACAGGGTCTCATTCTAAAATGTCAAATCCCAGCATATAAAACCAGAGTCTAACAAACCACCATAAGTCACGGGAAGACAGCAATTAACTCTCATTCACACTTCGGGGCAAGTAGGGCAGGCAGCTTCTCTGCCCATTCATCCAGGCGGCCCCATTCACTCTTGTCCAGCTGCCCCTTGACTTAGCAGCCTGAGTGCTTCCTGAGTGAAGGTTCTGGACACCCTGAGCCAGTCTGCTGGCATGTCTTTAAAGCTGCCTCCATGATGCCTTAGGACTGTATCTACAAGTCTACACCTAACACAGTCCTCCACTGGGCTGGGACATCTTCCTCTTTTATGGAAGACATAGATTCAGGCTTACAGAACCACAAGAAAATCAACTGCCAAACATTATTTTTTTTAATACCAGGGTTGTTAGGGTCAGAACCTGGTCCCTGGCACTCCCAATAAGTTAGGCTTAACCATGTATTCTCAATGGGCCATTAAATGGGGATACATTTAATATGGGCACAGTGGGAAGAGGAGCACATAAAGAGACCCAGTGTCTTCATTCTGGTCCATTTCCAAGATTCTAACATAAGGTTGAGGTTTACATATAGAGCAAGAAGTGTGCATACTGGACCAGTCCTGGTCAAGGTCATTGACCAATATCTCCACAAGGTGATCTAACATGTCAGAGCTGTTAAATCTCTTCCTGGGTGGTGCCAGGCATCAGCTATTTCCTTCTCCCAGCCTAAGATTCTTCAGGAAATTCCCATTTTGGGTGACCAGAGTTTCTAGTCTGATGGTCCCTGTCAGGACTGTTGCGGTGTTACACGGCAGTGGAAATGGCTCTATTTAATCCATCGTTGATGTTTTTCAGATGTAAGGATCTGATCCAGTCCATAGGCAGGATAATGTTTCTGATAAGACAATGACACAAGACCGTCAAGCCACGCCAAAGCAAGCTCCATCTATAAAGCAGTGGTTGACCTGTTTCAGAGACGCCAGCGGATGTCACTCCTGATTTTTAAAAATGAATGAGCCTAGCTGAATAGAGGACAAAGTTGAGAGACACACAGTCACGTTCCCAGGCTATACCAAGCACACTCTGGGAATAGGTCATGGTATAAACTGATTCAAGACATCGTATACATACCTGCTGTTCTTACTTTCCCACATGCATGTCTGATGACAGCGCCATGCTATATTTAAAGAATTAAGCCCAGGTCCAAGCCAATAATTGAAATGATGACTGATGCTAGAGTTTTGCCTTCTACAGACAGGAAAAGTACCACCAGGATGCAGTCAAAGACGTGACAGAGCTTATCCCAGGAAGTGTGTGCTTTCCAAAATCTGTGTTAAATATTTTACATCTCCAAATCTCACTATGTCTTTTGATTTGACAAGTTTTTTCCAGGCAACTTTGTACGAGCAGTAACTCAAAGAACCCTGATTATCCTCAGCACCTCCTGCTGTATAAGGTGAAAGAACAAATCTTGGTGATTTTTTTTTTCAGGGCCCTCCGGGAGTCCCAAAATAGATTGATGTAAAAGATATCCTGAAACATCCTTTCTCCTCCTTAGAGTTCTATATTTGGACCTGGTTTTGAGAAGGTAAAAATAATAAAGTTGTCAGAGGGGATTCGACATCTGATTTTAAAGGGATTACGGGTGCTTGGAAATGTCACTTAGCTTTATTTAACTGAAATAGCAGTGATTTTTAAACCACGGAAAGTAAATATGGTCATAAAACGACACACATATGCTTTAATAATGGCAGTAGTTTCCTCCGAAACGCCAAGGACAAACAGAATACAGGCAGATGGCACAGACAGCAGTGACCAGCATACTCCATAGTGTCAGCAAGAGAGGCCAAGGAGTCACGGACGTGGTCTCAATAATGTAGGGCAGGCTTTACCAAAATGATAACACATCTCATAGGTTCTCCCAGGAACCAGGCACTAACTAAAGCAAGTCAAACTCCCCAGCTTGTATCCTTTATCAAGCTCCTTTATACTCAGGAACACCCGACAGTGTCACACTCGCTACAGATTCCACGAGGAATAGGTTAAAACAAGAAAAGGAGTCACTGCCCTGATTATGTACAAAGAAGAGGTCCAGCAAGGGCGGGGAGGAAAATGATTGACAGTCACATTTGGACATAGAAGGAAGGCAGTTGTCATGGTCTTAAGGCTCAGACCCTTGAGTGTTAGAAGCCTGGGTGCCACTTGAGGCAAACTGTCTGGCCTAACACGGCTGCAACCATGGGGAAGGGGCTTTGAATAGTGCTCAAAGAGGGAGTCTATGTGTGCAACCTCTTGTGATCAGCTGTGAGCAGCAGTGCCTTGCACTTTCTTTCTCTGGTGATGATGTGCCCCTCCCCCCAATAAAGAGCAACCAGATATCCAGAGAATACAATATGCAAAGCAAATGATCAAGCTGCATGAGGTGTGGCCTGTGAGGCTGCTGTGGGGACAGCCATCGCCCTCCAGAAGGCCACTGTGGCGATGTCCCCATTACCCTTTGTGAGGCTGAAGTACCCTGTAGTAGAACCAATTAAACTTATCCCTGACTAGTTTACAAATAAATGAGACTCAGGCTACGGTTATTTTATTTGGCTTTGACCATCACTGGGGGTCACCCCTAATCTACTCTTCTGACTGCTGTCCTGGCATCCTCCCCAGCAGTGTACCCCAGATACTTGCTGTTTCTCCTGGCCACATGCTCATGGCCCACCTCCCCTCATGGCAGCTTCCTCCTCTCCTCTCGTTCTTTCTCCTTTTCTCTCTTCTCCATCTCAATCCCAAACCCACCTACCTCTAATCTCTCCAATACTTGGCCATAGCCGATTTGATTTAACCAATACTTTTAAACCAAGGAACGAGGTTTGCACAACAAAAGCTTGTAAACAAGAGAATTCATGTAGACCTAGACTTTGGACACAGAATTTAGCACTACACCAAATAGCAGCAGACAAAACCTCAACAGTACCCTGTCTTCTAGTTGAGAATTGGGACTCTGAAGAACTGGAGACACCAGATGGTACCCTGAGAGTTACCCTCAATCAGGGAGATTTTGGCATGCATTCCAAACCAGAGGAAAAAAGTCAGGGGATGGTACTTGTGAGTACCTGAGTCCCTTGCCTCAACACAGGACACTAAAGGACCTTGTCAACTGCAGGGATGTCTATAGTAGATACATCTTTGCTATGACTACAACACAGTTGCTGGCCTTTTCCACTGCTAGCATAGATCCTCAGTGAGACGAACTTGAGAATGCCACCCCATGCTTTACTCTCAGAATCTACTTCGTGAAGGCCTCCCATGCCAATGTTACATAGTTTAATGTGCGTGTGTCAAAGCAGTGCCCATCCGTGCTTGTGCACATGGGGGTGCATACCTATGAAGGATGAGGTTGTTGGTGTTAGTTTGTCTTCCTTGGTCATATCCACCTTATTCACGGAGACAGGGTCTTCAGAGGAACACAGATCTGGCCATCAAGAGACAGTGCAAGTATGCAGCTTACCTCAAAGTCTTCTGTCGCTGCCTTCTGAGTCCAGGGATTGCAGGTTATGTGGATTCCAGGGATCTGAACTCTCGTCCTCAAACTTCTAAGGAAAGTGCTTTATCCACTAAGCCATTTCCCAACCTTCACAGTTATATGTAAGACTCCCCTGTACATACATATATCCTCATGCCTGCTCAGTGAGCACTTGACTTACTGAAGTATCTCCCCAGATCTGTGGGAATATTAGGACAACTTTAAGAACATTGCTTTCAGGTAGTTTGGGAGCTGGAGGGTAGCCAGCGACTGTGCTCAGGCACCGAGCCATTCCTCCAGCCCAGCAGGTAAATTTTTTTTCTTGAAGTCATGAATTTAACTTTTGTCACGTGTTTTCTCATTTCTTGTGTGCCCTCTGGGGTGTAACCACTTTGCCTGTCGGATAACTGAGGTGCGGCCTTCCAAACCCACTGGGATAAACAAAGCCACTCAGACAGCAGAGTGACCCGTGCTGGCTACGAGAGCACCTCCGTGGATGTAGCTCACTGTTGTCTCATCAGCATGAAGCCCTCTTCCTGCCTCTTGGGTGAACATCTTCTTTGTTTTGATGTCCACAGTCCTGGACACACACAGCTGCTCCCTCAACTGCTGCTCACTGTGGTCTCTGTGCCTCCACATCTGGCTGCCAGGTCCCATGCTCTGGGCTCTTCTGAAGCAGCTTTTCCCACATGTTTTACATGTCACTGCCTGTGGAGCTGAGGAAATAGAAGTCCATGTTTAGAGACAATTAGTTGCCACTCAAAAAGGATGCGTGTACTATTTTTATTTTATGTGTATGAGTATTCTGCCTGTATGTGCACCGTATGCATGCCTGATGCCCACACAGGTCTGCAGAGAACGCTGGATCCCCATGTAATTGGAGTGACGGATAGTTGTAAGCTGTCATGTGAATGCTGGGAATGGAATTGGAGTAGTCTGCAAGAGCGGCAAGTGCTCTTAACTTCTAAGCCATCTCTCCAGCCCAAGTTAGCAGCCATTTTGATTGGCATCTTTGAAAGTTAAAAGGGTCCTAGGGGATGCTCATTGTGTGTGTAAGTCATTTACAAAAAGCTGTTTGAGCTGATACTTTCATTTGCTTTTGATAAATTGCCAAGTAGCTGAGAATTGAAAATCAATTCAAAGAACTCCACACTGCCTCAAAATTGAAGTCAACATTTTGAAACATTGGCACATTAGGATGTTGGCTATAGTGGTTTATTTTTTTTTAAAAAAATGTTTCTGGAGGTGAATTATATTGAACCAGTAGAAGTCATTAACAGATTAGGGAGGCTCCTCACATGCCCAGCCCACAAGTACCCCCCCCCCCTTTTGGTACAACCTTATTTTAAAAAGAGAGATGCATGTACAGATTTTTAAAAGCATTTTGGCATAAAACTATATGAATATATTTTTGTTAGTACTTAATTCTTTTAGAGGTTTGATAGTATGCATTGAAATCTTACTAGTTACCATAAGCATAAAGTACATGCAGAACAGAATGTAACATGGAAACAGTCAGAGTTTTCTTGGTGTGTATAGATTAAACATAATGATTTTTGAATACCAAAAATTGCCATAAGGCTGTATTCTTAGCTCTTGGATTATTAATGATTTAAGGTCTAGGTGTACCACACTCTGAGAGGGTGCTCTACACATTTTTTTTTTTCCTAAGAAGGACTGAGGCTTTCACTTTTTGGCCTTTGTTTTATTTTTTTGTTGTTTGTTTGTTTTAGTTTTTTTGAGCTTCATATGGCCTGTGAGTTGTTTCTGGGGGTATTCAGAGCTTTCTGGGGCTAGTATCCAATTATCAGTGACTGCATATTGTGCCTGTTCTCACAAGTACCCTTTAGAGAAGGAACTCAAATGGACTTGTTTCTGCACCAATTGCTGTGGCTCTTATGAGAGGAACCATAGGGTACAATTCTGACCTCACATGAAATACAAGGAAGGCTAAATACTGTGAGGAAATTCAGCATGCGTCCCTCCCCAGTGGAGGCGTTCCATTTGGACAGTAGCCACCTGAGTCAGTCAAATTTTCTATTTTAGGAAATATAAATGTCAGATCTCCTCTAGTGAAGGCCGTAACCCAAACAACACTGAACTTCAGTTCTCAGCTTTTGTTCTGGTTTTCCATTAGGCCTGGTATACGCAGTCTTAGTGTCATGTAGACCAAAAGTTACGAGGCACCAAAGGTGGTAATTTTTGTCACTCTGCCAACAGGAGTCTTCAAAGAAATTCTCTATACCAAAGGGAAGCTCTGTAGTTACCAGGAGACATGAGGGATATAGCAACTAACCATTGAGTAATATGGTAAGAGGGTGGGGTGGGCATGAGAGCTGGACTCACGTGCCACTGGACTGAAAGACGAGACAATTCATATCTTCCAAGGTCTTTAGTACAATAGTGAGGGGTTAGTAAAGCCCCCTGTTTTAGTCTCAGAATCCAGAGAAGTAGCCACCAAGACTGAGACTTTGGGGCCATGAGAGATGCCATTTTGTGTGAAGTGGTCCTGTGAGTACAGATAGGCTACTTCTAATGACTAGGTGACTGGGGGGCAGATAAATCAACTGACTACACTGCTCAGAATGGGTAAGACTGGCCCCATGTAGGAAGTATTACATAGGCAGCTGCAGAACAAGGTCAAAGAATGATCAGACCCAGAACTTAGGTGGAAGCCGAAATCTTGGACACCAGTGTTTATAGTTGATGCCGTGGTCTTGACTCCTCAAAATGAACAATTGTGGAAACTAGATTGAGAAGTGTGAGATGTGCCCTGGTTAGAAGATCGCCACTTCTCTGGTTTAGATTGATCATGTCTTCCAAAGGCCCATGTGCCTAAGGCTTGACCTCTGACTTGTGCTAGTGGGAAGGAGCAGTGTGCACTTAGAAGTGACCTCTAGTGAAAGGAAGTTACATCATTATGGTTGTGCCCTTAGAGCAGGCATTATCTCTGAACTATCCTCTTTCTTACTTCTTGACCATGGTACAGAGAAAATGTCTCCTTGGCAACTGTGTGTACTTGACAAACATCCTGTGTAAAGAGTTGCACCATGCTGCCCACTATAATGAGGCCAAGCAACCCTGGGCCAAAATCTCCCAAACTCAGGTCTCAAGACTGAAATATCTGCAGTAGTACGTATGCTGTAGGCCTGCTCCCCTTTATGCTGGCCAAAATCTCCCAAACTCAGGTCTCAAGACTGAAATATCTGCAGTAGTACGTATGCTGTAGGCCTGCTCCCCTTTATGCTGGCCATGAGCATGTTCCTCCAAAGTAGCCTTTACTCCTTCATGGGTGATTATCTCAGTACGTGGTCATAGTAATGGAGCCCTGTAACCTTTCCCAGATGCAGGGCACTTGCTTCAGTAGCTCAAGACCTTAAGTATCCAACCATCCCATGGAGAAAATGATCACCTTGACATCTATTTAAATAATGATGCCTAAGATATCCATAATTACCGTCTTTCAGCCTTTACACCTATCAGTCAGATCCTGACCAGTTAGCACCTTCTCCCAAGTCTGCAAAGATATGTCTATCATATTTATTAAAGAAAGATACTTAGTCTTTTCCTTTATTTACTTTAAGCCAACTGGAGGTGCTTGTCCTATGCATATGTTTGTAGCCCCTGGCCTATTCTATAGCATGTTTGTTCCTTGACCTAAAGTAAAGAGGCTGAGAGCAGACAGGGACATAGACACATGCTCTCTACTGTCACAAGGCTCCAGAGCAGCAGTACTCAACCTTCCAAAGGTTGTGACCCTTTAATATAGTTCCTCTTGTGTTCAGCGTGACGTTACTCTAGAGCAGTGGTTCTCAAGCTTCCAAGTGCTGTGACCATTTAAGATAGTTCCTTGTGTTGTGGTGAGCCCCGTTCATAAAAGTATTTGGTTGCTTGCTCATATCTGTAATTTTGCTACTGTTATGAATCATAATGTAAATACCTGTCATGGTTTGAATATGCTTAGACCAGTGGCATTATGTGAAGGTGTAGCCTTGTTGAAGTAGGTGTGTCACTGTGGGTGTGGTCTTTCACTCTCACCCTAGCTGCCTGGAAATCATTCTTCCACTAGCAGCCTTCAGATAGAGATGTAAAACTCTCAGCTCCCCCTGCACTACCCCTGCCTAGATGCTGCCATGCTTTTGCCTTGATGATAGCAGACTGAACTTGTAAGTCAGCCCCAATGAAATGTTGTCCTTTATAAGACTTTCTATGGTCATGGTGTCTGTTCACAGCAGTAAAACCCTAAGACACGCATGTATATATGCATCCAGTAACACACATGTAATATATATATATATATATATATATATATATATATATATATATATATATATATATATATATATGCAGTAAAAAATTAATGAACAAAGATGCCGATAATGGAGGAGGAATATATGGGCAGAAATGAAAGAGTGAGATGATATAATAATATTATAATATTAAAAACTGTGTTCTTGTATTTTTAGTAGAGTGTCAAAGGCATATATGAAAGGATTCTGAAATCCCATGTCTTTGTTGATGCAATATCTATGTGCTTTTTCTAAGAGAAGAAGTGGGCTAAACATCTTAGATACAGCCCAAGGAGATCCAAGCCCAGGAGTTAGGCCATATAAGACTGGGGACTCCGTTGACTAATTTTCTCTTAGGCTCCTTTTGTTTTTCTAGGGATGAGGAAAGACTCACAAAGGAACATCCAGAACATCAAAGGAAGCTAGATTGATGTTCTCCCTGAGCTTTTCTTTCAGGCACCTGTGAGTAATCTAATAGTCTACATTTGATGAGGAACTCCATCTACTCACAGTGACAGAATCCTCGAGGGTGGTCCACAAGACCAGTTCAACATGATCCCAGATCCTACAGTATCAGAATTCCAAGGCTGAGATGTTTACAGGGCCGAGTGGGAGAACATGAGTGAACAAAGACCTGGTAAGAAAAAGGAGAGCAGCAGCTGACATTCAGACTCTGAGCCCAACAGACACTGTGTAGCTGGGACAACTGTTGAGAAGTTCCTATTCTTAAATATTGTTAAGTAAGTTTCTTAAAGGTTTGCCTTACAGCATGCCATGAAACAGATAAAACACCGGGTGGTAGTGGGAAAAGCCTTTAATCCCAACACTTGGGGGTCAGAGGCAGGTGGATATCTGAGTTCAAGGTCATCCTGGCCTCAGAGTGAGTTCCAGAGCAGCCAGGACTATACAGAGAAATACTGTCTTGAAAAACCAAAACAACCATAAGAAAACCAAAACAAAAGCAAACAAATGACTCTCCACCCCCCCAAAAAAAAACCTGAATAAAATATTCTGGGGACTCCATTTAGTACTTAGGCTTCAGCATGTGCCTTTCCTTTCTAAGTCCTGTTACTGTAACGAAATACCTGAAACAATTAACTCACAAAGAGAAAAGCTTAGTTTGGGTTCATGGTTCTAGAGGTTCCAAGATTTCATGGCGCCATTGTTTTGGGATATCATGTTATCATGTTTTCAGCGATATGGCTCAACATGCCGTGTGCCAAGGAGGAAAAGAAGAGAAGAACAGAATCCCATAATCCATTTCAGGCTCAGGCTTCCAAAGACCTTGAAGCGTCCACACTTCAGTAGAGCCATGAGGAATCTGAGCCTTGAGCTCATGAGCCTTTCAGGACATTCAGCAACCAAACCCACTCTGGTCTCTGTTTGTGGTCTCAAAGATTGGAGAGGGCAAAGGGCATTTTGTCATATCTGAGCACTTGAGAGTGCCCACATATGAACAGCCCTCGTGAAAACAGCCAGAGGGAGCAGAAGGAGCAGGAGCCCCTAAGTTTAGTTTCCTTATTCGCAGAAGAGCGAGCTCCCACTTTGCCCACAGCAGGATGCTACCACTGTTTGTAGCTGTGGGAGAGTGATAGCATTCAGAGCCCACCCTCTTCTCCCCCAGTGAGGGCCTACCCTCTTCCCCCCCAGTGAGGGCCCACCCTCTTCCTCCCAGTGAGGCTGAGCCTGGGCCCTACATCTGTGCTCCTTCATTCAAAACACTGAATTTGTCTTTTGCCACGTACATCAGGACTTCCCTAGTTCCTAAGTCACTGCTTTAAGACTAACTCACCCCCCCACCCTTCCAAACTTTCTCATGCCTCTAGAAGTCTCTAGAGAGTGTAGAGAAGTGTAGAGAAGGCCACTCTGCCTTCGGGCCACTACTGTGCATTCATCTCAGTGCCTTGTCCCGTGATACCGTGGATTTTCTTAAAAATCTCACTAAGATGCTCTGAATAAATGTCCCTTGTACAAAACATGAGCAACAACAAATTAAAAAGGTAATGTTGGTACAAGTGTCCTAGTCCTGATACTGTGGAAGCTGAGGCAGGAGGATTGTAAATTCCAGGTCAGCTTTGACTGAACAATGAAACCCAGTGTCAGAGAACAAGAAAGGAAATTTGAAATAGAGAAGATTTTAGGGAAAAGAACATGCCATAATCAAATAATCTATGTAAATTTGAAATAGTATTTGTATTTTGTAAATATGTATTTACATAGATGTGATTCAGTGTTTAATAAAAGGATTAGTACATAGGCGGCGTACTTTCAAAAGTTGAAGTGGTATCTATAATTCTCCTTGTTAACTTATTTTAGGTCTATTGTGAAGGTTTTTATGGATACACATTTTATAGTTTACAATGTTCTATGATATGAACATCATAATTCATTTTGGTAATTTCTTTGAGTGGGCCACAAAACTGCCAAACCAGAAAGTTCCTCACACAGCCTAATTCATGACTCTTGGTTCTTTTATGAAAACAAAAAACAAACAAAACAAAAACCAAGATACTCTTGATTTCTCTTGGTGAGATGGAATGCAATTTAGATCCAAGCAACCTCCTTGGACACTCAAAATGTTGCCACAATCAACTGTGTCACCTCCTCCTCTCAAAAGTTCAGGGGGTGAACTGGGGCCTCTGTCTAGGACTGTGGCTGGTGTTGGACACTAGCCTCTCACAGGAACCCAAGAGGGTCCCCTTCCTTATGAGGCTGAAGATGTCACGGGCCCTAGTCCAGGAGAATCCTGTGGCATTTCTCCTGCCCACATCTGCTGTGGCAACTGTTGTACAACGAGCCTAGCTACGGAGCCTGTCATGTGCTGGTGTAGGACATTCTCTGTCAGCGCTACTGTACCTTTTATCACAGACCCAGCCCATCTTTCTGGCCTCTCCATCCTCCTCGAGTGACAGAGACTGCTCCATTCCCAGGAAGCTGGGCCATTCCCAGAAGAGCCCACTGCTGACCCAGCATAAAAAGGGTACCATTCATTACAACAAGAAGCCCAGGAAATGCAAGATGCCTCCCTCCCAGATGCTTCCAGGCAAGACTCACTGCCCATGGTTTTCCTCTCTTCCTCCCCTGCCCCCATCCCAGCTGCAGAAGCTATTTTTAAATTTCCCTAGCAACCAGAGGACAGAAGCTGGGCTTCCTGTGATGCTGCGGTCACCAGAGACTGGGTAAATAGGACAGAAATCTCTTAAGAAGGAAGCACAGCCCCTTGCCCTCCTTGGAGAGATGGTTTCCTAGTGTGTGGATATAAGATGCCCACCCAGTCTTTGCATCTGACTTGGCTATTGCTAGGTATTTTTGGAGAAAACTTCTCAGACATTAGTTTCTAGAAGAAACGGTGACAGGTGCTCAGAACACCTTTGGTGCAGGGGCATGCTTGGCAGGGGCAGGGGCGAGTACATAGTCTTCTCTGATGTGGTAAATAAAGACACAGAGAGGATTCAAAATCAGTAATTAAACCCACTTAAAACTGGCCTGCTTTTTGTTACAGTCATGTGTCAGCAATTCCTCTGACCATGAAAAATAGTCCTCACTGCCCCACCCCGGGAGCACCTGAGCTCCTCCCCATCTGTTAAAGTCACTCCTTTGATGACTTGGCCCCCTGGAGGGGATCCTGAGCAGTGAAGGTATACTTCTCTCAATTGCTGTGGTGTGTGTGTGTGTGTGTGTGTGTGTGTGTGTGTGTGTTTAGTGTGAGACAGCACCTGGTTGCATAGGCAACCGGTAACCATGGCCTAACATGTGGTATCTACTGTCTGGAGAAACTTTGCAACACAGCCCAAGAAAAAGAAACTATGGTGATTCCTCCTTACACACCAAGAAGATGCCTCAAAACCTGGTAGAGGTAGTCCTCTGGGTCCTGAATAGACTGTGGACTTCGTAGTTCCCTTCTGACACACCCTTCAGCCAAAGCACCCATCTCTCGGGTCTGTGCAGCAGTGGGAAAGGTGTGACCTGAATAAGTCATTTACAAAGCAGAAGCTTGACCTGGAGCCCCGTTCTGTATCGGTTGGTTCCAAGACCGAATATGCGGGCACAGAAACAATACACTAATGAATAGAATCTGAATTACATAGCCACACTTGCTACCATACCCAGGACATATTTTGTAAAGGAAACACACTTTACTGGCAGGCACAAGGCATGTGCTTAACTGGAGCCTTTGGTGGCATTTACTCTTCAAGGGACTTAAATATTCTTTCTGTGTTTTTATATGACATCATCTGGAACCGTTCCTTCAACTTCCCTATGAGTCCCTCGCCTCGACCAAATTCTCTCTTCCTGTGGTGAACGCATCATTGACATGGAGTTACACAAGACACAGGAGCTTGGGACCTAGGCAGAAAACATACTTTAGTTTGGGTTCATTTTCTCCTTTTCTTCTCTAGTGCAGTGGTTCTCGGAAAACACAGATATGTATATCGTGATTCTTAACAGTAGCAAAATTACAGTAATGAAGGAGCAATGGAAATATTTTTATGATAGGGAGTCAGCACATGAGGAGCTGTACTGAAGGAGGCGGAGGGCCATTGCTCTAGTGTATCTCTTCATGGGACTCTTCTGAAGGACTCTGTCGCTCCTCAGCTGCCCTCTGTCCCCTTCCTCCCTCCCTCCTCCAAGAGGTGGGAATGGGTGATGCCCTGCCACTCGGACCGGTGATTGGTCTTCAGATGAAGCCGGATACGTTCAGAGCCTGTGTACAGTGAGCCATCCCAGGCAGTCTGCCCACCGGCTCTCCAGCTCTGCCGTCTGTGTTGTCTTACCGTGGAAGTCCTTTGGCCTGGCCACCTGTCACTCAATGGCCATTGTGCGAAAGCAGACCAGAGAAGCAAAATGTCTTAAAGCTGGTATAGCGCTGCAGGCACAGCCAGTCAGAAGGCATACTGCGTGGCAGAAGTGCCTCTCAAGTTCAAGCACTCCCCCTGTCCGTGGCTGGCTCTCACCTTTGGGTGTCCTTTAGTTGAGCTCAAGTGGTGCTCTGCCTTTTTGTTTTCCTTCTCTGTACACGAGCAGCACACTGAGGCTTAGTTACTTAGGCTGGGGCAGACCTGGACCTGCTACACACAGTCCATCCACTGCAAGGATACAGACAGGTGTGCAAAACCATGCTCTGCTTCCCGAAAAGCCTTTTCAGAAAAGCAACTTCCCTAGAGACAGCTCCCAGGGAAGTGATGTGTTTAGGTCTGACCAAGAAGAGCCACCGAGCTATGAAGTTCAGCTCTGCCTCAGTTTGGGTAACTCCCTCTCAACTGCTCTTAAACCCATGACCACAGGACATTCATAAAAGAACTTGCTTTACGGGCTGGAGAGGTGACTCGGCAGTTAAGAAACTGGTGCTGCTTCTGCAGAGGACCTGAGTTTGGTTTTCAGCACCCAAATCAGGCAGCTCAGAACTGCCTACAACTCCAACGTCGGAGAATCCAATGCCTTTGGCCTCCAAGAGCACCAAAGCTCACACACACACACACACACACACACACACACACACACACACACACTAAAATAAAGCTTTAACAACAACCTGCTTTAACATTTCATTCTTGTTCCATGCCTGTCAGTTTGCTAAGACATCACGCTACCGCACAGCAGAATCCGTGCCTTGGGTTACCTTTGTTGTAAGTTTAAGGAGCATTTAATCAAACTGTTTGCATTTTCTTCTCTCCTTTTCCTGTAACCTCACCACTGTGGTAGAACACTTGCCGCTCGTGCGCAGCACTAGGGATCTGATCCTCTGCACTTGAAGAAAACAAACAAACAAAAAAATAAAAATAAAAATAAATAAATCAAAAAATATCCTGACGGACACACATAACAGCCTCATGACTCCAATTTTACCTTTATTACTAACTGCCTAAAGTGTAGCACTGCTTTAGATTCTGGGCGGCATGTAATAATTCCCTTGGATGCTTGTCACGGTAGTCTGAATACTTAGGTGCCTCGGGAGACAGAGCAGAGGTGCTCAGCTGATGAATAATGCATCCAGTGTTTCCTTGCTCTAGAGAGACCGTCAGAGCTACTGCTGTAAGAGGAGGCCTCAGGCTTGAAGCTGACCGTTGTTGTGAGGTTGGCATAGGGAAGGTAAATCTACAGAAAGCTGTTTCCTCCTCACATAAATTTTAGTCTTAATGGATTGTGGCTGCTTCAGCAGCCTGAGATTCATGAGAACTCAACATTAAAGTCACTACGTTTTATGATCTAGTGGAATGGGAAAGGGAATCTGTTTAGCCCTTGGCATCTCTAAGAAGGGAACTAGTCCTTCCGAGAAATCATCCTGTAAACACGTGGTCTCTTTAAGTCCCTGGATGGTTAGGCCTAATAGCTCATTAGCTAATTCTTATGTGAAATTGTCCATGTTATCATTCTTAGTCTTCATGAACTAATAACATTTGTGGTTTTTTTCCCCAGGATGCTGACATCTCAGAGCCATTCATATTTCATATCCAATCCTTTTATTTCTAGATCAAGTCCTTAGGAAAAAAAACAAACGTATCATATGGCCACATTTCTATCCTCCATGAAAGTCCTTCAGCGTGTGTGTGTATGTGAGTTCCTTAATGTTCACCCACACGGCTAGATATTAAGCCACTTAGATCTGCCTGATGGTTTCCAGGTTTGGAAGCCTCCATGTTTTTATGGAAGATGACACTTCTCATCCACAGTCCACTCAGAATTAACCCACCCCCTAGTAAGAGTCACTGGTTAGTTAGAGCTCTGCCTCCCCAATCACTGCCCTTTGTCCTAATTGAAACCTTGCTGCCCACAACTTTACTAGAACAATCTGGCATCCCCCAAACACCCAGTGTTATTACGAGAGTGCTCCTATCAGACTGACATTCACAAACCCGGGATGTTTCATATCTGCTCCATCTTTCTGTATGACACATAAAAATGTTAAGGATGGCCAATCTTTTAATTAAATCTCTACCTTGTCAAGTTAGTCATCCAGAAGCAAATGTCCTTCAAAAAAAAAATAAATAAATACTTCTTCCTTCCTGTCCCTACCTGTTCTGGATACAATGGGAGAAGGCAGAGTAGTCAGTGACCTGGGGAAGGCTGTGGGAAGCTTCCACGGATCTCCTTACAGGGTTTCACCCAATGTAACCCGAGCCACTTGCTCTTTAGCCCTCCCGTAGGACAGTGCACCCTTTATCTGCTTCACCTTAGAAGACATAACCTTTCAGCTCTTTATAAAGAATACATTGAATTTGCCTGCGGGATCAACAATAGTGACCTTCAGTCTTGCATCAATCAACCCAAACATCCAGCGATAACTAGCTCTTTCCAGCTTTTTCTATTATCTGTATCCTGAAAGGAGCACACAGTGTACCTTGTCCGGGTTTCTCACATTACAGATGTGGACCAAGAGCCCCGGATGTAGATGGGACTTGATGAAAGCTACCAGATGAACGTTCTCCGTGGTTTACATTTTTAGGTACATTATTACATTATAAGGTAATATGCAAACCTTCTGACTTGGCATTTCTGGCAAACCCATCACAAGCCGACACTCTGAGCAGGTTAGAGATTCAGCTCTCTTCACTCTCAGCCTGTGTGTTGCTTCTTAAGACTGTTAGGCTTGTGACGTCACAATGAATGATGAAGTCATTCTGGCTTTAACCTTGAGCAGATAGCAGGTTTCTTTGCATCACAATAGAGTTATATATGTAAATGAATTGTTCTTAATATAAATATAAACAATGAATTAATCTGGTGGCTGTATTTATTTACCTTATGCTAAGCCCCAGTAACTTCACAGAGAAGCCAAGATTGATCTAAATCTGCACCTCAGTAACTGAGCATTCACATGACAGACTTTAAACTTCTGCCCCATCTCATGACACTTGCATATCATTATTGATATGGTTCTTCAGACCCATTCTTCATGCCTCCAACGCCTCCATCCTCCCAGGCCCTCTGCATTCCTCTGTCATTTCCACTCGCTAGCGGATGTCCCACCCTATTCTCTATTCTGCCCAGCCATTGGATGATCTGAATTTATTGACGGGGCAGAGAATAAAAGGTAAGAACTGTTTACAGAACTTGAGACAGGGTTTCTTTGTGTAAGCATTGCAATGCTGTGTCCAGATTGGAATAAGATATGAGAGAAATTAGCATTTGAATGACCCAAGGGTAAACTGTATACAAAACACTATGTCCGCAGTGTACAGTTGAGATCTAGTTCTCCTACCCAGATGGTAAATACAGCTTTACAGTGGATGGTGGTGCATACCAGCAGAAGAGTGTGAGAAACCAATGGTCATACCTCTCACAGAAGCAGGAGGGTGGTGTGCAGGGCCAGACACGCTCCTCCTGGAATTACTCCCTCTTAGGTGTTGAAGGGTTATACATGAACTATCTTATACTCAGAAGACCCAAGGAGTTCTCTTTCAGCCCTGCCTCCCAGCAGAGATGCCCTGGGGCCATGACTTTAATCACAGAGGACTCAAGAGAATACTTAGACAATTCCCAAATCACAGCAAGTGGTATCTGAGATTACAGTGGGTCCTTAAAAAACGACCAAGAGACCTGCTTGGAAGAAGGGGAGATTACTAGGGAGCCCGGTGTGTTAGTACTCACCTGACAAGCCTGTTTCTGGGGAGATGAGACAGGAGGGCTACTGTGTCTTTGAGGCTAGCCTAGACTACACAGCAAGTATCAGGCTAGCCATAGTCTATAGACTGAGACCCTACCCAAAAAAAAAAAAAAAAAAAAAAAAAAAAAAAAAAAAGGAAGGAAGGAAGAAAGAAAGAAAGGGAAGAAAGAAAATGAAGGAAGGAAGAAGGGAAGGAAAGAAGGGAGATCTACAAGGGACACATAGGTAAACACATGGGGGAAAATCAAATGTATGTGTTTAACTGCAAAGAAAAGCAGCACACAGTCACTCAAGGTGCTTTCGACAATTAGACATTCACGTATGAAGAACATAAACTTGATCCATGCCCAGAATTAACTAAAATCAAATAGCACATCTAAATTAAAACCTAAAACAATAAAACTTCTCTGAGAAAATCTTTCTAGCTTCAGGTTAGAGAAAAATTCCTTAGATATTATACAAAAACATAGTTCATAAAATTATATATTAAGTCTTTTCAAAGGTAAGGCATTTCCTCTTCAAAAGATATTATTGGGAGAGTTCAGAGACAAACGTAGGGGCTAGAGAGATGGCTCAGTGGTTAGGAACACGGGATTCAGGCTCAGTTCCAGAACTCCAACAGCAGCTTACAGGAGTTAGGTCCAATTCCAGGAGATGTAACACCCTCTTCTGGTCTCAAACACTCATACATATAAAAATAACTCTTTTTGAAATATAAATCTATCTGGGCACAATGGGTCCCAGGACTCAGGAGGCAGAGGCAGGCAGATCTCTATGAATTTGAGTTCCAGTACAGCTAAGGATACACAGAACAACTGTGTCTCATAAACAAAGAACAAAAATAAAAAAATTAACTCATTAATTAAAACAATGCATGTAAATCTTTAAAAAATTCAGAGATCTGACATGGTGGTGCACACCTTTAACCTCAGTGACCAAGAGAGAGAAGCAGGTGGGTCTCTGTGAGTTCGAGGCCAACCTAATCTCTAGTTAAGCCAGCCTGGGCTACATGATGAGACAGTCTCAAAAGCAAGCAAACAAAGAAAATCCCCGTACAGTTTATGGGCTGGAGATATGGCTCAGCAGGTAAAGGTACCTGCTGGGAAGCCTGAAGACCCGTGTTCAATCCCCGTGACCCACAAGTTAGAAGAAGAGGAAGTTGTCCTCTTCCTTCTACAGGCATGTCATGGTGCTCACACAAATAATAAAAATGAAACAAAAACTTAAAAAAAAAAGACAGGCACAGAATGGGGGAGGTATTTGCAACGCATGTGACTGATAAAGCCCTTCACTTTAAAATACATAAAGAACTCTCCAGATAAAAATAAAGAATGTATGCATGTGAACCATGTGTACACATGTGTACCACATATACACATGAGCACCATGTGTATACATGTGGACCCCATATACACATATGTGTCATGTGTATGCATGTACACCCCATATACACATGTGCACCCCGTGTATGCATGTGAACCATGTGTATGCCTGATGTCCTAGGAGTAGCAGAGGTGCTGAATTACCTGGAACTGGAATTGCAGTTGTGCCAAGTGGGTGATGGGAACCAAACAGGTCCTCTGCGAGAGCCACCAGTGCTCTGAACCGACAGGCTATCTCCAGCCCCACAACTCACAATTTAAAAATTGACAGTCAACAAAGATTGTGAGGACAAGAAGTGCCTGAAAACACCCCCATCATTAATTAGGAGAGAAAAGAAGTAGAACCTAGTCTCGAGTCTATTAGAGATGCTACAGCCAGCAAGGTCTGCCCAAGATGCTGACCGCATTCAGTGCCACACATTCCTAGTGGAAGTGCAAATCTAATCTGAAAACTATTTCAAATTCCAAGTAAAGTTAAGTAGGCATCTACTTCACAATTCAGCAATCCTAAACCCAGATACATAGTAATAAAAGCATATATATATATATATATATATATATATATATATATATATATATATATATATATATATCCTGCAATAAAATCTATGAAATTCTGTATAACAAGGCCCAGTAGTACTGCACATTCTGAGCATGCACAAGGCCTAGATCCAACCTTTAGCATTAATAAAGAAAACCAAAAAATCCAGAGTGGTCTAGAACTGGACACAGTGTCTTCACCTGCCTTTACTCAGTGTGAAGAAGTCAGACATGGCTGCTCATGCCCATGATCCTGGCACCTGGATGGGTAGGGTAAGAGGACAGCCATGAGTTCAAGGCCAGCCTGGGCCACAGAGGGAGATTCTGTCTGAAAACAGAGCAGAAAACAACGAGTCAATAAACAACGGAGCCGTTCTGCACGTGGTAATTACCACAGCTGTCCACATTAAAGGATGACGCTTGCTCTTCTAACGGTTACATTTGACTCGGGAGCTACAGGTGTTTGGATTTTCTTCCATTTTCTGATCCCAAGATTCTGGCCTCTTTCAGATGTTATAAAGGAAGCAATCAGGAGATCCCGTGCTCAGTTGAGCACCTATCTCAGACTTTGGTAAGAATTTCCACTGTGTGCCAGATATTAGCTAAGTAATTACTATTAAGGAACCATTTGGTTTAGATGTGGCTCAGAATCCCAATCTTCAATAAGAATATACATTTTAAAAAATTTTGTAATGTGCACCCATTTTAGCTTTAAAAAAACAAACAATCATATTAAACAGCCAGTATTGGTTCTGAATAAGCATACGTAGTGCATATGTCCTAAACCCATGTAGGAAGGTTTTTGAATAGAGTACAAATTTATGTTCATGCAAGTGTATGAAGTGGGGGTAATGAGTGTATACCTCCACATGAGTGGGAAAGAGTATACATAAAAAAGTATAAGAAACATTAATTGTGTTAATAATATTTATACTAAAGTTACAGCTTTTAAATTTTAAAAAAATTGGTGGTAAAATTTTGAGACAGGGTGTTACTGTGTGTAACGTGATCCTGAAACCAGGCTGGCCTCCACCTAAAAAACAATCCACCTGTCTCTGCCCTCCTGCGGCTGCCCTCACCATGCCCAGCTAATTCACAAAAATGAAAACATGGCCAACACACATATGTATATGTTGTGCTGTTAATGTGTGCATGTGTTAAAAGACGTTAATGCTTTTAACTTTTAAGAGCACAAATGTTCTTATATGACAAGAAATACACACTGGCTGTGGAAGGTCATCTGAAAATTAAATTATAATAAAATTATCTGAAATTACAGATAATTAAATACTACCTCTTAGACCTTTGAAGCTTCCTGATGCTGTGACCCTTTAGTACAGTTTCTCCTGTTTTGATGACCGCCCAACCATAAAATTATTTTGTTGCCACTTCATAACGTTTTGCGACTTTTATAAATCACAATGTAAACAAATATCTGTGTTTTCTGATGGTCTTGGATGACCTCCCCACAGAGGTGGAGACCCACAGTTTGAGGAGACATGCTGGCTCAGAGAACTCGCTGTACTCTTACACAGGGAAATATCTTCAGCATTCTTCTACAGAGATGAGCTGGCTCCTCATGGTTAGCAACATGCTCTTTCTGCTTAATAGTATTTTATTATCCCAGATCCCTCTCTGTCTGCACCCGCGGAATGAGCCTGGCGGCCGGAGACTGATGTAAGCTTGCCGCTAATCTGGTAAACGCTCCATACAATAGGCAAGCTGTCTTTTTTTCCCAGCATAAGTTTTCTAGGCTAATGGAAGAAAACAATATAAGATAAATATCCCTCAGTGTTTTCCTGGAGCGTCGTCCAGTCTCCTGGAGGCTTGCCGGTGTAGAGGGGCTTGAAATAGAAGGGGCTCTTTCCTCCAGGAGCTCCTGTGTCACCTTTGCCCAGAGCTCTGCTCTAGACCCATGTCACATTGGTTCAGATGCTTCAGACCTGTGAAGAGTAATTAGACTTGAATGATTAAACTTGTAGCACTGTATGGGCAGGGCTGTACTTCGTGGGCAGGTCTTCACTGCGTGGGTGGATCTGCACTGCATGGACAGGTCAGCCCTGTGTGGGCAGGCCATTAGGACAGCACCGCTAGGGAAGGAACAGCACTGCTTGGGTAGAGGCTGGCATGAACAGGAACAAAGGTTACACTGGACAGTGGTGGGCTTTGAGAAGGAGACACTCTGGCAGCCACCAAAACTACACAGCTCTAGAATCACTACAGTGGTAGCCAGGGGAAGGAAAGAAAAGAAGGGAGAAAGGAAGGAAGAAGGGAAGGAAGGAAGGAAGGAAGGAAGGAGGGAAGAAAGGAAGAAGGGAAGGAAGGAAGGAAGAGGGAGACGGGAGGGAGGGAAGGATAGAGGGAGGGTTAAAAGACAGGAAGGAGGGAGCAAGACAGACAGAGGGAGGGAGGGAAGGGGAAGGGAAGGATAAAGGAAGGAAGAAAAAAGAAAGAAATAGACAGGGGAGGGATAAAAGGAAGGAGGAAGGAAGAAAGACAGAAGAAGGGAGGGTGAGATGGAGGAAGGAAGGGACTGTTAGGAGATGTTTCTTTTCCAGTAGACAGGACAAAAGTTTAAAAATAGCTTTTTTAAAATAAAAGCAGGATATAGCGTCACACGCCTATAATCCCAGCTCTCGGGAGCCTTGGCAAATAGATTTTTGTGTGTTCAAGGCCAGCCCTGTGCTGCATAGTAAGACCCTATCTCAAAACAAACAAACTGACAAATACATTCATTGGTTCATTGAAGGAAATCCAGACATAAATAGAAAGAGGAAAAGATTAATGACTTCTAACGGCAGTATGCAGCAAGCACTCCTCGCTACAGAGCCTCTCCTTTTGCTCACACTTAGGTGGGCACGAAGCCTTCTGGTCTTCCTGTGTCCACATAAATACATCATTATCAAGGCACAGCTCCTTCCTCTGCGTCTGAGACACATCTCGCTCCATCTCTAACTCTTCTACCTGCTGAAGAAGGACAAGATGGGCGTGCGTATTGTCCCACAACCCAACCCGCTTCTCACTCCCTCTGAAGTCCCCATCCTCTCCCCACATGCAGGCAGCTGTCAGCTCATCTCTGAGAAGTCAGAGGTCACATGCCGATAGCAGAACACTCTACAGAGCAGGTGCATCTCACACCCCTCAGCCCACTGCTGTTATATCGGTGAGGACTCTGCAGAAGAATTGGAAAATAGTAGGAACACAACGGACCCAGAGGTTGGTCTAAGAGAATCCTTCCTCGTTAAAAATTTGCTGGTTATTGGGGGACAGTACTGAGGCAGGACTCCTCCACAGCTTAGGGAATAGAAACTACGTGGGGTTGGAGCTGGGTATCCAAGGATTCAGATGCTTGTTAGTAAGATTTTAGATGCAGGATCCCCGGTTTATTCCCTACTAAAGGAGATGAGAAGACTTCCCTAATTGCTGCTACAAGAATTAAAATGGAATAATGATGTGTTTAGTCACCACCTAACACTCAGTAAATAGTAATTACAAAACAACAAAAGTAATAACACATACTTTTAAAAGATGATATGAGCCAGTGGTTACACTGTATCACATGCATTATTTGGTACATGAACATCTGGACTTGAATAACAAAGTAAGTTTAACTGGTTATACCGTGTGGAACAAGTTGCCTTTCGAGGAGTCAGTTGGTTCACCAATAGCTGTCTTATTGAGTGTCTTGTATGGATCAGGTACTGTTTGGGCACATAGAAGTAAGTCTCTGCTCTCCAGATGTTTATAGTTTGATGGGACAGATAGTTACTTCATTCTCTCATTTGGACATCATTCATGAATATGTAAAAGGCACATGCACAGGTTTGCACCCCTGGCGATGAGCATGTGTCATAGAGAGACAATAAGATACTCTGGAAGTGGGTAATTATAGCTTTAGCTTGAATCATAGCTGCTAATAGGGAGACCTGCGTGCTGAAGAAGCAGCCACATGTAGATGAGCAGGGACAAGACAGCCAGTGCAGGGACTGCAAACTCCGGCTCAAGATTGTCACAGGAAGCGGCAGCATTATTATGAGAGAGAAATGACAGTAGGTCAAAGCTGGGGAGGCAGATCATAGCTAGGGAGACAGAGAGGTCAGCAGTCACAGCTAGGGAGGCAGAGGGGACAGAGGTTCATAGCTAGAGAGGTAGAGAGGACACTGGTCACAGCTGGGGAGGCAGAGAAGACATGGGTCATAGCTAGGGAGGCATTCAGGAAGTAGAAGATTTAGAGCAGAGGGCGGCAAATACCTTTTCTAAAGGACCAGATAGTAAACAGTTCAGACTTTGTGGGTCACATAGTTTTTTGTTGTAACTGCTCGAAGCCACCCTGTGGTGCCAAAGCAGCCACACATAACACATAAATGCCTGGAGATGTTACAATACACATCTTGCCAAGAATGGACGTGGAAGTGAGGCATATCTAGTCCATAGGTTGTATTTTGTCAGTCTTTGATTTAGTGCTGTGAAGGCCTTTAGGAGGAACCCTGCCTGCATCTCAGTTGGGTTAGAAGTGGGGGAGCGGTAGACTCTGGCCTGTGGCTTGCAGGGACCCCTCTGCTCTGCAGATATGGACCGGTGAGCCGAGAGCAGAAGCAGAGAGGGCAGAAGATTGCTGGGCAAATCTTGAGCCCAGCATGAAGCTGGTGCAGCAGACATGTGAACAATGACCGTGTCCTCATTACGGCCTGGATTAGAACCAGCAAGATATGTCTGAAGTTGATGCGAGGGATGAAGGAAAGAAAAGTGGGTGGGCCTTAGTCGCTGGCTTGGTGAGACTACATATACCCAGGAGGAAACAGTGGCGGAGAGCCATGCTCTGAGGTCTGATCGGTTGGTGCCCATCAAGTACAGTGGTGGGGGTGCCCGCTAGGCAGTAACATCTGCCATGTAGAACTGGACCAGCACTTGAGCTAGAGCTAGAAACTTAAGACTCATCCAAGCCCACACAGGGGCATCCTCACGCCTCCAGTACATGCACTGGCATAGCTAAGATGGTAGGGAGGGAGGAGTCAGACACAACATAGGTTCCTCTATGGTAACCAGGCTGGAGAGGCAGGGAGGGCAGCTGAGGCTGGGAAGGCACCGTGAGATCTGTAGGACCGGGATAAGGACAAATGCCAAGGGCAGGAAACTGGGAGTTCCAAGAGATCACTGGATCTGCCAAGTCCCGCAGACAGAAAGAAGCTGCCCAGAGGTGCTCACCGGTGACATTCCACATCTGCCGAGCTGTTCAGAACATCCAAAACATGTTATGACTACATAAGTCCACAAGTTCTAAGGTACTACCCCTGTTTGCTGCTTTGAACAGGAATCACTGGAACAGGGCAATTTGACAGTGTCCCGAGTAAAGCGAGTTAACCCTCAAGGAGGAAGAGCCAGGCCTTACTTAAATGAGACTTGCTTCCCTTGCCTCTAGGCTGAAGCCGTCCTAGGGGTCTGCTGTTTAATATCTGTGCAATCAGGCAGACAGGATAGGAATAGTCGTCAATAATTCAAACATCTGCAGGCAATCTCTTTTATAGAAAGTGGTTGTTTTCTCTTCCACCAGTTAGGTGGTTAGCTAGAAACAAGGAAAACAAAAGGCCTTATCTTGGCATTTCCATCCTTCTCCTCGATGCTTTTGGTAATGGCCAGTCGTGGGAAAATGAGCAGGCTGGGTGGAGCAAAAGAAAGTATGGCCAGCAGGCTTCTCCACAGCCCAGGTGGCAGCAGGTGCTTCCCACTGTCCCTTTGGCTGGAAAGGGAACCCACCAGGCAGCCACCTGGTCCCACCGTGTAGTGGATTCACATTTCCTGACTTTCATTCAAAGGCCTGTTCACCCTCACCCAGTTTGGCCATGAGCCCTGGGCCTTTCCTGGGACCTGACTGGTTCCCTTTCTCATTGCAGCCCTTCTTGGCCCTGACTGCTTCTCTGAGGCCTTGGGAGGTGAATGGTGTGTGAGAAGAATTCGACAGCTTTCTCTGCTCTCCTCAGAGTGTGAGCCCTCCAACGCCCCCCTGGGATCAATGCGCTAAAAATAGCTAGAGGCTTAAAAATGAACTGGACCGGTTTCTGCTGCCTCCTTAGTCCTTCACAGTGGTGTGAGGACATCAGAGGACACCGGCTCCTCCTCTGTGTACTTCCTTCTACCTGCTACTCCAACACTGCTTGTGGGTTGCTGGTGATTTTTGTACCCTCGAGCCTTGCCCTCTCTCTCCCAAGCAGGTACAACTTGTCCTGCTTTGGGACACTGCTTGGCAGTCCCCTGGGAGGAAGCAGATTTTGAGTTGCATTTCAAAGGAAAGGCAACTCCACACAGACGCACGCTGCCCGCCAGGCTGTCTCCTTCCCCATTAGCCCTCCGGATGGCAAGCAAGGTGGCAGCCCCCCTCCCCACTCCCTGTCCCCACCAGCACCTCTCTATCCACTAGTATTTTCCAAATGCCTTTTAGGTATTGTTTATTGTACAAATAAAAATACTCTGTTAGGTGCTGAGAATTCATAGACACATGAATGTAGTTTATTTGTAATCCCTCATCTTCCCTGAGAAGTAAGAAGCAAGGGAGGGATATTCCCAGGATCCTTCAGTATGGTCCAAGAACAGACATGGTCTAGTGAAGGAGAGGCAGCTCTGGCCGTGTCCAGGAACTCCCAACCTCCTAGGGATATCTGCCTTCCCTGGCTGCTTCCATCTTGTGTTATGTCTTGGCACCTCATCAGCCATCTGGTTATAGAGTAGGGTAAGGGAGAACTTGTTTGTTTGGTCTCAGATAGGTTACTTCCAGGTGACCTAAATTCTCTAGGCCTAAGTTTCTTCATCTGTGACACAGGGACTGACTCTTCCTCATAGGGTGGTTGCAAATAAAAGATTAAATAAGACAATCTGTCTGAGTCAATTGTTTTCTGCCTGCCGTAGAATCAACAAACAAGATATTGTTTAAAAATGTGGTATGTTGGTAGAGGGTTTGAAGTCCGGTAAGGGAAACAGATTGGAAGATAATTATCATTAAGAAGAGAATCAGGTACAGTTCTCAAGTAACGTCAGGCCACATCAAGACTGTGAGGAGGAACAAGGGACAACAGCAGTTACTGCAGTGTCATTGGAAAGGAACAGGGGAGGGTAGGAGAGGGAGGCTGGTTGGTGTGAGTATTTCCAGACTCTCTGGTCTCGGATGTGCAGGGCAGGGGGAGAGTGGCCCAGAGCATGAAAACCCGGGACGACGTTAGGTGTTGGGGATCTGAGTTGATTGGTCTAAATTTGCAAATCATAATTCCCAATGAATCAGTCCTTCACTGGCTCTGGGAACTGACTGACTCTTGGAGGTCAGTCTCTCTAGAATGTGCACCTCGGACACCAACACACTGGAACAGCGAGAGAGGTAAAAGGCATTGGGAATATTTTTGTATTCACTTTGTATTATTCAATACATGTAGCATACAGAGTATGAAACATAGTGAAAAAGCTGGGAAGTTGGGTTGCTTTTCTTCAGAATTAAATTGAATCTGGCTTGCAGATGGGACTCAGTGGTGGCAGGGGTCACTCTGTTTAATGGGAACTGTCCTCTCTGTGTCCACACCTGATCTCATGGTACAATTCTACAGCAAAGCAAAGGATTCTGGGAGTCCTCCCTGACCTTCAGACCACAGTGCTTCCCACTGTCTAGACCCTCTTGACTCCTGGATTCGGGAAATCCAAAGAGGCTGATATTATGAGCCATGTAGGTATGAGACCTCTCAAAGGAACCAGGGGCTTGGAAAGTAACCCAACTAATCCTTCATCTGAGTCCAGGGAAATGGGGGTACCAGAGCAGCAAGCACTGCCTAGAAGCATAACACAGCTGTGGGTATCAGCTCCAATGCAAGCCCTTTCCCATCCTACCCTAGGGTTTGGCTGCCTTTTGGGTTCCTCTTTCTCAGCATTTTCCACAGACAGTCCTCGTCATAGCTCCTTTGCTTGTCTTGGTGGTCAATGATGTTTTAGCTCATTTTGTGCTCTCTCTCTCTCTCTCTCTCTCTCTCTCTCTCTCTCTCTCTCTCTCTGTGTGTGTGTGTGTGTGTGTGTGTGTGTGTGTGGTGTGTGTGTGTGTGGTGTGGTGGCAAGAAGACAATCTCAGGTATCATTCTTAACCCTTTGATACAAGATTTCTCATTGCTCACTTAGGCTAGACTGGATGTTCCTATCTCTGCCTCCCCAGCAGTGGGATTATGAGCATATACCACCAGGCTCAGCATTTGGACATGACTCTGGTTCTGAGTCCTGAGATTCTCATGCCTGCAGACCAAGGACTTAGCAGTTAAGTTACTTTCCTCGCTCCCTGTCTTCTTTATCCCATATTAGTTATTTTCCCCAGTCTTGGCAAAATACTTGGCAGAGGGTCTCAGAAAGGAAGAGACTCATAATTTCAGAACGTGCAGATCGTGGAGAGGAAGGCATGGGGGCTGGGGTGAGTTTTTCTGTGGAGGTAGGAACTTCGGGAGGGAAGGTATAGAGTCTAGGATGAGGTTGTGCCTTGTTCCAAATTACCAAATGAAAAGATTGTCACACCCTATTACAGCCAGTGCCATATTGCAAGGGAAGCAAAGATCTATTGTCTGTCTGTCTGTCTTTCCTTCTTTCTTGCTCAGTATTTATTTATTATTTGTGTATATATTTATGTGCTCTGTGTTATTTATGTCTGTATTTATTTCCTTAACTAATACAGCTTCCTTTGAGGCGGTATTTCATTTGGCTACATCATAACAGTTGATGTACAGATTCAGCAACTCCATGAGAGATCCTAACACATACATTGGTGTGAACTAAGTCAAGTACTAGTGAACCCTAAGGGCACTTGTGAAGGGAAACTTAGAAAAGGGGCACTTGCAGGATGAGGGGAGAGTGGAGTTTGTAAGAGGATCAAGTCTGTTCATTCTAAAGGCCTGACTGAAAGACGGCTTACTGGCCTTCCAAACACAACCAGCACCTCTCCCTTATCTCCGGCTCCAGGTACTATGGGTCTGAAAAATCTGCGATATGTCAATATTCCATGAGAACCACACCAGATACAGTGGAATAGACCTGTGATCATGTCACTGGGAAGGCTGAGGCAGGAAGATCAAAAGTTCAAAGCCAGCCTGAGCTATATAACCAGAGTCTGTTTCAAAAGAACAAAACACAAAGCCAACACCCAAACTTACCTCGGAACCTCATTCTGGGACATTTTCCTGAGGCACGCTTTCCCAGATTCTAATGGGTCAGACTGCACATGAACTCCAGACAGTTACTTCTTAAACAAGCTTTTCTTCTACTCCTGAGGCAGGTGGCTCCCACTGGATGAGACACGTGGATACATGCTTTTCTAATGCAGCTGAGAGCTCAGTTCTCCATATCTGGCCAAGCTGCCTGGGTGGCTGTCAGAGGCCACAGGCAGCATTCTCGGGCCCTGACTTTGGTATTGGTTTCATGGCAAGTATTTTATGAATGTGGTGGCGCCTTCTGTGCTGGCCCAGAATCTACGTGACTTTCAGTGTTTCTGTGGAAACTAGAAATAAAACCAATCTTAGGAGAGACTGTCTCTGCAAATATGCAGGACACTTGGGTCCATTGTAAAGTTTCTGTCAAGAGCATGAAATATATCAAATAAGAGGTTGCTCTAGCCCGTCACCATAAGACCAACTAGTCCATTCCAGAGACTGGGAGGGTGACAGGAGAGACAGCCGTGCACTTAGATCAGGTAGTTTAACTCACATGCACCTGAGCATGTGAATTCACGTTTCCCCAACTTTACATCCCTGTTTACAGTGAGAATTTTGGTTTCTTGAAAAACCCAGTTATACTATGTGATTACATTTTCATTTTAATCCTAAGTGTGGGATATGGGGCTGTTTCAGACTGTCCATGGTGGCTAACTACGATTTGTCTCGTGCTCTGGCAGGGGTGTGATTCTGCCAGCTGAAATAGTTTATGTTTAGAATTCTGGGGACTCTTGAGAGGTTATAAAAAGACCAGAGCCCCAAGAGATGGTGGCTGTTGCTGCCCATGCTGGTTCCTGCTGGTTCCTGCTGGTTCCTGCTGGTTCCTGCTGCTGCTTTTGCTGTTTGCTAGATTACTGTTTGTTGCTGGTTACTGGTTTCTGGTTCAAGATATCCTGACAATGAATATTAGACTTGATGCCCCTAATCATCAGGAAGTAGTCTAAAGAGATCTATCCTCCCTTTCCCCTCTAATTTTCTTTCTTATGTTGGAGGTTGGAAAGGATTAGGGTGGAGAAGGGTGGTAGATATAAGACCTCAATAAAGTAGGCAAAAAGTATGGCCACATTACCACACAGTCTCAGTTCTTTTCTGTGTACTTGTGTGTGCACACACCTGGGTATGATTGTGATTGTTGATTTACCAGGTTCTACAATAGCCTGAAAAACAAGTCTATAGATTATGTTAGCTGAGGTAGAAAGACCCACCTTAACTGTGGGTTGTACTAGAGCATGGGCCAGAGTCTGGATTGACAGTAAATGCTACTAAGCATCAGGACTTAATAATCTGCTTCCTGTTTGTGAATGCTATGTGAACAGCTATCCCATGTTTCTGCCATGATGCCCTCCTGCAGAAAGAATACCTTGTGTATTGTACGTATGCATCATTTGTCAATTGGAAAGCCTATGGCCTATGGTTTGAGCAGAAAATAGAGGTAAGATATCTAGGGTGCAGAAAGGATCCTGGAAGAGATCTGGGTGTGGAGAGATTTGCTGGGAAGATGTAATGAGACAAACACTGGGTATCTGAGCACAGGTAACCAGCCATGTGGCAGAATGCAGGTTAAAATAAATGCATTATCTTTATTTATGAATTGTGATCTAGTCAGAGAAGAGCCTAGCTTTATGGCCAAGGTATCTGTAAATGTATTTTGAGTCTGGCTCTTATTTCTGGGAGCATGGTGCTAGGAGGAAAAACCGAAACCTAACTTTACACCCTCCTGCCCATCACTACATCTTCTACCACTGTGGCCAAGAACTTCGGTGTGTTTACTATGTACAGTACACAGCTAGGTGTTAGCTAGTCTCAGTAGGACATTGCTGCAGGTGAACAGTCTTAAGCTGTAAACATCCGAGAGGAGAAAGTTGCAATTGATGGTTTTTGAACACATAGATTTATAAACACTCATATGCAGCGACAGTTTGGGAATTTTGGTTTCTTTTACAAAACAGAGAAACATTACAAGAATATGTTTTCATTTTAATCCCAGATATGGGATATGGGGATGCTTCAGATTGTTTGAAGCAGCTGGCTATGATTTGTCTCATGCTCTAGCAGAGGAGTGATTTTTCTTTTCTTTTCTTTTCTTTTCTTTCTTTTTTTTTTTTTTTTTTTTTTTTTTTTTTTTTTTTTTTTTTTTTTGCCAGCTATAGATAGTTTCTGAGACTATATGACATTTGAAAATCTGGAGACTTTATGAGAGAGTATATAAATGCTAGATGTTGAGAGAGGTGGTTGGTGGTTGGTGGGTGGTGGTTGCTGTTGGTTGCTTTTAGTTTGCTCAGTAGTTGTGCACAAAGAAGAATAAATTCAAAATCTTGACAGCAAAGATCAAACTTGCCCCAAGGAACTCAATGCCCTAATCAGCAGAAAGTAGTTTAACAATAACATCACCCCCTTCCCGACTTTTTTCAGAGACCTCTTTCCTTTTCATTCTATTCTTTATCTCTTATCTAGGATTATGGAATTGAAATGGTAGAAGAAAAGGGGTGGAGAAGAGTATAAGATAAAAGAACCCATAAAGTAACAAAGACTGATTATCCTCATATACTTGGACCAAAAAAGGATAAGGCTTTGCCAATCTTGAGCCTGACCCAGACCAGGAAAGACTTTCCATTTTCCCATGAGGCCTTGGTCCCTGCCACGACTGTGCCCATTCAACATCCCATATGCATTTAGGACTTGGCTCACTCAGCTCTTTATCTGTTCCCTACACTTTCTCCTCCATGATGGACCATACCTTTGAATTATGGGACAAACCAGACTCTTTCTCCAGCAAGTTGCTTCTGAGGAGTATTTAATCACAGCAACAGGAAACACAACAGAGTGGTGATAGCTCATATTTCTCAAAACCTACTTTAACAAGAGTTTTTAAATGCTTTAACCTCCCTTTTATCCCACCGCCCACCAGACGTAGTAGAAAGGAAAGGTTAAATGAAAATGGGGGAATGTGGATCTGTTTAGAAATGGTTCTTTGGGGCTACTTAGCAGCCCAGTTCACTAGACAGTCACCACTCAGGAATCTGCAATGGCAGATCGATGCAGAAGAAACTGTGAAGATGGCAAGAAGCTACCAAAATATAACGAGAAGTTATTTGGTGAGTTACTCTCTACAAAGTCACAGATTAGGGAGGCCGAGCAAGGTGAACCAATGCCAAAGCCTCCTCTCACAGTCTGTGGGGTGATGTTTATATTCTGTCTAAACAGCATGCATCCTCTCCCATGTCTGTTTCAGCAAAACATCTATTCACCTGCGACTACTTCAGCAAAACCTTTCATGTGTGTGCTTTAGCAAAACATCCCTTCACCTGTGTGCCCCAGCAAAACATCATCATTGAGTTTCCAAAGAAATCAGAAATTTCCACTTCCAGTCTCAGAACATGTTTGAGCTGTTATGTACATGTGTTATGTACATGTGTGTGTGCATCTATATATGTAATCATGCAGGTTTGTATGGGTCTGTAATGTATGCATGTAGGTGTGTGTGGATCTGTAATGTGTTCATGCAAGCGTGTTCATCTGTACATGTATGCATGCAGTTGTGTATGGATCTGTACATGTATTTCATGCAGCTATGTGTGTGTCTATACATGTATGTATGCAGGGATCTGTACATGTATGCATATACATGCGTGTGCATCTATAAATGTATGCATGCAGGTGTGTGTGTGTGTGTGTGTGTGTGTGTGTGTGTGTGTGTGTGTATGGAACTAGAGCAATGTGGTCAGAGAACGAGACGGCTGTTGGCAGCTGTATCCTATCCTCAGAGAGATCCCACACTAAAATTTCTATAAAACTTCTGTCATCAGGAGGGCCAGATACAAAGGTGAATGAGAAAACATGGGACAAACACCAGCTATGCCAGTTCCCAGCCCCACATAACAGGGAGCAGAGAAACACCAGCCACATGGTTTACCAGGGGGGAGCCTGCTACATACCTTACCACATGGCACATAGTAGGAGCTCAAAAGTCATTTGTGGGGTAAATCAGTGCCAGAGAGAATAAGTGACAGGTGCCAGTGAAGGCTACTGATCAGACCCAGCTTGAAGCCATTATTCACCTTTGACTATAAACAAAGCACTCTTACCCAGAGGTCAAACCTATGGGACGCCCTTTGCCTGCTCATCTGTCTAATGGAGTGAAGGTTTTATTAGACTGGATACAGACTCTAGGTAGCTACAATAGTCACACGACACCTTGGAATATTCACATCCTTTTGCCTTTCAATACCAATTTTGAAGTCATATTCATTTTTTTTGGTAACTTTTATCAACATTTTTAGTCTTCCAGGTTGATTGATAATGCACTATTATTAAAAATAAGAGTAATTTAGGGTTGTGAGATGGCTCTGGGGACAAAGGGGCTTGGTGCACACATCTAGTGACGTTAGTCCAGTCATTGGAACCCAAATAAAGGTGGATGGAGAAACCTGATGCCACAAAGCTGTCCTCTGGCCTCTACATATATGCACTGTACACATTTCATCATGACAACACATTCTAATTTTAAAGCAATAATAAGCGTTATAAGAACAATGGTTAATAAGATAGCAAGAAATATAACATGTTTTCCTCCCAGTCAGATATTGTACCTTAATATCTGTTATCTGATTTGGTCTTGACCACGATGTGACAAAGGTCCAATGGTAACTTCTTGCCCAAATTTCCACAACAGTAACTATCCACACTTGTCAATGGGGCTGTTACAGTCTGGATGTGAAATGTCTTTCACAGGTGTGTGTCAGATGCTTGGTCCTCACCTGGCAGAGTTGGGGAGGTTCTGGAAACTTCTTAGGAGAGGGGTCTTAGTTAGAGGAGGTAGGTCACTGGGGGTGTACTTTTGAAGGCTCAGTCTGGTCCTTGGTCCCTTTATCTGCTCCCTGTCTTCCATGATGTGAGTAGCAGCTAGCACGTGTTCTGTTTCTATGATGTCCGCTTCACCATGGGCCCAGACTCCGAAGCAGTGAGATACTACATTTCTCTCTTATTTTAGTTGTTTATGTGGGGTTGTTATTTTGTTACAGTAAGGACATAACTAAAAAATTGTCCTAATGTTCAAGCAATGGTCATGCTCCTTCTCAATTCCTGTTTTCAATTCCAAGGGACATTCCCCCTGAAGTATGGCTCCATCCGAAAATTTCTGAACAGCAGTGAGAGAATATTGAACTGGGAGATGAGATCCTGGAGTGAACATTCCAAAGTTGGTCAACTGCACACCTTTCAGCAACAAGTCATTGTAAGCCTCCATTTACAACCACTATAAAACAGAGGTGACAATATCCACACAATGAGCGTCACCCACATTGCAGCTGCTAAGGAAGTTAGATTATGACACCACTTTTCAGAAAAAAAGAAGCTGCAGTTGATTATGGGATTATCATTGTAGATCTGGGCAGCTGGGTCTGTGGACGAGACTCAAGCTGTTGTAACGATTGATTGTGAAGGTCAGGCTTGCTCTGTTTGCTGTTCTTCCAACCCCAGCACAGTGGCCCTGTCTCAGTTGAGGACCCCTGGAGAGGTCTGAGTCAAACTGCCCTGGAGACATCAGTCCTTCAGGATGTCAGAGATAGAGGCCAGGATGGTGGGAGAATCCATCTTTAAGCAAGGGTAGAAAAGGTGCTGGTTCTGAAGACCAGTCACTCTCCTGACTCTACTTTTAGGTAAACCCCACAGGGTAGATTCTTTCTGTCAGGATAATGGGATGGACACCCTAACCCTGACCCTTGCAGCTTCCCCAGATCCCTAGACCTGGTAACTTCACGGAACTATAGTCCATCCACCCATCCACTATCCGAGAGAGTCTGCATTGGTCCATGAAGATCCACAGGCTTTGGCCCTGTTCTTTAGGGCTCAGACTTCATCTTGGGGTAGACATAGATGTTACCCTTGAAGGACACTTGGTGTGTTTGGATAGAAACTTGACTGAGATTCTGTATATTCTGGCCTCTCTCTTTCCATTTTCTACTTCAGGGGCCGGAAGAAGGGGGACTATTTCCAGACTATTTTAGGTGAACTCACTGAAGAATAAAAAATGAAAAGAAAGAAGAAAATGAGAGTAGTGACGTCACAGCTATTTTTAGCTGACTCTTCTCTCCCTCCAGGCCATGGGCTCTATTTGGGAACCCGTGTCTTGGTGGGCAGCCAACCTTGTGCTTTTTCACAGAGCGGTCGCTGGCACAGGGCAAAGGTTTCTGGTCCTCCTCAGAGCTTTTATGGTGACAGCCTAACCTCTGTTCTGGCTCAGTGCTCCTGGCCTCCAGCGGCTCAGCACTTTCCTACCATGCCAACATGATACTGTCAGGACTTTGGCTCTTCCCCCCAGGCTCAGGGACATTAGAGCTCAGCAACTTCTAGCAAATTAATGATTTTGTATCTGTGACACGTTTTATGAAGAATCGTTCATTATTCAGTGGCCTAGATCATATGACCTGCTACCTGCACAGGGATTCTTGCTGCTAAACACAAACCCAGAAATTCATGAGCAGTCCATTCAAGCAGAAGCGATTTTGGTTTTGAGATGGTTCATCATGGAAACTGGGGAAAAGAACATGCATAGTCAATATAATGAAAATCTACCAGGGACCAAGTCTAGTAGATCTGAGATGCAACTTCAGCAATGGCCAGGAAGAGGCTTCATGTGGGAGGTGACAGGGACCAACACAAGGAGTCCCCTTGGACAACTGGACAGTGCAGGGACCCGACCCAGACAGTCTGGTTCCAAAATGGAGTTGCTGTGAGTAATGAGGTCCTAGTCTCCAGTTCTAGTGAGAAGTTAATGGAGTTTGAGGGTCTGGGGATCACATCTCTCCTATCATCCAGGAGGCATGCACCCCAAACTTTGTGGCTAGAGGGATCGTGTTTCCAGTGCTAGATGAAAAAGTCTATTTTTCTTTACCCAGATTGAAGTAGCTCTTTGTTCTGAAACCTAAAACACACACTCATCGTAAAGTGTGAGAAACACCTCAACTCCACCGTCAGCGTTTCTTGGGGGTGTCTTAGACACTCATGCACCCAAATGTACAGAGACAAAGCACGAGATTCTTAGGAACATTTTTGGCTGTGGAACACTCAGCCATTTACTTTTGGCTAAGAAACATACAGGGGTTCAAGGGATTGGGGGTGGGGGCTCCATTCTTGATGCTACCTTCCACAGCTCAGCTAGAGGGAAACCCACCTGCTGGCCTACAGCCAACTCTTTTCTTCTAGAAATATGCTAATTCCAGCTTCTGGGCATTCCCACTTCTAGCTCCAGAGCTAGGTGGTAGGGGACTGCTCACTGAGACTTCCCTTGTGGTGACTAAGACTGCTCCCTGCTCTGTGAGTTACAATCCACCTGGAACATTTAAAAATGTATCACAGAGGCCTTCAGAGCCAGTGATCCTGGAGAATGGGGTGGCTATGACTTGAGGGACCCATGAAAAGGGTGAGTCGCTGAATGAGGAGCTGAGGGAAGAACATTCTTATCCTTCAGGATGCTCCTGGTCTGTGTCCCTGCACTATCCTGGGGTGCTGGATGACCCCACACACTCACCTAAGAAACCTGAGCCCAGACTGGGAGAGATGCAACCTTAAATGTCCATGTCCACTCGACCCCAGAGTCCATGTGCTCAGGAATTGGCTTTTTCAACTGCCTCAGCAGCAGCAGTCTGATTTATAATGGAGAGATTGGGTCAAAGAGAGTGGGACAAAAGATTCCGAATTTGACACTGCTTCTGAGCATTACACCCACGAGATATTTGCTTCTAAGTCAGGGGTCTCACATTGCCTCAGTGTGGCTAGGCCTAATCTCAAGTAACTGAAATCCTACATAGAGCAAGAAGGTTAGAAAGGAGTTTTACCACTTTCCTCTCTGCTACCCTGGTTCACATGCATTTGGTATGTACTGGAACATACAATGCATCTCCTTTCAGATGGACCAGAAAATAAGGACTTATACATAAAATACATCGCACATTCATATTGGGATTCTAACTCAAATTCAGGACTGTCTCTGTCTTGGTTTGAACCTGATGATGTTGTCATTTTTGTAGGTCAAGAATAGTTAAATGTGGGCAATTTTGATTGACTCAATCTAACATTTTCACTCTGTTCTTTTAGAATCAGTGGTAATATAGGGTACATAGTTTCTCTCTTTGTTTTTCTTCTATATAAGAAAAGGACTTTTGTTAGACAATGTCTAATATAGAGATATTATATTACTGTTTTGAAAGTGTAACAAATCAAAAAAGGTTGAAGGTTATAAATAGCAAAACTCGACTTTACTTCTACTGTTTTAGAGGCTGAGACATTGAGATTAAGTGTCCTGTCAGGGCTTCCTGGTTCACAGGAAATACTTGCTGTCTGTGTCCTCTTGTGGTGGGGGAGGGGCTGTCCCCTCATACATATACTCAGACCATTCTTGGGAGATTTACTCTCATGACCTACTTCCCAAAGCCCAAGCCTTCTGTTCATACACATTGAATAGTTGTAAAAAATGTTCAGTTATTAACAAGCAGTTTAGATAATGATTTATAAAGGAACAGATAAAAAGTACACACCATGCCTTATTTGCTTCCCAGCTACTGTGATAAATACCATGACTAAGAGAAATGCTGGAGAGGAAACGGTTTACTTGGCTTGCAGGTTACAGCTCTTCATGAAGGGAATTCAGGGCAGGAACTCAAAGCAGGAACCTGGCGGCAGGAATTGACAGAGGCTGTGGAGGAATGCTGCTTACTGGCTTGCTCTCCATGGCTTTTGTGGTTGGTTTCCTGGTTTGTTTGTTTGTCAAGATGGGGTTGACCCTGTAGCCCTGGCTGTCCCAGAACTTGCTCTGTAGACCAGGCTGGCCTCCAAATCAGAGATTAGCCTGCCTCTGCCTCCTGAATCCTGGGATTCAAGTAATTTGCCACCCCTGCCTGGCTTTCAGGCTTTTGGTTGATTGTTTGTTTGTTTGTTTGTTTTTTGTTTTTTTTTTAATAACCCATAACCTGCTTCTGAGGGGCGGCACTGCCCATGCTTGGCTGGGCCTCCTACACTAATTTAAAATGTGCCTCACAAGGTTGCTTTTAGGCCCATATGACTTAGGCAATTCCTCAACTGAGTGTCCCTGTTGACAAAACCTTATCAGCACATTCCGCTTCTCAAACAAAGAGGCATATAAATGAAAACAACCACACTATGCTATTTTCTTATATAATCAGTTTGCAGTTAAACTCTGTAGGTAAAATCAAAGGGAAAAACAACTCACATTGATAACAGGAATTGAAGTAGGAAGAACACTATGGAGTAGAGTTTGACAATGTCTACCAAACCAGAGCATGAGGTCAGCAATCCCGCATCTCAGAACACGCCTTACAGGTGTATTTACCCCAGTGCAAATAACACAGTTACAAAGGTGATTTACAGTATTTAGTTTGTAGCAATGAACATATGGAAACAAGAGGAGTGTGCACCAACAGAAAAGCTGTGAAATATGGAGAATCTGAATTCTGATGTTGAAAAATGGCGAGGATATATTAACTAAAAACAAGGGGAGAACTTTAAGGATACTATAAAGCTTTGCTTTAAATGAAGAAGGGGAAGAAAATGGAAGAGGACTTGAGAGACAGACTGATGGCAGTGGCTGGCTGGAAGAGCACTTGAGAGACTGATGGCAGTGGCTGGCTGGAAGAGGACTTGAGAGACCGATGGCAGTGGCTGGCTGGAGCAAGGAGGAGGACCATGCAGATGTAGACTAAATGAAGCTGGCAGTTTGCTAAATATATTTACATATTTTAAATTTATGGACTATGTAAACCATTAGGTATCCACAATTAAACTGAAAAAGGAAATAAAGAAGCTAAAAAAGCCAAACGAGATGCCCCAGCCCTCCAAGCTTGCAGCAACAATCCTTCCTGTAATCAGGTGGCCTCTTCCCGTCTCCCATGACAACTATGGACCAAAACCACTGAGCTCTGCAAACCACAGGCACAGACCCATGTCACACAGTCCTGACAGGAATAAATTAAGTTATTTTGTAGGAAATAATGACATAATTAAGAAAACGGAGACCTCAAGGCAGGTCTTTGCAAGAGAAAAACCAAAAGTTCATTCATTTTCACAAGTTAGAAGAGTGTTAATTAAATATCCTGTGACTAAAGTAAAGTTTATTTTTTGAAAGAAAGCTGTCAAGAGGGAACAGGAAATTGTATTAAGCCACTGCTATGATTTGAATCTGGGTGTTGTATGCCAAAGATCCATATATAAAGGCTTGCTCCCTGGGCTATTGGTAGCAAAAGCCCCTGCTGGCCAAGAGTGGTGTCATGTTTGCAGTCCCAGCACCAGAATTTAAAGGTCCCTGGAGAGACAGTAAAGTTGAGGCAAGCCTGGGATACATGAAACTCTGTCTCAAATTCTGCTCAAAAACAAAAGGTAAAAACAAAAAGAAGCCTGTGGGCTTTGTAGCAGTTGGCCTCTGGAAAGTCTTGACATCCTGGAGGAGAATTACAGCGTCTGCCTTCTGGTTTGAGGCTGAGCACTCACTCTCCATCAGACAGACGTTCCTGCCATGTGCTCCCAGCGTTTCTGGAGGCCTGGACAAACACAACTACCTGATCTTGGCTTGAACTCAGAACCGTTAGCCAAAATAAACCTCTCGGCTTCCCGAGTGGCAGGTATTCTATTGTAGTGACATAGAGGTTATTACACCTACTGCTCGTGTGAAACACACTGTGTAGGAGAATATATTTGACCCTCTTGGTATCTTTCCGCAGAACAATGAGCTTCAGTTCCGTCTCCAGCTCTGCCTCTACGCCTCAGCCTCACCACCCTCTGCTGCTATCCCAGGATAGCTCACAGAACTCTAAACATAGCCAAGCCCAGTGAAGTAAGGGCTGCTATTTATAGTCTCATTTTCCATGGTTTCAGTAACCTGTGGTCAGTTGGGCCCAAAAGTATTGAATGAAAAATTCCAGAAACAACAAATTCATAGGTCATAAGTTTAGAAGTTATGAGAACTGCTACAACATTTATAATACTAATTTAAAAGAACAGCGAGGCACCATAGCGTACACCTGCAGTGTCAGCACCTGGAAGGTTGAGGTGGGACTTCGAGTTCTAGGCCAACCTGGGCTACCTCATGAGTTCTAGGTCAGCTTAGGCTACAGCGTGTGATTTTCCTCAAAGAAGAATGGACAAGAGAAAGGGGGAAGTCAATTAGCACCTACACAGCTCAGTGAAACCTCAACCACCAGACTGTCCCTCCCAGGACATGATCATTTTCATCTAGCACATCCACACTCCGTGTGTCAGCCTGTCCAGCACGCCGCAGCCCGCTCAGCTACCACAACGACTACCTGGGCATCAGTGTCTGTGTTAGGTTCATCTTTATTTTTCCTTAATAATCATCCAAGGAGCAACAATAATAATGACAGCGATTTGGAAATGTTTTCTAAAGTAAAAAAAGAAAAGAAAAGAAAAGAAAGTTCTCTGCGTTGTGGGTTTGGTGTTATTTGTGGACTCAGGTATCTGTTGAGGGGCCAGGAACATGTCCTCTGCTGACAAGAGGGGCTGCTGAATACATCTCAAAAGCCAGTTCTCTGTGCAACCTAAACAGGGTCGCTTCTTCTCTTTTTCCTTTGCACCTTCAATTATAAAGCCTGAAAGATCTCAGTTGCTTTTGTGCCTTGTTGAGTCTCTTCTTCCTCTTTTTACATGTTGTCACCATCACTGGCCACCAGACCCTTCTAACTGTCCCCTGTGTTACAGGAATCACTGCTATGTTGTCTTTCTGCCTCCAGCATGCCCAACCCTTCCCCATATCCATCCCCCACATACATCTATTTGGTATCCAGTGGCTCCTTTAAAAGGCGAATACGCAGGTTAGGGAGATGGCTTTGGGGTTAGGAGTAAATATTTCTCTTGCAGTCCACCCGACTTTGGATCCTACCACCCACCAGGCAGATCACAATGACTTGTTACTTCAGCTCTGGGGGATCCATGTCCTCTTCTGACCTCTGTGTGTACCTGCATTCATCTGTGTGTGTATGCATGCACACACATGCACACACACACACACACACACACACACACACGCACACACACACACTGGAGTACTAATGTGCTCACACATGCTCTCACACACATACTCACACACTTAAAAACAATTATTTAAAAATAAATAAATAGATCTACGTAGCTGTGTTGTGCTTGTGAGCCTTGAGGGGCTAAAAAGACATGAGTTCCTATACCAGCAAGAGATCAAGGCCACGGCTCCAAGGAGGTCCAGGCCCACTGTGCTGGTGTCCGACAGAGCTGGACAAGACAAAGCGACCACGAGTTTTGGCTGGACCCTGGAGAACACATCAAGATTGTGAATGGCTGGGCAAAAAGCACAACATGGGGTTGAAACAGGAGCTTAGTGACTGGGCTGTGACCCCCAGTCACAATGTTCTACAGGTCCATTTGGGGACCATAAGCTCGAATGACAGCCTATATCAATGTTCTATATTCATTTTCCTACAGGCTACCCCTTCAAACCACTCACAGTTGTATTTTTAGCAAGAACTTATCATCCCAATATTAGCAGAAATGGCAATATTCATCTTTATATTCCAACCATAGTCTCCTGGCTTAACTCTTACTGCTATGGGACCGCAACACATGCCAGAGATTCCACGCATCCATAAACAGAGGTCAGCACAACGCATTGTCTGGGAATGGACTCGGTAGTATGGCAGGTGGTGTGACCTCCAAGTAGGAAAAGCTTATATCTCAGCTGAATAAACTTTACCTGGGATGCTGATCCCCAGCAGGCTCTATCATTGCGAATGTGAACTTTGCTGACCTCCCTCCATTCATTCACAAACTCACACTCAGGTTCTCACAGCTTCGGAAAATAATTACACTCGGAAACTGTACAGCAGTATAAGAGTGTTGCCTAACAGTAGGGATTAAAACAAAACAAAACAAAAATCCAAGAGCGTGAGTACTGAGCGGCCGGTATTTTCACTCACACTTCGCTGAGAATGAGCCGTTTTTCAACACTCCACCATCCTTGTGAAACCATCTGACAGGGAGGGAGATGGATGCCCAGCTGTCTTGTCAAAGGCAGCAGCATTTTTCTGACAGCATGCAACCCCTTTGAGGGGTTTTACATGATATATACTTCATGCTCATAACTGATGTGGTTGGAGAGTTGGTATTGGGCCTATTGCATCAGTAGAACAGAAAGTGTGATGCATCTTGTGCTTAGCAGTGAAGGAATTCTGCTCCTTGTTCTGCAGAGAATAGAAACACCCTTTGGATTGCCAAATAGGGCCTCAAAATACGCTGCCATCTTCATTTGCATTGTTGGAGGATTCTAATACACTGCTTAACTGTTCACTGTCACACTGAATAAACTCTGCATGCTGTGAACAAGTGATCAGCTAATTGTTCTGCTGATAACTGATTATTTGTTTTCAATCAGATTGCATAACAAAACTGTAAATCTAGTTCTGTATCTTCTTGCTGAAGCTTTGTAATGTGACCCATTTTTTATATACTGTAGTTCAAATTCTTTACTATAGACTCTAGAAGAAAGTGAGTAGGCGTTTCAGCATCCCCAGCACTATTCCAGGTTAACCCCACTATCCTGAGATCTAGCTGGCCACCAGTCCCCACTCCCAACAACGTAGTTTGGATGATAAATTATCTGGTCTACCTAATTCTTAAGATTTCCCACAACCTGACTCTTGCCTGACTCTCCAGCTTCACCTCACATTATTAAGTCAGAACACTAGATGTAGGTTGATGTTAAGGTGATACATAATTGAACAGTGAAGAGGTAGGTGGAGAAAGAGTCTGGAGGAGTTGAAGGGGGGCAGACATTTGGGAGGAAGAAAATGGAAGCAGATGTGTATGTTTCTCTCGGCACATCTGTAGCTTGATAGGGTTGTTATGATTGTTTCTAAGGGTTTCTCTGTGTCTAATTTATCTTGTCTAGATGGGCAGTTTATATCTTTGTCTGCTGACTGTAAGCTTATTGTATAGAGGGTTTGTGGACTGAGAATTTAACATATAAACCTGTTTGATAAGTTAATCATTATGGAGTCATGCTTCTGCCAGGCGATGGAAGAAAGTGAGTGAAAACAACATGCAGGGCGGTGAAGAGAACCACACCTGAATTCTTAGAGGCAGCATGGAGCCACTAAGTTAGAGATACCCCAAAGTGCCATGTGGCCCCATGAGTGCCAGCACCAGTGCGGGATAAAGGATTTTCACTTTTTTAATATTTACCACTACAACTAGAGATATCACTACCATTTCTGAACAGAAAAAATGATCTAGTAATGCCAACATCCAGATCACTCAGCTCACACATGCAAAACTTCTCATCTTCAGACTTGTTCTTCTACAGCCTGTGTTCATCAGCTTTCAGTTACTCTAACAAGAAGAAATCAATCAACTAAGAGAGGAGGCTTTCCTTGTCTCTTGGTTTCAGAAGCTTACATTCATAGCTGTTTGGTTTTGTTATTTTTGAGCCTGTGAGACATTACATACAGTGAAGACATGTAATAAGACACTAGTCATGTCAAGACAAACGAATGAAATGAGAGGAAGAGAAGGAAGTGGACTTCCTATACTCCCTCAAGGGCTTCCTATACACCCCCAAATAACCTAACTTCCTTCCATTAGGTCCCACACCTTAAAGGTTCCACATTCTCCCAATTGTCCACAAGCTGGAGGACAAGCAGCGTTTTTGAATTATTATCCCTCCAAAGGAAGGATAGAAGCTACTCCAGAGACTTACACTGGAGGTCAGATACTGTCTTCGTTTGGGTTTCATTGCTGTGAAGAGACACCATGACCAAGGCAACTCTTATAAGAGACATTTAATTGAGGGTGGCTTACATTTCAGAGGTTCAGTCTATTATCATCATGGTGGGAAGCATGGTACCCTGCAGGCAGGCATGGTTTGGGTCAAGGAGAAGAAAGTTCTACATCTTGATCTGAAGGCAGCCAGAAGGAGACTTTCTCTTTTACACTGGGTGGAACTCGAGCAATAGGAGCCCACAAAGCCTACCTATGCAGTGACATACTTTCTCCAACAAGGCAACAACTCCAGTAGTGCCAAGTCCAGGAGGCTGGACCTGGCAGTAGGCTCACCACTCCCCATGCTTTAAATGTAAGCAGGAGTAGTACTTTAAGAGCCCCCTAAAGAGAACAGACCTGGTTTTTGACATGTGAGCTGCATCTGAAGTGCTGACAAAGAAGGACTTCATGTCTCAAGGTCACAACATGAACTAAAGGGCAAGGGGAAAGGGCATGGAGAAAACCAGTTACCATGGCAGTCTGTATGAGTCTTGCTTTCTGAAACCAAAGGTTGGAGCTCATTGATGTATTTTAAAATCAGTTTAGTACATTGTCGTCTTTGTTTTAAATGATCAAACAGAAGGGCAGTGGTTTTCAACATGTGGGTCAAGACCCCCACAGGGGTCACATATCAGATATTGACCTTACCATTTGTAACCATAGAAAAACTACAGTTATAAAGCAGCAATGAAATAATTTTATGGTTAGGGGTTCACCAAAATAAGAGGAACTAACTGTATTAAATGGTTCCAGCATTAGAGTTAACTCTATTTTAATAGAGTTAAAAGAGTAGAGCTCACTATACAGAATAAGGTTAAGTTTTGCTCCCTGACAACTTTGCCTCTATAACATAGTTATTGAACTATATGGAACTGCTTCTAGGTCAGTCAAATATCTAGAGCTTCACCCTCTTCACCTCAATAATATATGAACCTACTTGGTTATAATTGAAAAACTAAGTTCAATGAATCACAATTCAAATTTGAAAACTGGGTTCTTTTGAAAAGAAAATAAATGTATTCCAGTCCCATAGAGCTCCTGGACACTGTGTACTCATGGAGGCCTCTCCTTCTGTGTATTAGGAGGTTGAACAGCCTATTTGATTTAGTCCCTATTGGGAATCGTAGGAGAAAAGGCATGTGCTGGTATGAGATAGATATTTAACTATGCATCAATTAAATCTGGATACAAATGTGTAGGAACTACAAAGAGTCAACTGCACCCCAAACAGCTGTCTTTTTAAAAGTAAGTATATTTCTTCACAGTTTTGGAAGAAGTCCAATGTCTAGGGTCTGTATGGTGAGGACCTCCCGACCATACTGTCCATGGTAAAGGGTAGAGCAGCAAGAGATCATAATAACATCATCAAGCCCACATACAGTTGGCACCTACCCACTCATGAGGGTAGAGACTGCTTACTTAAACACCTCCCCTTGGGCCCCATCTTCAAACACTGCTAATGCTGTGGATTTAATTCCCAACTACAGCTTTTTGAAGGATATGTTCAAACTACAGCAGCTGCTCAAGCAAGAGAGAAAGAGGAGGCAGTGGAACGGGCAAAGAAGGAAGAAGAAGAGATCTTTGTCTGGGAGTAGAACAGTCTGGGGAAGTAGTTGAGGGGACTCAGATAAGTTGCCCCCGGGTCTCTGTCACTCCTATGACTCTACTGTTCTGCTTTCTTTTCAGAGTGGCGTTCTCTTGCTCAACAAGATGAGAGATGTTGATGCCCACATTACACACTTATCCTATGCCACTGATGGCCCACATGTGCTTCCAGGGCAAGAGTCAAACCAGCAGCACATGCATTCCCATGAGTCTGTCCCTACAACAGGAGGATCAGGAAATCAATTGGGCATAAGCTCCTTGCCTGTGCCCAGAGGGTGGTATGTTGCAATGGACCATTCTAGCAGAGATATGAATACAGGGCTGGGAGCCATTCTGAGATTAAGCAGTGTTTGTCCACAGAAGCAAGAGATGAAAATGAGGCCAACCAAAGCAGCCCACCAGTTCAAGTGGACTAAGGAGATTGGAGGTGAAGAGTCTGCAGCACCATTTTCTATATGGCTGTTTAAGATGCCCATCGACACAATGAACAGAGTAGGGGTGATGGGTGGAGTCACACAGGTTACTCATGAGGCCACATCCCTTACAAAACTCTGGTCACGGTGATCAGGATGAGGCAGAACACATGAAGAGATGTTCTTTATAAAATCCTAGAAAACATACCCATCACTGGGAGGTCAGGAAAGAGATGGGAACCAGAACGATAGGGCTCTCTGGAAAGTCCCATCACCCCACCACCACACCCCTGGGAGTAGCAGCATGTAGAGGACCAAGAAGATAATCCCACAAGAGAAGTGGATACTGGAACCTGACCTTGGGAAAGAACAAGAAGTTTCTAGTGCACATCACAAAAATGGCCCAGCAGAGCAGGGTAACACTGGGACTTGAGCTAGTAGCAGGTCCAAAGGAAAAGCCCCTTAGCTGATGACTTCCTCCCAGACTGTCTTAGCACCCAGCAAAGAAAGGAAATGGCTCATAGACTTCCTGGAGCAAATTCCAAACAATAAGGAGGCTGAGATGATTGCGGTGGAAGTGGGAATGGGAATAGTGAAGAGGACCTTTACAGGAGAGGACAATAGGTGTTCACTGCCAGTCTCTCATAACAGAAGAAAATAACAGCAGAACAAAACCGACGATTCTCCTGGGGGACAGACAGAGATGTCTCAGAGTTACAAAGGTTGGGTGTGATTTTATGGTTATGGGAGGCTAGAATGGACCCGAATACCCTTTAAAATATAGTTGTGGTCATGTACATGTCCGGGACAAAATGATGCTGGTGTCTGAAGTGCAGGAACAGTGGTTGTTCTCATGACAACTGCTCTGGCTTCTGTTCATAGTAGGACGAAGTTTCTAAAAATAATTTGTACCTTCCTGTTATCTCCATAAGTGCATGTCCACAACCAGTGACAGGAGTGGATGGAGAGACAGACAGACAGATGGGTGGATGGACGGACAGACAGACAAACAGACAGGCAGGCAGGCAGATGAGTATCTAGCCTCCAACAACTAGATTCCTCCTCTCACCTCTTCTTCTACTCCTGTCAGAGAATTCAGAGAGCTGCTAGCTTCGCCGTCATCCTTGGGTTACCGCTCTATACTTAGAACGTTATATTAAAAACTTGTTTGTTAGCTGAAATTCAAATCATTTGGGCACCTGCTTTTTGTTTTGGTTGTCGCTTCTGTGCGTGAACTAAATCTGAAACTACCCGTCTCATTCCCACTCTTCCTCTGGGAGGGGAGACAAAGGCAAAGACTCTTAGCAGGGGATGCAGCCAGGGGCCCTCTGCATCTGTGAGTACTGTGTCTTCAATCAACCCCAGTTGAAAAGAATCTTCTTAGATTACATGTGCACCAACCATGTACAGACTTCTTTTTCTTGCCATTATTCCCTAAACAATGCAGCATAGCAGCTGTTACGCAGTGGGCTGTGACCAGCATTTTAAAAGATCAAATGGGATAGAACAGAAGTATTAGAATGCATTATACATAAGGATGCATATTGTTTTGTGGCATTTTACATATCATTGGCTTTGTATTCGGTTTTGTAAGGAATCTGACGATGATTTAAAGTTCTCAGGAAGATGTACATAGGTCACATACAAATAACACACCTTATCCAATAAGGGTCTTTAGCATCCTCGGACTGGGACACCATGCTGGATCCCGGAACTAGTCTCCCATAGACAGCAAGGAACAACGGGAACTCCAGGCCTGGGGAGTCCCCACGTGGTAAGAAGGGGGCAGCTACTGTTCCCACCCCGAGTCTTCTCAATGCACTTGGAAGTCCCTCTCCTTTTCTAGTCCGTCCACTCACCGGGGTCACTGGGGGTGATGGGGAGGCTCCCAGAGCTGTTTGAGCTGTATCTCTCACTTAAGAGCTATGAGGAGACAGTGCCTTTGCTGAGCTCTCAGTGAGGAATTGGTTGCTTCTGTCTCATACCCCCCCCCCAACACACACAGTTTCTTTTCCTGCACTAATGACTCTGCGGTTGGGAACCCTCAGGATTCCCAGGTCAAGTCAGTGGATGCACCGCAGCCCTCCTACGTCCTCCCACAGTTCCCTCCTGGCTTCTCTCTGAGCCCTTCAGATGATTGGTGTAGCTTCCCTTTGGGCACACTCCAAGTTGTGGCCTCCCAGAGATGAACCGTGTTCTCTAAACCCAACACAAGGCAGGACACCTGAGGGAGAGCCTCGAGGTTCCAGTGCAGGTCTGCTGGGGGCCGGGCAGGGGAGGGGCAGGCGGATTTCCTAGATGAAGGGGTTCCTACTGGGTGCTTGTAGTGGTTAGTTTTAATGTCAACTTGTTACAAATTAGAAGCAGCTGATCAGGGAGCCTCAGCTGAAGAAGTGTTCTGATTGCTTTAATTGATGCGGGGAAGAACCCCCAAGTGTGGGCGGCACCTTCTGGTAGCAGCCCAGATTTAAAGTGGGGGAGCGAGGAGGATCCGGCAAAAGGAAAGCCTTCTCCCACTTGGCCTCCCTCTCAGAGACACTTGAATTACCCCTTTTGTGCTGCAATTCATTCCTTTGCTCATATTAAAACCAAGATTTTCAGACTTCCATCGCTAAGGACCAGGTGCTGTTCAGTAACCTTCCGAGTCTGCAGCCGATTAGGCCTGCAGAGGTATCCAGGCCTGAACATGGGGCAGATGCTTATAATTAGCTTGCTCTGACTGATACAGTGACTGTGGAACGGTCCAACTGCTGAGAGCCGGTTCCTGCCTCCAGGTTCCTGCTTACACATCTACCCTAGCTGCCCTTGGTGATGTACTCTAAGCCATGAGAGGTAATAAACCCTCTCCTCCCCAGTTGTTTACAGGCATGGTGCTTATCACAGCAACCAAAAGCAAACTAAAACGACTGTCTCAACTCGTCCAGTCCCTCCTATACCTTATGCCTTCTCTGTTGTCTGGAATACTTTATTTAAATTGCGTCTGCTCTCCCCTTAATCAAATACCCACTGATTGGAGTTGATGGGTATAGACCATTTCCTGGCTATCCATGACATCCATATAAACATTTTGTACATTTGCCTGGACAGTTTCCCATTTCCTTCTTAAGACAAGTTTTTCCCATTCACAGCTAACAAAATAAGAATTGATCCCATGAAAAACAAATCAAGGAGATGCTGTTTACAGCGGTTTAATAAAATGAACAAAGTCATTTACTCCTGGGAAATGTGTCAAGAAGAAGCACCTAGTAAAAGTGAGGTCACTGGGGATGGATGTTTTTCAAAAGCCAATTAGAGGACCAAATGATTGTCATTAAACTGTCCTTTTAGGAGGGCTAGGTAGATCTGGTGATCAAAGACACTTTGATTACTTTGGTTTTTCAGAGGAGTGTAGTGTGCAAAACTAAGAATCCTTATAAAGTGAATTAAAAGTACACTGGGGGACAGAAATAGGTCTATGGAGAAGTAAAGAAAACTCCAGGAAAACAAACATCTTTCCAGCTCCATGAGGTTTCAGATTTAGTACAGATAAGACATGGTTAGGAGACCTGTGGAGAACGTTAGCACGGGATAAACAAACGATAAGCTTTGAACCTTCTCTGTGAGCTCTAAAAAAACAGCCTCCCTTTCTCACTGACATGCTCATAATGGAGACATCCTCGGTCATTTTACAGGGTCCTTGGGTTCGCCCTTTTCCCTTATTGGTTCTGTCTAGATACTTGCCCCTGTGCTTTCCTGGTGTTTCTCCTTGCAGAAACTTCTGGGAACTAAAAGCCAGCATCTCAGGGAGCTTGCCTTAGCTTTCCTTGCCTACCCGTGTTCCTCTAACCATGCCTCATGGGGAGATAAATGGTTGAGTCAGTAAAGTTCTTGCTGTGTGAGCACATGGTCCCGAGTTTATATCCCTGGCACCCAAGTAAAAAATGCTAAGAGTATTGACCTTGGTTGCCCACTAGAACCTGACGTAAGACCCTATTGGTGAAGACACTGCACGTGTTGATCACAGAACAGAGAACTCAGGATGGAGCAAAGCTGAACGCTTTGGGCCTGCTGGCTGTCTTTCCTATTGCTGGAAAGTGCTACCCTGCTAAGTGAAAGAAGACATCAAGACTCTGTGAATCCTGCAAGCTACAATTAAGAGCTTCCTGGCAGGATGTGCCAGCCAATGTACTAGTGGCATGACTCTTATAGGACTAACCAACTGCTCTTTGACTGGATTTCCACTCCATGGGAAGATCTGCATCTGTATCACCTTCTCTAACACTCAGACAACATTGCAGAAGAGAGGATGTAAGGACCCGGGAATGGGAAGGTGTGCCACCAAAACATGTCTTCTGGATAAAACATGGCCACTGCACTCATGAGCTCACAGTGGCTTGTTTAACAGCAGAAGACCAGGCCCATCAACACTTCGCCATGGATGACAGGGGGCCTCATGAGATTCCACATCTCCCTTAAGACAATTGGCAGTCAATAGTTAATAGAAGAGGGGGTGATTTCTTGAATGCAGCCATTAATTGTAAGAGTAATGTTTCTAGACACTGAAGAAGTAAATAGCCTACTACCTATGGTATGTAAACAATCCTCTTGAACTTGGTGAATCATACTCAAAGGGGTGTGAAAGTAGGGTGGGCTTGTTAGAAAGTAGAATGGGCTTATTGGAAAGTTGGGGGGACCTGCTTAAAAGAGGAGGAGTTTTTTGAAAGCATGTGTGAGGGCATTGGCAGGGAACATGACTAAAATTCATTATATAATTTTATGAAACTGTGAAATAATCTTTGAAATTGAAACGATGGTATGTGCTTGTAACCTTAGGAGTTGGGAGGCAGAAACAGAGCATCCTTGGGGCTTTCTGGCCAGCCAACTTAGATAATCATGGAGTGCCAGGGTTAGTAAGAGAACTTATCTCAAAGAATGATGTGGACAGGGATTGAGAAAGATACATGATGTTGACCTCTGGTTTGACATAATGTCCAAGCCTGCTGTGGTATTCTCCCAGAAGCCAGCACTCAGAAGGCTTGAGGTAAAGAATGTTGAGTTCAAAGCCTTCTTGGGTTACATACAAATACTTGGTCTTAAAAAAAAACAAAATAAATAAATGAACATATAATATTAAAAATTAAGTGCTATGTACAGAGACTTAAAACTATGAGTAGTTTATGCTAGCTGTTCAATTTAGAGAGCCAGGTTTAATTGTATAGCCTAGAATCTTACTCTTAAAAATTATTAAAAAATTACTTGAAAGTAACATACCAGAATATTAATAGATGAGAGGGTAGAATTATGACATTTTACTTTGAGTCTCCCTGTATAGCCCTGGCTATCCTGGAAGTCATTATGTAGACCAGCCTGGCCTCAAATCTACAGAGAGCTCCCTGCCTCTGCCTCCCGGGTGCTGGGATTAAATGTGCAGCTGGTGGCTATGGCATTGTCTAGTACTCGGTGTCTTTGTAGTTCAGATCTACAAGACGAGTCTATACCTACATGGTAAATAGCAATAATGACAACAATGAAAAGAGTCCAGCTTGTCAGGTTACAGACTGTCTTTATCCTTCCCTCTGCTTCCCAAATATGTCTCTAGTAGAATCTGTAGGGCCCTGTCCTAGTTAGCTTTACCAGTTAAGTTGACATAGCGTAGAATTGAGAAGTTAATCTCAATTGAAAGTTTTACCAGGTCACATTGACCCATAGGTATGTCTGTAAATGCTGCCTTTGTTAATTGATGTGGGAATGCCCCAAAACCACTGTGGGTGGCACCATTCCCTAAGCCCATGGTCCTGGGCTTCATAAGATAGTTTACCAAGCTTGTTATCGAGCCAGCAAGCTGCATTCTTTCATGATTTCTACTTTAAGTTCCTGCTTGAGATCCTTCCCTGACTTCCCTTGGTGGTGGAGTATGACCTGAAAGTATAAGCCAAATAGAACCTTTTGTGTGTGTGTGTGCATAAGTTGCATTTGTTCCTGGTGTTTGTCATAGCAATGGGATGAAATCTAATAGAGACTTCAGCAGCCCATGAGAAAGAAGAAGAGGGACTTGATGGACAAAAGTTGGAATCCCCCTCCCTTTTTTTAAGCTTCTGGTCCTGAGGTATAGAAAGTATATGCATGAAGGATACTGTCTTCATAGACTAGGGATGGTGTTGTATCTGTAGGCCCCAAAGCAGTGAGTGGTTGGGATCCTATGCACTCAAGAAAGACCACAGTCAGTGCCCATCAGTGCTGGGCTGGGCTTTTTGATGGAGACCCAAAAGAATTTTTTTCAGTAAAACAGAGATTCATGGAAATGGTATGAGATATAGAAATAGTGGCAAGAGACATCAATCTGATGCACGGGGAGAATATTGTTGGTTATAAGAAGGCCATAACGTGGGGGTTGTGTGTGCTCAGGATTCATTATTTGCTCATATAGTCCTACTTTCAAAAATATTTGACATTAGACATTGGAATGGCAAAACAAGATAAACACTGTTCAGTCTCCTTAAGGCCTCTCTCCAGTGTTGCAATGGCTATTCTGGGGGTTTCAATAGGAATTGCCCCATAAATGTGTGTATTTAAATGCTTGGTCCATAGGGAGTGATAGTATTAAGAGGTGTGGCCTTGCTGGAGTAGGTGTGGTCTTGTTAGAGGAAGTGTATCACTGTGGAGGTGGGCTTTGAGGGTTTATATGCTCAAGCGAAGCCCAGTGAGGAGACACAGTCTCCTTCTGCTGCCTGCAGATCAGGATGTAGAACTCTCAGCTTTGTCTCCAGCACCATGTTCTGCTGCTTAGCATGCATGTTACCATGATTTCCACCATGATGATAATGGACTGAACCTCTGAAACTGTAAGACAGCCCTAATGAAATTATTTCCTTTATAAGAGTTGCTTTGGTCATGGCACCTCTTCAGAGCAATGAAACCTTAACTAAGACAGCTGTGAGCACACTGAGGGTTTTATGATCTTGTCAAGCCTTTGACTAATGCCTATTAGTGACTCCAGTTTTTCTAGGGACTTTCCAGCCCTACTTTAGACTATTGCACTTTCTCATGCATTCGGAGAAAACAAGCACCGGAGAAGGTCAGAGCCAGTAAGAGCCACAGACATTTTCCCCAGTATGGCTCTTAATTTCATCTCCCAGGGGCTGTGCATTAACACTAGTACAGATCTGCTGCAGAACTGTGCCCAGGGACTTAATGAAAATAATTATGCCAGGCACAGAGCTTTAAAAGAAACGAACTGCTTTGAAATCCGTGTTAATGCAGTAGCGGTGAGCTAGTCAGGGATCATTCCTATTTTACAAATGAGAAAACCGCTTTGGAGAGGTTAAGTCTTCTGCCCTCCGAACCAATCCTTGTCCTTTCCCAAGTTCATGGCCCCTCCATTAAAACCCATGCAGACAACTGAGACAGTTTCCTGTGACCCACTTGGAATATATGTGCACAATGTGTAGGTACTAAGTAGGTAATTCGGCAGAGGTGTGAGTTTCCTGTGGCTGCTATCATAGATTGTCACAAATTTAGTGCCTCAAAGTAACTGAAATCCATTCTTTCCCAGTGGTAGAGGCTAAAAGTCCAAAAACAGCATTACAATACGGAACTCAATGTCATATACTTTTGAGAGGTCTTAGGGGGCAATCTTACCTTTGTCTCTTTTAGCTTCTGCTGGCTGTTAGCACTCCTTGGCTTCAAACTACATAGTTTACCCCAGTGTTGAAGCCAGCATCTGGCATGTGACCTCAGGTCCAGGATGATCCAGGACCACCTCCTCATACCATGCCCTTAACTTAATTAAGCATGGTCACAAAGGCCAGAGAGAGCAAGCACTTTAGCGTAAGGTGACCTTTACAGGAAGGATGTTACTAGGCCAAGATCTGGAATGCTACAGTGGTCCCTTCTGTTTCTGGGTAACTGCTTAAAGGGGCATATGCTGTGGAAAAGGAAATATGATATAGTAACAAAAGAATTTGGGGAAAAACTATGTGGAGTGTGGGCCCAGAATAGCCTTCCTTAAATAGTGCATTTGGTAATTATAGCCCCAAGCTAGTTTGCCGGTTCTTACAGCTATTGCCTCTGCTCGTGTGCCTGGAGTGCTGGCTGAAGTTCCCAGGCTCTGGGCCTTCACTGTCTCCAGTCAGATACAGGGAAGAGGGGCTGGCCCCTCAGTCTGGAATGTCAAAACTAAAGAGTCCCTAGTGAACACGGTGGCCATTCCACACTTCCCTTCGTCAATGGTGTGGGGCCTCGGGCTCGCTGGACCAGGGTGTAATAAACCTCCATGGCCTATATACTATACTCCCACTATTTATGTCTATATTTTTAAACAGTCGCTCCCTAAAATGCCTTTAATTCCAGGACACAGGAACAAGATAGGAGCTAATGGGGGTCATTAACTAAGCAGGTGGCAACTTTCAGGAGAGCCGGTGGCAGTGTCCCTTCTTTCTGCCCTTGCCAAGTTCTACTCACCCCTCTCAGTCTCGAAGTTACCTGTTCGGCACAGGCACACTCCCGAATCTTGTGCCCCTCCCAGTGTCTGTCTTCACACCATGCACTGGCTCCTTTCCTCACTCTGTAACCTTCAGCCTCACAGCCCAGGCTGGACCCCACCTCTTTCTGTCTGTCTGTCTCCTTCCCTTCTGAGCCTATACAATTCTGACTTCTAGGGCAGACTATTCACAATGTAATAATACAGAGAGCACAATGGCTTTAGTCTCTCTCTCTCTCTCTCTCTCTCTCTCTCTCTCTCTCTCTCTCTCTCTCTCTCTCTCTCTCCTCCCTAAGTCTAAGACCTTTAAAACAAAAATATAATGAGGGCTTAAGTGTTGGCTTGCAGGAGTGATGTGCTTTAACTTTAACACCAGCATGAATCTATGGTCATGTCATATGCCATCACACACACACACATACACACACACACACACACACACACACTCATACACACACAAAAATATGCACACACAGACAAACGTACACACAAACACACATGCACACACAAACACACACACAAACACACATACACATACACACACAGACACAAATACACACACACAGTGGCCTTTGAGTCTGTTATGTCACCGATGAAGCATGTGTGTGAAGCACCTTTATCTCTTGGGTGGCCACATTGCCTGTGACTACTCTGATCAAGTTCCAGCCTTGCTCATTAGCTGTATGACCTCTTAATGTACCTCCCTCACCCTGGGAAATCACAGGGCTAATAATACCTGCTTCACGGGGAGATTTTGTGAACCATAAATGAGGTGATGCCTGTGAAATCCTCCAGCATGGAAACTAGTGCCAGTTGACAGCCAATAAATATTAGTGGACTTGATATCTGGGTCATTTTCTCTGTGAAGACGTTTTTGCCTCTATCTCCTTGGAGCACTGACCTGAACCTCTTTGACCAGCTTGTACCCTACATATGGTCATCTTAGAAATGATAATCAATAATTATCCCGCTCTGCCCCACCGTCCCTACCATTACCTCTCTCCCCAGGCTCTGAGCTTCTCTAAGACAGGACAAATCACCTACCTCCGTAATCTGAGCACCTAGTACAGTGGCCGGCTCTGAGGAGGTACCTGGAAATATACTGGTTGAGCTAAGCTGACATGGTAAGGTTGTCTGAGAACAAGCATCTTAGGCCAGAAATCCTTTGATTCAGCACACCTTTCTGCCTCCTGTTTATTAATATCAGTCGAAATGCCCATTGAAAGACATCTGACTGCAGTAGCTTCAGGAGATTCTGTGGGCCATGATTGACTAACCCTAAGCAGATGGGCCTTAACAAGAGAGCTCAAACTGTTAATATCTTGTCAAGGCTCAAACTCACCGCACCCCATTGGCATAGTTTCCCGTTGGACACACTCAAGACTTTGGAAAGGAAAGGTCTCCAGAGAGAACCACGTACCTCTGCAGTGTTCCCGAAAGAACTGCTTCACGGCCTCATTGCTCTATATAGCTTCCTCTGTATAACCGGGATCTTGTCTATGTATAGTACGTGTCAACACACCCAGGGAGTCAGATCTAGACATGAGGTCCTAGGACACAGTATGGGACCTGGAACTGTCATAAGTCATAAATGTCCAGAGCACGGCAGAGTGAACTTCTGCAAGTATTGGAACTTGGGAAAGAATTAAGTTGAGCACCAAATCTGAGGCTGACATGAAGAGCCAGCAGCATATTAAGTTACAAAGATACAGTGGTACGTTCCTGAGAAATGAACTGCATGGTTATTGATAACTGAAGCCATGTGCTGTGTATTGGGGAAACTACTAATATTCCTAGCACAGATGGACACTTTAACTTTTCAGTTACCATAGTAATACAGGCAATAGATTTGCTCAAAATGGGATGGACGTCAAAGAGCTAAGAGCCTTGTGGAAGCCCAAATCCCAAGCAGAGAGCAGAAACAGTTACACTCAAACAGTGGATCTGATCTGCCTCTACACACATCACTACCAACATGGCAACAAAGAGTGCATGTCATATGCTTGCTATACCCAGCTGATTTGGATGCTCGTGCTTGATGGGGAGGCATGGTGCATTGCCTGCTCTATAAGGAAATGACCCCAATAGCCCAGTTGTCACTCTAGAACTCATCTGATGTCATTGCTCTGAGCTTCTTTGCTTTGTCGTCCAACAGATATTCCTTCCAGCTAGTGTGGCCTAAATAAGGTCTCTCATTGTGGTTGGGAATATTGTCTTTCTTGAGTCAATCACAAGAGGCAAGACCTGAAACAGAACCCTGAGAGATGGGTGTGGGGGCTCTCTCTCTTTTTTCTTGTCCCCCCCCCCAAAGCATGACAGAGAGCATGGATTTCTAGGTAATGATTTTTCGAGGTTGGATGGAGCCCACTACATAAAGACCAAATGCAAGCCATGATCTGGACATCAGGCTTACACAGAGCAGTAGGCTGAAGACTACACTCCAATCTTGTTTTCCCTGGGCACTGAGCAAAGACCTGTCTGCTTTCTGCTCTACAGAACCGCTACTGAGAGGGCTACCCTCTGATGTCACCACAGATGAAAATATCCCGGAATCTACAATCAGACGTGTTGCTTTCTGTTCACTCTCCAACAAGAGCCCTTCTTCTTGGCTATAGTACAGAGTCCCTTCCTTAAGGTTCTTCTGACTGTGAGGGTGGCAGATGGCAAATCAAACTGACTCATCCAAGAAGAAAACATCTCACTTGACTTAACTGGTGGCCCAGGGTAGGGCAGCGCGTAGACATTGTTCATTCTGTGCAGCAGTGGGGTATCAGAGACACAGACTCTTCCTTGTATTTCCACCCACTACCTCTAGCAGCTTGTCTCCAAGCTGGCTGTCCTTCAGACTTCAGATGGCTGCAATCAATTAATATCGAGTTATTGATATTTAGTGTCAATCAAGACAAAGGATGCTTCCTAGAGTGGACTGAGATTCCTTAGTCTTAGAGAAACACCATCCAAATCCCACATCTAGACCAGCACCAAAAGCCAGTGGAATGCTTGAAGTTGGTAATGAATGAATTCAACCAACAGAACCTGCTACAGAGATGACATATTGTTTTAGCTTCCTTGAGCTCTGTGTTTTCCCATGGTTGATTGGAGGACTTCTCCTTTCATCGAGGCTGGGATCCAGAAGAGCGGTAGTGATGTTGACTCAGGAATGTGAAGTGCTAAGCCATAGATCCACACATGGCATGGAGTTGCATGTGGCTGGCCCTGCAACCGTCATTGACGTCGTCCTCATGAAGGAAACTTTATATGAGTCTCTGGAGAGACTAAGAAGCCTAAGAAGTAAGATATTCCCTCCAAAACTACTACCATTTATATTTTCACCTCATCCTCTAGGGTCTTCTCTGCTATGACTACTGCAACCAGCCCTGGTACCTTCTTCAGCATCACCACCGCTGCCATCATGATATCTTCTGACCACCTGCTTCTTCACCAGCCTACTGCCTCCACCGCCATCAATGTCACTGCCCTACACCCATCACTCCCTGCTGTTAACATCTTCCTCACCACCATCACCACCTCCACCGTTACCATCACCTCCACCATTACCACCACCTCCACCATTACCACTACCACCACGATTACCACCACTTCCACCATTACCACCACCACCACGGTTACCACCACTTCCACCTTTACCACCACCTCCACCATTATCACCAGCACCATGGTTACCACCACCGCCATCCTAGCCACCAGCTCCCCTTCCCACTACCATCATCACCTCAATCCCCCAGCCCCACATCACAACCATCATCACTGCCACCCACACCTCTTTCCATCATGACCACAGCTGCTGCATAATTCTGGGCATGCACGGTGAAAGCCTTGTGTTGTTAACATCACAGCTCATTTTAACTGCTCCTTCTGTCAAAGTGTTCGGAGCCTGCAGTTCCCCAGTTACCGGCAAGAGAGCTATTTACTTTAAGCAGCGGAAACCCATGGAAAAGAACTGTTCACAAAATGGCCCACAAATCCTCTTCTGGTTCCAAAACTCTTCAGTGTGTGGTGGGTGTGATTAGAGTATCTGTCACTGAACACGCCCACTAGTGTGCATAGAAGTATATGGTCAGTTGGTCCAGCCTGGTATATTTGCCTGTCTTTCTAAGGAAGTTCACATAGGACCTAGATTTTTAATATAGATACTGTGTACGTAAACGCCTCTAAAGACATGTCATTTAGCATTGCCCTATGAGCCAGTGGCTCCCCCAAGAATTCAGGTTGTGACACAAAGGAAGGGTCATCACAGAGAATGTATATAATAATATGATATATGAATGGGTACATGTATGTGTTCATGTTTGGGTACATGTTTGTGTACATGTATATTAACGGTCCTATAAGATGATTATTCACTGAATAAGCTTTAGTAAGCCTGATTTTACCTGGATATAGGAAATTTGGCCAATTCTTGCCTCGCTGAGGGGATTAAGGAAAAAGAAATGAGTGGAAATTTTAGATGACAGGATTGGAACACAGGGTGCTGGCTCTGTCCTTCCAGCCCCCACTGCTCCAGGACCCCGAAGCCATCAGCTGCTGGGGGAACACGGTTCTTGATGCAATCCTCTGAGACAGTGGGCTTCCTGTTCCCAGTTCTATCTCAAATGGCTCTGAAGAAAGAACACAGCGATCCTGTAAAATGTCACCGACTCAGAAGCTTGGCAGCTCTTCTGACAAGCTGAGGGAGAGAACTCTAGCTCAGCTTCAGGGGAGAGTGAGCGGACGGTCCTAAAGCTGACTTCTCTGTGGCTGTCCACAGCAGGACCTTCATTTCTTCTCCTCTTGAGTATGGGGACGTAGGCGCCTGTGCGTGTGCGCATGCACAAACTGACACATACACGAGTGCGCGCATGCTCATAAGCCAATGTCTTTGCTGAGAGACAAAGGAAGATAGAGAATAGGAGAAAAGTCCCCCAGACGCCCAAATTTGCATTCGATTACCTTGACTGACTCCCAGCCCACATCCCACTGAACTGCACTTCGGCTGCAGGGCTCACCCAGGATCCCTGTGCATGAGCAGCCTGGCCTCTCTGCTGCCGACCCTCGCTCAGCTTCTCTCCGACTCTATGGGAGTCTCTCCAGCCTCGAGCCCGTTTCTCTTCGCTGGTCTCTTTGGTCTAAGGAAAGTTCGGTGGTCTCCTGCTGAGAACTGGACTATGAATTTGTGATAATGGCCTCCCCTCTCTTCTAGCTGCTATCACTAGCTTCAAACGCCTCAGGTCACTTCCTGAGGTGAGAGCCAAGAAGCCAACAAGTCCACCTTGTCAGCAGCCACAGTCATGGGTCGGGTGCCTTCCTACTTCCTTTTTAGACTCTGCAGAGGGAAGAAGTTATGACCACGCCCTCACAAATACCTTGAGTCCTGGATTCGATCTTTTCCCCACATACTGGCTATATAACTTTGGCAATGTATCGGTTCTTTTTCTTTCTGCCTTACAAATCCAAACTCTAAGATACAAACAGGAGATAAATAAACGTGCTAACAGTGTAAGAACACTCTTGTGAATTTAAATGAGCTGCTTGCCAGTATGAGAAGACTTCCCGGTGTTGTACAAACATCAGCTGATAGTGCTGCCACTCCAACTCCCCTCACCCCTCCCACAAACGCTGCTGGTAACCAGCAAAGCTGAACAAGGGGTAGCCTCAAACCCCAAATCAGAATTAGCCCTGGCTACCATTTAGTTAGCAGCTCCTGTGTGAACGTGGCTGGGTGCCTTTAGTGACCTTAGGTGTTCTGGCTCTTGCAGTTAATCTGTGTAGGGTGTCACGTGATCTCTACCTTTTCACAGATGAGAAAGGTCAGGGACAGCAGTGAGACCCCGTAAGTCTCCAGGGGACTGAGAGATGGGAAGAAAACTTTGCATATTGCTCATCTGGGCAACTACGTGTGCTTCACCTTGTTCCAAAGAAGAGTTGAGGCTATCCATGAGTGACCGTGGAAGACGATCAAGTGCACAGAAAGCAGACAGCTCCAAAACCAAGGGCCCTGAGTCAGGATGGCGGCTCGTTCATTTGCTAACCAAGTAAATAAAAAGCTCTTGTTGGCAGAGACTTGGGGAACAGCCAACCAGTGGCTGCCCTAACACAAAACCATCACAAGTGAGAGGTCCAACAGGACACTATTAATGATACTGTTAGGCTTCAGAACAGCAACCTAGCGTGTTTCATCCATCAGTGGATGGAGGCAGATGCAAAGACCCAAACCAAACATCGGGTGGAGCTCAGAGTATTGTGGGAAAAAAAGGGGGGTATAGATTTGGGCAAGCTGGAGGTGTCAAGGACACCACAAGAAGACTTACAGGGTCAACGAACCTGAGACCATGGGGGCTCACAGAGCCTGGGCCATTTACCAGGGAGCATGCAGGGCATGGACCTAGACCCCCTATATATTTGTAGCAAATGTACAGCTGAGTCTTAATGTGGGTCCCCTAACAAGTAGAGCAGGGGCAGGCTCAGTCTCTGTTCCCTGTCATTGGCTCCCCTTATCCCTCCCCCTCCCGCCCCCCGCCACCTACACTGACTGATTGGGCCTCAGTGGGAGAGGATGTACCTAGTCTTGCTGCGACTAGATGTACGGTAGTACATAAAGACGAACTTCCCTTCTCTGAGGAGAAGGAAGAGCAATGGGGAGAAGGTTTATAAAGATGGATCTGGGAAGAGGAGGGGAGGAGCTGTGATCAGGATGTAAAGTGGATTTTTAAAATGATAAATTATTGGAAGAAAAAAACATGAACTCCAGTCTCTGCCTCCTGCAACTTAGCTGTGGCAACAGAAAGATAGCCACTATCGTTCTCCTATAAATGATGATAAGTCGAGATTTAAGATGTTGAAATTGTGTGACTTTTACAAAACTTCTAAGGGGGGAAATGGTGGAACCATAATTGAATCTGGTTAATCAGTGCCCACTTTCTTTCTTTATTCTGATCTATCTACATAGTATCCTTCCACGACACTACATAGTATCCTTCCAAGTTGCAGAGGGGATTCAACACAGTCCTGTACTTCCCATTACACAGTGGTACCATAGCTTTGTGTGAGTTTTGGATTTAAGGAGGGCAAGTAAAACAGGGCTGTCTGCTCTTGACCATCTCAAATTACAAATTATCTTAGTCTCTACTTATAAAAATAATAGGCTGGAGAGATGGCTCAGTGGTTAAGAGCACCAACTGCTCTTCCAGAGGTCCTGAGTTCAATTCCCAGCAACCACATGGTGGCTCACAACCATCTGTAATGGGATCCAGTGCCCTCTTCTGGTGTATCTGAAATCAGAGACAGCGTACTCACATATATAAAAATACATAAATCTTTAGAAGAAGAAGAAGAAGAAGGAGAAGGAGGAGGAGGAGGAGGAGGAGTAGAAGGAGAAGGAGAAGGAGAAGGAGAAGGGGAATAATTAGAAATTCAAACCAAGGGAGAAGAGAAACCAAGGGGCACAAGGAAAGGGGCAAGAACAAAACCCTTCAAATATGCTGGTGCCTCTCTCACCAGTTTGCTTCTTATAGAATTTGTGAAGGGCATAACTTCTGGGCCTTCCCATTGTGGAGAATTAGATATACAACATATCCACTCTAACATTGCAGTTCCCCTGAGCCTTAAAATTTCTTCAACACTAAGTCAAGGGATATCACGCATCTCCAACTCCTTTTCAGGAGGCCATTTTATGACAAAAGTTTCAACCAACCATTCAAACAAACTCCTGACACCCTTTTTAACTGTTAAAGTTTCCATATTAAACCTAGAATCTGCACTCAGAGGGCCCATGTCAACAAACTCAGCCTGATCTAGTTTTATGTTCCTTCCACCATTATCCCACACCCTTAAAATCCATTCCCACACACATTCCCCAGACTTCTGCTTGAATGAATTAGCAACTTCATTAAGCTCCTTAGTAGTGTAGTACACATTTTCTCATGGACAACGCTTTCTACCTCCCCTCTAAGGGCCTGTTTTGCTTGGAGTCTGATTATGGGCCTAGAAGAAACATCCATATTGTCCTAATATTCTGCCATGGCAATAGTGTGAAGATTCTTGGGGGCTTCTACGGAGATGTAATGAGACCTGAGGACCTACAGAGATGTCCGAAACTGTGTGAAACTATTCTCCAGTCATCCCACTTCAAAGTCTTGAAACTTGGATTTCCCGGGGGATTACTCCACATGGCGGTCTGCCTCCCATGCAGCGTTCAACATTAACTCCGTCATCTCTGGCCATTAGGACTTTTTTTCCCTCTATGTTGAGTCGAAATGAATCTTATGCTGTTTGATATGTTATCTATCCCTAGTTCTTCTAGTCCTTGGGTCATTTTAGGGAATTCAGTGGGTCTTGTTCTTTTATTCCAACTCTGGGAAGTTTGAATGAGAATAGCCCACATGGGCTCATATACTTGAATACTTGGCCCCCAGTTGGTATAATTGTTTGGGAAGGAGAGAAGGTGTGGCCTTGGTGGAGGAGGCATGTCACTGGAGCCATACTTTGAGGTTTCAAAAGCCTTGCTATTCCCAGTTAGCTTTCTCTGCCTCATGGTTGTGGAACAAGATGTAAGCTCTTGGCTACGGATCCAGTGGCATGCTTCCACCATGCTCTTTATAAACTCACCCTCTGAAACTGTAAGCTCCAAATAAACATTTTATTCTATGAGTTCCTTTGGTCATGGTGTCTTATCACAGCAATAGAAAAGCAATTAAGGCAAACTCCATGAGCCAAGCAGAGTTATGCTCAGATACAGCTAATTGGTGTCGAGGTTTGGTCTGTTGCTATGTATTGTAATGCTAAGTACTGGCCCTAGTTGCCTCAGGGATGAGAGAATACTAAGGTATAACCAAGTAATGCTATGTCTATCAAGTGACCTTGCTTCTTAATTTAAAACTACTGGTTAAATAAAGAGGTCAACAGCTGGGCACAAGAAAGGTAGGCAGAGTTTGGATTCCCAGGCTTGGGGAGGGGGTCTGAGGCAGAGACCATGATAGAGAAATGAGACACCATGGGGTAGAATATTGAAAACATAGCAATGAAGGCAGCCAATCAGAATAGGAGTGGCCAAGACAGAACATGGCAAGTCATATTGATATGTTAGTGGGAAGAAAGTAGACATAATCACATAGAGGGCTGATATCTGTCTAGCTCTAGTGCTAATTAAGGCTTATTGCAAATATAAAGATTGTGTGTCTCCTATGTTGGAACTGAATGATCAAAGGTCTGGTAGAGTGAGATTAGAAATTTCTACAACAAGGGGCTGGTACTTGACTCAAGTCAGATCCATCAAAATCCTTCCCTAAGATTTCAAATGCTGAAAACAAAGCAAAAACAAATATGAGGTTCTGCAGCCTCAAAAAAAGTCAGACTGGAGCATGAGAAAATGGGGGATAAAACTGGATTTGTGATGCAGCAGAGAGGGGCAGGAGGAAAGATCAAGGCCTGACATAATCCACACCTCCGGCTGTCCACGGCGTCTGCCCATTTCCTTGCTTTTACAAGGTTTAGTAGTTCTGAGGTTTTGGGTTGTTCTCTGTTGGCAGACACCTTCCTCCACAGTATCTGCACGCATGCCATGTTTAGGTTCAACACCCGAGTCCTCTGCCTTGAGCCGTTCCTGTCCGCCATGGTTCACTAACCACGCTCAGTGATGGGGTAAAGGGCCTAATGTCAGTGGCCTGGCCTTTACCACTGAACTGACCCTGAGGCTCAGTTTGAGTTGAGTCCATGGCTTCAAAGACTTGACAAGCTGCCCTTGATTTTCAGTTTTCTGGGGGGCACCCATATTGGCCTCATCCTTGAGCCTTTGGTGTTTAGACTTAACAGAGACACACTGTATCATAGATCATTGTATGAATCAGTCACAGGGCTTGTGGGACAAATCAGTGCATTTTCCAGTTGGTTTCCATAACCTACCTGACTACTTTTCTTTGAAGGCACTTGGCTGAAAGTCACCTGGAGTTATCTTTATCCACACTATAACCCTCTCCCTTTCTTAAATGCATTTGCCTTCTGTCACGCCTGGACAGGACACCACCAAACCCCGCTCAGTTGTCATTCTACACCCACCAACACAGCTAACTCATCAGCTGCTGGGCTAACTTGAAGGATGCCTTTTTCTCCCGAACCGAATTTTCTGCTCTCTTCCTTTTAAATCCTGCTGAGCTCTTATTCAGTAATGCAAACAGCAGAAATCATTTTCAAGAGGAAGCCAGCTGGTTCATTAGTCTGATTAAACCCAAGCAATGGGATCCAAGAACAGTCCACATACAGAATACAGTGACTTCTCCCTGGCCTCGGGGAGGCTGGCAGCAGTTATTAATCCAGAGGCTCAGTGGCCATCACCTCTGCAAACTCATGTGGATCATAGAGAAGGGTTTAGGTTACAGAAAGATATTGATGTGATTTGAGTCTCCCCGCTCAGCCTCACTGAAGGTCCGGCTGACTCTCCAAAGTCTGCCAGTCTCCTCCGCCTATTAGAAAGATCATGATCAACTAAGTCATTGAGGTTTATCTTTAAAAAGTCAGTAGTGTTTGCTCTCCTGACACTACTGAAGTGGACTGTTGACTACACAGACTGGATTTGCTCCAAAGAACTATTTCTAAACTACCTTCGAAACTAGGTTTTAAAATGTACCAGTCATATGGTTTGAGGCTCGGATTCTTTAGCCTAAAGGGGAGATAAAAAATATTTATTTATAAGGAAGCCACTAGGACTGATAAATACTTGAAGTTCCAGATGTTATGGCTTGGAATGACTGCAATGTAGGCGGGAGCAGGGAGAGGTGAGACTCCTTGGCAATTCCTTAAGAGGGGGCAGAACCACTAATGGACACAGGAGTGGGACCAGTAGTTGAGGATTCATAGTACAGGTAAGCGGGAGACTGAGAAGACAAGCATAGAACGGTGTTAGGATCGCCTCAGTCAGGCTGCTGGGCAGAGATGTGCTCAGACGTGCTGATCTGCTGGAGTTGGGGAAGGCAGCCAGGCGTCTAACTGAAAGAAGGGTGTAGATCCAGGAGGGGTCTGCCTTCACAGCAAAGGGATTCAGAAGGAAGCAGACTAAATCGATAATGCTGAGGGGATGAAGGCACGAGCAGGAGAGGAACATCTCGGCTGAGCCCAGAAGTCTATAGCCCAGGAGGCTTGACAGGGAGCCATTTTCTAAGGAAAAACAAACACTGAAGAATCGACTTATTTTTAGGACATTCGATGATTCAGTCTTGGAAATAGTCAGGTGCTATCTTCAAATGTCCCACTTACTGGCATCAAATCCAGTATGATAGAGCTGACCCTGTCTGATGAGACCACTCCCAGTCCCCAGGCTTTATTTCAGGGGAGATTAATAGCTAGGCTGGCCGAGAGTAACTTTTATCAATCCAGTTTGAAAGTTTCCACAGATTGCTTCTTGGCCTTTTGGCTAAGATCCAGTGAAAGCGTCCACAGGTAAGGGTGAGCATTCTGGGGCTGACGTGGGTTTGGAAATGTTGTTTCTAAGAGGTCACTTCCTATGAAACAGGAAAGAGCCACAGGTTATGTCAAGGTCGACGGGGGATTAAGTCCCAGTGATGGTAGGGAATGTCAGGGGAAGCATAAAGATTAGTAAATGCTAAGCAAAAGCAATTAAGTGACAATTAAACTGGCATGCAAGGGTCCCTGAAGTGCCCGACAATTGGAGAGAGAAAGAGGGTGGGTCCACTGAGTGAGTTCAGCAGGGCAGAAGGACCACAGTTTATAGTGCGAAGTCTTAAAGCCTAGGAGACAAAGCCCAGCTGTGCAGCCTTTGCAGAGCTGGGTGAGCTCCCAGGTTTCCATCCCTTTATCTTTAGAGTGGTTATGTGAGTGCGCCCTTCGCAGGGCCAGGGCGAGACTTGACCCTGTGAGGTGACTGACGTGGTGAAGGTGGGGACAACTTCACAAGTGGTTGCTCAGCCTTCTGCTCCATAAGCCCAGGACATCTTCGCACCCACAGACCTGCTCTGGCTCCACAGCTCAGAAAGAACACTAACTGCTCACCATCCTCGGCACAGACCATCCCACCCAAGGCGCTCGGCCAAATCCCTCTTGGTTAATGGGAAAAAGTGGATTTTGATGCACAGCTTGTCTGAAGAGATTTAAAATGGAAGAAGCCAGGCCTTGATGCCTAGAGACACAGCAAGTCTCCTGTCACTGCACCCCCAAGGTGACCTTAGGGACATCACCTGACTCAGCTGAGGTCTCTACCTTTTCCTTACAGGGTGATGGAGAGGAAGAAACAATGTGTCTATCCCTCGAGACAATGCCGGACCCACAATAGGCACAGAATACCTGTTTGTTTTTTTAAATTTCCTTCTTAATAGCTTCGAGATTCAAAAAAAAACCCAGAAATTCAGTAAAAACTGCATATTGCTAAATAGCATCAATCACTCTCTTATGTGACTGTCGAATTTAATTGTCAGCAAAAGGAAACAGTAAAGCCAGCATTCAGAATCCAACAAAGAAAGCTGATCCTGTCTGCAGATTGGTGGCAAATAGGCCGTGCTCCCAGATGTCCCTGTTCCAAGGCTTCGGAACTGAGGTAATCAAGGCTGCAGAAAACATGTCTTTCTGTACTGCTCTTTGAGCTTAACATATTCCAAGTACAAGAAGCGGTGAGAGGCTTGTGGCATCTCTGTTCACTGCCCATAAAGCAAGAAGACACGGCAAACAGCAAATTTCTGCCAGTCACTTCTAGGTTAAAAGGTCATGGGGTTGAAGTTAAATTGCATGTTAATTTTAATAAGCCAATATGGAGATAAAAGATGAATCTCAAGCAGTTAGAGATGCGCTTCAGACTTTGCCTCCGAGCCCGGGAAGAAACAAGCTCACTGACAGACGTATGTCTGGGAAAACGTTTGAGAGGATGTGCATGTACATGTACAAGCGTATGCATGCATGTGTGCATGTGTGTGAGCATATGTGTGCCTCTGTGTGTGTTTGCACGTGTGCGCATGCATGCGTCCCTGCACACACCTGTGTAACCGTCATCCGAAATCAGCTCCCTGAAGTTCCCACCCCTAACACTTCAGAAGAGCTGCTACTAAAGGACCCAGTGAAGGAAACAGCAGTCTCAGGGTCCCTAGGAGTGTCCACCTAGAAGCTCAAAGGAAGTTCTCGGGACAGAAGAGCAGGCCGGTCATCTACTAGTTAGAATCAGAAGCTCGGCAGTACCTTCAGCTCAGTGTGAGATTCTCTAGCACTGCTCAAAGGGTGGAGCGGGTATGTACTTAATAACCAGCCTAGAAATGGGAGGCCTAGGCTGCAACCTTTGCTGGTGGTTGTAGTGTAAGAACATCCACCACAGCTTGTCTGGAGCTACAAAGAAATGTCGTTGGATCAGGCAGAGATGAACACCATGACTTCTAGCACACCACTTGGGAGGGTCCTGGGATCCGACCATCTGCAGGGGTCAGCAGGTCATGCTGTGACATAAAAAGGCAACAGAGGAGCCTGACAAAAGCAGTCACACAAGTAACATTTGCAAAATGGCCTCAGGATGAATAAGTGATGTTCCCAGACAGGGGAAGAGAAGAAAAGAGGCTAGCACCAGGTCTCTACGGGAAGATCTCAGAAGGAAGAGGTGTGCTTGCTTCTTGGGATTACGGTGGATAAAACATGAACCAACAGAAGGACATGGCATGGGAGCAAGCGTAGGTTCTGTCTGTGGAGGAGAATGCCTCTGCCCCCCACCCTTCTATTACCATCCTGCTTCTATCTATTCCCCTGCCTTTTAGCTCTGCTCACACTCCTCACTGGGAAAAGAGCACTCGGCAATTGCTACATATACTAAAGGAATATCTGGCAGCTTTGCAACCTTACCCCAGCAGAGGTTGAGTTCATTCAAACTAAGAGGAGGTTATCATCCTGTGGAACAGATGTGGAACAGATGTGGAAAGGTTGCCCAGGGTGCAGAGATTCCTCTCTTGTGCTTGAGTCTCTCCCTTTTAGACTCTACCCTACAGCTCCTGTCTCACCACCACATCCTCCCTGTGTGGCCACATCATGTTCTAGCTACGAGAGTGTAGGCTCCTCTGGGAACAGAGCAACGCTCCTGTCTGACTTTGCAGCGGTTGAAGCCCTGGCATAGGATTCTACACAAGACCCATGTATTACATAAACACCCTTGGAAATGAGAAAGTCTATTCCTCACTCCTCTGAGTTCAGGACCCCAAGCTGTCTAAACTCTTGGAAACACCTAGAAACAACTTGCAGACAAGCGCTCTGTGAAACTAGCCAGCCACGTGTGAGGAGGCAATGTGGAGAGGCGCAGAGCCCCTGGTCCACATCCTTCTAGGGCCAACTGTAAAAGTCCTTTTCTCAGAGACAAATCACTACAAAAGCTTTGAAACACAGACAGTTCCCTACTTAGGAACACGCTGTGTTCTGGAAGTCTATTTATGAAATAGTTGCTTGAGACTCAGATACACTTCCTCGTAAACCATGGTCAGAGGGTGGCTGATGACATGGCTCTAACCCGAGACTGGTGCAGAGGACAGCAAGGGGAAGCAAAAGAGCCGGGCTTTTCTTCAAGCATCAAAACAGACGTACAAAGTGCTTCAGACTCCACAGTAGCCTCCGGTCGGGGACAACGCTGGAAGCAGTTAAACTGGTGTTCTGGCTTCAGGGAGCACAAAGTCACCTGTCACTGTTGTTCAAAAGGCAGATTTCTGTTTTCTCCTGAAGTCAGGCAGAACCACAGTGTCAGGGCAAGGCCATAAGAGTCCTCATGGCCAATATGAACGGCATAGCTATGGAAGAGGAGGCCACACCACTGCTGCCTGGGTTGATGGCTCCTCTCAGAGGCAAGCAGCCACCTCCCCCTTCCCAGGATGCAAGCTGATCAGGGAGTTACAGGAAGAGCACAGGCCAGAGATGGGAGAGACTCCACTGTTCTTTTAATGGTCAAGCTGAATGGGGTGATGGCGATCAGACTAGACTTAAAGGGTTGTGTAGAGTTGGGAAAGGACCTCGTCCCTGAGTCTTCTCTCTATCACGCTTTTCTTCCAGTATTTAGGTGCATGCTCAGAAGAGTGGCATTGCTGTAGCAATGTATTTGGAGAAAGACAGATAAGGAGGATAAATACTCACTAGTTTTATTAGAGTATAGCTCGACACCTGTGAAGTCACAAGACAAAATTTACAGATACAGCCAGGAAATTACAAGCTAATTTCCTGTAATACAGCAAAATTTGTTTATAAATTCTGTAGGGAAATCTAAGTCAACGAAACCTTTAGAGGAAGTAGGGAATCCCCCCTCCCACTCTGGCTGGCTTCTACTGGTTAGGACACCCCAAACCACCATCTCCTACAAAGCGAAGCCCTTGAGAGAGTTGAGCACGTGACCACAGATGTTTGGCATGCAGATGTTTTGTTTTCATTTTTTCTTCTTCCAGGTCTAGAAACGGAATGCCAGTGTTCTGTGCTGACATTTTTGACACTCTACCGTGTGTGACACTTGGGGCATGATGGGAAAGTAATTAAGGTACAATCTAGGGAAGAGCTCGATGGCCAGCTGTCCCTCCAATGGGACAGGGCAACAGACACAAAGTATTCATGGGCAAAACAAGGTGCAAGGCAGCCCGTGAGCAGTGGTTCTCGTGAGAGCATAGCAGGTAGGATGATTGCCAGCCACTGGGTTCATTTAGGAGCTCGAACCTTTGAACTCAGGAGGAAGAGGAGGAGAATGACAAGGAAGAGAGTAGGTGCAGGAGAGCAAGTCTTCCATCTCTGTCACCAGCACCACCTAGTTGAATACAGAACTGGTGGATGAAGTATCGTTAGAAGATGGGGCTATAGAGTTAGAAGATGGGGCTATAGGTTAAGACTATTTCCTGTATGATCATGAATGCCATCCAGGGAAAGCTGGCTTTACTGGTAAGCAGTAACCACAACAACACCATTCTCCTAGCTACTACACGGCTCGTAGTGTGTTAGATTGCTCAGTCGCTTTTCCTCTACCCCATGCCTATGCCCAAGTGGGATGACAGTTATTTCAGGACAAGGAATCCAGTGTTCTGAGGACTTTCAAACACAACCGTCCCGGTTGGTTGCGTCAACTTGACACAAGCTATGGTTTCTCTGGGAAAGGGAACTGCAACTGAGAAAATACCTCCATCAGATTGCGGGAGGCAAGTTCGAAGGGGTGTTTTCTTGATTAATAATTCATGTGGGCGGGCTCAGCTCATTGGGAGTACTGCTGCCCCTGTACAGGTAGAAAGCTGAGCACACGGAGAGTAAGCTGGTAAGTGACATTTCCCCATGGCTTCTTCATCAGCTTCTGCCTTCCGGTTCCTATCTTGTGTCCCTACCCTGACTACACTGTGCCCTCAATGATGGAGTGGCCTGAGGGTTACAGCTGAAATGAGCCCTTTGCTCCCCAACATGATTTTTTTGGTCATGTTATTTGTCAAAGCAATAGAAATCCAAACTAGCATGGCAGCTCTGGCAGGCACCAATGGAAGAATAGATGGAGTCATGGACACCAAGGCCCCCTTGATTCCTTGCTTTCTGTGACATTTTTGTCCCTTCCCCCAAACTGGTTGACAAGAAATACAGAAGTAGCTGGTGATTCTAAAAAAACATGCCGAGCCTCTTGTAAGCTCTGTAGTGAGGCGGGCTTTAGGGTTGATGGTCATTTCTGGAATTAGGGCCTGTTCCTCCTCATGGGGAGCTTCCTGGAAATCCACATGAACCCACCTCCTTCCCACCCCACCCCGCCCTGAAGATTCACTGAAGAATTTCCACTGCAGCAGCTCCTGATCAGGAGGAGAAGAACTCAGACCCAGGGTCATGCAGTGAGTCAAAATTAGCCTCTTTACCAGCCCACGAAAGCGGGATGATTAGAATCCATTGCCCAAAATATTCAGGAAGGTGAAAGCTCTCTCTTCCCTCTTCGCGCGCCCGGCTCACACCTCCCTTCCCTTCTTGGTACCATCCATCTTCCTGCAGACAATAAGCACCGTGCGATCTCAGGTGGGTAGGTGTCTCCATCACCTTCCCGGAGACGTAACTTCCACTGTGCGCAACTTTGCAGCCACTGCGGAGTTAGTTCCAGGCATGAGAAGAGGTTTGCAGTCAGTCCTGAACTCGGGCCAGCACCTTTATTAAATTTTCATGTTAAAAATATTGCTATCCTATTGTTTTTTTTTAAGTTACTATTGTTAGGAGCACAGAGGCAGAGTTCCTGGACCATGATGCATTGATGTTCCTTAGGAAGCAGACAAATGAGTGAATATTATAACGGTTCTGCATTTTCCTTTCTTCCAGACTGTTAGGGGAGGAAACCGTCCTCCATTTTCAATCATTTCCGAAACTAAGAAAGGAGCGACCGTGGCAGCAGACACCCGTAGTCCTAGCACTTGGAAGCCAAGGCTAGAGAACTGGGTCTGAGGCCAGCCTGAGCTACATGCTAGACTCTGCCTCATGTGATAACAGAATAAGGCTGGAGGCCTGCACACCCATCTGCTTCTGCGTCGTTTTAGAGAGAAAGTGGGTTCAGATGCCCTGACCTGGATCGCTCGGCTCCGTTGAATTTATCTATTTCTTACTCTTGAGATTTCTTTTTATGCTTTTTTCCTCAAAGCTTATCCATTCTACTGTGAGGATTTTTCCAGGTTGCCGTGTTAGAGGGTCCCACCCAAGAGATCAGCAGTGTTTAGAAACACTGTGACAGTATTTAACAGATTACAAGAACCGGCATGGTGGGAGAGATCATTTCCAACCTTTTAAATTTTACCTGTAAAACAAACCCCTAAAGCCCACAGAGAGGATGATTTACCTACATTCTCGAGGATGGATCTGTGAGTCCCATTCATGACAAAACTGGGATTACATTATCTCCATCCCAGAAGCTCACGTGCTGAAGGCAGCCCTGTCTTCATAGCCAAAGTCAAGGTTAGGCAAGGTTAGGACTGACTGAAGACAGCTCCTGTACTGCCATCATTTGAGAAAACAGAAAGATCCTGTTGACTGTGAAGCCCAAAGCAAGCACACCAATCTGCTGTAATGCTGAGTCTTCTGTGACCAAGGCGAAGTCTAGAAAGGTAACCTAAGATCCCAAAACCCAGGTCTTCACATCTCCAACCACTGAGATACCTTGTGCTCAGTAGCCCTGTTCTTGGTGTGCTCAGAGAGCCAACTATCAGCCTACATGTCACATACAGTTGGATTTAAAAATTTCCAGACACAGGTGGCTGACTCAGCCCTCGCTTTGCTGTGGAGATGGTGATCAGGCGACAGCTGTTGGCTCGGATGATGTGTTCCCAGAGCAACATGGCAAGCATGAGCTGCCAGCATCGGAGGCTCAGGAAACGCAGTGTGTTGAGCCAGTTAAACACCCGAAACTGCCCTGTCTCTCAGAAATGAGAGTGACTCATCAGAGTGCTCTCTGACTGGGTGAGACACCAGGGAAGCCACTGAGCCTGGAGATCTGCACAAGTAAGCCCCAGATAACGTGACTACCTTTGGTCCGGCTCACAGCTTCTTCTCTAACTGAAAATGAATATAGGTGTCAATCCTAAACTTCGCCCTCGTCCACCCGGAAGTCCAGAGAGACACTTCCTCTCGCACTGAGAGCCTGCTCTCTAAAATGTGGCATTTGATTCTCTATTTTGTTCCTTGCTTCTTAATCATTTTCACTGTTTGTAAGCTGACACCGGTTGTAAACTCTCTAAAGAGAAATGCCAGCTTCCTCCTCTGTATTCACGGTGCATCTTAGAGCATCCCCTAAGAATAGAGATGCTCACGACTCCTCCAACCCACCTCTCGTCTGCACATGCAGCAGGTGTTCCATAAGTCCTTGCCAGTTGAACTGTGGCTTCAGCATGTGCAAATTGCTTAGAAGTAAGTCCTGTATGCTAATTGGAGAAAGGGTACCCCGCCTTTCCAGGCAGACAGAGTCCATGGCCAGGCAAGAGGAACACAGGTTGGGTTTCATTCCCTGGGTTGGAGATGCTGTAGAGTGAGACACTTGTGCCACCTGGGCTGTGGCTCCCTTCAAGAGATGGTTCTCCTCAATTGTCCATTCCGATGGGGGACACCCCCTGCCTTGAGAAAACTGGGATACTTCCCAGCTTGCTCACTAGTATACTTTTGTCTGAAGGAATAAAAGGAATACTCACACATACATATGCGCACACACATGTACTCACGCACATAAACACACACATATGCACAAGTTCACACACACACACACACACACACACACACACACACTTCCCTGGGTCTCCACTTCAAGCAGGGTATCTAGGGTATTTAGGGGCTCTCTCCCATCCCTCTCCTCTCAACCTTGTAGAAACTGCCCATTTTCTCCTGGTCTTTGAGGCAAACAAATACTACTCTTTTCAATCCAGTACTCAACCTGTCCTCATCCACACTGTGTTCTATCAGAGTGGCTGTTCTTTGTGCTGTTCTAATCCCTTGTGCCTACCAAACTGCTCTGACCTTCATTATGCCACTTTTCCTGCATGTCACTAGAATGAAACTCAAGCGGCCATTTCTTAGCCCCTGTCAGCAGGACTTGGTGCACTTACCCTGTGTCTGCTTAGACACTTATGTTTATCCCCCCAAAGGAATCTATTCACAAACCCTTTGGTAAAAAACTTTCGACTTCATAAATGATCTGTCTTATAGGACCAAGCACCTTCATATTTACCAATCTTTAGAAGCATTTCTGTTCTCCAAATTCTTGCTTGGCACCCTTTGCAGAGTTTATTATTATATAATAACTTCCCCAGCATGCCAAGCTGGATGGCTTTACTGCTGCCTGCCTTCCCCATTTGTCCCGTTAAGCATATTATCTCTTTATTGTAAAAAACAAAACAACTCCATGTCGTCCCAACTCCTGCCTGCAACCATGCCTTCCCTATCCAGGCTCTCCTTCCAATCAGTCTTCTCTGGAATGAGTCCGAACTAGGGAGAGCCAAATGGTTTTCTGGGGCATGTCTGCCTCCTCGGGGAGGCAGCTCAGAAGGTAAGAACCGCATCTTCCACGGTCGCTCAGCCCAACATGATGAAGATGAATACGGTAGGCCTGGGATCAGTGAAGATGTATAAAGTAAGCCTATGCCTGACAAAGATGTATACAGTAGGCCTTTGTTTGATGAACATGTATACAGTAGGCCTGTACTCAGTGATGATGTATACAGTAAGCCTGAGCTCGGGGCCTGCCTTTCAAACGGACAGGATACAAACATTTCTAAGCCCTTTCTGTTTTTCCTCTTTTCTTCCGGATGAGGGCCATGGTCACACTCGGTAAGAAAGGGTCATGGTCACACTCGGTAAGAAGTGCCTGAGAAGGCAGCAGGAACTTTAATAAATGTTCTCAGAGTGAGTGTGTCAGCACCTGATGGGGAAACACGAGGACGTGTCACCCAACATGCTCACACCAAGTGTGTCAGCCTGGCTGAGGGCGGCTCTGAGGAGCTCCCCAGGGGCCATGGATTAAAGAGTGGATCGTGGATGACATGAGCAGAGCTTCAGCACCCGTCCATCCATCGGCTTTGCCCTTATCATGGTGGGGAAGGAAGTGTAAGAGCTCTCCCGGCCTCTGTTCCTTCTTGGTTTCACCATCACCACACTGCTAGTGGCCAGGGATGAATTAACCACTGGGGTCCTTCAGTGCTTTTCAACAGTCATGTCTGCAGCTTCCTCCCCAGATGCCTAGACACCCGGCCCTCTGCTCGTCTGCGCCCTGCAGAAAGCTTTTCTTGGCTACAGTTCCACACAGGGGCCTCCACTGCCCAGTGGCAGAAGAGAATTCCTGGCTGTGGAAACGGGCGGACTCCACATATTTTACAGATGAGAGTAAACTCCTAGTGACTCTAAATGTGGTGTGAAAGGGACAACAGTCATTCTGCTGAAATAACATCACCGCTGCAGCCGCCCCAAGCAGACACCCACGTCATGGAAAGAGTAGGTCCCACAGGTCCCTCTGCGCCTCTGCCACCACTGCCTCCCATGCCTGACCCTCAGTCCCACGTCATTTTCTCTAGTTTTCTTTTGCTTTTTGTTCTCTTTCTCTTTTTTCTTCCTCATGTGTATTTTGCTTGTTTTAAAAGTGTTCTATTTGTCCTGTAGCCTAAGGTCGTCCAAAGGCAAAGAGGGAAAATCACATTTTCCAGTCTTGAGACCATACCCATCCAATCAGAGCCCCTTTCTGCCTAGCTAGATCGATCCTGATCATGTATACCCGCAGAGGAGAAATGATCACGGATCTATTGCTGCTGGGTCGAGATGGTCAGAAATGTCCTTCTGGACAGGATCGATGACAATGGATATCAGAGACACGGAGTTCCTAGAAAACAGAGAACTTGTTGATTTATTTTTATGTTTACGTATTTTTTTTCTCTGCTTTGGTTGGAATATTTAGGAAGCCCAGACCCCTGGGTTTCTAGATTAAAGAAAGTAAACATTCAGAGGACATTGTATTTTTCAAGTAATGTCCTCTACCTTGATGTCAGCTGATTGCTCGCAGCCACTAACCAGCACTCTGACCAAAGCCCTGCCAGCCAGGAGTGCCCTGAGCATTCACAGAGGTTCCCACCGAATGTTCGGCATCCGTGGGTGTGCGAGTGTGCGCACAGCACGTGTTTATGTGTGTGCACCCGTGTGTTTGTGGGGGGTGCGAGTATCTGCGCGCACGGGTGTGTGGCGGGGGCGGGCTCTGCGCCCGGGGGGCAGGGCTCCGCAGCAAGAGTGGCAGCTGGACTTGCGATGCTGCGAGGGACAAGGTGCAGAGCCGCAGTGCCGTAGCGGTGGCAGAGGCAGCCTCCCATTCTAAGCAGCGGAGCCTCTAGCGGAGGCGGAAGACCCTGGGGCGCCAACCCTGGTGGCCGCCTGATGTCTCCGCCCCAGAGAGGGCTGCACCGGGAGAACGCCCGGGCGCCCGCCTCGGTCCCCTTCTGTCTCTCGGTTCCTCTTTCCTCCCAAGTAAGGGAATAAGCCGCTAGGAGGGAGCGCCCCCGGCAAGCGCGCAACCAAGTGTTGCATGGTGAGGTAAGACCGCGGCCGCGAACCAGAGGTCATCAGTTTGGGGGGACCGGGCAGCAACTTGGAGAGCCAGGGCAAAGCAAGAGTGGGTCCCGCGGCCAGGAAAGGAGCTGCAGACGAGGCCCCTGCGCCCATCCTGACAGCGCCACCTGCCACAAACCCTGGCCAGAGGGGATGCGCCAGTGGGACTGTGCAGGGTGGGGCCCCCTCCCTGTGTGGTCCATGCAGAAGCGAAGGTGTGCAGAAGACCAGCCGCCTTGCTTCAGGCAATTTGCTGAAGCAACTGGTCAAATAGCATCCTTTCTTAGGATGGCTCCGGGGTATCCAGAGCGCGGCACAGGGAACCCGAGGGCTGCAGGGAGCAGAGACTGTCTGCTGCCTAGCAGCCAGAGCCTCTGACAGTTCCGCAGGGTTCTGAGACTTTGGGGCACTACAAGTTCAAAGCGTCTAGGGCGGCGGGCTTAGCGAGAAGCTGAAGAGAATACAGACACCGTGGCAAATAGAAGGGGAAGTGAGTGGGAACCTAAAACGAACCTGTTTCTTTTGGGTCACAAGACCTGTCCGTGTTGGTATCTCGACAGGGGAAAATCCAGAATCACCTGTGGGGCTGTGGGGCATACAAGAACTCCAGCAGACCCCCGCACACCATATCTCCTGATGTCCCTTTCCTCGGAATTTGGGGAGGGGGTTGTGGAGTTCTTAGAAGCCTTACAGGTGATTCTGGGGCTCCACATTCATCCCTGCCGCCAGCGGACAGGAAAGAAAAGCGGCCAGATGCAAGCAGTCCTGCTGTGCAATTCTGGGTAGCGGGTAGCGAAGAGACCCCTCCCTCGGTCGCCAGGGGCGTCGGGAGGGTCTGTTCAGGGGCAAGATGACTTGTGACTGAAGCACAGCGGCGTTCAGGAGTGCTGGATGCATCTGTGCTCCCTTGTCCAGGCTGCTAGGTTATCCGTCCGTGCCTCATTAGCATACGATGACCTCCCTGTGGGGAGGAGGACCTGGGAGAGCTGTTTGTCAGGCTTCTGTTTCAGAGCCTTCGACATATCAGAGATCTAGAGATGTACAACGATCACCTCCAAACATAATGAGGGACAGTAGCCAGACTAAAACCTGCCCCTCTCGTCTGGATGGGGACATCGACTTTGTTATCTTGGTGCCTGGGATTCGGTGTTCATAAAACACAGCTCCAGGACCCACTTGCTGGAGCACAGGGTATCCCCACTGACACGGGCTCACAGTGCAAACATTAGAAATCAAACACATGCCTGTATGCGAGCACACACATACATACACATACGGGGGGCAGAAACAGAGACACACCACACAGGGGGGAGACAGACAGAAGACACACACACGGGGGAGGAGAGAGAGAGAGAGAGAGAGAGAGAGAGAGAGAGAGAGAGAGAGAGAGAGACTGTTTTACAACTATACCCTTCTCCGTCTATGAGTGTCCCCTAACATGGGAAGGTGCTTCTTGCTTAAAGGGTTGTATGTGCCAGAAATTCCACTTGAATATAAATTATACTCATTAAATAAAACAGCTGCAACTAAGCCAATTTCCTGTGGTGTTTCTGGTCTGATCTAAGCATCAACCCACCCCCATCCCTTTAACACGTAACTCCAGCCATCTAGACATTATTGATCTGGGGGTGGGAAGTGTGTGTGTGTGTGTGTGTGTAAATGTATGTCTCATGTCTGTGAGTATATATGTTCCATGTTTCTGTGTGTGTGTGTACATGCCTCATGCCTGTGTGTGCATGCTCAATATCTGTGTGTATGTATTCCATGCTTCTCTGGGTGTATACATGTTTATACATAGACATAGTGTATGTGTATGTGTGTGCACCAGAGAGAGAGAAAGGGAGGGAAGAGAGAGAGATCTTCTATCACTTTCCACCTTCCTTTTAGAGACAGGGTCTCACTAAACAGAGCTGACTGATTCAGCTAGACTGGTTAGGCATGGAGCCTAGGAACCCCCCATCTCTGCCTGCTCTGTGCCGAACCACAGTCGCCTTGCCCTGCTTTGTACACGGTGTGAGGATCAGAACTCAGATCTCCAAGTTCAAGCAGCAGACATTTGACCGATGAGCTACCTCCCCAGCCCCCATCCACTTGATATGTCCAAATCAACCAAAATTCTGAGGGAAAAGACAAACATCAGAGCAGCTCCGGATGTGGTCTCCTGTGGAAGGTGAAAGAAACTCCTATGACTCCAGCATCTCTGCTGCCCACCCCACACATCACCAACAAGTATCACCCCCACCCCGCATATCCTGTCCCTCCTAGAGGCCCAACACTTTGTGTCTGCCAAGGCTGGCCCCAGCTGCTTCTCCCCTGGGTGGGAAAGAGGAAGTGCTGTTTCATTGTGGGCAACATTTTTTTAAAAAAAAATATTGATTACAACATTATTATATACTCCTAATATAAAAGTAGTTCCTGCCCGTTGCAGATATGAGAAGTTAAAAGTCAAAGAAGAAAAAAACAATTATGTTGCCCAACATTCCTACCACCCAGACCCCATGCTTTTAATACATTGACATATTTCCCGTCTGTCTATTTTTATGCCTTGAAACCGCACACTCCATAGAGGGCCAGCATTTGTAGGTAACCTAATAAACGTACTTTGCATGGTTTTAATCATTTGATTTCCATTATGTCATTTAGTCCCAGGAAGTCCCTCTGAGATAGGTGTTATTATCAGCCCCGTTTTTCTAGGATGGCTAATGTACAGGTGATGCACTCCAGTGCAGAGCCGCAGGGCCCGTCCAAGCTCCCCGACTCTGCGGTATGGTCGCCATTACTCCCCCTCTCCTCGGGGTTGTTTCGCTTTGTTTCCCCTCAGCTGGTATTCTAGTGAGCACCCTCACCAACATCACTCCCAGCTGTGTTATTGTATGCTTAGCTATTTAAGTTGTGTGCACTCTTTAGCAGCCTCAGAGAAGTCCAGGCAAAATCTGCCATGCTCATTCTAGTTCCTTCCTTCGGCTAGATTCCCAGAAGGAGAATCACCAAGCCAGAGGGCATGACTAATTAGAGGTTCCTAATAGGTACACAAGAAGCCACTGTTCTTTTAGGTACAAAAGAGCCACACTTTTGTTTCCCTAGAGACAGCTCTACCACAGTCTAAGTAGGTAACTCAGCTACTCAAGAATCGTCCAGAACTTCACAGGACAAAGCCACAGTCATGAGTGTCCCCAGGCTGGTGAGAAGTCATTCATACCATCTAATGTATAGCCTCAAATATGGATGTGGAAACCATTTCATATAAGACAAGAGTTATCTACTGCTGTTGTTTTCTAAGACATGGTCTCATTAATGTAGACTAGGCTAGTCTCAAATTCCTAGCAACCATCCTGCCTCAGCCTCCCAAGTGATGGATTTATATTTATGGTTAGCTTTAAAATTGTATCTATTTTTACATGAATAACTGTGGGCTAAGCAATTTTTTGACTAGGTATCACATATTGACTTGGAGCACACCAAAGTATTTTATAAAATATATGAATTATATAATACCCCACATCTTCACCCAATGATAACAGTAATCTTGACCCTTGTCAACATCTGTAGCCATCACAACCAGGTTTAATAGGATCCTATCAGTCTCTTATATTCTGTATAGTCTGGGTAGATACACAGAACTATTTGTTTATATCAAGTTATCAGAACACACAGCAAAACCTATGGTACTTACAAAGTAGCAAAGTTTGTCAGACCAAACAACAGCAACACAGCCCAGAAAAAAAAAAATACCATGAAAATAACTCCAGATAAGACAGTTTTCAGGAGGTTACAGACTAGGAACTGCTTATCAGTAAAGCACTTGCTATGTCCATGAAAAAAAAAATGGAGACTAAGTTTAGATCACACCGCCAACACGGAAAAGAGAGAGGCATGTGCTGTGTGCCTGTAATCCCAGTGCTGGGGAGGTGGAGAGAGAAGAGGGTCCCTGGGGCTAGTTGACCAGCCAGCCTGGCTGCAACAGTGAGTTACAGGCTCACAAAACATGCATGCACACACAGAGAGGGGGTGTGGTTAAAGAGGGAGGAGGAGAGGGAGGGAGGGGAAGAGAGAGGGAGGGAGGAATGGAGGGAGGGAGGGAGGAAGGGAGAAAGAAATGGAGACAGAGACAAACAGACAAAGAGATAGTCATACACAAATGGAGGGGGGGAGGGATGGAGGGAGGGAGAAGGAGAGAGAAAGAAATGGAGACAGAGACAGACAGATAAAGAGACAGACAGACTTACACAAACAGAGAGGGAGGGAGATGGAGAGAGAGAGAATCACAAAAATAATATCCTCTTGTCAAAGAAAATATTACTGGCATAAAAGAAACCCAATAAAGAAGTACACCACCACCCAGAACAGGGCAATTTGAAAAGAAAACTAGGCCTTAGTCATGGGTTCTCATTAGAGCATGTTTGCCTGTATCTGCCTCTCCTACCACAGTTACACATGGAATAGACATCAGTTGGGTCTCATCCTGAAATCAACTTTTGCAAGGCTGAACTTGGATTTGGCCAGGTCTTGCTCTCAGCAGTCCACAGCATGTACTTCCCTCACCGTGGTGAAAACACCTCTGCGTATATCTTCAGTAAGGCTCAGGCTCCCCGAGGGCAGCTATGCAAGTTTCTGCCATACCCCCAGCACCTGACATTTATACATAGGTAACAATTCGGTAGATGGAAAGATGTAAAACTGTCCGTTGTACTGTTCCGGGTGATGTGTGCACATTGTTCTTTCAAAACATCTTAATTCTGCTCTGGAGAATAACTGTGTGTGTGTGTGTGTGTGTGTGTGTGTGTGTGTGTGTATGTGTGTGTATGTGTGTGTGTATGTGTATGAGTGTATGTGTGTGTGTATGTATGTGTATGTGTGTCTGTGTGTGTGTATGTGTGTGAGTGTATGTGTGTGTCTGTGTGTCTGTGTGTGTCTGTGTGTGTGTGTATGTGTGTGTATGTGTGTGTATGTGTGTCTGTGTGTGTGTATGTGTGTGAGTGTATGTGTGTGTCTGTGTGTGTCTGTGTGTGTGTATGTGTGTATGTGTGTGAGTGTGTGTCTGTGTATATGTGTGTGTGAGTGTATGTGTGTGTATGTGTGTGAGTGTATGTGTGTGTGAGTGTGTGTCTGTGTGTCTGTGTGTGTATGTGTGTGACTGTATGTGTGAGTATATGTGTGTATGTATGTGTGTGAGTGTGAGTGTATGTGTGTATGTGTGTATGTGTGTGTGAGTGTATGTGTGTGTATATGTGTGTGAATGTATGTGTGTATATGTGTGTGAGTGTATGTGTGTGTATATGTGTGTGTGTGTGCACATGTCTGAGGTAGATCTAGAGTTGTGTGTCTCTCATCCCATGCTTATTTAAATCTTCAAAGCAAAACACAGTGAAAGTCATATTTCCTGTGCGAACGTGCTTCAGGAAGCTTTTTGGTGAACACATTAGAGAATGTACAAGAAGAAAACTTCCTTAAGTGCAAAGAGTCCAGCACCCCAGAGTGTGAACTGGGAGTCTGCATCTGTCGTGTTTTCTGTGTACGTCCTCTGCACAGAGACTGACCCAGAGGAAGGGAGAAGGGAAGTAGAGGAAGGAAAGGCAGGCGTGTTCCAGCACCTGCTCCATGCCCCTACCACGGTGCACACTCACACGTGTCTACGTCATCACTACAAGGCTGATATTAATAACTTCATCTCTTGCGCAAGGATGGTGAGCCTCAGACTGTGTGGGTAGCTTTGCCTCTGTTTGCAACACTGGTAGGAAATTGGAGTTTTCAAAGGCTACCTGCTTTGCCTTCGTGTTGACGTGCGCTGATGTTGGCATGACTCGTCACCCTCTTGGCTTCCTGACAGGCAGATAAAAGGGTGAATTTGAAGGGTTTCCAAGGGAGACCATCCATACAACTTAAAGATGTAAATGGCATTCAAGAGTGCAAATTGTGCTCAGGACTTCAGGAGACCTGGCCTCTGGATGGACGAGTCAGAGGAAGGGGGATGAATTCACTGGGTACGCACCCCATCTGGCCGCGATTCTCCGTGAGTCTCCCAAGAGCAGTGCTGGCTTGAGGAGGGTCACAGCCCTCTTCTGGGGGGGGGGGTGATGGGGGTCTAATTACAACACAGAGTGAAGTGAGCGCCTTCCTCATCCTTCATTTCTATGTCTGCTAAAAGCTTCCTGACATCTAATTAGATATGCATGCAATTAACACTGGCTGAGACTCCCATTCACTGAAATAGCCCAGCTTGTCTTCAGACTGGCCCCTGACCTGGCCCGCTCACCACTTCCTCCCTGGTCCGCCGTTGAACAGGTGACATGTGGGATACAAATGCAGAGGCTTGGCATTTATTCTTCATTATGTCTCATTTAACTGTCTTTCTTGCTAACCTGGTAAGCAAGAACGCTGTCGTCCAGTGTTTCTGCTGGCCCTTCCAGCCATCCCAAACCCAGCGTTCATGACCACATTGCCTACATTACCATACAAGCAATGAGTATTATATGATTCCGAGGCATTTCTCTGTGTGCTCCAGGGACTAGGTATGAATTCACCGATTAAACAACATGGTTTTAGAAAACTTCTTCAGCTTACTTTACTCTTTTCCAAGAGATTGTCAATCAAAGCTTGTCAACCATCTTGGGAAGGTCCTGATTGGCTATCATTGATCTTCCTTTGCTCTGCTGTTCAGTGTCCCTGTTAAAGAAGCAACACTGTTGGTTTGGTCTAAACCACTTTTGGTGAGTTCACATTGCCTCCTCAAGATCACAGCTTCTGTGCTCAAAGCTGGTTCCAAATCCTATTTCAGAATATTTTCTAGGGTTAACATCAGCCCTCCACAAGATAAGAAATGTTTCCAAGTTCCTTTCCCATTAAAGGACTTATCCTGAAGGTGGTGGGGCTGGTTGTACCAGTAACGCTAGTGTTGGTGGTGACACCATCAATGGTGATGGTGGCATTAGTGCTGGTGATGACCCCTTGCTGTGTGATTATAGATAGATTAAAAATTGTGCTATGGTGACTTGAACTGCATGTGGCTTTAACATCCTAGATTGCTGTTCAGTCATGACAAGACGTGTGTGTCAATTTGTGGTACATCTAAGAGTTTGTAGAATTATTGAAAATGAGATTGGAGAAGGAACCAAGAAAGTATTTCGAGTCATCATCTGAACAAATAACCCAGGCCTGAAGCAGGGGCACATGACTGATGTCTTCTCTACGTAAGAGACTGAAGCAGAGGGGTTACAAGTTTAAGGCTCTGTATAGTGACAGACCACAGTAAAACATCAAACAGGCGAGCAAAGCAAACTGTCGAGAACCTTTCACCTATGTTGAGCCTGACCTGGAGCTCACAGCAGGGAGGAGCCACCATCTCTGCTCTGACCTTTCCAGGGTGGACTCCCTTCTTCTAATCTTCTCTCCTGAAGGTTTTGATTCGTGTCAAAATATCTACTTCTCCTTTAAGAGTTGGCCTCACTGCTTCTTGGCCTTTTGGCTAAGATCAAGTGTAAGAATTGGCATCCTAAGGGCAGGCGGGAGAGAGGAGAGGGGAGGGTTTTTCCTTGGTCACAAGGTAAAATGTGAGAGCCAGGAAAAACTGAACTGTCCCTCTCCTTCTTTCTTCCTTACTCTCTTTCCTTCTTCCTCTCTTCTGTTTGTCTCTGTCTCTCCCTCCCCCCAGCCCCATACAAAGGCCACATAGCCCAGGCAGGCTTCAAATTCACAATCTGCACAACGCCTCCCATACTGAGACGCACGGCATACACAGTGCCTGGCAGAAAAGGAGCACAAGATGGTCAAGGTTTAAGTGAGAGGTCATCTTAATAGTTAATAGTGACCATTTTTGTGCATGTGCCACACTTAGCCAAACAGCAATGCATTTATATACATTATCATTCCTGATCCAATTGCGGGCATGTGAGGCAGGCACCAGGATGTCACCAGCCCATCTCACCAGTGTGACCAGCTAAAGCAGAGGTTGTGAGCAGGTGATGAGAACAAGGGTGCCAGCAGGAGAGCTCACTGGCCACCAAACAGCTTCCAAAACCATAGCTGCCCTCCCAATTGGCCATTTGAGGCTTACGTTCCTTCCTGTGTGCTCCGCATGGCGGAGGTAGTGCTCTCGGTGCCTAACAGTGTCTTTGTCCGTGCCTGTCACAGGGAACTGACTTCTCACTTTCCTCACGGCCCAACTGCTGTGGAAGTTCCCAGCAGCCAGGGCTTAGCGGCCCACTTTGCTCCTCGGTATTGAGATGCTGAGTGTTTGGGCCTGAGTGCTTTCATTGCTCGTGTCTGTACCTCTCAGCTCTGTGACAGAACAAACACCATAGTAGCCCCACCTCTAATTAACTGAGCTGGAAAAATATCTCTTCACATCCTCTGTGGCTCCAGATGCTCTTTCCAGAATCTTTAAGGGCTGGAGGTCTATCCAGACCCCACCCACGCTAAAGTTTCATCAGCAAGGAGCCCAAGAACCTGACCCCAGGATGTCACTGTTAGAAGTACAGTCTCTTCCCTTTTCTAGTGCTGGCATGCCGAGCTGGCTTTGAATAGTCACAAGGTGGTGTTTCTTAACTACTAGGAAGCCAACAGCCATGTGTTGTTGGCTCTGTCCCAAACACCTAAATTATGCAGTCACAGCAAGTGCAGTCCTGAACAGACACTCAATCCTGAAACCACACGAGTACTGGGTACCCACTGTGTGCTCCACACAGGCCTGGTTTCTAAGATCACTGAGTACCCACTGTGTGCTCCACATAGGCCTGGTTTCTAAGGTCACAGAGCACCCACTGTGTGCTCCACACAAGGCCTGGTTTCTAAGGAAGGTCACTGAGCACCTAGTGTGTGTTCCACATAGGACTAATTTCTAAGGAAGGTCACTGCGCACCCACTATGTGCTCCACACAGGACTGGTTTCTAAGGAAGACCAAGTGTTTTCTAGCAATGATGTATAACAGTCAGAAACAAAGCAGTGTTAATCTTAGATGAAAGTCAGAGGTAAATCCACAAACGGAGAAGTTAGGAACCCGGATCACGATCTGGAGAACTTGAGCCAAAACTTGTGATGAATGAGAGGGAACACAGTTCAGAGTTACTGAAGCAAAGTCTGTGTGAGAAAGTGACAGGAGATGTCTGGAAACTTGAGCAGCAGCCGAACTACAGAGGGTCTGCCTCATTAAAGAGTGTGTTTTTATATACACTGAAAGGGGCCATGAGAAACTGTTAAGTAGGAAATAATATGGCTGTATGATTAGAGTAATCTTTGGGGCTACAGTGTGGTATAAAGAGAAGATGGGAAGCAGGCTCCCCACAGGGGCTCTGAGGGGAGGGTGGGGTGATGGGAGGACTGAGTAAAGGCTGCAGGAATGCGGGAGAATTGGGACAGAAGGTGTAATCCAGGGGAGGGTTGGGGCAGGAAGCAGGGAACTGGAGCTCAGGGTCACTCCCAGGCTTCTGTCTGTGCCTGGGGGGAATGGTGTCTTCAAGAAGGAGGGAACTGGAGAACAGCGGCAGACTGTGTGAGCAGGAGGAGCCCAGCTCAGGGCTGAACTTGAGGCGCCAGGAGGGAGAGACAGGAATCCCATTAGAGCAGCGTTTCTCCGCCTTCCTGATGCTGTGACCCTTTAATACAGTTCCTCGTGGTAGGCTGATCCTAACCATAAGATAATTATTGCTGCTTCATAACTGTAATGCTGCTGCTATTCTGAATCATCGTGGAAATATCTGTGTTTTCCAATGGTCTTAGAGTACCTCTGTGAGAGGGTCATTTAACCCCTAAGGGGTCCTGACCCTCAAGTCGAGAAACAGTGCATTAGGCACATTAGACATTTGCGAATGAAGATGGAGCAGCGGTCACATCTCAGCCTTTCTGCTAGGCTCATGCGCGCAGCCATGCCTGGAAGCCCAAATGGGGAACAGCACAGAAACTTTTAGATTCACATAATGCTTACAGGACACCTGGGGACATGGCATAGGGAGACTGGACACATGGGGCCGCAGCGGACACATTAAAGTCACAACATAGACTTACTCAGGACAGGAAACATGTAAATTACATTCTTCACTTTAGTTAAAACAGCTCATGCGCGCTCTGGAAAAATGAAACTTATTCTGCTGAAAGTTATTCGTTATAAAAGCAGAAATATTGGCATCAAGAGAAGATTTTCTAAGAGACAGTGAGCAAGGACAGATACGCCATGCCACGAACCATCAGAAGGAACCTGAGCTAGTATCATAGAACTTTGACAGAAGAATTCCATGAGCAGGAATATATCTGGCTGGAAGGTGCTCAGTCACTTGGCTAACACTTGCCAGTGATGAAGTCTGTTTACTCAAAATGATCTGCCAATTAGGAGATTGAACGTTGGGGATGGAAAAAGTTGACCTGTGAAAGACACAAAGCCACCGTGGAGTGTACTGTGTCCTGTGCCGTGTGCTGTGTCGTCTTAGCACTGGAGAGTTGAAGACCCAGCCTAGGCTACAAAGTAAGACTCCGCCTCAAAAACTAATTAAAGAATAAATAAGGATGTAGAAGGTGGGCCAGCAGCCGTAAAGCACTTACTGTATGTCCCACAGAAGCACCCAGACTCAGTCCCCAGAGCCCGTGTCAAAAAGCCTGGCATGGGTCTGGGTATGGCTCCGTGAATGAAGTTTGCTTATCCCACACAGGTGAAGGCTGGCATATAAACCCCCAGAACCCACTCAAAAGCCGGCAGCATGGCTACTGCCTGTAATTTTAGAGTTTGGGAGACAGAAATAGGACAGTAAAGCTGGCTAGCAAGGTTCAGCAAAAGACCCTACCCTCAATAAGTAGAATGATGTATTATCCAAGAAGATGCCTAAAGTCAGGGGCAGGCCTCCGCAAAGAAGCACACAAAGGGGCATATGTGCATGCCCGAGTGTACACACACACACACACACACACACACACATATGACACAGACACGTGCAAACAACAACAGCAACAACGACAAACCACGGGTGTGATAATGTTGTGTTTGTGATCCCTGGGGTGAAGGCAGGCAGAATCCTAGGGCTCATTGGCCATCAAGTCTAACCTAACCGACAGACTCCAGACCTTGTCTCAAAAAGCATCTAAGAAGCAACACCTCAGGCTAACCTCTGACCTCCACACACGTGTAAACACAGGTGAATGTGCACCCGCATACACAAAGACAGATGCACACGCATAAACACCTGTGTACACAGCAAGTGGACAGTGTAACAGTTCAGCCATAGACAAAATGGATAAATGGAATTAATTTTTTAAATGCAACTACAAGTTTTATTCTTAATAAAGAAGATACATAACAATTCAGTTATAAGTCTAAAAACTTGCTATAAGGTCTACCATTGTGGAAAGATGGATGGAACCTGGAGACACATCCCATGTGCTGGAACCTTGAGCAATTGGTCTCATAGAAGTCAGTAAAAGAACAAAGTTAGGCCTGGTTGCACAGGTTTATAATGCCAGCTACTTAGGAGGCTGATGTGGGAGGAGAGGGTTAAAGGCTGGTCTAATCTGTGGAGCTGGGCTCACAGCCGTTCTGGGCAGTTTATTAAAACCTTGTCTCAAAATAGGGGAAAGGCAACAAGAAGGCTGGGGGGTGTTTCTGGTATCTAGCATAGTGAAGCCCCGAGATGGGTTAGAGCGTAAATACTGAAGACACAAAGATGCTAGAGAGCAGAGAGGCAGACAAAGGTAAGGCCGAGGGTAGATCAGTGGGTACCAAGTCACAGACAGGAACACGGTCTGTGATGACAGTGTAGGCCGGGATATAGGTAATGTAGAGGACTGTGTCTAAGTACCTTGGGAGCTATGCGTAGGCACCGAAGGGAGCTCTTTATAGGCACTATAGGGTGCTATGTACAGAAGTGGTAAGAGATTGTGGTGGTTTGAATAAGAATGGTGCCCATAGGTTCATAAATTTGCATGCCTGGTCCCCAGTTGAAGAACTGTTTTGGAAGGATTGGGGTGTGGCCTTGTTGGGATGGGTGTGGCCTTGTTGGGATGGGTGTGGTCTTGTTGGGTTGGGTGTGGCCTTGTTGGGATGGGTGTGGCCTTCTTTGTTGGGTTCAGTGAGTCACTGGGAGTGAGCTTTGGAGTTTTAAAAGCCTATCCAGGCCTGGTGTCTCTGCCTGCTGCCTGAGGATCAGGAATTAAAGCTCCTCCCCTGTTCTCTGCCTACCAGCATGCCACCATTCTCCCTGGTAGGACGATATTGGACCAACCCTCTGCAACTGTAAGTGCCTCCAATTAAATGCCTTCTTTCGTACGAGGTACTTACGTGTACCTTCACAGCAATAGAACAGTGACTAAGATGGAGACTATGCATAGATACTGTAGGAGGCTGTATATAGGTATGGCAGAAGACTGCATACAGGCACTGTACAGGAGTATGTATGAGAACTATAGGGGACTATATACAGGAATTATAGGTGGATATATATAGGGACTGTGAAGAACTGTGAATAGCATTGTAGGGTACTGTTTATTGGCTGTAGGGAACTGTGCATAATCTAATAGCTGTGTGTTCCTGACAACTTGAAGAAAAGATTTTGAATACTTTGTCATAAAGATATGAGGATGAAGAGAATATATTTTACTTGATTTAAGTCTTATAGAATGCATGCATACATTGAAATCCTCCATATTACCCCTAATTTGTTTAATCCTTATGTTTTATGCATCAATTATAAAATCCAGGCTACTTGATATAAGTACTAAATTTCTCATTTTGTAATGTGGAAAAATACAATTTTTCATTGTTGACCTAAAGAGATATAGGCATGCATATATTTTAAATAAGAGTAGATCAATATAAACCTCAAAACTAGGAGGTAGAGCTGCAATCGTATAGCCAGGATGAAAACAGATAGAAGGCATAAAAATAGAAAGTGTAAGGCAGAGCGATGAAAGTGAGGTCAAGAATGCACATTATCACCTAAGAGTAGCTGATTTCATTATTTCTGTTACAAGACAAGTAGGTTGGAAGGGTATCAATTCTAAATGTATTCTGTTTTACACAAGTTGGGACAGATGAGGGCAACACAGGTATACCAAGAAAATGCAAACAAAAGAAAGAACAGCAATATTAATTATTAAGTAATGTAGAATTTATTATGGAAAATGCTGGGAACGTCACAGGCATGGGTATTTTTTATTCTGAATAGAAAGTATTAAAACATATAAAAGAATTTGGTTAAGCCCAGTTGCAGAGGGAAGTCTTAATTTTTTGTGTCAGCCTTCAACAAACTGAGTGATCAAATAAACACAGGAAGAGTTTTAAGGAACTAGTCAACCTGGGACAGTGAAGACACATGACATTTACCTTAAAAATAAGTGTGTGTGTGTGTGTGTGTGTGTGTATATATATATATATATATATATATATATATTAAGTGGTTATGAGATGTTAAGATATTTTTATCTCCTCATAGGAAAGATCGAGCATTCTGAAGAGTAGAATCTTTCTGGGAGTGAGAGGAAAATAAGAATGAAAGGCTCCAGGGTGAGGCGCTCTAGGGATGCGGTGTGGGTCTGGGCCTCTCACATTTCCTAGACACTCGTGATTTAGCATACAAAGGGACCTAGTCCAGAGGCTCCTTAACTGAAAGGAGCACCCCCTTCAAAAATGAGTAAAGTAAAATACAGGAGCTGAGGAAAAGCAAAAGGGGGTCCAAGAGAACAGGACAGAGTATGCAAACAGCTTCCGGAGACTGGAATCCTAACCAGGGCTCAAGAAGGCGCGGTTTCTACCAAGAGTAGAAAATGTAGCCCTGTGTTTAGAGGTGCGGATACCATACGGAAGGGCTCCAAAGCAGACAGCCCTAAGCCACTGCTGGGTCGTCATTCACACTTCGCTTGGGGAGGAAGAATCCCACAAGGGTGGGCAATCAAAGTTACAGATGCTCATTTGAAACAAAGTTGCAAGTATAGCATCTGAAGGTCTTGGAGAGTTCCTGAGCTTCTGCTGTGCAGAGGAGCTAAACCGGGGCTTGGCACCGGCTTTCCTGGATGAGCATCGCCCTGAGCCCAGCTTCTCTCCAGCTAAAGTCTGAGGTGGCAGTGCTCTGTCTGGGTCGGGAGAAAATGGTCGAAACTAAATGTTGTGAATTCCCGGGTTCAGTTATGAGTAATTTGCTCTTGACTTAAATGTAGAAAGTAACAGCTGTAAATTTTGTTTTACCATCCAAGTACACATATTCATGTATTGACGTGGGCAATGCTGTGGGGTGCTCACGGAGGGCAGAGGACAACTTGTGAGTAGCTCCTCTCCTAGCATGTGGGTCGGGGAAAGGATGTGGCATTGTGAGACGTCAGAGCAAGTGCTCTGCCATCAGTGAGAGCCAATTGCAGGACTTTCTCCCGCTCGTCCATTTTCCAAATCGAAGGGACTAAGAAAGCATGCTCGGTGCATGTAAAGAGAATAAGAGACTGAAGGGAAGTTTTCAAAAATAATAATGGTAACAATAAGAAAAATGACACCAAGCATCTTAATGATAATAATCACAATTTATTTGTGAAGAGCAATGTTTTAGACTGCGTGTGTGCTTGTGCAAACATGCATGTGTGAATGTGTAGGCCAGAGTGTGTCCTACTCTACCAATCTCTACATTGTTGTTTGAGACCCCATTTAATGACATCTGGTTAAAACTCATATCATGTCCATAGGACTTATATATAATTTTGTGGAATTGATCTTCTTCCATTTTGACAATGAAATTAAGATAGCATCTCCTCAGCTTCAGTTGTCTGGATTTTTGTTATTTCGCAAACTGGCCCACAGGCAGTCATTACTGTGAGCAGCAGGTCACACCGTTCTTGCCATCTTTGCTCTAAAATTAACCAGTCAACTTCCCAGGTTTCCCTGCGTCCCAGCCTGTGGTGGTGCATTTATTCAGTACCATTGGGCCATCTTACGCTGTTTTAGGAAATAACTTTCAGACATCTGCACCTCCTGCCTACGTAGTTCTCAGCTATGCGCTGTCTTTCCATCTCAGAAACGAAGCCACAGGCTAGTCCTGTGATGCCTTTCATGAAGGACCATTGCTCAGTCTTCTGCATGGGAAAGAGTTTAAAGCCTCCCCATTTGGGAGAACTTGAATCCGATTCCCTTCCCTACCTTGCAGTCAACATATCTTTGTATCAACAACAGAAGTCTAGAGTTCTGTGTTTCACTAGAACTGGGCTCGGCTTCTAGGCCGTTACCATCTAAGCCCATTGGATTCTCTCTCCAGAACTGTTCACATCGATTCCTAGTGTTTTCTTAGCCTGCTGGTCCCAAGGCAGGGGGAGTTCATCCTCTTCGACTGCTGTCTTCCACAACCACAGAGGTGTAGAAGGAGCTAAGAGACGCCTGCTCTCTAGCAGCATGAGGCTTCTGCCTTGTCTACTTCATCACCCTAACTTCTCATGTCCCAGAAGAGGGGTGGTGAGGGACACACCCTTCAGTTCCTCCTTGTGGCATCTCTCACTCACAAGACGTCCTCAGTAGCTCCACCCTTTGGTTCACAAATTCCAACCACAAACTAATTTGGGTCCAAAACTGTATTTCCGTGTAAACAAATGAATAGCCCCTAGTGTTCTTTGTAACTATGCTGTGTGTGTGTGTGTGTGTGTGTGTGTGTGTGTGTGTGTGTCTGTATGGGGGGAGGAAGGAGAGAGAGAAGGTATCTGCTATCTTATTTGTTTACCCAGGAGTTCTAGTCAACGGGAAAATTGTACCCCAGCTCTCTGATTATCTTTCTCATTAGACTCTAGGCAAATGCACATCCCATGCCCGTGCAGGTCTTTCCTGTCATACCCGATCCAATTCACCCTTCCAGCAAGTACTAAAAGATGGCCAAGTACCAACAAGGACCAGCAGCCTGATGGCAGTGTAACTTGCCACCTTATCCCAGAATCCCAAACACCAGCAGGAAAAAAAAAATGGATGAAAACTCCTCCCTGTTTTCGAATTGCTCAGTGTCTCTGGATGCTGAAGACCTTGAACACTTGAAAGAGAAACCAGGTACAAACTGGCAGCCAACTTGGTTCATGAGTTAAAAAAAAAAAAAATAATGGAAACTAGTGGCTTCTGTGAAGGGCTCCTTTGCAGAGCCATTCCGAAGACTAGAGGCTGTCACCAGCCAGTGAGGAAACCCAGGGTCTGGGGACAGAGCAGAGAGACGGGAAGGAAGCAGGTGTGCCATCACACAAACTGTGAGAAGTGGTTCAGAGCCTGGTGAATATGCAGACTGACATTTCCATAGCAATGGTCCTTTGACTGTGGACGGCGGGTTTGATAGTGGACTGACTTCGGAGTAAGTCAGACCCGGTAAAGTCTGGAGCGATGAAAATGGCACAAAACTCCGTCCTCCACAGGGTCTCTTTCTCACTAGCCCAAGTCAGCAGGTGATTTCACATTCTGGTCAAAATAATGTCAGTCAAACGAATGAAATGATTTTTCCCTTTCTTCTCGTGCAGAGCTGGTTTCTGTTGGCTGTTTTTGCCTGTTTCAGAGTGACCGGCCCACAAAGGCTAGTCCCTGTAGCTGGGTGGCACTTCATTAAGTACTTTCAGCCCGTTGACTCACGTTCATCTCTCTGGCTGCGCTGCCCCCTTCTAGGCCCCCTCTTAACCTGTGAGTGGTTGTCCCAATAAGACTGGATCATTCTTTGCTTTATTTATGGTTGCTTGTAAGCACGGGGGGGGGGGGGGGGATTCTATACCTTTTACAGCTTTATCTCTTCTGCCATGTCCTTGAAAGCTCCCTCTCTCCATTCCTTTCCTTAAACTGATATCTACCGTCTGTCACCTCTGAAATCATATCTTTTCATTCCAAAGCCCTTGTTCATTTATGAGGGTGCTCATAGCATCGGGGAAGCTTGTGTTTCCCTGTCTCTGATAAAATAGGGAAGAGAGTCACCATCCACTGAGTGTTGTGTACCAGGCAAATGCTAGGAAATCTCTTTTTTTTTCATGTTTGTGTCTGTGAGCACAGATGTACACATGCCACAGTTTAGAGGTCAAAGGGCAACCTCTGGTGTACCTTCCTTTTCCATTCTGTTTGGGGCAGGGTCTCTTGGTGTTCAGGACATCATTATTGTAGTCTACCTGGCACACTAGCTTCTGGGAATTCTCCTGTCTCGTCTCTCCATCGGAGTTCTGGGATTATACTTGTGTGGTACTGTGTCTAGCTTTGCACTGGTTCTGACTTGAGCTCAGGACTAGAAGCTTGGGGAACAAGTTTCCTACAGAGCCATTCCTTCACCTGTCTTTGTCCTACAGTGTAAGGTAATAGATACTCTCCACACGTTCCCAATGAGGAAACAGGGGCCTAAGAGATTGAGATGGATGCCACCTCATCCTGTGCCCTCAGGACTGTGCTCTTCCTGTTTCCTGACAGATACTGACTTCCGTTGGTAGCATAAGATGGGCTCAGCCATCTCCACCTCAGACCCAGTGCAAGAGAAGAGTCTGAGTGAAGCCTTTTGTATCTCAGTCTCAGTGCACACTGTCCACTCTGAACACACCTCTCACTGTGTCAGTCTCAGTGCACACTGTCCACTCTGAACACACCCCTCACTGTGTCAGTCTCAGTGCACACTGTCCATTCTGAACACACCCCTCACTGTGTCAGTCTCAGTGCACACTGTCCACTCTACACACACCCCTCACTGTGTCAGTCTCAGTGCACACTGTCCACTCTGAACACACCCCTCACTGTGTCAGTCTCAGTGCACACTGTCCATTCTGAACACACCCCTCACTGTGTCAGTCTTAGTGCACACTGTCCACTCTACACACACCCCTCACTGTGTCAGTCTCAGTGCACACTGTCCACTCTACACACACCCCTCACTGTGTCAGTCTCAGTGCACACTGTCCACTCTGAACACACCCCTCACTGTGTCAGTCTCAGTGCACACTGTCCATTCTGAACACACACCCCTCACTGGACCCAGACATAAGCTCTAATAAACTGGACTTGCTCATTTGAACGATTTGGGAGAAATGACACATTGCTTCATGGCTTTAATCCCAGTGGGGGGTGACAGAGTCAGGCAAGGCTGGTCCACTGAGCAAGTTCCAGGATGGCCAGGGCTATACAGAAAAAATTCCTGTCTCAACAAATCAAAACCAAACAAACAAACAAAACCAAGAACAAAAAAACAAAAAAAAAAAAAACCCTAACTTGTTTGAACTTCCGGCTTTATTAGCTTTATTTTTATTGAAGGTGAAAAGTAAGGAAAGCACAAAGAAGTTCTGAAAATTAAGTTCAATGTAGGGGGTTGATAGTGTTATTGTTGTTGATTTAAAAAAAAATGCTTAAAGGACAGTTGTGGCCTTGAATGAATTTCTTAGCCAACACGGTAGGTCCCACCTGCCTGTATTTCTAATCTTCTATTATTTCCTTTTGTTTTTACAGATTTTTATTGAAATATAATTATATCACGTTCCCCCTTCCCAGTTCCCCCTCCATCCCCTCCCTTGAAGTATGGGGTGGGGGGATAATTCTTACTGGGTCCCACTCCTTGACAAAGAACTCAAGCAACAAAGGACCAATGACAAAGGAGACTGAGCCTCTCCCAAGGCTGAGCCCGTTCATTCATTTGCCAGTGGGAAGTAGTCAGCCCTGAAACAGTCCACGTACAGATAACTTCCGGCCTCCAGTCCACACGCTTACGGCAGTAAAGGAGTCTTCTCTGCTCAGTCAAGCATGTCTGTGCTTTTGCATTCCCACTGTCCTTTCTCTGAACTCTCTGCACACACAGGTCACACACAGTGGACCTGTGGAAGCCCTGTGGCACCGCCAACTAACTACACACTTGCTGGAGACTTAGGTCATCCATCTCATGGTTCCTAAGGAGAGACTAGTAAGTGTACAAGCATAACTGCCTCTACACCCACCACCTCGGCCACACTTTATAGGAAAGAACGTGATAAACAGAAGGCCGAACAGGATTTCAATTGGGGAAAACATCCTCTGGGCTGCACAAGATAAAATACTAGTGCAGAAAAACTGAAGGAGCAAACGATCCATTTATCTACCTAGAGTGTGCATTCTTGCATGGTCTACATGCACACTCACAAATAACACTCATCAGTTTCGAAAGTCATAAAAAACACACATTGTTCATATCATACCCCCACACTTCACAGCTGCACTTACTCCAGTACGCCTAGGTACACACAGCAACTGCTTAGACGTCTGCCTGCCAGTGAACGCTCTACGTTATTTTCTCGGGGATTTTCCATTTCACCTACTTTTCCAAGAGCAGTGCTATAGAATTGCACAAATGATTCTCTCACAATTCCCCACATTTCCTGTCTCTATGTATGTGTCCTGCATTGTTGCTGACATATCTGGTAATGAGGCCTTCTATCTGTGTTACCTTCTCTTTATCTTACTGAGCCAGACTTGTGGGCTTTGTTGTTGTTGTTTTAATTAAAGCAACACTGCCAACAAAAAAAAAAAAAAAAAATAAGAGCTTTTGGTTTTATTTAATGTCTTATTATTTTGGGGGTTTTGTTTATTTTCAAGACATATTTATTTTTATCTTACGCTCATTGGTGTTTTGCCTGCGTGTATGCTGTGTGAAGATGCCAGATCCCCGGAACTGGAGTTACAGACAGTTATGAACTGCCACATGGGTGTTGGCATTTGAACCTGGGACCTCTGGAAGAGCAGCCAGTGCTTTTCACTGCTGAGCCATCTCTCCAGTCCCTTATTGTTTTATTTCTAAGTCATTTATTTCTGGCTTTGTGGCCGCGCCCTTTTTAGTCTATTTAGATTACTTTTGCATTCATTTTCCTATTGTAGGAGTTGGAGGCTTGATTCTTTTTTGGTGCGGGGTGTTGTTTGAATGGGTGGGTGGTTAGATAGGTGAGTGGTTGCCTAAGTGGTTGGTAGGTTGGTTCGGTGAATGGGTGGGTGGATGATTGTGATGGTGAGGGGGTAAGATTGGTTTGATCTACCATGCTTCCTAAGGAATTTGTTCAAGGCTGCAAGTATCCGGTAAGCATCCCTGTGAACTGTACATCTGTCAAATCAATATGTGATGCTCCCAAGCTTTTAATTTCTTTTTAAGCATGAACTTCCTTAAGAATGCTGGAGTTCTTTCTTAGTTTCCCTATTGCCGAGATGAGATGCCCAGACCTTTAGGTGAAGGTCACCAGATAGAAACACATTAGTTTCTTTGAGAAACACTCCTGGGTCCTGGGGAGATGGTTGTCAGCAAAGTGCTTGCTGTATAAGAATAAGTACATGAGTGTGGATTCTGTCACTCAAAAGAAAAAGGAAGGTACCTGTAATACAGCTCTGAGGAAGCTCAAACCCAGCCACCTTTAGTCCCCCCCCCCCCCCCAGTAACTGGCTGTAGCCAATTTTATTTAACCAATAGTTTTAAATTAAGGAGCAAGGTTTGCTCAGCAAAAGCTGGTAAATGTGAGAAGTCTCTTGTCTGCCTAGAATGTGGCATTACAATACATAGCAATAGACCAAACTTCAACAGCGCCATCCAGAAAACAGTGTGGTCTTAGACAAGGAAGTCCTTCCTCAGCTGAAGCAATGGCAGAAAAGGTCAGGCAGAGGGAGGACTGGTGGGGAGCAAATCTTTCTTTCCAAGTGGGAACCAGTCAGGAGAGTTCATCTAGTTTAATATTTTAAATAAAGTTAGCTTGTTGGCTTGTAATTTCTATAAGGTGCTCCTCCATGCATCTAAACAACTCTGCAATGCATGCTTTTTAGCGACGTGATATTTAACTTTCACATACTTAACACAACAAGCTTGTCACCCTCAGATGGCACGCTTCCAGGTGCTGGAGTTTCCGCTACCATAAACAACGCTGCCGCAAATATCCTTGGTGTGAAACCTTACAGCGGCTGTGCCGTTATTGCCGCCTGGATACTTTAAGATAAACCTGCAGAACTAAATCTGCCGGAAATTCATCTTTGGGGCTATAGCTGGCTGTGCTGTTTGGCTAATAGACCTCTGCATCAGTGGTGGTAGTTTTCTTACTTTCTTCCCAGCAAAGCTATTACCTTTAATTGTTAAATAGTTGTCTGATTGTTGACAGTTGGATAGGGAACCTTAGCATCTTGCTGTGTCTCTGTTCAAAGAAGTATATTTTAAATGAATACAAAATGAGTGGCCTTCCCAGCCTAAGATGGTAGCATCTATGCTGTGAATGACGTCCTAGGAGCACAAAGTTACTGTTGAGAGGCGTTTTAAATATTATTTAATTCCTCTCTGACATTATCAGAAGAGCAGCTTGAAGCCTAGCAAATAAAATCAACTGCTGAACTACTTAAATTAAGACCCAAAATCTCCAAGACACACTCTGGCACCCTCTCTGGTTGGGAGGTAAATCCGTTCTTCCTTCCCACTGGAAGCTGTGCTGTTGGAAGGGGATTCACGAATCACCTAAGAAGTATTTTTTTTCATTTTGTAGTTTATTCTAATGGCAATATTTAAAATTCTTGTTTATGTGTTTGCATATTCTTGATGGCTGTCTCCTGTGGAACACTGCCAGGTGACAACAGTGGCCTGTTACCTTTCTGTCACATGACACAGTGGCTAAGAGCAGCCCCAGGGTCAGAGCACACGGACTTCTGAGTCTTGGATATATCAATAAACAGTGGCATGACCTAATCTGGGATTTCTAACATCTGTGCTTTAGTTTGCTATCTTTTTATTGGTTTTTGGAGATAAGATGTCATTGTTTAACCCCGGCTAGCCTGGAGATCACAATGGATCCTGGGCTGGCCTTGACCTTGCTTTTCCTGCCTCAGTTTTCCAAACCCTGGGATTATAAAATGGCACCAATATGGCGGGCTTCATTTTTTTCCCATGTTTAAAATGAGCATGCTCGCATCTGCCTCAGAAGGTGGTTACATGCACTCAGCCAAATGCAATGTGCAAACTTTATACGACAGCCTAGACAATGAAGGTACTTGCTTATACTGGATGCTAGGTACCTTTGAGCATCTAGACTGAGCCATACAGGGACATAATGTCTGGGGTAGAAATGACTGACCAACACCACTGAGTTTTCTTGCCATGAATGGTGTTGAATAAGCATTGCATGACTCTCCATTGCTGATTCTACCAAGATGCTGGGAGAAGAAACAACTTTTTTATATCTTGTAAACAAATTCTCGGGCTTCTGGGATGTGCCAGAAGATCCATCCCCAGGCGGCTTATGGTCTAAGGAAGCCATTCATAACCTCGGTAGACATGAGAACCATATAGATGCTGGGGATGTGAGCTGCTTTATGTCTGGGCAGAAGCAGGTGTGATCAACAGCTCAACTGACTACAAGGTAAAGGGCTCTGGTAAGATCACCTGAGAAGATTGAAACTACTGGCAGAGATTCAACAGACCACATAAAGAGTTGCCATTTGTTTCTATTGATGTGGGGAACTGAAAATAGAAAAGGAAGAGGAATGGAGACAACAGAAGGGCAAGAAGGCAGAGGAGATGTCAGGGAGAACACAAGGCGTCCACACAGTAGAAACCCGTACTGGACCAGCCACAAATTCCTCCTGATCTGTGGAGCCCAGTCGACTGTTCCAGAGGTGAACAGCTCCCGTGTGGTTGCTGCAGCAATGCAGGTGCTCACAGTGCACGCACAGCACTCACAGCAGACACAACACGCACAGCACGCACCACAAGGGTCACATCGCACCAAGCTGCCTGCTTTTACAACCCCATCTCCTTTTCTACCTACTGAAGCCTCATGCTTTAGGCTCACAGCTTTGTGTGTGTGTATGTGTGTGTGTGTGTGTGTGTGTGTGTGTGTGTGTGTGTGTGTTTCTTCCTTAACAGTTGTGTTTCTCACATGTGCATGAGCTGCCAGAGTTGACGGAACTGTCATTTCCCTTGCCTTCTGGAGACTTTTTGGTGGTTTCTTGTCCATTCACTTGGTAGTAAGAAATCATTATTATCTATTCTGTGCCCTCCCTAGATGACATATTTATCACAGAGTGTCACAGAAGGAGTATTAAAAACAAATGTAGGTAGGAGAAGAAGGGAATTTCTACAGGGAACACGAGTCATAGTGAGAGTTTTAGAAGCATGGAGAATGGCAGGTTCTGGACCGTCTAGAAGCCCTGGACTCCCAGGATTGTTTTCCTCCCTCAGGAAAGTGTGACTGACAATGGAGACCCAGACTCTGTCTGCCCAGGCCTTGGGAGAAATACTAGCTCCAGGTTTCCCAGCTTTTTCCTCTTTGCCCTGCCCGCTGCATCAGTAAGAAAGCAGAGCTTACAGGCCTGCATGTTGCTAAGACACTGAGTTTCTCAAGGCCTTTAAGTTCCGCTGACTCTTTTCCGATGAGTTTCCAGGCAGTGCTGTTGCCGTGGGTGTAGGGACCACACTTAGGGAACAATTGATGTAAAACTTGCTCGTAACAGCTCTGTGAAACTGAAGCTGAGGACCGCCCCGCACAGTGCACGTCAACGTTATTGTTTTGCCTATCCTGAAACTGTGAATCACTTGTTTCAAATCACACAGTTGTGAGCCAAGGTTTGAGTTCTGGCATCTCTAGATCCAAGACTTCTGTTTGATGCTTTGGACACAAGCTTCCCTTAACACCAGATGCCAACCCAGAGAACTTTCCCAGAGGTGACTTCTCTTCATGACCCTATCCCTGAATGGGTTCCCTGCCAGGATCAGATGCAAAGGCTGTTTTAGCATCTCATGTTTTGCCCACAAACCTTCTGCATATTTTATATCCTGCTGTATCCTTGTGGTCATGTTTGCTATAGCTTTTCATCCCTACTAACAGCAGCCCTCTGGAAGTCTGCTGCGGTTCCACCCCTGCTCTACCTCTCCATTTGGACATGAGGTTACTGGATCTCTGATCATGGCTTGATTGATGGCATCAGCACCTCGCACAGACCCAGCTGCTTGGGTACCCAAAACCTATTCACCCAGGGGTGGGAAGGAGAGACGGTGAGCCTTGAAACTAAGCAGACTGAGGTCTGTCCTGTCCTGTCTCTCAGTAGAGGGAGAACTCTGGCCTGTCTCACCAGCTCTAAAACAGGCATGAAAATGACATCCATGCAGGGCTTCGTGACTATTACAGAGAGAGAAGAAAGGCGGGGGGTGTGCAGTAGGCTGTTCGTGGGGGTTGCCCCTGTTATTGTTCAGTGTTAAAATGGTTTGTTGAAGATGTTCACAAGTAAATTAATGACCAGCCCTTAAACCATGATGTCTTTGTAGTACACACACTCTCAAAGGGAGCCCCTGGGAGCCTCCACTTCCACCCTAAAGCACACACACACACACACACACACACACACACACACACACACACACACACACACAAAAGCTCTCCTGTAGAGCAGCCCAGCCTTAGGAGCCCACCCTGCACCTGGCAACTTGGTTCAAGTTTTTTGTTGTTGTTGTTGTTGTTTTTTTGGGGGGGGGTTGTTTGGTTGGTTTGGTTTTTTTTTTTTTTTTTTTTTTTTGCAAAGCACGTAATTCCAAAAAATGTGGTGTGTGTGTGTGTGTGTGTGTGTGTGTGTGTGTGTGTGTTTAGGCTCTATGCTGATATGCTACTAAATAAATTCTTAGATATTACTCATATTTGTTATTCATAAACTCAAATTAGCTCATTACTAAGTTCCCTGGTGGCTCTAATTCAATTATCTGTGAAGTTAAGCTTCATAAAGGCCCCAGAACTCCTGCCCCCACATTGACATATGCCTCAAACCCTGTGACCTGGGGAAGACCACACTGGCATCATTTTCAGTGTTGGTTCTGGTCTGAGTCATTTGTGGCTTTCAGCTATTCATATGATTGCTTTGACATTAGGAATTATAGTTCACTTGGCTTCATAGCTACCATTGAGTCAGTGAGCGGGAGGCAGTTAGCCCTACTGCATGTGGTGATATTTGCATCAAAGCTACTTTTAGCCTATGATTTTCCAGTTAGTGGGTTTTAAGACACGAACTAGTTGCAGTTTGAGATCAACCATGCAAATCCATACTGAAAAGATATACGGGAAATTTCACCCAGAAGTGCTTGTAGAGCTGTTTGGTTATCTGTGACTTATGCAACTAACTACCCCAAAACTTAGTGACTCGACAGTACTTTATTAATCCACATAATCACATACACTGAGAATGCATTCAGTGGGACCCAGTTGTCTTTGCTCCACATGGCTCTTATTAAAGCTATAGGATCCAAGATGGCATCTTGCCTGGCACACTCAGCTAAGATGGCTTTTGTGACTCAGTGAGTGGTTTGATTGGGGTCTTTGGATTTCGTTGTCATTTAGGCTACTTGGCTTTCTGTGTGATGGCAAGCCTCATCCTGTCCTATGGTCTTCCCACATGGTCTCTATGGGCTATCTCGAACCTTGTGTGGCTGAACTTCTTCCAAGGAGGTCTGGTAATCTCAATATAACAAAGTAGAAGGCACTGGCTCTGGTCAAAGCCTCAACATGATAGTCACAATGTTGTTTCAGCATCTTTGTGGTTAAAGTAGGTCACAGCCACAGTCTAGACTTCAAAGGCTCTAAAATATCAAGAGGAGTGGGTTAGTGGGCAACACTAATCTAACAGATTGTGACAATAGTTGCAATTTATTGTTGAACCAAGGAACATAACCACTTATTGTGATACATACAGCCTGCTACATATGTAACTACCTTGATACATATTATCAAGGTAAACACAACAAATAACTAAGTTATGTTTGCAAGATTATAGCCCTGATATCCTACAAGTTTATCATTCATTAATTTAATATAAATCTGTGTAGAAGTACATATTTTAAAGTCAACAGCTCCTAAATGAAATCATAAAATACTTTACTCCAACTTGTGTCTTCAATTCTTTATTCTCTACAGAGATTTGCAGATAGATATGGTAAGATCTTTTGTTCCTTGCAAATCTTCTCATTTTAAAAAAGGGCTTGGGGTGGGCTGAGAACCACTTTTTAAATGGTCAAGATACAAAACTCCATATATCTTGAAACTAGAACTTGAAGTGAACAGGTGATATTTTTCTTCCCTGAAAGAATTCAAAGTCTTCTTTTTTAGAAGTTTTATTTATTCTTTTATGAGTATTATTTATGAGCACACCGTAGCTGTCTTCAGACACACCAGAAGAGGGCATCACATCCTATTATAGATGGTTGTGAGTCACTCTGTGGTTGCTGGGAATTGAATTCAGGACCTCTGGAAGGGCAGCCAGTGCTCTAACCACTGAGCAATCTCTCCAGTCCAAATTCAAACTCTTGTACAAGAGAGATATTTGTTTAATTTCATCCAGTGTGGTTAGCACTGCAGTAGAAAAAAGCCCCCCGGTGCTGATGAACAAAGATGCTATTCTCATCCTAGGCTAAGCATTTTAAGGGTCTTTACTTAGAGTAGCTACTTAAACTGAATGTTAATACGCTAGCCAATTTTTGTGTCAACTTGTCTTAAGCTATAGTCATTTTGGAAGCAGAAACCTCAGTTGAGAAAATGTCCCTATAGATTAGTCTGTGGGCAAGGTCGTGGGGCATTTTTTATTTGATTGATGATCAGTGTGGGAGGGCAGAGCCCACTGTAGTTGGTGCCATCCCTGGACTGGTGGTCCTGGGTTCTATAAGAAAGCAGGCTGTAAGCAGCACTCCTCCATGACCTCTGCATCAGTTTCTGCCTCAGGTTCCTGCCTTTAGTTCCTGTCCTGACTTTGCTGTATGATGTGTTGCAAGCTATGAAATAATGTAAACCCTATCCTTGCCAAGTTCATTTTGGTTACAATGTTCTGTCACAACAATAGAAAATCTAAGATAGTCATGTAGGAGTCAAGGTTGAAGGCCAAATAGCAAGATTAAAAGCTAGAATGCAGGAAGTTATCAAAATTCTGAACTTGTCCAGAGCCTGAGAAGAGAAAAACATCTTTATCGCTCTAGTCATTTTTCCCTTATAAAAATGGGCTAATTATGGTTTCATTATAAACCACCAGATTCATATAAGTAAGCTCCCCCAAAGCAATGTCATCTTCACGCACTGATGTGTTTTGGAGAGTGAAAGGGAGATGAAGAGGTGTTTGTTCCTGAGTAATTGGGTATGGCTGATTCATTCTAATGAATAGAGAGACCTGGGATGAAATCCAATGGACGTTGAATTGCCATCTCCTTTGGACTTATTAATCCCATGCTGACATCTGTACCGAACAAACAGAGTTTGAACCAGTATACAAAACCACAGAGCGAGAATACGTGTTAGAAACCATTATTCCCACCCCTCATTTTATAGACAAGGAAACCGAGGTCCAGGAGCTGGAACAATTGCTCAGAGCAGCAGAGTTTCAATGACATAAAACACTACTCACCCAAGTTAGACTAATCCAATCTGAGTTTTATTTAGAAAACCTTACTAAATTTCATTCTGCAGAGCAAGACTGCTTACACAGAAAGAAACCTCAATGCGAAAGAATCAGGCTGGGAGAGGAGCAAGCGCTGGCGGAGAAAGAAAAGCCCATTAGGAACTAGTTGTTGTCCGTCAAGGAGCAGAAGACACGGGGCTGGGGAGGGGCACTCTGGGGGATCCATTTGAGAGTCAAGCAATGGCTCAGGCCCTGGGTGTTCCGAATAGAAATGAGCACCATCAGGCAAGTGCAGCAAAGTTCTCAGCCATAGCTGAGCAACAAGAGCAAGAACAGAAGCGTGTCTTCACCTTACACAGGGGCGGTGGCTTCTTCAGGACACTTTGGAACCTGTGAGCCTCTGTCAGTCTAATAATTATCTGGGCATGTCTGCGTCATTATGCGGACAGCCTTGGTAAACAGCTGTTGGCTGTGTCTCCACAGGCCCATGCGCCCCTACGATATCAGAACACGGCGGTCCATGGAACACGGCTAGAGGAGCAGATAAACTGCCGAAGGAGATTTGAAATAGCCTAGAGATTAGGTGACCTTTTAAACTGGGACTGGACAGACAAGTGCTGGTTTGCTGTGGGGAGGAAGGAAGGAAGGAAGGAAAGGCATTCCAAGTAAAGCAGAGAAAGGTCTGACCTGTCCGTCAGTAACCTGTGTTTAGGAGGTGCTATTGTATACCTGGCATTTGGCAGGAAGTAACAGAAAGTGGATTTGACTGAAACAGACATAGGGAAATACCAGGGAGTTGCTCTCACGGGTCCCTGTGCCTTCTGGAACTCCAAGGCTGGCCCTTGGTCTTGGAAGTTGAAAGTCCTCCGAAGAGTTTTAGGCAAGGATACACTGAAGCTCTCCGTAAAGAGATCTGGAGTGATTCACGGGATACACTGTTCTGTGAACACAATGTGCAAACCACAGTCTCTAGTGCGCTGGCTAACCTTTGTGTCAGAAGAGGAAACGAGGAGTCTCTAAACTTGTTCCCTTATGCAAAGTTAAACCCAAAGGGGGAAAAAAAGTAGTAAAGTAAAACACGTGGGGTGGCTAGAAATTGGATGAGGAAGAGATGGGCAGGAACAGGGCAGATGGAATCAAGGTGCCAGGCTTCTCTGGGTGCACTTTGGAACTCCCTCCTCCCAAAGAAGATTCTGTGGGAAAGAAACAGGCAAAGCAGAGGCAAACGGACAGTCATGAGAATGGATCAGGTTTGCTCGGAGCCGGTTTGGAAAGAGTATTTTTGAGATCGGTTTTGTTAAAAACAAAAGCTGATGGGAAACAACTTCTGTAGGGAAAAGTCTTAAGACCTTGGATGAAAGAAAGCTACAAAGGGAAGGATCGTGTGGGACCGGAGTTGGAGGCCTGGGCATGAACTTTGGTGATGGGCAGGCAGACGGATGGCACCTTCCTTAGCCTTTCCGTTGGGATAAACACCATGGCCAGAAGGAACGAGGAGGAAGGGGTGTGTTTCATCTTGTAACTCTCGCTCCATCCAGTCAGGGCAGGATCTCAGGGACTGACTGACACAGAGGCTATGGGGACACTGTTCACTGGCTCACTCAGGGCTTGCTCACCCTGCTTTCTTCTACAACCTAGAAAACACAAGAAAATGCCCCACAGACTTACACACACACCAGTGGCATTTTCCTCAGTTGAGGGTCCCTTGCCAGATAACTCTACCTTATGCCAGTTGACAACAGGAAAAGCCAGACCACTAACCCCTTGGCAATGTTACACAGCAGAATGTTACTATTCAACCATAACCTTTCCCTTCTTGTTAACCCTCAAGATCTTCTATTAATATCAGTTTTATAATATAAACCATAGTACAACCTTAAATGTCCTGTACTCTTTCAAAGTTCAGCTTCTTTAAGTATCAAAAACACCCAAAAAACGAAAACAAACAAAAAAACAGCCTCTAGAAATCCAAAGTCTCTTACTTGTGGACTCCTATAAAATCAAAAATAAGTCACATACTTCTCATCCCCAGGAGAGTAGAACTGAGACACAGTTTCAATCAAAGGAAAGCAAAACCAAATTCCAACCATGAAAAATGTTCAGTGCTTGACACCTGGGAACCACTCATGATCCTCAGGTCTCTAAGGAGCCTGGTAGCTCCACCACCCGTCTGTCCTCCGAGCACATGTAGTGTATCTCCTAAGTTCAAGCCAGCTCCATCCCACAGCCAGTGCCTTACTCAACAGTCCTTCAACAGCATTGGCATCTCCAGTATTTTGGGATCTTCCCTGCTATAAAAACTTCACCTTCACCAAGGCTTGACCTCAGGGACTCCAGCTCTGCCACACGGTGCCAAGCCTCTTGCTCTCCATGACCCACTTACTCATTACTAAGTTGGGCTGCCGGTCTGAGATGCAGCCTTGGCCACGTGGCACCACAGTGCTGTGTGCTAATCCTGAGGGAGGAGTCCCAGGTTTCACCTCAAGGATACCGGTCTCTCCTTGGCCATGGCTGAGTCCTCAGCTGACAGTGGTCAATTCTCCCATTAAAGCGGACATACCCCCACCCCACTGGTGCTGATTTCTTGTTCATCACTGCTGACTCTTCAGCCCTAGCCGACCAACTGGACCCACAAATTCTTATTCAAAGCATCCCGTGGCGGCAGGAGGGTGAAGGGGGTGAGACTGGAGAGCTGGCTTAGCAGTTCAGAGCACTGCTTTCTTTTCCAGAAGACCCGGCTCCCACACAATAGCTCATAACTCCAGCTCTAGGGAAACCCACACACCCTCTTCTGGACTTCCTGGGCACCACATGTGTGGGGTGCACAGACATGTGGGCAAAACACCTACACACGCGAAATTAGACTAAATTAAGATGGTTTTTGAAGATCAAATGAATGAGCCTGGTAAGAGTCTTGCTTCCTCTGAAACTACACAAGCCAGGCCCCAATCATCTCTTCCCACAATTCCTGTCTTCCAAGCTCCCAAGCTCCTGCTCTAATTCATTAAGCACGGAGCACTCAGTGGCTTTTCCAGCTCAAAGTTTCAAACTCCTCTCACAGTCTTGCCCAAAGCAAAGATCTGTCAGATCTGTCACAAAGATACCCCATAAATCTGATACCAACCTCTGTCTTAGTCCGTTTCTAATGCTATGATGAAACACCATGACCAAAAGCAGCATGGAGGGAGAAAGGGTTTATTTCATCTGACAACTCTGAGGCCACTAACCACCACTAAGGGAAGTCAGGGCAGGAACCTGGAGGCAGGAGCTGATGCATATTCGTGGAGGGATGCTGCTCACTAGCTTGCTCCCAGTGCCTTGCTCAGCCTGCTTTCTTACACATCCTAAAATCATTTGCTCTGGGGCAGCAGAGTCTGCAGTGAGCTGAGCCCTTCAACGTCAATTCTTAATCAAGAAGGTGCCCCATAGGCCATGCTCAGTGGTGATATTTCCTTTTATTTTTCCTTAATACTTTGTTTATCGTCAATAATATATATTAAAGTACAACTATAAAAGGTTCCTTTGAGGTGAAACAGACATTTTAAAATGTTTTCCTTCTAGGTGTGAAATAAATACATGGGCAAGCAATAATCTGTGTTGGCTGCTAAGTATAAACATTCTCTTTTTTAATTAATTTATTCATGCTCCCTGTCCTCACGATGGTTGTGCTGACATTTCTTGAGATTCCCTTCCCAGACAATGTGTCAAGTTGACTTGACAAACTTCATCAGGACAGACAGACAAATGCACAGACACGCACATATCCATTAGCTCTGCCTTTGCTGTAATGGAGAGACGACATCAAACCTTCATGAACGTTCTTCCTGCCCAAACCTTGCTTTCAAATATCTTCCATGTAAAAAAATTAGGGCTCCGTGGAGAACTAGGGTTGAGGAAACCAGGATGGACCAGAAAAGTTTATGGCACCAGAAACTAAAAAGTACTCAAAGAATGCAGTTATGTGTTTAAAAACAGGAACTGTTTGCAATGAACTCCCATTGTTCAAATGTGAGACAATTTGAGAATTTAATCAGCAGTATTTTATAACCCACAGAGAGAAATAAGTAACTATGACTTATCTCTATTTCCTAGTTGATTTCTATTTCCTAGTTTTTATTTCCTAGTTCAATGTACATTTTTACTTAATATGTAATAATTTACTATTTAAACAAATATGTTTATATATGTTACATTTATTCATACTAATATATATTATAGTATGTATTACTACATGGTAAATATAAATATCATATGCATTGATATAACTAAGATCCTACTATAGACTGTTGATTAATATAACATGAATGATTAAATTATAAAGTCATTATCATCATAATCATCTAGCTAAGACTTATCTATGGGTGCTGAAGCCAAGTGTATAAAATTTTGATGAGTCGTTACAAGATTACAATAACCTGGAGCAGAGCGAGGTCAAGTTCCGAAACCCAAGGCACATGAAACCTTGTCCCGGCTGCCATCAGCTGATCCCTACACTGCACTGCTAAGTGTTGCAGTTAAAAAAAAAAAAAAAAACTTTAGTGTTATATTTTTATTTATTCATTGAAAATTTCACACATCTACATGATGCGTTTTGGCTACATTACCCTGTTATATCTAGTCCTGTGCCCTTTGGAACCCTGAGTACCCACAAGTGTCCCTCTTCCTTTCATGACTTTTGTTATGACCACTGAGTTTAATTAGAGGGGTTTGGATGAATCGTAGGAGGAGGGTTATTTACCGGACCATGGGCAACTTGCCGACGCTCCCTCCTCCAGCAGCTATTACCTTCAGCTAGCGCTAACTCATGGACATAAACTATTTAGAAGGAGGCTTGACAACATGTTAATTTAACGCAACCATAGGAGTAGATTTCTCACTAGATGACCTGGCCTCCCCAGCCACAGGATTTTGATCAGGTTTCTAATACTGGGCATGAATTCTCTCTTTTGCAGCAGGCCTGAGATCCAATCAGGAAGTGGTTACTTCCCACCATACGAGGTGTGCCACTGTTGTGTCTTTGGGCACAACTGGCCTAGGAGAGTGTTTTGTGTAGTCCACAGAACAGTACAACTTTTGGAGACCGCTCTCCCATAGAAGCCTGCACTGAACTTCCTTGCACTATGTGAGCTAGGCAGCAAAAAAAGAAGTTTCTCACTCAGTTCTAGATTGATTTCTTTATGTCCTGCAACCAAAGTATGTGACTTCGGCAATAGGGTTTTACCATCTAGTTCTGGTATAAAACCAAGAGAAATGTGGGTAGGGGAGGAGAGGTCTTCTGTGGCCTCCCAGACCAAAAATGCATAAGAAAGGGGTAGCCCATGCATCTGGCAATGGATTTCCTCTAGTGACCTATAACTTCTGAGAGCTTTACTAATTTCTATGAGAGATACCTCCGTTCAAACTTCCTTTATTTCTTTACACTTACTTGTGTTGATTGGTTGACTGTGTGTGCACACGGGCATCTGTGAAAGCCAGGAGTGTTAGCTCTCTCATTATAGCATCGCCAGGATTGGCAGCAAGTGCAGAATTAGCTCGCCAGCCTGCCTGTACCACCCTCACTCAAACCTTTGCACCCCAGCGTTCGCCCTACCTTTCATGGCGCGCGCTGAGAACAATCATCTTTATTGGACACCACGACATCTGTAGGCATTGTACTGGAAGGGGATGGTGTATGTGTGTTGACCCAAGCATAGCACCAGAGACATTCTGTTTCCTCACTGTTATCCTCATTTAAGAGAGAGAGAGAGAGAGAGAGAGAGAGAGAGAGAGAGAGAGAGAGGGAGAGAGAGAGAGAAAATTGTCTAGAAAAAATTAACCAATGAGAGGCAAAGCCAGGAGCCAGATTTCTCTCCTTCTGGTTTTTGGCCAGCTTTGTTCAAGTTCAAACCTGCCATGTGTCTCTGAGCCCTCTTTGGAGTCCATGCTTCTGTGGTGTGTAGAGTAATTAAGCCATGGAGACATTGCTGTGTTGAGACAGGGCTTTGCTGTAGATAGCCCAGACTAGCCTTAGCCTCCAGATTCTGGGGTTCTAGGCATGTGCTACCACAGACAGCTCGTACAGGCATTCTTAAGCAGTCATCTGTGGCTCCTGTTTTTCTCTTCACCCTGTTTACTAGTCACTTGGTTTCATTTTCCTTATCCATTAAATAATGACAGCAACACAGTCGCCTGCCCCTTAATTATGGGGACCTGTTCTGAGAACTCGAATCTTAGATGCTTTTACCATTGTGCAGACACAGACACAAAGCTGGAGACTGCAGGTTAGTTAAGTAGCCTCTCCAGTGACACCGTCGTGAGTGATGTCTGTTGACAGAGTTTATGCACTGTATATGGTTGTGTGTGCTATGAATTCCTGTGACTAACAGTGTAACATGGGTTTTTCCACAACCTTTACTACAGAAAGGTTGTGGGTCTTATGGAAATGGTGCACTATGGATGCTGGACCATCACCAGGCCACAGAACTTTTGAGTTCCACGATAATCTCTTATCGCGTGAATGTGACAGTTCTTAATAAGCATGCTCCTGTGTTAGAACACACCACACAGTGTGACATGAGTGTCCGTTAAGAGAAGCAGAGGTAACTGCTCAATCCTCTAGTGTGTGTTAAGAGACAGTGTCAAAAGACATTGCTTGCTTTTGATTAAATGACCATCCGGGGCAAGATTGTAAAGAAAAGTCGCCAAAAAAAAAAAAAAAAAAAAAAAAAAAAAAAAAAAAAGGCATAAATAGGTAATAGGACACAGTGAAGATGTGTTCTATTTATTTATTAACAGGAGACATGTGATCTGGCTGGCCATGGGAAGGAGCAGACTAGGAGACTAGGGGAGAGAGAGAGCAAACTTCAATGAAGGGAGACCAGCAGGAAGAGATGAACAGGCCTGGGCTAAGGGGAGGACTGTGTGGTAGGGAGGAAGGAGCAAGAGATGGATGGTCTAGCCCAGAACTACTACTGGGTTAGACAGGAGGGACATGCAGAACTCCCACTGGGCCTCAGCCTGTGTGTGGTCCAAGTTAGTGACTCTTCTGGGCGATTGGAATTCAGACGGGGAGAACTTGGGAGCACCGGCGGGTGCTGCTTTAAGCTAATTCAGGACATGGAGGATTCTCAGAGGGCAGCTAGAGAGTCGTACCCAAGTGCGGGATCTGAAGCTCTCTGAATTCTCAGATCCAGACTGAGGAGAGCTGTGAAGGAATGAAGTCCCTCGGGGACCGGAGGCGGGCTAGGGAGCACCAGTGTTCACAGATGGCGAACGAAGATGAAGGAGACAGGGTGAGAACTCAGGGAGAGACAGAGGTTCAAGGCTGGGGCTTCCTACCAGGAACCAAGCTGTACAGAAAGAGCAGAGCTAGAAAGAACTGAGAAGGACCGTGGGTTTGTCACTTGTGACCTTAAGATATTTAAAATGAATCCAGGATGCCCGCAGGTCAAGGAGGGCACCCAGCCTTCTTGGAAGAGAGATCACTGTGAAGGCTTCCGGAGAGGCAGACATCTCACTTCCTGGCAACCTGCTCACACGGTCCTTTCTTACGGAGCTAGGATCTCAGTGCTTTGATATAATTTGTCCCTATCAGGCAGGCCTGCACAGCCAGGACTACACACTGCTGTAGAGAATCCTACACATGTCTCCCGTCTGGGACCTCCTTCCAGCACTGCTAGTGCAATTGCATCTTCACATCCCCCCATGGCCCTGAAGTCAGCCCCAGAGCTTCAACTCTATTGTATTAAAACTCAGCTTACGGTTTCTTTACATCTCTTTCTATTTTGCCAAAGGTTTACCAACTTGCTTCTATCTTTGACCCAGAATAAAAATATGTCAATATATACAGTGTGCACAGGGAAAGTCCCGTAAAACACAACTCGATTCAGTGAAGGAATTTGCACTTTCAGTATTATTCTGTGCCATCCTAATCTGTTTCATTCTTTAAATGCTGGTCCTGGCCCGCCACACTACTCTTATAACTCGCAAAGCTGATCTAGTAAAACACACTAAGATACAGAAGGTCCCCAGGGAAAGGATCTGCTGTCCCTGCAGAGCCACCTTCCTTTGTCCTAGCACCTGCACCCCAAGGCTGACAGACCCTCCCCCAAAAGCCTCTAAGTGGCTCCAAGAACTCATCTGGCACTAGAGGCTTCCAGCCAAGGGCTGACCTGAATTTCCACAGCAGCCCACATCCCAAAGTTAGAAGCCGCGTAGTAGGATCCGGACATCAATGAGGGAGAGAAGGTTCCCCTTTCACATCAGCTGATCAGTGGGATTCTGGGGACATCTAACAGCCAGAGACCCGAACACCACCATTTGTGAGAGACATTTCAGCATCCCCAGCGTGAAAGACATGGCTGTCCTTGTCATGTACACCAGTCTGACATTCAGCCAGACAGTGGAGCAAAGCTGCCATGTGCTGGTTTCTAGACCCTCTTCACACCTCTCTGAAGGTAGACCACACCCTCAAGAAACATGGAATTATTGCTGTCTTACAACAGAGGCCATATTGAAGTTTTTGGGGGTTTTGTTTGTTTGTCTTTCCTGGCAACTCATTAACAACGGCTTTTACGCTTTCATTTAGGAATTGCCAGAGTGTCGGGATCAGCCTGGGCTACAGCAGGAATGTTACCTGAGAAGTAACACAAGCCTTCCGCCTGCTGCCGAGAGGTGTCCACGGCCACCATCAACCCTCGAATGTCCTAGTAGACTCCCGAAAGCATCCTCCACTGCACATCTGGAATGAGCCAGGCCCTGAGCTGGACCTCGGCTTCTCGCTGGTGACTAGAACTCCCTCTGTGGTCTCGAGGTGATCACACTCGACTGAAAGATGAGTGACAGACAATGGGTATCTCTGTCATCGGAAGAATTTGGTCAACTCCAGAAATACTCTGAATGTAAGTGCTGGCATTCACAGTCACAGGGAGGGTTTCTGTCTCTGCTAGGGACTTGATTCCCGGAGGGCAGAGCTTTTGTAAAGCCTTGGAGAACAAGGCCTGAAGGACATAATTGCTTTATAAAGACAGAATTAGCGTTTGCATCAATATAAAGGTGCAGTCGCTCTTATGATCGACGCCGAATTGGGAGCACACACTGGAGAAAATGAGGCAGGTTACAAACCACCAGTGGGCTCAGCAAGCACTTCCGCACCGCAGCTGTATTTGGCTGGTTTCTGCCCTTCTTCCTGGCCTGTATTTTCCACCTGACAATATCATGAGTGTATTTTCAGCCAGTTGTCCTTTAAGCGTAATTTTACAGGACAACAGGTGTGTGGTGAGCACGTTCCACCGCCACTGACTTCAACCCACTCCTGTGTTTTGAAAACAGTTCAGAGACGAACTCTTAGCTTATCCCTCCTTTTGGATTTCGTTCTGGGAAGGCCTAGGCTCTTAATTTCCCTTTTTCTGTGCCCAGAAACACTTCGAGCATCAAATCACATTGTTCACTATGAGGAGCACGAGATGTGTCACCTACAGGCCACCCCTAGCCCTGAATGGTGATAAGAATGTGCTTGGGCTGAGGCAGAGCCTCGTCTGCGTAAGTCAGGGGCCCACCAAGTGCTCCCTCTGCCTCTTGGCCCTGTGATGTCACAGCTCTCAGACTCTAAGCCGCATCCTTGTTTGTAGAGAGGAGCAGAGCAGGGGCTGGGACATGACTGTCTGTAAGGTGTCTCTGGCTGCCCCGCAAGAGGACCTGACTTTGGATCCTTAGCAGATCCAAAGAAAAGAAAGAAAATCCAGGTTCTGGGGCGGGTGCTGTTATCCCGAAGCTGGAAAGGGAGAGAGACATTCTGGAACCTGTTGGCCAGCCAGTCTGCATGAATCAGCAAGCTCCAGGCTCAGTGACACACTCAGATTCTTTTAAAAAAATGAAGAGTTACTGAGGAAGACACCTGATTTCCACACCCATGTGTGTGCCCACGAACACACATACACACACACATACACAAGCATATACACACACACATACACACACACATACACAAGCATATACACACACACACACATACACACATACATACCACACACACACACATACACAAGCACATATGCACACACATACACAAGCACATACAGACATGCACATACACAAGCACATACACACAAGCACATACTCACACACACACACACACACACACACTCAAGTGTATCCTTTTACAAGTAAGTATACAGTGTAATGAATTGGATGCATCTACTCCAACATGACCTCATCTTAACTGCTTAGGTCTACAGTTGTCCTAAATCAGGTTCCATGTTGAGATGCTAAGGCATGGGACTTTTAGCATATGGGCAGGGGCCAAACTGAAGGCACAGGAGAGGATCTACTTGAGTGACCTCTAAGTAAGGCCAACAGTCCGGAGGGATGAGGTGAGTAGAGAGGTGGGCAGAGGTCTGGACTGGCTGGGGAGGACCAGAAGAATGAGGCAGGATGAAGGATGGGCTAGCATCAAGTCTTTCATGTCAATGTGTGGGCCATAGGAAAAGTTAGGGTGCTACAGAGCCTCAAATCTGGAGGCTGTCTATAGAGTGGTTTGCATCAGGTAACTGCTAGGCCAGGAATCAGGCGGTATTCGGGATGAAATCTAGCTTAAGCCAAAGAATAAGATTAGAGTGGAGAACTAAAGCCGTTTTGAAGAAAATTGTGGTGGAAATGTTATCTATCCACACATGTAGAGCAAAAGGAAGCCAATAGAGGCATCTCAAAGACTGGGTGTGGCCAACAGGAGACCCTAGGGCTGGTGGGGACAGTTGGGGATACTGAGGATAGAGGTAGCAATGGCCCACCCACTTACACATCCAACAAAGAGAAAGAGGCAGCTCCTGTCCTCACCGAGTAAGGCATGGGACTCAGTCATATCTCTATGTGGCCGGTCTCAAGAAGGCTGGGGCTGGCCTTGCAAGGTTAAGCCCCACCTGGCAGGGATACACGTGTGCAATTCGGACACAGGCTGGGAGACCTGTAGAACATGGAGGGGGAAGTTGGAGAAAGAACTAGAAGGCCAGCCAGGGCCCCTTGACAGGATTCTTCTGAGAGATGTGAAGTACGTAGATATACAAGTGGGAACTCTGACTTGGGAATCTGTAGAAAGAGCAGCAGCAGGGGAGGCAGGAATGAAAGAATAAGGGTTCTTTAGAGGTTAGCGTTAGGAGAGAGAAGAAGGCAGAAGTTTGGGGCATGCCATTGCTAGAGATTCCAGAAGGAAAAAGAGTCAGAAGACAGAAGAACTAGAAAAATAACAGGGTTAAAAAGAGAGCCCAGGAAGCCAGGTTGTAGTGGTGCATGCCTTTAATCCCAGCACTCAGGAGGCAGAGGCAGAGGGAATCTCTGTGAGTTGGAAGCCAGCCTGGTCTACAAAGTGAAGTTCCAGAACAACCAGAGCTATGCAGAGAAACCTTATCTCAAAACAAACAAAACAATACAAACAAACAAAAAGAGCCCAGGATGTGTGGGGAGTGTTGATCCACACCTGTAATCCCAGGGTGGGATGCTGGATGGGGTGCTCTGATAATGTTATAACAGGAAAACGGGGGGAGGGGGTAAAATTCTTGGGAAAATAATTAAACCTTCGAGAAAACCTTGAAAAAGTCACTTCACTGGTTTTAGATGTATTCTGTTGTTCAGTCAGATCGTATTGCCATAGCAACCACTCCCTCATAAGCACATAAACAGGAGCCTTACAATAGCAAGATGATGAAGGACACAGCTCAGGAACTAAGAGCTCTTTCACGGGTGGGGCTAGGGAAGAGGTGTTCTCCACTCGAGTTATGTAAACTCACACCTTCTCCGGAGGCCTTCTAGTAGGTCCTTCTGAAGGCTGCACCGGGAAACATGAAGTCAACCCCACGGGAGCACACAACTGTGCTTGAGAGTAAGTCGACCATGATGCAACGGTGATGGGTGTCTATCAAGAAGCTACTGTGCTGTTAGGAAATTACAAAATAAAAGCCACCTGTAGCCCTGGCTCTCAGGAAGTGGCTACAGGAAGATGGCAAGAAGAATACCAGACTGGATGACATGACCAATTTCAAGCCAGTCTGGGACACAGAGCCTGGCCCTGTCTGGATGTAACAAGCAAGATAATAAATGGAACCCAAGTTCCTTCTGTTTCAGCTTGACTTCAAGAAGTTAAAACTGTCTACTAGAGATAATCAATCCAATACCTAAATAGATGGATGATAGATGATAGATAGGCAGGTAGAGAGATGATAAAAGATAGATAGATAGATAGATAGATAGATAGATAGATAGATAGATAGATAGACAGACAGACAGACAGACAGACAGACAGAGACAGATAGTTATGAATTAAATTAGAGAAAAAAATGAGTACATTTGAAGACAGTGAACCAACACATTGTGGGGTTTTTCCCTCTGATTTTATTGGATATATTATATCCCCAGATTCCCCTCCATATCCCCTATCCCATCAATCCTCCCCTTGCTTCTATGAGGGTGTTCACTCATTCACCCACCCCCTTGTGCTTCCCCACTCTGACATTCCCCTACACTGCAGCGTCAAGCCTTGGCAGGACCTAGTGCTTCTCTTCCCACTGATGTCCAACAAAGTCATCCTCTGCTACATGTGCATATGGAGCCATGGGTCTGTCCATGTGTACTCTTTGGATAGTGGTTAGTCCCTGGGAGTTCTGGTTGGTTGGTATTGTGATTCTTATGTGGTTGCAAACCCCTTCAGCTCCTTCAATCTTTTCTCTAACTCCTCCATTAAAGACCCTATTCTTAGTTCAATGGTTGGCTGCGAACATCTGCCTCTGTATTTGTCATGCTCTGGCAGAGCCTCTCAGGAGACAGCTATATGATTCAGGCTCTTGTCAGCATGCACTTCTTGGCATCTGCAATAATGTTTAGTTTTGGTGGCTGAATATAGGCTGGATCCCGAGGTAGGGCAGTCTCTGGATGACCTTTTCTTCAGACTCTGCTTCAAGCTTTGTCTCCATATTTCCTCCTGAGAATATTTTTGTTCCCTCTTCCCTCTAAAAAGAACTAAAGCATCCACATTTTGGTCTTCCTTCTTCTTGAGCTTCATGTGGTCTGTGAATTGTATCTTGAATATTCTAAGCTTTTGGGCTAATATCCACTTATCAGTGAGTGCATACCATGAGTGTTCTTTTGTGACTGGGTTACCTCACTCAGGATATTTTCTAGTTCCATCCACTTGCCTAAGAATTTTATAAAGTCATTTTTAAATAGCTGTGTAGTGCTCCATTGTGTAAATGTACCACATTTTCTGTATTCATTCCTCTGTTGAAGGACATCTGGGTTCTTTCTAGCTCCTGGCTATTATAAATAAGGCTGCTATGAACATGGTGGAGCATGGGTCCTTGTTGTATGTTGGAGTATCTTTTGGGTATATACCCAAGAGTGGTACAGCTGGTTCCTCAGGTAGATCTATATCCAGTTTTCTGAGGAACCACCAGAGTGATTTCCTAAGCAATTGTACCAGTTTATAATTCCACCAATAATGGAGGGGTGTTTCTCTTTCTCCAAATGCTCATCAGCATCTGCTGTCACCTGAGTTTTTTATCTTGGCCATTCTGACTGGTGTAAGGTTTAATCTCAGGGTTGTTATGATTTGCATTTTCCTGATGACTAAGGATGATGAACATTTCTTTAGGTGCCTTTCAACTACTCATTATTCCTCAGTTGAGAATTTTTTGTTTAGCTCTGTACCACATTTTTAATAAGGTTATTTGATTCTCTGGAGTCTAACTTCTTGAGTTCTTTGTATATAATAGATATTAGCCCTCTATCAGATGTAGGATCAGTAAAGGTCTTTTCCCAATCTGTTGGTTGCCATTTTGTCCTAATGACAGGGTCCTTTGCCTTACAGAAGCTTTGCAGTTTTATGAGGTCCCATTTGTTAATTGATCTTAGAGCATAAACTATTGGTGTTCTGGTCAAAAAACTTTCCCCAGTGCCCATGTGTTCAAGGCTCTTCCCCACTTTCTCTTCTATTAGTTTGAGTGTATCTGGTTTTATGTGGAGATCCTTGATCCATTTGGACTTGAGCTTTGTACAGGGAGATAAGAATAAACTGATTTGCTTTCTTCTACAAGATGACCACCAGTTGGACCAGCACCATTAGATGAAAATGCTATCTTTTTTCCATTGGATAGTTTTAGCCCCTTTGTCAAAGATCAAGTGACCATATGTATGTGGATTTATTTCTGGATCTCTAATTCTATTCCATTGATCTACCTTTCTGTCTCTGTACCAATACCAAACAGTTTTTACCATGATTGATCTGTAATACAGTTTGAGGTCAGGGATGTTGATTCCCACAGAAATTCTTTTATTGTTAAGAATGGTTTTCACTGTCCTGAGTTTTTTGTTATTCCGAATGAATTTGCAAATTTGTCTTTCCAGCTCTATGAAGAATTGAGTTGAAGTTTTAATGGGAATGGCACTGAATTTGTAAATTCTTTTTGGCAAGATGACCATTTTTACTATATTAATCCTGTCAATCTATAAGCATGAGAGATCTTTCCATCTTCTGAGATCTTCAACTTCCTTCTTCAGAGACTTGAAGTTCTTGTCATATAGATTCTTTACTTGCTTGGTAAGGGTCACACCAAGGTATTTTATATTATTTGGGACTATTATGAAGGGTGTCATTTTCCTAATTTCTTTCTCAGCATGTTTATTCTTTGAGTAGAGAAAGGCTACTAATTTTTTTATTTAATTTTATTTCCAGACACTTGGCTGAAGTTGCTTATCAGCTCTAGGAGTTCTCTGTTGGAATTTTTGGGGACACTTAAGTATACAATCATGTCATTAAAGTATCAAATAGTGATATTTTTACTTCTTCCTTTCCAATTTGTATCTCTTTGACCTCCTTTTTGACCTCCAGTCTAATTGCTCTGGCTAGGATTTCAAGTACTATATTGAATAGGTAGGGAGAGAGTGGACATCTTTGTCTAGTCCCTGATTTTAGTGGAATTGATTCAAGTTTTTCACCATTTAGTTTGATGTTGGCTACTGGTTTGCTGTATATTGCTTTTACTGTGTTTATGTATGGACCTTGAATTCCTGATCTTTCCAAGATTTTTAACATGAAGGAGTACAGAATTTTGTCAAATGCTTTCTCAGCATCTAATGAGATGATCATGTGATTTTTTTCTTTGAGTTTGTTTATATAGTGTATTACATTGATAGATTTCTGCTTATTAAATCATCCCTGGGATTAAGCCTACTTAACGGTGATGGATAGTTTTGTTGTGTTCTTGGATTGGTTTATTAAGTATTTTTGCATTGATATTCATAAGAGAAATTGGTATGAAGTTTATTTTCTTTGTTGGGTGTTTGTGTGGTTTAGGTGTAAGCATAATTGTAGCTTCATATAAGGAATTGGATATTGTTCATTCTGTTTATGTTTTGTGGAATAGTTTGGAGAGTATTGGTATTAAGTCTTCTGTGAAGGTCTGATAGAATTCTGTACTAAACCCATTTGGTCCTGGACTCTTCTTGGTTTGGAGACTTCTGATGACTGCTTCTATTTCTTTAGGGGTTAAGGGATTGTTAAATGGTTTGTCTGATCCTGATTTAACTTTGGTACCAGGTATCTTTCTAGAAAATTGTCCATTTCGTCCAGATTTGCCAGTTTTGTTGAGTATGGGCTTCTGTAGTAGGATCTGTTTTTTTTTTTTTTTTTTTTTAATTTCTACAGTTTCTGTTGTTATGTCTCCCTTTTCATTTCTGCTTTTGTTAATTTTGATACTGTCTCTGTGCCCTTTGGTTAGTCTGGCTAAGTGTTTATCAATCTTGTTGATTTTCTGAAGAACCAACTCATAGTTTTATTGAGTATTTGTATAGTTCTTTATGTTTTTACCTGGTTGATTTCATCCCTGAGTTTGATTATTCCCTACCATCTACTCTTCTTGGGTGCATTTGCTTCTTCTTGTTCTAGTTTTTAACTGAGCTATCAAACTGCTATTTTATGCTCTCTCTAGTTTTTTTTTGGAGGTACTTAGAGCTATGAGTTTTCCTTTTAGTACTGCTTTCATTGTGTCTTATAATTTTGGGTATATTGTACCTTCATTTTTATTAAATTCTAAAAAGTCTTTAATTTTTTGCTTCTTCCTGGACCAAGTTATCACTAAGTAGAACTTTCTATCATATTTGTTGTTATTGAAACCCAGTCTTAGTCTGTGGTGATCTGATAAAATGCATGGGATTGTTTCAATCTTCTTGTATTTGTTGAGCCCTCTTTTATGACCAATTATATGGTCCATTTTGCAGAAGGTACTATGAGGTGCTGAGAAGGTATATTCTTTTGTTTTAGGATAAAATGTTCTATAGATATCTGTTAAATCCATTTGGTTCATAACTTTCATTAGTTTTACTGTATCTCTGTTTAGTTTCTGTTTCCATGATCTGTCCATTGATGAGTGTGAGGTGTTGAAGTCTCCCACTATTATTATGTGAGGTACAATGTGAGCTTTGAGCTTTAGTATGGTTTCTCATATGAATGTCGGTGTCCTTGCATTTGGAGCATAGATATTCAGAATTGAGATTTTATCTCAGTGATTTTTCCTTTAAAGAGTATGAAGTGTCCTTTTTTATTTTTTATTTTTTGATAACTTTTGGTTGAAAGTCAATTTTATTTGATATTAGAATGGCTACTCCAGCTTTTATTTTTTGGGGGGGGAATCATTTGCTTAGGAAATTTTTTCCCAGCCTTTTACTCTGTGGTAGTGTTTGTCTTTGTCACTGAGGTGTGTTTCCAGTATGCAGCAAAATGTTGGGTCCTCCTTATGTATCCAGTCTGTTAGTCTGTGTTTTTTATTGGAGAATTGAATACATTGATGTTGAGAGATATTAGAAACCAGTCATTGTTGTTTCTTGTTATTTTTGTTGTCAGAGGTAGAATTATGTTTGTGTTGCTGTCTTCTTTTGGGTTAGTTGAAAGAAGATTATGTTGTTGCTTTTTCTAGGGTTTGGTTTCCCTCCTTATGTTATTCTATTATTCTTTGTAGGGCTGGATTTGGGGAAAGATATTGTATAAATTTGGTTTTGTCATGGATTATCTTGGTTTCTCCATTTATGTTAATTGAAAGTTTTGCTAGATATAGTAGCCTGGGCTGGGATTTTTGGTCTTTTCTGATCTGTATGACATCTGCCCAGGATCTTCTAGCTTTCATAGTCCCTGTTGAGAAATCTGATGTGATTCTGATAGATCTGTCTTTGTATGTTATTTGACCTTTTTCTCTTACTGCTTGTAATATTCTTTCTTTGTTTTGTGCATTTGGTGTTTTGACTATTATGTGATGTGAGGAATTTCTTTTTTGATCCAATCCATTCGGAGTTCTGTAGGCATCTTGAACGTTTGTGGGCATCTCTTTTGTTAAGTTAGGAAAGTTTTTTTTATAATTTTGTTGAAGATATTTACTGACCCTTTAAGTTGGGAATCTTCCCTCTCTTCTATACCTATTATCCTCAGATTTGATCTTCTCATTGTGTCCTGGATTTCCTGGATGTTTTTGGGTTAGAAGCTTTTTGCATTTTTCATTTTATTTAATTGTGTCAATGTTTTCTATGGTGTCTTCTGCCCCTGAGATTCTCTCTTTTATCTCTTGTATTCTTTTGGTGATGCTTGTGTCTGATCTCTTTCCTAGGTTTTCTATCTTCAGGGTTGTCTCCCTTTGTGATTTCATTATTGTTTCTATTTTTGTTTATAGATTCTGGATAGTTTTGTTCAAATTCTTCACCTGTTTGCTCATGGTTTTTTTTTGTAATTCTCTAAGGGCTTCTACCTGTTTACCCATGTTGTCCTGTAGTTTTTAAAGGGAGTTATTTAAGAACTTCTTAAAGTCATCTAACATCATCATGAGTTGTGATTTTAAATCAGAATCTTGCTTTTCTGGTGTGTTGAGGCATTCAGGGCTTGCTGTGGAGGGGGAACTGGATTGTGATGATGTCACATTGCCTTAGTTTCTGTTGCTTAGGTTCTTGGACTTGCCTCTCACCATCTGCTTATCTCTGGTGTTAGCTGTTCTTGCTGATTCTGACAATGACTTGACCCTCCTGTGCTCTCAGGCATTTCAGTACTTCTGGGGGACCAGCTCACTCCCTGGGGGTCTGGGTATAGAGATCTGTAGCACAGGGTCAGCTCCTGGTGCATGCAGAAACTGGAAGGATCCTGTCCCAGACTGCTCCTTGGTTCCAGTGTCCTGAGTGCTCTGGGTAGGTTCCTCTTGGGACAGGAATTTGAGCAAGATTGGTGGTCTCACCTATGCTCTCAGATGTGTCAACATCTCTGTGAGACTGGCTCTCTCCCAGTGGTGTCTGGGTACAAAGTGCTCTGGCACCAGGTCAGTTCCAGGTGCAGGTAAAAACCGGAAGGGTCCTATCCATGCATTGTGTTCTTAAGAAGTGAGTTTTGCTAGAATTAGATCCAAGTGAAGTGTTTGACTTCAAGCAGATACAGTTCGAAACCTTTCAGCATTGCTTGTGGAGTCAGAGAACCTGTGCAGGCTTGAGTTGTAGAACAGTGAGGAATCTAAGTAAGTATCAGGGATACCCCAATGTTAGTAATGCTAGCCATGGGGTGGCGGGGGTTGACATCATCAAATGCTCGCACAGTCCTGCCCTGTAGAAGGTGGAGTCTACTTGCTTCTGACTTAGACAAAACTGGATGTCTTCTCATCCACATCTCTTTGAGCTCAGCTGGCCTCTTTTCCCTCTGTGATGATCTGCCTACACATTCTCAGAAACTGTGTGGCTAGAGAGACATGTCTTTGGTATGATGGCGCCAAGAGTGTAGTAACCCTTGAATCTAGACAGCTGTTCAAATGCAGATTCCGACCCAGCAGACTGGTGTTGTACAAAACCTGTGCAGTCCTCACAAGCTTGCAGACGATGCTGTTTAGTGACCCCCACTTTGGGTTGCAAGAAGGTAGAGGTTGCCTGCTCCATCTCTCCACCTTGTCTTGTCTGGGGGCCCAAGCTACTTAGAGAAACAGTGGGAATGGTGTTCGCAATGCGAGCACATGAGTGAGTGACATCAGTCATTCAGATCAGTCATGATGCAACAGGAAGCTTGGCATCCTCCAACAGTTTTCTCACAGTGCTTAAAATTCTCTTTGCTTCTCTGTAAACTCTCTAATGCTTGTGTTATGTGCTGCTCTGTGGCTGAGCCATTACTTCCACAGGCTCCTTCCTGGAATTGTTAAACCCGGTTTGCTTCAGCCAGCCCCTGTCTTGTCTGTGCATCGAAATCATGTGAAAGGCTCTGAGTATTGCCAGTTCTCTGCCTAGGCTAAAGGCTACTTGATCATAATCTGTAGATGTGGGACTCAGTTATTGGTATTTTCTAAAGTGTTCAGCATGATTTTAATAAACAACCAAGGTTGAGACCCACTGGTCTGTCACTTAACCCCCTCTCTAAATATAGGATACATGGGACAGGCATGACCTCTCCAACTGATTTCTTTTCTAGTTATCATTCTTTCGGTCAGCTTTTACTGAACATCTGCTTTATTCTAGTCTATGAGCTGCATGCTGGGAGCAGGTTGTGAAGGTAAGGAGGTACAGTTGGTCAAACCTGTGTGTAGAAGCGAGTCAGTGCCTGCCACCAGGCTTCCTTGCATCTCTCCTATCCTGCTCTATGTTCTGATTCCTCATCTCTGACGTGACTATATAGTCTCCTGGCACTGGAATTACTATGGTAACATCTTCCCTCTTCCAGTCCCTGAAGAAAGCCCTGCTTTGGTTGTTTTTGGCTTCTTGGAAGAACTGCAAGGATTATTTGTGCATTGAGCCTTCTATTGGTGTCCCCCATTATGACCACTACTATTCTATATACTCAGAAATGCAACTTCACATCCTGAGTCTGGGCTGGCACTATGACACAGGGTTTGGCAAGAGAGGTCTCTGCTGAGGTTGCACTCCAAGGCCCTCAATAATGCCGGAAATAAGATGAGGTTGTTTCTAGGAAACCTCTTGCTATAACCACTCCTTCCTCATAGAAAGAAAAATCTCCTGAGAAGAAATGGCCAGAAAGTATTAGAGGAGATCAAGAGAAAGTAATGTCTCTCTACATTTGAGAATTGAGTCTTCTCTTTTCAAGAAATGTTGCAGTGGGTCTATAAATCCCTGTCCTGGCTAATTTTATGTCACCTTGACACAAGCTAGGGTCATCTGCAAAGTGGGAACCTTAACTGAGAAATGTCTCTGATTATTCCGGTAGGCAAGTCTGTGTGGCAGACTTATTAATGATTGATGTAAGGAGACCCAGCATCTCTGGTCTGGTGGTCCTGAGTTCTATAAGAAAGCAAACTGAGAAAGCCATGAGGCGCAAGCCAGTGAGCAGCATCCCTCCATCCCCTCTGTTTCAGTTCCTGCCTCCAGGATTCCTGCTTTGAGTTCTAGCCCTGACTTTCATTAAAGATAAGGTATGGCTGATCAGGATGTGTAAGCCAAATAATGAACCCTTTCCTCTCCAAGTTGCTTTTGGTCGTGGTCTTTACAACAGTGATAGAAAGCTAAGAAGAGAAATTCCCATAGGTCAAAGTGAAATCATTTGTGAGAAGGAAGGTTCTGATGGGAAATTAGTCATATATAGTTTGGATATAGTTCAAGAGATTCATTTTCATTTAATATTAGGCTATTGATGGCTTTCTCATATTTGGGGTGGTTTTCAAGATAGGGTTTCTTTGTGTAGCCCTGGCTGTCCTGAAACTCACTCTCTAGATCTGTCTGCCTCTGTCTCCTGGGTGCTGGGACTAAAGATGTGTTCCACTGCACCTGGCTTTGTTTTTCTTTTTAAGATCTTGTTAAGTGTGAAATTTGATAAGTATGCATGCATGTATGTATGTACAGATCACATTTAAGTATACAGCAGGTTTGGGAAATAGAACCATAACACTTCAGGGTCAAAATATGTTTGCCAAGTTGAACTTGGGAATTTTTTAATGTGGGAATGATATCAAAGAGTATGGGTTCTGTTGAAGTTAACCCTTGATTCCCAACTAAAATGCTGAGTTTGTACTGTCCTTACAGAAGGCACAGTAGAGTATCTACTTCTCAGACTCCCACTGGTTAAACTGGGCATTTTAGCTGAGTTGAAAGCAAGCCACTAAAACAGATCATAAGATGCGGGCTTTTCCCAGATTATACAGCTGCTTGTGTGATAGTGAAAACATGTCTGGATGGTGGCTGAGCTATGACCTACTTCTCGGCTCTTTGCCCTTCAGGTTCAAGAGTGGGCTATGAAAAACAGAGTCCTGATCTACCACCATTCAGAGCATCTATAACAAACCAATGAGCTTCCTTCTGAACCAGTGAGCTCCCGTTGGTATTCAAGAACCCCATAGACCTGGCCCCAAAGTGTTCTCTGATTGTACCTTTTTCTAGGTGTCTAGGAGAGCCTTTCATCTCGGCTCACTGTCTCTTCTGGGCACAGTCCTTCAACTTCACGTCTGCCTTTAAAAACTACCCAGGCCAGGAGAGGCAGTGCAGAGGCAAGGCAGGCAGATCTCTGCCAGTTAGAGGCCAGCCTGCTCTATGGAATGAGTTCCAAGACAGCCAGGACTGTGACGCAGAGAAAACCCATCTCAAAAACAAAAACAAAACAAACTACAAAAACAAAACAGATAAGCAAAAACAAAATCCTTCTCAGGTGCGTCAGATGACAGGGTGGCTCAGAACCAGCTCCACCAGAACCTCTTGACTTTATTTCTTGTCCATTTGGTGCCAGCCTCGCTACCACAATAAATAATCACCCTTGAACTTGTGCTAGCAAATGATTATTAATCAATAATGAATAATGCTGTGAAGAAAGGACACACACTGGAGCCAAACACACCCTTAAAATGCTTGCTCTTGGGAAAGTCACGTGGTTTTTATGAATTTTTAACTTTGTCATTTGTAGGAAGTGCCCCATTATGTATGTGAAACTCCCAGAAGAGGGTTTGTGAGAGGTCACAGATCCATGTCCTCAACAAGGGGCAGTTCGCACTGCTACACAGCTTAACCCTTTCCCTACCAGACCTCTTACTGTCTACAGTGCTTTCTGAACTGAATGGAAGCAACCCACATGGTTGGCATCTGCTGCATTGATCTTACTGAGCTATTAGCTTTTCAACATCTGCTTTGAGTTTCAGAAAGAAATTTCCATTTTTAGGCAACAGCAGCGTTTTCGAGTCACATTTCAAAATGCCTCAATCCTGCAGTGATTAGAACTTCTGTTTGATAGACTTCCAGTCAGCAAAACCACAGAGAACAGCCCAGCCCATGTTGGATCCTGCACTCAAATGTTTAAGTAGAAGCAATAATGAAGCTTGAAGGAGCTTTTAATTACCCACAATTCCTGGAGGCAGGGGAGGCACGGGCCATAGAAACAGTGATTTCTTTCACGGTCTGCTGTGTCAAACCACGCATGCCCACTTGGTGCATTTTTATGACAGTTATTGATTCCTTTTAATCCCAGTTCTTGCAGAATTCCTGCAAAACAGCAACCAGTGATTTCCCTGTAGTTTCTGGATCTTTTAAAAGATTTATTTTCGTTTCATGTGTAGGGGCATTTTGCCTGCATGTGGACAGTACTCCTCAGTGCTAAGTTGTCTCTCCAGCCCCTTCTGGATTATTTTCTGTAGATAGCACAATTTTTAAGTCACCAGGCTTCCTGAATATTCTAAGTATCCATTTCCCTTCTGAGCTTACAGGGAGCAGTGGGGGCAGATGCAGAGGTCAGAGACTCAACTTCCAGAGGAAACCTCTCCCTGTCAGAAATACAATCAAGCAGCCATAGAATAGCAAATCAAGCAGGTTAATTGTAAGGCATAATTTAGGTTAATTTTTGTTTCAAGATGAATAACTCAATTCATTCCATCAAGACGGAAAAGAAAAATTAAGGAAACGGGAACAGAGTGGTCAGGATCTCAAAGCTGGAAGAAACCACCTCGTTTCTATACATACAATATTTCAGCACCAAGGGCAGAACCTTGCTCACCAGGGATTCCCACTGAATGCAGTTAATGAAATGCTTTTTTTTTCCCTTCTTTTTCTTTTTTAATCCTTTTTTTTTTCCAGGAGTGTGGGGTTGGTGGGTCTTCATGTACCTTTTTGTTGTTTTGAAATGTGTGGGAGGTCTGTCTGTCTATCTGTTTGTTTGTTTGAGATAGGGTCTCTGAATGTAGCCCAAGTTTGCCTGAGACTCTGGATTCTTCTGCCTCAGCTTCTCAGGTCCTGAAGTTACAGGTGTACACTACCACACTCAGCTCATGATTTTGTTTGGCTTGGTTTGGTTTGGTTTGGTTTGGTTTGGTTTGGTTTGGCAAGTATTTTGAGACAATGTCTCACATACTCCAAACTGGGTCAAACTCACTGTATAGCCAAAGCTAGCCTGATGCCTAACTGTCTTGCCCACTTCCTGAATGCTGGCAAAGTTTTTAATGTGAACTTTTACTCAGAAGCCAAGATCCTGGTACAAGCTTGTAAGCCCTGCACTGGGATGGCAGAATCCAAGTCATCCGTGGCTACATACTGAGTTAGAAGCAAGCCTAGAGAAGCAAGCCTAGAGAAGCAAACCTAGGCTACTTGAGACCGAATCTCAAAAGAATAAACAAATTCCACTCAGAAGACTATACATTTGTAAACATGCTTAGAGTGTGTTCTATGTCAGAACTTGGTTTGATATGGAAAGACCCAGTAGCTATTACAGCACCCAGACATCATCGGTTGTTCCAAAGGCTTCCCTTCCCCTGGCCCCCAGAAACTCCTCCTTCCTCTGCATTCCAGCCTAACACAACACCCTTCATGTGCTTTGGGGGGTGAGATGCGCATGTTTGTGTGTGTGTGTGTGTGTATGTATGTGTGTGTGTATGTGTGTGTATATGTGTGTGTGTGTGTTGATATAGGTGAACATACACGTGAGTGCATATGTGTGTATGTGGTGACCAGAGGTCACCCTCGGATGTTGTTCTATAGGTGTATCCACGTTCTCAGGGTCACTCCTAGGTCCCCAAGGACAGCAAGCACTCCGCTGACTGAGCTATCCACCCCCCACCCCCCCACCCCTGCCCCACACCAGTTTTCTTCTCTTTTTAACATGGAGAAAGAAATAAAAATCTTCTCTGCCCCCAAATCAAATTGTTGGGGAAAGAAAAGGGGTCAACAGGAACCAGGAAGAATAAATGTAAAGGAGTTCAGAGAGTCCATTCTTATTCCGAAAATACACAATTCAAAGGAAGGGTCAAGAAAAACAGGGAAATAAATGCTGTTACAGAGCTGTGTGCCAGCCATGCAGGAGCCAGGGCTGGGAAGAACTGCCCCCAAAGGAAGGTTTGACAAGAAGCTGACCGCAGAGAAGACACTAAGTACTGGGGAGTGTGAAAGGCAGGGATGCTGTGGGAGAAATGCATATGTTTGGAAAATTCTGGAAACACCTTATAGGACTAAAAAGCTGGGAGTGTGGTGGAAGAATTGGGCTAAATCAGACCATCAAGGGCCAGACCCAAGAGAAGACTGTTCTGTGAGAGTGGGAATCCTCTCATGGGTCCATCCAGGATCTGACCACATGAATGGTTTAGAAACACCAGGGGCTGGCTCCGAAGTTTAGAGCAGAGGTTAAGAAGCTAAATCCAGTTCCCAGCATCCATATCAGATGGCTTATACCACCTGTAACTACAGCTCCAGAGGATCTGACACCCCCTTCTGACCTACACACACACACACACACACACAGAGAGAGAGAGAGAGAGAGAGAGAGAGGCTGGGAATAGGGGAAGGATGGGAGAGAGAACAGGCAGGACACCTCTCCTTACAACCTTACAGGATGTTCCATCATACAGCTGGTAGGCAGAATTTGCTGGCCTGGGTTTCATTTGCAGCTTACCTGTGTTTTCCATTTGGATTGTGTCTCTCCAGATTCCTCCAAGAAGATAAAAGATGTGTTAGCTGAGTTTAATGAAGGTGGAAGCCTCAAGCAATATGACCCACACAAGGTAAGAATGTCTCCATTTCAAGTCTTTTAAATCTGTGCGCCAGCCTTTCCTGCCGGTCTTCAATTTCCTTGAAGACCTAGCTGAGACCTTGGTTCTGCACCACCCCCTCCCACACCCACCCTGCCCTCTGCCCCCCCACCCCATTCTCCCATCCCCCACCCACTCTCCCATCCCCCAACCTCCAGCCCCCCACCCCGTCTCAAGCAAGCCACTCACACCATCTGCATCTGCCATTCTGTTCACACACCCACGTTGTCCCACAAGACTCCATCTTGCTTCTTTTGCTTATGGTTCTTGCTCCTCCCCCTCTTTCCATCCTCGGTTAATAACTGAGAAAACAGAAACCAAACTCCTGGGCAGGCTCTGTCACCTGTGTGTCCTGTGCTGTCACTGTGGGTGAGCTGTCTGTGCTCTGATCTGACTCTAATTCTGCTCTTTCTGTGTCTAGATTATTGGTGGGCATTGCTGAATCAAGAACCCTGCCCCTTCTCCCTGTCCCTGTATTTTCCCCAGCAGTCTGCCTGTACCCGTTACATTCTTCCCAATGACATGAGGGTATTATTTTCCCTCTATTAAAATATTTTATGTGTCCGTATGCACTGCCTCCAGATTCTCTTTGGCTTTCTCCAGACTCCTTCAAGCAGTGTGTGCCACCAATCCCTCCACTTGTCCCACTAGTGAAGATGCCATGTGACTGAACCCCACAGTGGAGCTATTCAGTGGCATTGGATGCAGCTTGTCAAATCCTCCTTCATCTTCGTCATTGGATTCCAGGACACCACACTCTTAGGCTTTTCTTTCCCTTCTGCCCTTGACACTTCCACTTGAAAATTAGATGTCTCAAACTTACCAGGAGCTAAACTGATGTCTCCTGTCTTCTCCTGTAAAACACGTTTCTCCAGCAGTCAGTCCATGGCAACTCGATTAGCAATAGGCTAATAACCTGAGCTATTAACCCGAAAGTACGTAATCATCATCCACATCTCACCGCCTGCCTGCTTCCATGACCATCAGCACCCTCTGTTCAGACCTGGTGATGTCCCAACAGGGCTCTCCCTCTCTTCTCCGGACCCTGAAGGGCACATGCTCTGCACCATCTGGTAGACCTTCTCTTTTCTCCAGCTTTACTTTTGGCTACTCCCTGTTCCTCAGTCCCTCCGGCCATATTAACTTCCTTGATGCTCTTGCACAAGCTGGTGCCCTGTAACCTCGGCCCTACCTCCCTTGTCCTTCCTCTCCTGGGCTGTCCTCTGACACACCCACACTCTCTTTCTTCCTCCTTCACACTTTCTACCCTACTGGTTTGCTCTGTTTTCTCAGTGCTCCACGCCATCTGTCATGCGAATTCACTTAATAAAGTCCATCTCTCTCACTGGAATATACTTGCTCACCACTTCTGTCTCCAGAACCCAGGAGAGTGTTTGGCTCCTAGCAAGCATTTGACAAGTATTTTTTGAGTGAGTAGATGAATTGGAAGCCTCTTCCCATAGTGAAGTTCAAGGTTAACATGTCTTGGGTATGCAGGCACTATACAGGACTCTGCAGAGGACACAAAGATCGTGAAGCCTGGTGTCTACCTGTGCTGGCAGGGTTAAGTTTGAGTCTTGGTCCTTGAGTCATGTTGTTTTAGACTAGCCTTTGACCTCAGCCACCTATGAATGTGGTCCTCTATGATGTTTGACTGAATTTTATCTGTGAACTGAAGCTGAGAATATTGAAAGTTTGGAGACAGTTGGTGAGTGAAATGAAAGAGGAAAATGTAAAACACTGAATACTTTACGGGGACATTTTATCACTTCATGTCTATCCTGGTCCCCAAACTGTCTTATGCCCTCCTTCCTTTCCTCTTTCTGTTCCTGGCTCATTTTATGGACACTTACTGGAAAGATAAAGTAACAGCTCAGCAGAACTAACTAGGGAAGAGGCTGGCTGTGTTCTTATATTCAGTCGACAAACCTGAGCCAAGGTTTTCTCCTCTGGCTGCCAGGAACGAATCCACAGAGACTGTGCTCTCCTGGTGTACCTGAGAAGGAACTGGCCTAAAACACCAATCACTGGGAGAAAGAAGTGGGAGGGTGGCTGGTGGAACAGAAAGGGACCACACCTCTTCAAAAAGCATTCCTGAGGAGAAGCCATGCAGAGCGCCAAAGAACTGGATGCCCCACACCTCCTGCCTCCAACTTCAAAGCCAGGGAACAAAGGCTGGCGGGGGCTGGTAATCAGCCTGTCTGCCTGGGGGTTGATGTGTGGGAGGGAAATGATTTGGTCAGGGGCACCACAGGGTGTGAAGGCCAACAGGAGCTGTGAGAAGCTGGGAGCTTGTCTATCACGGAGTGTGCAGCCGCCCTCACACCCCTCTGGGTTGGCCCTCTCTCCTTGCATGCCTGGCCCTGCATCATCCCCAGGAGAGCTCTCTCTCACACAAGTGAGCTTGACTTCCGGTAGGTGTAATGTCACGCCAATGTGGTTGGAGAAACAACGAGGGTGCCATTTCTCTTGAGCTTGACGGCTTCCTGATGCTAAACTGTCTTCATGAGAAAGGAGTTAGCTGTGGGCAGGGGCAGGTTGCTGGAGAAGCCTGGACAGGAATGGAAATGTGCAAGGTAGCAGATCTGGCCATGATGAACGCACCCTTGCCTTCATAGCTGAGCGATCCTCTGGCGAGAAGAGCATCATGACATAGCGAGGGAAAAGCCCAGCAGAGCAAGCACAGGTACTCAGAGGTACTCAGAGGTACTCAGTGGTACTCAGTGGTACTCAGAGGTACTCAGTGGTACTCAGTGGTACTCAGTGGTACTCAGACATGGGGCACGAGTTCTAGCCCGGCAGTGTGTGTGACAGCTGGGAGCAGGCTTCCAGGAAGTGGGTTATAGCCTGAGCTCGCACCGTTGTCCCATGTCTGATACACAGCTTCTCTCTCTGGCTTCTCTCCTCCCTCGAGACCCGGATCAGAATTAAAAGGCCCTCTCCAAACAGGTTTCAGCAATAGCAGCTGCCTGGCTTTTCTCATGGATTTCTGAGAGAACATGAAGGTGTTGGTCGTTTACCATCGAGCCTCCTATTGGCTGGTGTCTAGTTTGGGCATAATACTCAACTTCTCCCTACCCGGTCACCCAGTAAACACCATCCAAGCAGTCACTGTTCTTGAGTGGTGCTTGTGTGGAACTGTTTAACCTGTATCTCACCTTTGGAGGAGAGCACAATCACTCTTCCTTGCTCACCGCCCTGCTTGGAGGGAGGAGCTGGGAGTGCTCCACCAGCCCAGGGACCTGTGACAAAAACAGCAGAGTCCCAAAATCTGGCTTCTGGTTACTCCTGCCTCTAGTGGACTGGGACAAGTCACTAAATGTCCCAAGCACTCAGGGCATAAGAAGACCCAGGTCATCTGAGGATTTCTGATAGGAACGTTCTGCGTTGGTTCTAAGCCATTCCGTTTTCCAGAGGATGCTGGAGTTGGATTGTGACTTTGCTTGTCGTAATTTTCTAAGGTCCCTGAGACCTGTTCCGCTGCTGCACTTGGCACTGCTGGTTGTGCATTACCTTTACATGTGTATCTAGAACACTGAGTCTGTCTCTGTCTCTGTCTCTCTCTCTCTCTCTCTCTCTCTCTGCCCTCCCTCTCTCACTCTCACTCTCCCTCCGTCTTTCTCTCCCTCTCTCTTCCCCCTCTCTATCTTTTGTCTCTCTGTGTGTCTCTCTGTCTCAACTTCTTTCTCCCTCTCCCTATCTCTCTGTGTGTACATGTCTCTCTGTCTTTCTATCTGTCTCTACTCCTCTCTTTCTCTCTCTCTCTTCCCCCTTCCCTCCATCTCCTCCCATATATCCATATTTAGATTCCACATCCTATGTGTGCGTCATTCCAGCAGGCCATTCCTTTGATGTACCAATTTCTGAAGCCAATATCTATCAGGAAATATTTGGATGAATGGTTCAGGAGACAAAAAAATGAAATGAGACATTCTCATTATCACCCAGGAGCTCTGAGTGTAGTCAGAGAACATGTTACAGCAACTGGCTATGTTAATCCAGAACAGCATCCACGAGTTTCACAAGACAGGTACCAAAGTGCACATTAAGGAAATCCGGATGCACGAAATCCCACCAGGTTTCAGGCAGAGGTGACACCTGGATTGGGCTTTGAAGCTAGAATTTTAAACAATTAAACAAGGAGTTGAGTTGTGGAGCTTTCTCAGGAAAAACTAGAGGAGCGTGTGGACAGGATATGGAGCTGAACATAACAGATAACAAGAGGAAATGGCAGGTGGGCAGGGAGTTTGAAATAACTCCACAGTTAAGCTGGAATGGAATTATAGACAAGGTTCTGAATTCCAAAGGTCCCAGAAAATGCATAAACATCTAGGATGACAAACTGGACTATATTAACGTTACTTACCTATCAATATATATTTGATCTTCTATTTCTATCCCCTTGGGTTTACCTGAGCTTCTTTTCTGTATGCATGTTATATATACAGGAGATCAGTCATACAGCGTGTGGGTCATATAATACAGGAGATTGGTCATGCAGCATGTATGTCGTATAATACAGATCAGCCGTGCAGTGTGTTCAGTCGTGCAGCGTGCTCAGTTGTGTAGCATGCTCAGTCGTGCAGCGTGCTCAGCTGTGCAGAAGCAGCTCCCAGCTCTCCCGCGGGCAATCAGAAGCCATGGAGCCTGTGAGTAGGAGCTCAATCTTCTCACAGTTGTGCTTTGGAAAAATGAACCTGACAGGGCTGAGCACAGCAGATGGGAGGAGCCACAGAGGAAATGGGAGCACGGAGAGCAGGAGGAGCAACAGGAAGAAGTGGGAAACTGGATGCCTTCAGTGGTGTTGCAGGACTGGAGGGATGGCTCTGTGTTTAGAGCACTTGTTGGACCCAGGCTTAAGTCTCAGCTTCCATGTGGTGGTCCAGGACCATCTGTAACTTATTACTCCAGACCCAGGATATCTGATGCCTTCTTCTTAGCAGTCAGGAGGAAGGCCCCAGCTAAGGAGGATGCCAGAGAGGCTTCGAGTGTGAGATCTTCTGGCCAGGCTCTTATATCTGCTGAAGTTCTTGAGCATCACGTGCCTGAGAGCAGAGGTAGGGCTTGGCTGAGTGGCCTGGCCACAGCACGCCCACACATCTCCCCAGGGGATTCCATGTCCACCACAGAGGGACTCTCCACACCATGCTTGGTTTTGTCCTTAACAGCGTGAGAACAGAACTAGCCTAGATGTCCACCAACAAAAGAATGGATAATGAAAACATGGTCTCTGTGAACAACTGAATTTTACTCTGCTGTAAAGAAAAGTGATGTTATAAAACCTATAGGAAAACAGATGAATCTGGAAATATTATATTATGTGAGGTAAACCCGACTCAGAAAGACAAAAAATATATTATACATTCTCTCTTGTACTCAGATCCAAACTTTCAGTGTTTATGTGTGTGAAATGAGAGATTATGAGGTTGGTTATAGACCATGAAACAAGATTGGAGATCTTAAGAGGAGAACAAGAAGTGTTGAAAGAGAAAGGAGAAGAAAGGTTTCACATGTCATGGAAGCACAGAGGAGGGGAGGGAGCACACGCAAGGAGGACAGGGATGAGAGAGATGAGAGAGGGACAAAGAACAATAAAAACCAGTTTTGTTTGAAAAAAACCAGGTGGTGATGGCACAGGCCTTTGATCCCAGCCTCTCGGAAGGCAGAGGCAGGCAAATCTCTGAGTCTGAGGCTAGCCTGGTCTACAGAGTGAGTTCCAGGACAGCCAGAGCAACATAGTAAAACCCTATGTCAAATAAAAGAAAAATGTCACAATGAAACCTAATTCTTTATATACTAATTACAAGCAAGCAGTAAAAGATGAATCTACTCAGACATATCCAGCCTGCTGTTTTGTTCTCCCCAGTAGACATATGCTCTGGAGGACTTCACGCTGGTGGCCGGCCTTAGACCAACTTGGGTCACCTTTTGGATTTGTTGGTTTTATTTGGTTTTGGTTTTGGTTTTCTTCCCATCATATTCTACTAGAGTTTGTTTAGCTAACCTTTTTGTTATGTTTTGGGCTTTGAGACAGGAAATTTCTACCAAGTCCTGGCTGTCCTGGAACTCACTATGTAGACTAGGCTGGCCTTGAACTCACAGAGATCGGCTGCGTCTGCCTCCCACGAGCTGGGATCAAAGGTGTGCACTGCCACAGCCAGCCGTTGAACTTTCATTTTAATACTTTTTTCCGAAACACTTCATCCTGATAGTTTCTATCTGGTGCTATCTCAAAACTGTAGTTTAAACTGGTACTTGTCAGTTAAAATAATAATAATATTAAAATAATAATAATAAGATATTGCAAATAAGTTTGGAAACAAAAGAATTAAAAGCAAGGTCATTAGCAGAAATTCAGCTGAATCAAAATAAGGAATGAGGAATATCAGAATAAAATCATGCTGTAGGAATCCACCTCAAGAGAGAGGGTAAAACCCTTCAGAGAGCTGGGTTAAAGACATCCACAAAGGAGCTGAAAATCATGGTCAGGACCTCCAAGGAAGCAAGTTCGCAGGCAAGAGGCAGGAACCCCAACAGAACAGAGTTCAGGGCAAAAGAAAGGCCAGTGCCGGTTAAAGGTGAAAAGAGGAAAGATTCCCTTAGAACTGAGTGCTTGCTGGTAGAAGACAATCAAACGACGGAAGACGCCATCAGAGGCCTGGAAAGGAGAGGAGGAAGAGACTTTGATGCTGTGTCCTGGGAAGGAGCAGACGACACTGGCAGACAGTGGTCTGGGTAATGATACTGTAGCTAGACAGAGACCTGAAGTGGAAACGGTGGGGTTCTTTGAAAAGTCAGTTCTGTGGGGTGGTGTTTTGCTGGGGCAAGCACGTGAAGGAAGGGGTGTTTTCCTGAAGCCGACACAGGTGAAAACATGTTCTCCTAAGGCAAGCATGTGAAAGGGCACGTGATGAAGAATTCTTCGCTAACGACACACATGTATTGGTCCGCCTTACATTGTGTAGCTAGGCTCCTTTCGTCAAGACTCCATGGAGTCTTCGGGTAGTGTGCTGGCAGCTCAGGCTGATTGGCAGAGTGATGTCAGCTGAGACAAGACAGAAGGCGAGGCTAGACCCGTGGAGGACACGTGGTGTTTGGAGGGCGTATAACTAGGAATCACAGTGTCAGAGGCTGAGTTTGACTTGCTTACGTAGCTAAGTACTTCTTGGTCTCGAGGCTGATTTTTGTTACATTGAGAGGCACAGCTGAGAACTTTTCCTGCTGTTCCTGGTGGTCCTGCTCTCTCCTGCTGACTTGTGCTGATTCAGCTGAGGCCTGCCGGTGCCTGCTAAGTTTTTACTCCGCTGCTGATACACCAAACAGAACTGCAAGTATATCCGAGGACTGTTAGCGAGTAGCTGCCATTGCTGACAACTGAATTACTGATTTTCTGACAACACAGATGAGATTTGCTCCCAAGAACCATTTCTAAATAGGTCCACTTCCCCTGTATCCTTTCTTTTCTGCTACCTCTTGTGGGTGGAGGGCTAGAAGGTAGGTTAAAACATTTAAGAACCATCATTAAAGAGGGGCTTTGAAAAATAAACCTACAGAGACAGGCAGAGAACGTAGCCAAGACTCAGAGACTTGTGACATAAAAGGAACACAGAGCACCGAATAGCTGCCACAATAAAGATCAATCATCCACGTGCTGGGTTCTGTTAATCTGGGCTAAGCAGAGATCGGTTGTGAGTTCCCAGTGGAACCCACACCTGACGGTACGCATGCCAGTCGGCTCCCGATTCCGGGAAGGCTTACTGAATCCTGAGAACATGAAAGGGGTTAAATGCTATCAGCGTTTTCCAGAGAGCACCAAGTAGGTTCCCAAAGCGGGATTCTACCCTCCTGGCTATTACTGTGCACAGCAGCTCTGGGGCAGCCTTTCTTCAAATGGCTTCCAGAAGCTTCTGTGATTTGATGATGCTCCAATGCCATGAAAGCGCAAGCCAGCGATGACTCACAGCCAACTGTTGTTGTTATTGTTGGTGACTGTTTGCTGAGGGCGTGGAAGCGCAAAGCCTGGGACCAGATGCCAGGCTGTTCTGAGAGAGACACAGCAGGGACAGGGTCTAGTTTCTGCCATGCCCCCTGCTTCCACCTTCTGTCCTTAGCTTCCTGCTTCCCTCCAAGCCTAAGCCCTTCACAATGACACGTTCTGGGTCACAGCTGAGACAGACACACACAATTGCTTTTCATCTCGGAATCTGTCTAGAGAAAATGAGAATTATAAAAGCACTTCAGGGCTGAGCCTGTCTTTTGCTCCCTAATCTCTCCTACTTTCTGAGACCTGACCTCAAGAATCAGAAAAACACATCACGAAAAACACAAAAGAGCCAACCTTTCTTTTTATCCTGCTCTCTCCCACATCCTTCTTCATCTTAACCAGGATTTTCAAGCACTGACTGAATCCTTGGTCCATATACCTTCTCATGTGCCTGGACCAAGGCAGATCTGTAGAGATCACTATTTATGAACATGAACTATGTGATTTGTTAATCCTCTGAGCACTTCATACTTACATCAGGCATGTTTTGGTTATACCCACCCCTACTCTTTTGACTAGCTTCTCTGAGATCCACCCCAACTCCTCCCACCCCTTTGCAACATAACGTTCTCTACTGCTTGATGACCTACTAAGTACAGCTTGCGCTGCTCATATTCTCATGGTATAGGACCATTCACCGATGTATAGTAGACCTACTGTGGACCACAACTTTAACTAAAACTGTCCATAACCTCCTTAGCTAGTGATGAGCAAACATGAGCACATCTCTGGGTTCTGTGATGTTAACTGGCTTGATCCTATGCAGGTCTTATACAGACGACCACAACTACTGAGCTAGTGACTCCTGTGATGTCTAAAGAGCAGCGTTTTACTCTAGTGTACCCCAACATCTGACTTCATTTACAGTAGTCCCTGAACCTCTACTTTTAATCCTAATTTAGACCGAAATATACCTTATTACAGAACCCTACTCTGTTATTGTGTCTGATGGTCAGCCACCATGTTTTCTCTGTCTATGTCCCATGCCTGTCTGCTGTCCCTCAGACTCTGTCTCCTCCTGGTCTTTTCATTCCTTTTCCTGCCACCCCCTTCACTTCCATTGCTCCCACTTGACCTGCCTCACCAGCCAGCACCCGGTTCCCTTTCCTTCCACAGCCTCTCCCTTCCCGCTATTGACTTCTCTCTTCTTACCCTCCTCAGCCCATTAGCTATGATGTCTTCAAGCTGTTCATGAGGGCATACCTGGAGGTGGACCTTCCTCAGCCACTGAGCACACACCTCTTCCTGGCCTTCAGCCAGAAGCCCAGACAAGAGACACCTGACCACCCAAAGGAGGGGGCCAGCAGTAGTGAGCCCAATGTCTCAGGTACAAGGTCCAGCTTTCCCCAAGATGGGAGGATGCTGAGTAGCTGTAACCCTTGGCAACGGGCACAGGCAGCACACTAAAGGGGCACCTGAGCACAGTGACTTCCTTAAGGAGGAAGCAGAAGGAAAACTATGGGGTAGGGACTCCTCTCTTTCTAGACCCTCACTAAAACTTGTGTCTGGTGAGCCCTTCGGCAAGAGGAACAAAGAGGGGTAAATTCTGTCACCCAGGGTCAGAGAATAGAATGGGATAACAGGGGCCACAATCTAACATGTGGCAGAAAAGCAAGGTCCTTTCAAGAAGGCTTCATGGTTAGAGCACATCTGGCACATGTCCCAGAGAGAACTAATCAGGGACGGTCAGAGGAGAGGAGGTCATGGCCAGGGTCTTACTGAACTTTCAGAGACCATGAGCCAAGCTGACAACACAAACCAGAGCCCATGGGAAGGTCCCCTACATGCCCCTCTAAGAGTCTGGGGGGCATGGACTGGCCTTTACTCTTCTTTTTGTTCCCTAGATTATAATGCAGATAACGCTGCCAAAGCAGACGAGGCCTGCGCTCCGGACACTGGTAAGACATTGGGACATGAGATTTGGGGGAGGAAGAGGAACTAAGGGTCCAGCTCCTTCTCATCCATGCAACTGAGGGATTCTACAGCTCAGTAAAGGTTCTTCTCTCCCTTGTCCCGGAACAGAGCGAGTCAAGACTTGGGACAGGTTGCCAGAGTTTACTCCTAAGTTGTCTGCTAGGGTGGGGAGGAGCCTTCTCCAGAGGCCTGGGGATGGGAGTGTATTTGCCAAGATCTGACTCTCAGGCAGATGCATGCAGGATTCTGTGTTTCACCAGTGGATAGCTGGAAAGGGCAGGGCGGGTGTGTAAGTGTGTGAAAATGCACACGAGGGACTGGAGCGATGCTCTAGAAGTTCAGGGTACCAGCTGCTCTGGCTAAGGACCCTTGTTGGCATCCTAGCACCCGCATGCAGCTCACAATGGTCTGGGGATTTCTCGTTCCCTTTTCTTGCCTCCATTGGCAGAGAAAACACACACACACACACACACACACACACACACACACACACGTAAAATTAAGTTAAATTTTAACTTAAGGAAAAGAAATGTGCATGTCATTTTAACAAGTTAAAGGGTTTCTAATAATTGCCCAAGGGAACCAGCAAATGTTGGTTGAGGTACCTGCTTATTTTCTTTTCATATATATATATGGAGTTGGGGAGAGAGGAGGAAGGGGTGAGAGGACAGAGTGAGAGCAAGAAGGAAAGAGAGAGGAGGGGGCAAGCAGCCCCTTTTATAGTGAGTCAGGCACATGCGGCTGTTGCCGGGTAACTGTGGGGCAAACCTAGACTAAATGCTGACAGTTGCTACTTCATAACTGTAATTTTGCTATCATTCTGAATTGTAGTGTAAGTATCTGTGTTCTCCTGTGGTCTTAGGAGATCTCTGTGAAGGGTCGCTCAATCCCCAAAGGGGTCATGACCCACATGTCGAGAAGCACTGCTCTAGATGGTCACTCTGTTTTTAGCCTGTCACAGCCTGTGAGTCTGAAGCCTTGGTCTCCTACTGGGCCAGCTTGGTGTCCTGCTCTAATGGACTTAAGGGTTCTGCACTTTGCTCTTGACAAATACAGACTCAGAGACTCACTGTATACTACATGAGATCTTGTTGAGATAATTTATACACAAAGGTGAAGCCCAGCTCTTGGGATGGACACTGAGGGTAAAGGATGTGGTTCCATTATATTCTTAAATTACGAGTCAGACAAAGTAGGTAAGAGTTTCACAGCTGAATGAGAAGAGGAACGGTTTCAGCAGAGACCTAGGATCACAGCCTCTCCCAGTGGACACTAGCTACAGCCCTGATGGGTCTCGTTTCTGGTCCCAAGAGGGAAACCGGAAGCATTATAGAGCTTTCAGGGTTTGGCAGGACTGCTGAGTTAGTTTGGGTTTGTTGTTGTTTTTAAATTCACTGTGGAGCCGGATGCTATACCCCCAGCTTCTCAGGAGGCAGCGATGAGAAGCTATGTGAGCCCTTGAGTTTAAGGGTAGCCTAGACAACATGGTGGCTCCACCTGAAAAGAAGAGAGAGTACAGAGATCACCAGTGGTTGGAGCACCTGCTGCTCTTCTAGAAGGAAGTTCACTTCCACCACCCACTTCTGGCGGCCGTACCTCGGCTCTAGGGGATCGGAGGTCAGAATGGGCATACGCGCTCTCGAGCACATACTCATTTTCAGACATGCACACTATACATAATTGAAAATAATAACAGTAAATTCTGTAAGAGGCGGGGGAGAGGGGGACGAACTGAAAAGAAACAGCAGGGGAATATAGACCAGGGATGTGGGGGGGGGGAGAAAAATCGGGGAGGGGAGGGAGAAAAGAAAACTAACATCACACATGGGAAACAGAGCACACGTCAGAAATGGAGAGTAAGCCTACCTAAGCAAGTCACACACCATGTAGTGCAAACCCTGTCCTAGGGTGCCAAAACTCTCTTCTCTGCCACAGCTGGACGTTACCCAGTGCCACAGAGATGACAAGCAGAAACCTGACAGACAGGAGATTTTGATAAAGGGGTTTACAGCAGGGCGTGGGGTGAGAGCCTATGTGGTGTAGAAGAGGCCGTTTTTCTCGGCCACTGAGGGTGTCAGGTGACTGGAGGTTTGGGTCCTGCACAGTGGACCTTGAGAGCTAGTTTGGAGTTGTAGCAGGGGGCCCAGCTACTCGGCTACCCTTGACCGAAGACCGAACCTCCTTTATTCAGGGAGGGTCGTCCTCTTCTGGCTGAGCGTGTGTCTTCGGGAGGGATACAAATGCAGTGGTGAGGGAGGAAGGGGACAGTCGCCTAGCCAGCCAGATCAGTTGAACCAACTCTGGCAGTTAACAGGGTAGCAGAAACTTCCGCCTTGCCAGGAGACCAGCAGCCAGTGGTTGGTCTTATCGGAGGAGAGGTCCTGACACAGCGCAGAACCACAATGCAGGAACCATGTCAGAAGAACAAGGATGAGCCCAGCAATCCTGACCCTTCTCTCTGGGTCTGATCAGCCCGAAGCCCGCACCCCTGCTTACACCGGTCCACCTTCCTTCCATCTGCTCCCGGGACCTCACCCTTGGCGGAGTCAAGAAGAAAACCTTCACCCCAAATATCATCAGTCAGAAGATCAAAGAAGAGCCAAAAGAAGAAGTAACTGTGAAGAAGGAAAAGCATGCACAGGACAGAGACCGCCAGCGTGAGGGTCATGGACGTGGGCGTGGCCACCCAGAAGTGATCCAGTCCCATTCCATTTTCGAGCCGGGTCTGCTGATGTTGAAAGAGGGGGGAGGGGAGCTAGGATAAGACAGTGGATATGTCGGACATGGGGCCTTTTCATATCACCAACATCGAAAAAAGAAGAGAGAAACAGTTAAGGAAACCAAGCAGATCCCGTGCACGCTGGAGAAGGATGATTCCATCGATGACCCAGGGCTAAAGAATGACTCGGAACATGCCAGTGCAGCTGTCACTGGCCCATTCAGGGTGGCTCTTTAAGGAGTGAAGAACCAGATGTGAAGCCTTTTTCTGCTGGCCCCAAGGAAGAAGACGTGGAGGTGGATGTGCCAGCTCTAAGAGTGAAAGAGGGTCCCCGGGACGAGGAAGAGGAGGCGAAGGTGAGAGCCCCTCCAAGAGCAGCCATCAAGACCCCTGGTCTTCCAGAGGATGTGTCTGTTGCAGAGCTGCTGAGGGAGTTGAGCCTCAGGAAGGATGAGGAGCTGCTGTTCCTCCAGCCGCCTGGGCGTCAAGCCTATCAAGACAGAGGTGCAGGGCGAGGATGGACAGATGGTAGTCATAGAGCAGGAAAAAGACCGGGAAGCCAGGCTAGCAGAGGATGCCTGTCTCGGCTGACCTGACAGAGGGTCAAGTGGGCGAGCTGCTCATCCGAAATCAGGGGAGGGGCAGCTCCTCCTGGGCAAGGGGACTCTGGATATGCCCATGGGAACAACCTGTTCTTTCCAACAGGAACTGGTTGATGTCTGTGGGCCTTGGGGACAGCAGGACAGGGGAGATGACAGTCCCAGGACATGTGAAGCACAGACTCGTTTGTTCTCCTGATTTTGGATCTCTCTTGGATCTCAAACACCGGTGAAATGGACAGATGGAGGAGGATGTGACTGTGCCCATGACCACTGCTGGCTCCAGACGTTTGTTCTCAAAGACATGGGGGGTTCCTTGGCCCACCCGCTGCAGCCTTTGGCGGCTGTAGTCCCTGTGTGCCCCTACTAGGGCTGTTGCTGCCTCCTCCCCCGCACTGTGACTGGGACGTCACACAGCATGAGTGTGGAACGTCACCTCTTCTGGGAACTTGTCTCTGCTAGTTGTTTTTTTATTTATGTCTTAATTCTCAACTGACTGCATCCTCCCAGAGAAGGATGGGGAAGGCTTTTGGGGGGAAGCCATGGGCTAGAGGGATGGGAAGGAATGGGCTATCACTCCAGACTTAAAACCCAGTCCCAGATCACTGGTTTCTAACTCTGTGCCCTTGAACAAACTGCCTAACCTTTCTGAGCCTCATCTTCCTCACCCGACAAACTTGAGGATAAATACCTACCTCAGAGGGTCGGTGTGAGGATCAAATGAAACGGTGTAGATGAGAACTCCTTGCACAAGACCAGGCATATAATATACAAGGGTGTGTGTGTGTGTGTGTGTGTGTGTGTGTGTGTGTGTGTGTACACATCTAACCATCTTCCGGAGGGGGGGAATGTAGTCACATTCTTAGCTCTGAACTGTAGTCAGCATAAAATAAATTACATGTTCAGCGTGTAAAATCCAAAGCTTCCGGAGTGTGTATGCATTCTCAGAAGCCAGTGACAAACCAGGAGAATGAGCACATTCAACATCTATGAGTGACTTTTCCAACCTTCCTCCAGCCCTGCCCCACCCCATGCAGCCTGTGACCTGCCTTCTGTCACTACGAGTGCCACTGTGCCATCTGGACTCTATGTGAACAGAGTCGTGCACTGTTTCCTTTCTTAGTTCTTCTTTTGTTGGCATAATCATTTTGATATTTAATCATTGGTGTATATTAATAGTCAGCATATTTTGGATGTTTATTTGTATTCTAGCATATAGTTTCCATAATTACCTCACTTGTTGGGACAGGGACATTTGGTTAGTCTCCAGTTTGGGAGTATTACAAACTTGTAAGTACTCTTTTGTAAGCCTTTGTGGGGAGAACCTTCGATCCCCAGAACAGAATGCTAGGTATAATATACCAGGCACTCTGCACACTTTAGCTTATAGGAAACTGTAACAGTGTTATAGTTGATGCTGCAGTTTAGCATCTTTGTCATGAAGAATAGTGAAGTTTACCCCCTTCTCTTGTGATGTCTTTGATTTGGGCCTTGAAACAATGCTGGTCTTTTAAAATAGCTTGGGTAGGATTTTATGTGGTGTGTGTGTGTGTGTGTGTGTGTGTGTGTGTGTGTGTGTGTGTGTGTGTGTGTACAATTGTCTGTTTATGAGTACTCTATCTTATACACCTACATGCCAGAAGAGGGCATCAGGTTTTGTTATAGATAGTTATAAGCCACCATGTGGTTGCTAGAAACATGTGAATTCCCAGGGCTTCTACTGATCAATGAAACTGAGCATCAGTCCTGATCTTTTTGTCAGAGTTTGGCCCTCCGATCCTGCATCTTCTCCTACCCCCATCCTAACTAACCGGCCCCCATCTCCCAGCGTCCAGTGGTTTCCTCATCGGGGAGGAAGAATCACCACTGAGCTGAAGTGAAGATGGCTGCCCTGGTTATAAGGGAGCCTCCTACAAGCCTCCGGGTTAGTGTCTGTGCAGCTCCCTGAGTTCTAGTCCAGCATGGAACCACTCTGGGCTCCCAGGCTCCCGTCTCCTCCTCAACTCACCAAGAATGCCAGGATCGCCCTCCCTTGGTACGACATGGCAAGCTCTTCCAAATGCTACGAGGTGGCAGTCCCAGGGGGCATCTGGCCTCTCATTTGTCTTCCATTTTCTCAGGGGTTCTACTTGAAAGGCGGTGTCCTCTAAACTGCTGCTTCAAGGCTTCTGTCCAGGTGCTCACTGAGTCAGGCAGGATCACACATCTGGTCCACGAGACTCCGTGCTGGAGACAAAGTGGAAGCCATTGGCGGTGTTTTAATGGATGAATAATCTGAGCACACAGCAGTAATCTGGGGTCCTGGGGACCCCTGTGCAGAGGACCATACTGCCACATGTCTTCCACATCACTGTTAGGACCTTCCACAGCATTTCTTCCAGGGATGACCTGATGGTTTGACTGCATCAGTAATCTCGTCTTGGTCTCCCCACATCACTCCTTCTGTTACCTCATCCTGTATCCTGTCCGATAGAAAATTACCTGCGAGCACCTGGTCCTCTGGGACTTGTGGGTGAAGCTTCCTTTCTGTGTTTTGTAGGCTCCATTGGTCTCTTCATGGGCCCTCTGTAGGTCAGAGACCTCTCATCTCCTCCACTGTCATGAATGGCAGCTGAGTCTTTCCTAACTCACAGCCCACGCTGCATGGTGGGTAGGCCTTCTTCTCTCTCAGCTCTGCTATCTTGAGGTCAATGCCCCCTTCCAGGGTGTGGCTCTTTGGTTCTCTGAACAGTGTGTGGTAACACTGCGTTCACCAGCAGGCAGTGCCTCAGAGGCTGCCTCTGCCTCTGTCTGTGTCGTTGACACTTACTACCTCTTGGCCTCATAGTGCCTGCCTTGGTTTGCCCACTGCCCTTATCCCACAGTCAGTTGCTTCCTGGGTGTTGTCTATCCTACTGGCTATGGAGAGATTTCTGGTGGACATGAAAGTAACAAAGCCGAGGGGAGGAAAACAAAGTGCCTCTGAGAACAGACTTCATATAGTGAACTCAAACGCCTAGTGTCTTTATGGACAATGAATTTTACGTTCCCCGATCTAGGGTATAGAGTATAAGGAAACCTTTCTTCGTGGCGCATATAGCAAACTGCTTTCTGCATTGTCTTGGTGGCTAAAGTCTCCTGGTTTCTGGAAACGGATTGATTGTCAGTAACGTTTTTCTCTTGGATGTCAAGCTCTTCCTTTGCCGTTAGGCATATTTGTAGAACACTACGAGATACCACGTCCTCGCATGGGTGCAAAGACTGGCCTACCTGGGGTAGTGACAGCATGAAAGGACAGACACAGGGATGCAGACACGCTGGTTTAGAGGGTCTAGGCTGCAATGGGGAAGTGTTTATTATGTATTCGCAGGGTCAGTACATTAGGTAAACAAGGAGACGGGACTATTATATACAGCTGAACAAGGACATGGGCTTCACTAACTCAGTAGAAGCAGTCTCTATAGCTGAGCAGTCTTCAAGCACTAAACATGGCGGGAGGAGCTACCGAGATCATTTCCCGCATACATTAGTGTTCATCCATGGACCAGAGGAAGGCTTTGCCACTCCCATGGTCCTGGGCATGGCTGGCTCTTATCAATAGCATATATCCACTGAGGATATCATGTGCACCCAAGGCTTTCATAGCTCCCCTCTCAGAAAGGATTTGGATGTGGCAGAAGCCCACCGGAATTACATCAGCAGACTGAGTATTTGGACCTTATGGTAAATATGTTTTCACTCACTGTGATATCACCAGAACTCACTGCCATCTTTCTTGGAAATTCTGAAAATGAATAAACTTTCTGCGAGGAAATAAAGTCTTAAAAGAATCAAAATGGGGCTATTCCTTGACAATTAGTGAAGACTGGGTTTCTGTGGCCACATTACACAACGTCTGTTAATTACATTCTTTAAGCCACCCATCGAACGTTCTCACCTCAACCGTGAGGACGATGGGACCAAAGGCAGGGCGATGCTTATAGCATGAAGGTCCTTGGATGTTCCTCTTTTGTCTTTCAGAATCAAAAACAACTAAGATACAAGCACCATCTAAAGAACTAGAAGCTGAAGCCCCATGGGGAGACCCTGATGCTCTGGCTTCAAGCTCAGATGTCCCCATGGTGTACCTGAAGGACGTCGTGTGTTACTTGTCCCTGATGGAGACCGGGAGACCTCAGGATAAGCTAGAATGTAAGTGCTCACCTGCCTAGGGCCTCAGCTTCCTTCCAGAGGAGACCAGAGCTCTAGACAGTCATTTCCTACATATTAGAGATGCATCTGGGCACTGGGGAGGGGTCTCTGTCCCTTCAGTAGCAGCGACAACATCTTCTACAATCTACCCAGGGCACAGAACCAGTGTAGAACTTAGATGGAAATCTCAGACCTCAGCCATCTGGAAGAAAGGGGCTGCTACCAAGGACTCTGTACTGTTTAGTCTGGGGGGCTTCCTGAGTGCCTCTAATCAGAGAGCTTCAGCCTCAACTCAAAAAAAAAAATATTTTTTAAGGAAAAGATACTCAACATTTTCCGATCTTCCCCTAAGCTGTGAGCAAGGAACACTAACTATAGGGCTTCCTCCCTCCCCTGCTCCCTCCGTCCTCTTCCCTTTCGTTTATTTTGTTCTATTACTTTAAGAACAAGTCTCTCTTTATAGTCCTGGCTGTCCTGGACCACACTATGTAGACCAAGCTGTCTTGAATTCCTAGAGATGGGTCTGCCTCTGCCTCTGCCTCTGCCTCTGCCTCTGCCTCTGCCTCTGCCTCTGCCTCTGCCTCTGCCTCTGCCTCTGCCTCTGCCTCTGCCTCTGCCTCTGCCTCTGCCTCTGCCTCTGCCTCTGCCTCTGCCTCTGCCTCTGCCTCTGCCTCTGCCTCTGCCTCTGCCTCTGCCTCTGCCTCTGCCTCTGCCTCTGCCTCTGCCTCTGCCTCTGCCTCTGCCTCTGCCTCTGCCTCTGCCTCTGCCTCTGCCTCTGCCTCTGCCTCTGCCTCTGCCTCTGCCTCTGCCTCTGCCTCTGCCTCTGCCTCTGCCTCTGCCTCTGCCTCTGCCTCTGCCTCTGCCTCTGCCTCTGCCTCTGCCTCTGCCTCTGCCTCTGCCTCTGCCTCTGCCTCTGCCTCTGCCTCTGCCTCTGCCTCTGCCTCTGCCTCTGCCTCTGCCTCTGCCTCTGCCTCTGCCTCTGCCTCTGCCTCTGCCTCTGCCTCTGCCTCTGCCTCTGCCTCTGCCTCTGCCTCTGCCTCTGCCTCTGCCTCTGCCTCTGCCTCTGCCTCTGCCTCTGCCTCTGCCTCTGCCTCTGCCTCTGCCTCTGCCTCTGCCTCTGCCTCTGCCTCTGCCTCTGCCTCTGCCTCTGCCTCTGCCTCTGCCTCTGCCTCTGCCTCTGCCTCTGCCTCTGCCTCTGCCTCTGCCTCTGCCTCTGCCTCTGCCTCTGCCTCTGCCTCTGCCTCTGCCTCTGCCTCTGCCTCTGCCTCTGCCTCTGCCTCTGCCTCTGCCTCTGCCTCTGCCTCTGCCTCTGCCTCTGCCTCTGCCTCTGCCTCTGCCTCTGCCTCTGCCTCTGCCTCTGCCTCTGCCTCTGCCTCTGCCTCTGCCTCTGCCTCTGCCTCTGCCTCTGCCTCTGCCTCTGCCTCTGCCTCTGCCTCTGCCTCTGCCTCTGCCTCTGCCTCTGCCTCTGCCTCTGCCTCTGCCTCTGCCTCTGCCTCTGCCTCTGCCTCTGCCTCTGCCTCTGCCTCTGCCTCTGCCTCTGCCTCTGCCTCTGCCTCTGCCTCTGCCTCTGCCTCTGCCTCTGCCTCTGCCTCTGCCTCTGCCTCTGCCTCCGAGTGCTGAAACTAAGGTCCTATGTCTTCATGCCAGGAAATCCCTCCCTCCCTTTCCCTGCCTTCCTTTTCTTTCTTTCCCTTGAATAAGCCTGTCTTGATAAGTCCTGTTTCCATTTCGACCCTCACACTCACTAGAAGAGTTAAGTATGTTCTGTGGTGCTTCAAAGCCAGTTTCCAAACCCCTTCAGATGTGGGAATGATAGGGATGCCTTTGGTGAATCTCTGAATTCATGGAAATTCTGGTCTGTGTGATGAGTTCAAGGCCAGCCAGGGCTGCACATGGAGACCCTGCCTCAAAGAATTGTAATAAATGTAAAGCAAAGCAGACCTTCAAGACAAGGTAAGGGCTCAGCAGTTGGAGCCTGTGGCCTTGAAGAACTATCCCAGGATGGCTTTTCTGGTCTCTAGAACCACCAGCATGAGTTTTAGGGCAAATGAAAAGACCCTGCTTCAACCCATCTTGCATTTGCCTCGTTGGGGAACATAAGTAGCAGCAAAGTTAACAAAAGTTAAAATTCAGTTAATAAGACCAGTCAGCAAAACTTAACCATTACCAGGAGAAGTATGCCAAAGGTGAACTCTGCCAAAACCGAACTGACAGCTTGGTCATTAGCTGAGCTTAACCTCTTCCAGAGGCTGGGGGGTGTTCACGATGCAAGTCTCAAGTGCTGATTTGGTGGGAACACCACAAATTTTTTTTTCTTTTCTAGCTAAAGTTAAAAGTGAAATATCAAATTATTTTCAACTGTTAGGAGGGCTTTGACTCTTCTGTATCATGTTTGTGGGCAATGGCCAAGGAGGACATGTTAGATCCTTCTCATCAATGACACTCTGAGTGACTTTTTCTTTTTCTTTGTAAAGATTTATTTATTTATTTATTTTATATATGTACACTGTTGCTGTCTTCAGACACACAAGCAGAGGACATGAGGTCTCATTACAGATGGTTTGAGCCACCATGTGGTTGCTGGGATTTGAACTCAGGACCTCTGGAAGAGCAGTCAGTGCTCTTAACTGCTGAGCCATCTCTTCAGCTCCCAAGTGACTTTTTCAAACAGAACAGAAATTTTCCTGTCTTTTTTTAAAATATTAAATATTTCAGAGGTGGCTGAGAGCTGTGACCCGCCCCCATCTTCCATTATTCGCATAACTAGTGGCGGTCACTCTTGCTTTCGAGTTCCCTCCCACCTTGGCCTCTGATTGTTTCAAAACAGATTCTAGGATCCCGTGATTTCATCTAGAAATAGTTCAGTGTCTTCTTCTAAGATCACCCTACTGCCTGGCTTCAGTACAGTGATGTCACACATTAGGGAACACTCAGCCCACAGTCACATTTATTTATAGGTTTTCACTGTCCGGATCACTTTCCAGCCGAGCCTGTTGTGATTCATCATTCCTGCGTCTCTTTGGTGTCTCTGAGTTTTTCATTCCCTCTCCATCTTTAGCTAATATTTTCCCTCACAGCCTTTGATTGCAAATAAGGCCATCTCTCATTTTAATGACTGAAGGCAAGTTAAGTGTCTGTAGTCTGAGAACTAGGCATGAGGCTTTTTAGAAGTCATCCCTGAGATTCCACCGATTGTGGATACACCAGCATCGATCGGCTGGACACCACACATTTACTTGCTAAGCGTCTTGAATCCACCTTCTCACTTACTGTTAGTTTCATAATAAACCTGGGAGGCAGACATGGCTGTCTCACTTTACATGTGAGACAGTATGGGAAGGTTAAAAGGAGCATGTCTGAACATGGGTCACCTGAACCAGAACATGTCCTGGAACAAACTTAGTATGTTTGCTCCGACGTTCTCTATAACACGCATGTACTATGAGCCCCTGGCCAAAATATTCTGAGGAACCAGAGAGAATGGGAAGGCTACTATTAAAAACTTAAATGCTACTCAGATATACACCATGGGTGAGGGGGATACAAAGATCAGGGAATTTGAAACCTCAGAGGACAGTTGTACAAGAGAGGCATAATATTGCCAGACAGCATGCTGGGAGCTAGAACAGGATGTGGCCAGTAGGAGGTGCACATAAGAGAACCCAGCTGTGAACAGCATAAAGAACGGCAGTGAAAGTGAAAGGGAAGAGGTGTCCAGCTTGCCTCCTGCTGCTTGCTTCTGAGATCACACCATTTCCACATTGTGGGTGAACGTCCCTGTGAGCGCACACTGAGTCTTCAGTTCCAGTCCTTCCCTGACCTTCCTTGTCTGCTTGGCCTCCCTGAAGCTCACAAGATATTTCCAATTAGCATATTGACACTTGCTCCAAAATCCCAAACTCTTGAGACTCCATGGCGTACGTGGAGAATTCCCCATCTGAGATCCAGGGCTGGACTGCACTAGAACTAGTCCATAAATCTCCTGACGGCTGTGCATGTAAGACATATGAAAGCTGTCATATTGCATTTGGACTCAGGTAGTATCCTCAAAATATCTGATTATATATATGAAATACTCCCTAATGAAAAAATACCCTAAATCTAAAATGTTTCTGGCTCCCAGCATTTGGGATAAAGGAAAATTATAAAATGACATCTTGAGTGACCTGTAGCTCCAGCAGCAGCAACTACCTCATGTCCTCAAGACTAAGGTAATTATTATTAATAGGTAATTATGACTGGGTTCATACGCCAGTACCTGCTGGCTAAGGAATGTCACATGTAAATATTCACTAAGAAAAGAAAAAGATAACGTGTCAAATGCTTTCTGCATTCTGAGCCCTAACTTGATAATAGCTGTAAATATTAAGGCTTATGCTCACACTGACAGAAATGGACTAGTTTCCATCTTTCAAACAAAGTGATCCCAGAAGAGAGCCAACTCGTTGACATCCCAGAAGAGGCAGCATGCACCAAGATTCCAACATGCCCAACTCCCTGTGTGCAGTGGAGGCCAAGGCCCCGCTGTGATCCTGGTGGTGCCTCAGTTGGACCAGCTGCTGGGCATGGGTTTTAAATTGTGTCCAGGCAATGCGGGATGATGGGCATGCTCTCCCAGGTCTCATCTGCCACAGAGTCACAGCACAGAAAGGCCCAAAAGCCCAGGGGCCTCATTCTTCTCCCTAGCTTCGCCTCTTCCTTAAGGAAGTCATATTCGGAGCCTCAGAGAGTAAGCTGGCTGTAATAGCTTATGCCCCAGTGCTGTCTGGATGTGGGCTAAGAACGGGAGTAGCAGAGTGACAGCCCATGCTGGCTCCTGGAGGACCTTGCTCTGATGACCTGCGTGTTTCTTGCAGTCATGTTCCGTCTCTATGACTCGGATGAAAACGGACTCCTGGACCAAGCGGTAAGCTCCCACTTTCCTCACAGCCTTGGGATCTGAAAAGGAGTGGGTAGGGGAGAGCAAGGTACAGTGAAGGAAGCACCCGGATGCCTCAGTTCCATCCCTACAGGAGCTGCAGCGTCCTGACTAAGAGATGCAGATCACGAGTGGAGTCCCTGCCTGCTACTGTCCAGAAGCCTGGAACCACCCAATCTCAGGATAGGGAGACATTTTAGTATTTTCCTCAAATGTAACTTCCCCATCCACAGACATCCCTTGAAATTCCCTGCTGACGCCCAGGAGTCCGGAGGACCAGGCCAACAGGAAGGAGGTTACTGGCTTCCTACCTATCCAAGCTTAGGAGCCTGGTCCCTTCTTTTCTAAACCCTTTACCATTATCTAACCCCTTCAGGAAGAGGCAAGAACAGGACCGGGGAGGGAGAAAAAGACTAGAGAGTCCAAGAAAAAAAAAGACACCCCTGAACCCAGGCCTTGTGGTCATGACTGACTCCCAAGGCTTATTATAAACAGGCAGGTCTGAGACTGAAGTGTGTACGGCTTACTGAAGCCAGAGAAAGAAAGGAAGAAAATGAGAGAAGGAAAAGGTGGAGAGAGGGAGGGGAGGGAGGGAGAGAAGGAGGGAGGGAGGGATGCATAGAGGAACACAGGAAATAAGTCTGCTAGGCCAATGAACCCTAGTACCTTCCCTGGTCTCTCCAGCACCGCTGTAGTGTTCTGGGTTGTGGTCTTTGATGGAACAAACACAGGCTCTCTCAGACCACAAGCATCATTTACTGAGGGTTTACATCATGCCCAGTACTACTCGGTATCCAACCAAGTTCTGTTTCCTATCATTGTAGTCTAGGCAACATGACACAGCACATCAGATGGCTGTGGACTGGGGAGCAGTGGTACACACCAGTCATCCCAGCATTCAGGAAGCTGGGGCAAGATTTACCTGCCCATCCATCACTTTACATAATCAGACATGGCCAGGGTAGACACTGGGGAACCTTCTTCCTGGAGCCAGACCATTCTGGTTCTAATTGCACAACTCACAATGGTGTCTAACTTTCCATTTCTAAGTCACATTATCTTACAGAATCCTGAACCTCAGTAGACTCACAGATTTTTCCACTGAAGCATTCTACCCCCTTCATCATACTCAGCCACTGTCCCTCTCTGGAGTTTTGCTGGGCTACTGTGTCCCTTTGAGGAAAGTACTAATATTTACAGGCAAGAGGCTGGGGCAAGAGGATCACAAGTTTTAAGTCTAACATCCAACATGAGATAGAAGAGAAGAAGAGGAATGGGAGAAAGGGGAGAGCAAGACAGAGACAGAGAGAGAGAGAGAGAGAGAGAGAGAGAGAGAGAGAGAGAGAGAGAGAGAGAGAGAGAGAGAGATCTGTGTCAGTGGCTTCAGAGATAACTTGATGATTAAGGGTGCATAGTGCTACTCTTACAGACAACCCAAGTTCAGTTCCAAGTGATTGCGTGGCTTACAATCACTTGGAACTGCAGCTCAAGAGATCTGATGCTCTTTCCTGGCCTTTGCAGGAACCTGCACTTACATGTGCATCACACACACTCACACACTCACACACACTCACTCTCTCTCACACACACTCACACACTCACACACACTCACTCTCTCTCACACACACTCACACACTCACACACACTCACTCTCTCTCTCTCTCTCACACACACACACACACACACACACACACACACACACACACTTTGGTTTTCTCCCTCTGATATTTTGTCTCCCGATATTTTCTAGGAGATGGATCAGATTGTGAACCAAATGCTGCATGTTGCCCAGTACCTGGAGTGGGACCCCACAGAGCTCAGACCTGTGAGTTTCTACAAACACAGTTTTCCCCAGAGAGAGTGAGGTGCATCTGGCATGTGGGTGCGGATGTTGAATCTCTGGGTGGTACCCCAGACTCATCCTCCCAGTAGCTTCTTGGAGCCCTGCAGTTTGGTCTCCCCTTTCTCCAACAGCGAAGATGCTAGAACATCAGGACAAAGTCTTGACATGGCGGAAGCTGTAGTTTCCCCAACCGAGCAGGAGCAACTTTATGATAGAAACTCATAGAACTGTAGCTAGATCCCGAAATGGAGAAGTTATCAATGATCAGCTGCTAAAGTTAACTACACTGGGGGGGTCTATGTACCAGATATTAGATTAAACTCTTTCTATGCATCTCCTCCAGGCTTTGCTGAGGCCCTGAAATATGGCAATATTATTTCCATTTTAAGATGGGCAACCCAGAGCACAGAGAGCTGGGGTGAGCCACCTAAGGGTCAGGACAGGGCAGAGCTGGGCCTTGAACCCTGGTCTCTCACTGTTTTGCTCCCTTGCCACGCTGCTCACGCTGAATAAGAAGGGGTGGAGCAGAAAGCAGCAGAGGACGGGAGAGACAGCAGAGAGCAGAGGCCCCAGAATCGGATGCAGTCGGACCGTCTGTTGTGCTTTGGCTTCCACAGATACTGATGGAGATGTTGCAAGGCATGGACTACGACAAGGATGGCTTTGTGTCTCTACAGGAGTGGGTCAACGGGGGGATGACCACCATCCCATTGCTGGTCCTCCTGGGAGTGGATGACTCTGTAAGTCAGTAAACTACACTCAGTAGCTCTGGATTGCTTCCTGATGCTAACAGACTTCCCAAGAGGGAAGCCATGCCCTGCCTGCTGGCCCCAGCGCACTCCCTTCTCATCCCTTCTCATCACTCTGCGTGCCCAAAATGTAGTCTTTCCTCTGACAACTCTTTCCTGCTCTGCTACAGTGGGTATTATTATTATTATTGCTGCTGCTGCTGTTGTTGTTGTTGTTATTATTATTATTATTATTATTATTATTATTGTTATTATTATTATTATTTGGCTGTGCTCACTGTGAGGGGACACAGGTAAAACATTTTCCTGAAAGACACATATTCTCAACCAGGCAAAGTGCTAAAGAAACTTCAAAGAGCACCTCATCTTTTCATCGAGTTAGGTCTTAAGATACTAGAAGAGGGTTCAGCAAGATGGCCCTGCACACAGAGGCACTTCGTAACCTCAGTTAAATTCCCAGAATCCACGTGGTGGAAGAAAAGAACTCACTCCCTTGTCATATGACCTCCACACACCATGACATAATGCCCACCCACCTCTGCCAATGACTAAGTTTAATTAAAAATTTTAAAACTAGGAAAATGCAAAGAATTAGCAAACGAAGAAGAGGGGAAGAGAAACAGTGATCTGCCTTGGAGGCTTTTGTGAATGGACTCTGGCTTAACAATCAAAACGGGTACACAGGTACTTTTATCACACTTTGTACAGATGAAAAGACAGGGCTCTGAACATCATAGAGAAACAGGAGCTGGGTTTTGTACCTAGCTCCAAATTCCCCACACTTTCCAGCACCCTACACTGTAGTCAGTGCACCGAGAAGAAATGTTGGAGAGTATCTGGCTTACCCCTATGGAATAAGCAAGATTCTGAGAGCTCATTCTGTTTTCTATGTGGGGGGTGTGAATTGAACCAAGAGCCTCACGCATGCTAGGTGAGCACTCTGCCATGTCTCCATCTCTCTTTCATCTCTTATTTCTGAGTCAGCGTCTCAGTCCGTTGCTCAGGCTGGCCTCAGACTTGCTCTGCAGCCCAGGCAGGCTATGTTTATTCCGAATCCACAGTGGCTAGGCTTGCAAGCCAGGACCAGCTTGATAACACATTCTGGCTCTTAGGGCTGCACATGATGTGGCCAAAGGAGTCCTTAATGGCTCTTGCTCCAGCCTTTTCATCCTACAGAGATCCAACAAGGTATAGGATTGCTCCAAGGGCACATGCCTAACCAGAGGACCATCTGTCACACTCAATAACACGGGGACCTGTGAACAATGGCCTCTTGCTCAGGGGGTACACACACAAGAACCCAAAGCAAATAGACTGTTGTCAGTGCTCACTTGGAACTGGATCCAAAGAGATGTTCTGTTTGGTTGCTGCTCCAACCACAACAGGTTGTTCTCTTGGTTTGTTCTCATGTGGGGGAACAAAACTGGGACCTTGTAAGCATAAGGAACCAACTTTTGTTCTCCATGTACTGAACTCGCTAGTGTTCAAAGCACCGTCACCATCTTGTAAGGAAAGAGCCCACACTTCAGGAGGCAGCAGGCAAAACCTATGTATTTCTTTAGCTCCATTCCAGGGTCCCCATCAAATACCAAATCAGCCTTTCATAAAACTGAAATTCACACCAAAAAAGTGGAACACACAAAAAAAAAAAAAAAAAAATGTGCACTTCTTTGATATTAATCAAAAGCCTTATGTAAACCTATTGTAAATGTGTCCTGAGTTTTTAACAAACAAGTAACATACAGGCCTCTATAGGAAGCCCCACCACCTTCCTGGATAGCCTGCTTCTGCAACTCTCTCGCCATTTTCAGTCACGCATATGACCTCTGAGCATGCTCAGGGCTCTCTGCACATTCTCCTGGTAAAACTATAGCAATGGGGTAAAACCTGGCCATAAAGGAACAAGCCACACGGTGGCGCTAGAACACAGCAGAAGCCTCTGAGCCCGGCAGCCATTTGCTTTCTGGAGCTGAGACCTGGGCTAGCCCACTTCAAGAATGGAGATGCTTTCGATTGGTTGATGAAGAAGGTGCTAAGTTTCCTTCTGTCCAGGACAACCCTTGTGGAAGGTAGAGAGAGATGCGAAGTGCCCACCGATGGACTGCTACCTCGGTCACTCATCTTTCCTGTGGCACTGGCCTAGTTACAGAATCTCTGAGTCTGGTTTCTTATCTGTTTATTAGTAATGAGCTTACTGCTCCTCCAATAGTTTTGTACCCCCAGTATTTGGTACAGATTAGAATCTGGCAGTGGACTAGGATAACATTCATCATTATCATCATCATCATCAAAATCATCATTAGTCCTTGAGGCCAAAAAGATAAAGAAATTGCCTCCCAGTATTAAGTTATATGGATGTACTACAACTTCAGTGACCTGGGAATGGTTAGAGCACTTCTAGGTCCTCACTGTTGGGAGTAATGCTGCATCGGACTAGCACAGAAATGAGCATCTGTTCTCTCAAAAGTTATTTCTTTAAACTGGAGTTCACACAGGTATGCTGCTGTCAGACTGTAGTCATTAAAGACCCCTAAGATAGACAGGTGAGGTAGGTAGATAATGATAGATCGATAGATAGATAGATAGATAGATAGATAGATAGATAGATAGGCAGGCAGACAGACATATCAAATTGCTCTTCCATTTCTACTTCTGGCATCATCCAGGAAGGAGAGGGCTTATTTTAGCTCCTCTCCCACTTCTGCTCGGAGGTTCTTTTCCTTTTGTATGTGCTAATTTTAGAAAACATACACTAAGAATCTGTTAACGTATCTGAGTAACTTATCTCCCAACTTTGAGAAGAGAACATGGAGGAAAAGCTGCACCTGCAACAAGGCAGCAGCCTCTGGCTCCCAGGAGGGAGCCCAGCTCAGTGTCCCCATCATTATCCCGGCAGGGCTCCAAGGGGGATGGGAGACATGCCTGGACCCTGAAGCATTTCAAGAAGCCCACTTACTGCAACTTCTGCCACATCATGCTGATGGGTGTTCGGAAGCAAGGCCTGTGCTGCATCTGTGAGTAACCTTCCGGATGCCTTCCCCTCAGGCTCCATTTGCTTTGCACATGCTCAGTGGGTCCATTCCTGGAAAGAACACCCAGATGGTGGGACTGCCCTGTTTCAACAGCAGGGCCTCTGTACCCTGCTTTGAGTCGAGCTGAGTCAAAGGGACAAGGTGTTTGCTGTTGTTGGGGTCACAGGCCACTGCTCCTCTAGAAAATAGGTATTAAGGCCTTTCCACGAGTTAAAGACAACTCTAATTACAGTCGCGTTGGTGGCCGATGTTCACTTCATATGCGTTTAGAGGGGCTTTTGAATTAGTTAAGAACATATCTTATATTCTATAAGGGCAATGAAAAATAAAAGTATATGTTTATTTCATTTTGCAACCCATTTCATAGAGCTAGAGGGGAAAGCAGAAAAAAAATTTACAAATGAGGGATCAGATTAGGACTAAGAAGGAAAACACAGAAAAATAGAAGGAAAGAAGATAAAAGGATGATGTTTGGAAAGGGTGGAGCAAGCGGTGACAGGGCTAAGGACAGAGGCCAGAGAATGTGGCTGCACTGAGCCCTGTGAGCCACCCCATGGCCAGCTAACAGATGCCAGCTGGAGCCCACGAAGTGAGTAAACAGAAGGACAGGTCCACAGGCCGGAACCAGACCCACCCCAACATCAGCTCATCAGCATGTTCTCCTTCCTGTGAAGTCTGAAGCCTCTTGGTCCCTCGCTTTGTGTACAGCCACAGTTACAACAGCAATGACAAGTTTTGGAATTGCTAATCTGACCCTGTACATGGTGCTTCCCACAAATGTCCCACTTATTACAACAAAACCCCGGCCCCAGAGAGAAAGAAAAAAAAAAGTGCTACTGTGTGCACATCTGACCGAGAATCCTGAATGTCCAAAGGGCACAAGTTACTCAACATGCCTCAGGCTGTAGCCATTAGCATCCATCAGCCCAGGGGCCAGAGGCTTTCTGTCCTCTCATTGGCATCCTAACATGCAATGCTGAGACATCTGTCCCTCCCCTCCCCAGGTCACATCTGCATAGTCACTGCCATCACAGAAAGGTAGTGTGAAGAGGTGGAGGTGGGGCGAGGGGTAGCCACTGACTGCTCCCGTGGCACAGCGTTAGGTTTCTGCTAAGTCAGGCCAACTCCGGAAGGAGAAGCAAAACTGTCTTGGCTGCAGCGTGTGCACTGGGGAGGGTATATTGGTAGGATTCATAAGCACTGTCCTTCTCTTTTTCCAGACTGTAAATATACTGTCCACCAACGCTGTGTATCCAAAAACATTCCTGGATGTGTGAAAACATACTCCAAAGCCAAAAGGAGTGGTGAGGTTGGTGGCACCCATTGGCTCCTTCTACTGCATGCTGCCTCGGGAGCAACATGTCCATCATCCCAGACACCCGTGCAGGAAGGGCTCAGAGAGCTTTCTCTAGTCCCTTCTCTGCCCCGAGGACCCTTAAGCCATCTCCTTCATCCATCGATCCATTCAGCATCTCCCTGAAGCCCACTGGGTGCCAGGTGTCATGACAGGGCATCCACCGGTTATGAGAAATAGTATCTAGACTTTCAAACTCTGCACAGGCTATGCTAGATAGAGGTGTGAGCATAGTGCAGTGCCACGGGGTGTGTGCCGCCTTAATAGGGCCTCGTGGACTATGCAGCTCACAAAGGAGGTGACGCTCTGTTCTTTGAACCAGGAGGGCCTCACACAGTATGGAAGAGGACAGAACATTCTAGCAGAGGGGGCTTGGAGACGTGTCTGACTACGGCCTGGACTCGGTTTGGAATGGTTGGGTCAGAAGATGATTTCAGGGAAGGGCAAGGAGCTGTGTTCACAAGGTGATGAGGTCCTACCTGGAGGAGGGTTTTTAGAGACTAGCTCCAGAATCAGAAAGCAGAGGAGGATCAAGGAAGAGCTCAGATGAGATGGTGCCTTTTCTAATCATATGACTTTCTGAGGTTGGTGTCTTAGTCAGGGTTTCTATTCCTGCACAAAACATCATGACCAAGAAGCAAGCTGGGGAGAAAAGGGTTTATTCAGCTCACACTTCCACATTGCTGTTCATCACCAGAGGAAGTCAGGACTGAAACTCAAGCAGGTCAGGAAGCAGGAGCTGATGCAGAGACCATGGAAGGATGTTACTTACTGGCTTGCTTCCCCTGGCTTGCTCAGCCTGCTTTCTTATAGAACCCAGGTCTACCAGCCCAGGGATGGCTCCACCCACAATGGGCTGGGTCAGGGATGGCTCCACCCACAATGGCTGGGCCCTCCCCCTGGATCACTTACAGCTGGATCTCATGGAGGCATTTCCTCAACTGAGGCTCCTTTCTCGGTGATAACTCCAGCTTGTGTCAAGTTGACACAAAACCAGCCAGTACAGTTGGTATGTGGGGAAAGCAGGGGACTAAGATTTTTCCAGCAGTTACAGCAGAAATGAGCACTGCCCTGAGGCACCTTACAGGTTGTGTCTGAGTGTTCCTGCCAGACTCCACTAACAAAGGTAAACAAAGGAAGGAATGTCATTCAAAGGCATTTGTGAGGCTCAACTTGAGGACTTGGGCATGTGGATGGATGCCCAGATGAGATGTCAGGAGGTGGGAAGCTCTTCTGGCCTTTGGGTGATGCTCCTTGCTGAGTCTGAAACCACATTTCCCTTAACACCGGGGGCAGCCTCTGCACTGCTGCAGATGACGCAGCAGAGAAATGGGAACCAAGAGATGGTTAGAAGGTGGGATGTCTCACAGCCCTCCCTCGGAAGACCTGAGAGGAAGGCTCCTCAGATGACTCCTCATATGCATGCCCCATTCCACTGCATGCCCCACTCCCCATACATGCCTCCATATCTGTGCCTGGCTCCCACCAAAGCACACAGTGGGTCTCCTATGCTCAGGCCTCTCTGGTCATCTGACACAGAGCAGGTGACATGGCTGAGGGGCCAGGAGAGCACATCCACAACCTTGTGAGCCTGTGGGACAACCAAGTCTCTGACCATTTCTCCAGACCCCAGTCAGGCTGGAGAAAGCAACGCAGTGCTGGGGTAACAACCCTGAGGCTTAGTGTCCGAAGACCTGGCTGTGGGTCCCCAGGGTGACTACTCAGTGGCCTTAGAACCCAGAGCCAACCACTCACTTCGCTGAAGCCTCTACTTGTCCCTCTACAGAATGAAAACCAATAATCCCAGTGGGCAGTCTGTGTAACCGTGTAAACTTCAAGTTCACAAAGGGACCTCTTTGTCCACCTTGCTCACTGATGCAGCTGAATGTGAGAAGCTGCAAATCAAGTTGTGACACATGTTTTTGGAACAATAAATTAGTAGAAATATTCTGGGTGAAGAGTGTCACACGACTTAGCTTCTAAGAAATTTAAAACACACTTGTTTAATGCAAATTTTTCCCAGAGGTTTGCATACCACCCCACCCCCACCCCACTCTGCCCTGGTGGCATTTCCCAGCCAGGTATCTGATGCATCCAGATGGCCAGGAAGCGGGTCTGGAAGGGACGCTGACTGATACTTTAGACTTTGTGACCTAGCCTCCTTCTCCTTGCTTCTTGACTACCATTAAGTTTCAAGCACTCGGGGCACTTTAACGCGTGTGAATTTAAACCATATGGGGAGACTGACGTCAAACCACTGGGACCCAGCCACTGAGACTCATTCATTCGGAGTGTCGGGTGGGCACTAGGATTTCTACAGAGTCCCCGGGTGATTGTAATGGACAGCTAGGGAGGCTAAGGAAAAGGACGTGAAAGAGAAACGTAGCACAGAAGCCTTCCAGATGTGCTGTTTAGTTCCCCAGAGGTGCCTCGTGTTGGTGTCTAAAGAGGAGGGGCCAGAGACTCGGAGAGGTCCAGACAGTAGCCAGAAGTCATCCTGCTGTGATATGTAAAATGGGTGACTCCCGTGGATTTGGTCTGCACAGCCACCCTCTGTCTTCCCCTGCACCATACGGCCTCCCAGAAAAGGGATGCCAGCCAGTGAGTTCTAGAAAACAGAGGAAGGGCAGGCTGCTGCTTAGATGCTTGCCTGCGGGGGTGAGAGTCAGTACAGGCTAGCTTAGCATCGCGGTGGTCAGGCAGGAGGAACTCTGCATCCAAAGCTTCCACACTGAGGAAACAGGGCCCTCTGGGTTCCTCGCGCCGCCCACTTCTTTGTAGCCCTGGGCCCAGGGGCGTGATTCCACTGCCTTCCCTGGTATCCTTCCCTTCCCTCCCACAGGTGATGCAGCACGCGTGGGTGGAAGGGAACTCCTCCGTCAAGTGTGACCGGTGCCACAAAAGTATCAAGTGCTACCAGAGTGTCACCGCGCGGCACTGCGTGTGGTGCCGGATGACGGTGGGTCGGTGCCCAGGGCGGCCCTACTTCTTTCCAGTGTTGGTTCTGTCCCAGCTGTAGCCCGGGGTAGTGAACAAACCTCCAGAGGAGAATAGGGTGAGGGGACGAGGCTAAGAGGGTAGCCCAGAGCCTCCCAGACCCTTTCGAGCCTCCCAACCGCCAATGACTGACTCCTCGGGTTGTCCAGAGAAAGTTGCTTAAGAAATTCGCCTGACATGACCAGCAGCCGGGGACAGCCAGCTAGATCATGAACGTCATTCACCAGGGGCTGCGGTAACTGGCAGGTTGGGAGATGGATTAATTCCTGAAAAGCCCCCTCTTCACACCTTGGCGCTAGACGTTGGCCCAAAGACATTTCTCTCAGCAGCACTCTGTCTATAGCCCAGGGCCTGGTTTCCCTACTGCCAAACTCGGAGTCCACCACATTCTAAACATGAGTGTTTAGGTGCCACAGGGCTGCCCAGCCTTCCTCCCACAGCCAATGCCAGGCTGTGCCTTGTACCCCCTGGCCAGGCATCCGCCCTGAAGTGGAGGCTCCTCCACCTCAGACGAAGCGACTCTCAGGATGCAATTCAGTGGATGCTTTACTCCAGCCTCCCACGGGTTTTCTCAGAGGAGCTTCCTTCAGACTTTCTAACCCAGAGATCCAGGGACAGGGGTATAGAATCCACTCGGGCTGCCACGGGCAGCTCTAGATGTCATTTCTGCACCCCTGGCAGACATGCCACGTGTTCACACGTGCTCACCCCTGCCAAAGCCAAAGGCAGTGCTCCAAGATGCAGGGCCACTGGATAGCTCGCCTCCCCAGAAAAACCTCGGCACCACGTCTACCTCCCCCGTGTCTCCTGGGTCACTTCCGCTCATCCTCGTCTTCGTTTTTCTCTCCAGTTTCACCGCAAATGTGAATTATCGACGGCGTGCGATGGCGGGGAACTCAAAGACCACATTTTGCTGCCTACCTCCATATGCCCTGTCACTCGAGTAAGTGGTCCTTCCCCCCCACCCCCAGACTCTTCCAGGTTCAGGGGTCAGAGGCAGGCGTTTACAACTTCACATTCTCCAGAGCGTTACCCCACCAACTGCCTGGGCTTATGCTTGGGTGGGTAATTAGAAGTCAGTGCTGCGCCGGTCAGCCTGAATGAGAACGCGCTGACACAGCAGCTTCCAGATGTTCAGCGCATCCCTTCTGAGCAGCCTTCAGGCAGAGCCCAGCGCAAAGGGCCACCTGCGCTTGGCCAGGTTTCTAGGCCTCCTTCATCCTTGCCAAGCTTTCTCCTGTGATCTCTCCAGGGCTCACACACGAGGGTCTCAGACAAATCTGGAAACCAGTGGATCTCCGGGTCCTACCACCTGCAACCTTTTCTGCCTCCGGAAGGCACACTTCCATGCCCACCCCTCCTTTCTCACCCTTGACTGGAACAGATGCCCCCCCCCATTTAAATCCTGTAGAAAAATCACCATTTGTCAGTTTCCATTAAGTTAGAAACATGCAAACTTGCTATCCTGAAAACTCTTTTCCTGGGAGAAATGCATTTATTCCATCAAAGTGCCCCTGCTACTCCAGAGCAGGTGGGTAAGCTGAGAGCCTGTGGGAAATGACTACGGCGTAGTAGAAAAGACAAAATCATGCAAAAGTGGAGACACTCAAAAATATAAAGCTAAACAACACAACACGAAAGTTGGTGCAGGGCAGCATTGTTATCTTCTTGATAAAAAGTTGCGATAAAGCCAATTCTGTCTGCACAGGCAGCACTCACACACAGCACTCACACACACACACACACATGCACACACACACACACTCACACACATGCACACATACATACACACTCACACACAGCACTCACACACACTCACACACACATGCACACACACACATGCACTCACACACAGCACTCACAAACATGCACACACATGAACTCACACTCACACACACACATGCACACACACACTCACACATACACACACACATACACACACACACACACACACGCGCGCGCGCGCGCGAGCGCACACGCACAGCACTGTATTGCAGCAAACCACACTGTTTGTTGCACGAATTGCAATAGAACAAACAACAAACTTTGAGACAAAGTAGAAAAAGCAAAGCGGGAACAGAAGCCATGCCGCGGTGTCAAGCCTCGCTGAGCAGGAAAGCTGAGTGTGAGGCTTTGCTTCTCACGGTTTTTAAAGCCCTCAGCCAACAAGCCAGATTCCTGCCCACTTCATTCCCTACCATGTCCTTACCATGTCCTTACCCTGTCCCAAGGTTCCGGTCTTCACAAGTGATATAATCTCTAGTTACAGTAATTATGGGGACCTTTGGAAGCCCAAGGAACCTGTGGGGTGAATCCTTTCCTGAGATCTGAAGTCCCACTTGGAAACACTCACAGTTCCTGCCTGGCTGAGCTCTTTGCTGTGGCGGCCATTTGTTTTAACACTTTGATCTCCTCTTGTCCCTGAAGTAGGCTTTTTCCTCTTCAAAGGTTGCTTGTTTTCTCTCTCCCAGGACCGGCAAGGAGGGAAGTCCGATGGCAGTGTGGCCACCAAGGGTGAACTTGTAACACAGGTAATGCATAAATGGGCAGTCACCACTCACGCTAAGTGGGTCCAGAGGCTGGGGCAGGGACAGTGGGGCCTGGGCTCCAAAGAAATGCATCCCAGAATTTGCTTTCTCAGGGCCAATTCCATCACAGGAGGACATTTACCTGGGCCTCTGGGGCTAACCTTCGACTGTCCCCCAGTGGACAAGTAGTAAGCAAGGAGATTGGCTGACACCATTGATGGTATGGCTTTGTCACCTCTTTAAGAGAAAGTCACATGAATCTGCGCCTTGCAGACCTCCTAACCAGTGACAGATGTGTGTTGTAAAAGCACACAATGGTTTTTCTAACATTATCCAGCTGCTTCTGGAATATAAGCCATCAGAACAAAGCAGACAAGATCCAAAGATTCTCAATCCTTATGTGTGTGTTTTAAGACCTCATTTTTCACTAAACATCACTAGAGAGTTGGGGTTTTGGGGTTTTTTTTTTCACGTCTTTCGTGACGTTCTGGGGAATGCAGAGAAGGCATCCTGATGAGGTACAAAGCAGGAAATGGAGCCTTCGCCTTGCCTCCGAGCTTACGTTTACTTGTGCTAAGAGCCGGCTTAGCATCCCTAGACTACCTGCTTCCCACAGTGCTGGACGCCTTGGGTCATGAGGTCACGCACTTTGAAATTACAAGATCAATTGAAAATGAAGATGCAAGATAAAAGTGGCGTGGGCCACCGTGGGTGAGGATGCGCCAGACCTTCCCGATGCTGCGACCCTTTAGTACAGCTCCTCACGCTGCAGTGGCTCCAACCACAGCGTTGTGCTGCTGCTACTTCATGACTGTAATGTTGCTGCAGTTATGAGTCACAATGTTTATATCCCACAGGCGGTGCCCGTGACACGGTTGATCTAACATCACCCCCGGGCCACGACCCACAGGTTGAGAACCACTGCTCTAGAAGCTCAAAAAGAAGGTTCTAGAAACCAGTAAAAGAGTCTAGACATCACAAAGAAAGCAGTCTAGGCATGTAGAAGATACACCACACCATACACACACACACACTCACACGCATGCACGCGCACACACACACACAGAGGCATGGGTTGTCCCTCGTGGGCATCATTCTCACTGACAGCTTCCATAACATATGGGCTTTTGAGTACTTTGATATCATCCCACAGACTTAGGGGCTTACTCCCCTGGCTCCGAAATGCCTTTGAGTATCTACCACACAATTACCTAGGAGACAAGAGAATTCTTTAAGATCATAAACAAAAAGCACTGCACTTTGCAAACCTGTCAGGCTGTGATAGGTACGAGGCATAAAACTAACAAATGTGGGCATTAAATATTGAACATGAAGCCAAGCTGCCTCTATGTGTGGGAATATCATTCACTTGAATCAACAAAAAATTTCTGAGGGCAGGCTGCTGTGTCAGGAACCATGGGACTCATAGAAGCTCCACTCTGATCTCAGCATTTCTGATCTACTTGGAGATCTGAGATTTTACCTACAAAAAGAAAGACAAAAAGTGCAAAGAAATAAACATAAATCCTCCAGGATAATACTGCACAGGGCACACTGTAGCAGGTTATAATGAGTCACTGCAGCAGGTTATAATGTGTCACACTGCAGCAGGTTATAATGTGTCACACTGCAGCACGTTATAATGTGTCACACTGCAGCACGTTATAATGTGTCACACTGCAGCAGGTTATAATGTGTCACACTGCAGCAGGTTATAATGTGTCACACTGCAGCAGGTTATAATGTGTCACACTGCAGCAGGTTATAATGTGTCACACTGCAGCAGGTTATAATGTGTCACACTGCAGCAGGTTATAATGTGTCACACTGCAGCAGGTTATAATGTGTCACACTGCAGCAGGTTATAATGTGTCACACTGCAGCAGGTTATAATGTGTCACACTGCAGCACGTTATAATGTGTCACACTGCAGCACGTTATAATGTGTCACACTGCAGCACGTTATAATGTGTCACACTGCAGCACGTTATAATGTGTCACACTGCAGGTTATAATGTGTCACACTGCAGCAGGTTATAATGTGTCACACTGCAGCAGGTTATAATGTGTCACACTGCAGCAGGTTATAATGTGTCACACTGCAGCAGGTTATAATGAGTCACACTGCAGCAGGTTATAATGTGTCACACTGCAGCACGTTATAATGTGTCACACTGCAGCAGGTTATAATGTGTCACACTGCAGCAGGTTATAATGAGTCACACTGCAGCAGGTTATAATGAGTCACACTGCAGCAGGTTATAATGTGTCACACTGCAGCAGGATATAATGTGTCACACTGCAGCAGGTTATAATGTGTCACACTGCAGCAGGTTATAATGTTTCACACTGCAGCAGGTTATAATGAGTCACTGCAGCAGGTTATAATGTGTCACACTCCAGCATGTTATAATGAGTCACTGCAGCAGGTTATAATGTGTCACACTGCAGGTTATAATGAGTCACACTTCAGCAGGTTATAATGTGTCACAAGGTAGCAGGTTATAATGTGTCACACTGCAGCAGGTTATAATGTGTCGCACTGCAGCCGGTCATAATATGTCACACTGCAGTAGCATGTACTGCACAGGTCACACTGCAGCAATCTTTAGTTGCTGTGGCTGAAAGCAGTGTCACAGAGGCAATGGCTCTGGAACTGTGCCATGGGTTATCCTGAATTTTAAAGAGAAGTTTCTCTGTGGTTTGTCTGGCCTGGATCTGATTCTGTAGACTAGGCTGGCCTGGAACTCACAGAGATCCACCTTTCTCTGCCACCACTGCCAGGCTTATTCTGAATTTCTTTAAGAGGTTACAAAGAGAAGAGTATTTTGAGCCATGAGACAAGAGCAAAAGAGTATGAGCAAATGCAGGAGCAGACATACTCACTGGAGGTGCCAGCCAGCTTTTAGGGTGGTTGCTGGGGACAGGATGGAATGAGGAGACATCAGAAGAAAGGGGAGAGGCTGAGAAGGCTTATTGATTAGGACCTGATTCTGAGAGCATCAGGGTGTTGTTACAAGTGCTTTAACAGGAGTGGCATGTTTGATGTGGTGTCCCAGGAAGCAACTGGGGTGAGGACGTGGAGAATACAGTCAGTGTAGGAAAGGCCTCAAAGGCATGGAGACCATGGTGGCTGCCAGGGAAATTCTTAGGGAGGTACTTAGAAGTCACCCTGTATGCATGAGTAACCTCACCTTTAACAGGAAGGAGACACCAGGAGAGACGGCTAGGCTTATGGGAAAGACAACTTGTCTGGGCCTGTTTTGTGGTACCATCGGTGAGGTACCCTCAGCAGTGATTGACGCTGATAGGCCCCACGCGGAAGTGGGTAGACCCCACTGTGAGTTTAGGAGGAAAATGGAGTGTTCGTTTCATTGATGCATGAGTTGGCAGACATATCGGGTTTTTTTTTTTTTAAAGACGTATTTATTTATTAAGTACAGTGTTTCACCTGCAGGTATGCCTGCTAGCCAGAAGAGGGCACCAAATCTCATAATGGATGGTTGTGAGCCACCATGTGGTTGCTGGGAATTGAACTCAGAACCTTTGGAAGAGCAGCCAGTGCTCTTAACCTCTGAGCCACCTCTCCGGCCCCCAGATGCGCCCTTTAGACCTGTGGTTCTCAACCTGTGGGTCGCAACTCCTTGGGGTCATAAACCAAACGTCCTGCATATCTGATATTTATATTGAATCATAACAACAATATTAAAGTTATGAAGTAGCAACAAAATAACGGGGGAGTGGGTCGCCACAACGCCAGGAACTGTATTAAAGGCTCACAGCATTGAGAGCTGTTGCTTTTGATCTCAAGTTGTGGGCATGACGCCACATGATTGGGTAATTTGAAGCCGCTGTCACCGCCCCCTCTCTGGTCCCGACCTGCTACTCCCATTGTCATTACCCCTTTAACAGTCCCTCGGGTTGGAATCAGCCATGTTTCCCCCAGGAAGCTCAGCCAGCAGACGAACAGCCCCCTTCTCTCCTCCATACCTGGGCCTGCTTCCCATCCACCTTCCAAAGGTATCTCAACCCTGCTTTCATCCCACGCCATGACTGGAAAAAGCTCAACCTCTTTCTTCTCCTTTTTAAGTATAAGATCATCCCTAGCCCGGGGACGCATCCCCTGCTGGTCTTGGTGAACCCCAAGAGTGGAGGAAGACAGGGAGAAAGGTAAGTCCTCTTCTTTCAAAATCGGCTGAAACAACCTGACCCTCAGCCCCAACATAGACTGTACAAGTTTAAAACAAACAAAAACAAAAAAGCAAAAAACCTGGGCCCGTGGCCAGTTCATCCTCTGGCCCAGGTGGGTTACTAACCCGTGCCTCAGTTTCCTCCCCTGACATAGACAGCAATATCACCTCTCACGGGTTACTTCAAGGATTAGAACAGACCTAGTGCTTGGCCTCAGACCTGCCCCTGTGAAGGCACCACAGTCAAGTCTGAGGGGCCATTCCTTCCTATCCCATCACAAGACTTGGTTTAAAAGACTTGATGAGACTCCCTGCTTAGGGCCACCTGGCCTGGCCCTGACCCCACCTTACCAGTGACTCGAATGCAGGATTTGGGCGAAGCTGGAGTCAGCTCAGTGGAATAGGACGAGAGATGGGGGCAGGCAGCTCCACTCTGCTGTCCAGGCCTGCTCGGTGTGAGGAATGAGCAGATGGCAGGGAGGGCAGGAACCCAGGCTTAGAAAAATAATATCAGGTAGGGCCCAAGCAAGTCCGTGAGAACCCCGTCTCTATCAACGAGACACCTTCCTGGCCTAACCTAGTGGTCTCAAGGTAGAGCCTAGAAACCAAGCCCAGACATAACCATTGCCTCTTGGCTTCCCAGCCCCACCTCCTCCTACGTGTATTCTTATGAGGATTCTGGGCCCTCTGCTTAGGGGGTCTTCAGTGCCTCAGGACCTCTACAACAGAATCACCCTACTTAAGCCACACAGAATACCCAAAGGTCTCTAACATGGAGGAAGCTTTAGAACTGCAGTCCTGATCTCTGCCATAGCAATTAACAGTACACAGGGCGAGGCTGGAGTCAGCTGGAGGGCCAGCTTTGGACCAGAGGGAAGGATGTGGAGATGCTAAGTCAACCAGGATATCGGGTCTGCATGCAATACTTCCCGTCATGGGTTTAAGCAACTGGTGAATCCCACCACGATGACTGCCCCACGTGATTACTGTGGTTTATTTTTCCATCTGTAGAATTCTTCGGAAATTCCACTACCTGCTCAACCCCAAACAAGTCTTCAACCTGGACAACGGGGGACCCACACCAGGGTATGGTCTTCTCTCTGCCCTGCTTTGGTCTCTGAAGAAAGCACCTTCCTTTGTCGCCTTTGAAGTCTTCTGGCTCTTTCTGCCTATCATCCTTTTCCCCCACCCCTCACCTTGGCCCTGGTTCTTGTTTGGGAAGTCACCCTGTGTACCTTGTCACTGAAGGAGGTGTTGATGTCAGAGGGAAACTATGACCCAGTATTAGACGGTCGGGGAAGTCACGCTGATGACTTGCTTTGACTTACTCACAAGGCTCTTGGTTGACATTGTCATCGAGTGTTTAATGCTGTCCCTCTGTGGAGTGACACAATCACTCCTAGTCTGTCGTGTCTTCTGCCATTGGAGCATTTCTGTCATCAAAGCCATTCTCTGAATTACCCAGTTTTGCAGAGGTTCCACACCTCCTCACATTTCTCCCACCTCCCTGCACCTAGCAGGACAGGAAGGGCTGTGAGAAGGGAGGGGAGAGGACCTAGGAGGCTCTCTGAAAGCCAGGTGGGTGGGACTTGTCCTCAGCCTCAGAAATTATTCCCTTAATGGTCCTGAAGGCATTTACCGGGTCAGAGGTGGTGCCCTAGCGCCACCTGCTGGCGGCCCTGCCAGCACATTCTTCCAGGTCTGGGCGGGGCCTTCACACCTCCTGACCTGCATTTCTATTCAAGAGTCACTGAGATTCCTCGGAGAGGGAGGGAGGAAGGTGTCTAAAAATGGAACCTGTCACTGTCTTTCCGTTGTCTGGCACGGGGTTATTTATAGAAACGGAAGCACAAGACCCAGTTAAAAGGAGAACGGCACACAGGTGCACATTCACCGATCTGTACGGTTTACTCAGAAGTCGGTCCAGACTCTTGCAGTTGGCTGCCGTTATAGCCACTTGCTGCCGGATAGCGCTGCCGTGGGCCAAAACATCAAGGACTTCTTCGGCCCCTCTCTCTCCGAGGGTATTTCAGTAGCACAGCCTTCTCGGCCTTCGATTGCTTTTCAGGCGAATGACAAGCTCGGGGCCTACATCCAGAGCTGATGGTCCCAGAGTGTCTTCACTGTGCCTGATCACACAGACAGGCCGTCCAGCTGAAGGGGGCCTCGGTTCAGAATGTACTGCGTGTAGGAGAGCAAGGGAAGGGAGCGAGAATAGTGACTTACCAATAAGCATCCATGCTCAGAGCACCCCTGGGACTTCTCAGACCACTGGGCTGTACATACAGCCTTTGAGATCCCTAAATGGCGCCTCAAGGTGTCCACTGGTCACATTTTCTCTGAAGCAAGGGTTCTTGACTTTTTCCGCCAAGGGAGCCTGCCACAATCTGGTAGAGTACGAACTCCATCTAAAATAATATTTTCTAAAGTGTAATACGAAATAACGTGTGGTTTTCAGCGAAGCTAATTATGTTGAGAAGTGGTTACCCAAAACTACAAAGACAACTTTGTGATATGAAAGTGGCCGTCTCCTGTCAACACATTAAACACAGTGCCCATAGTCAGGTTAAAATATGACTGAGCTGAAAGCCACAAGCTACAGAAATGGCAGCATGAAGCCTACGGTGCCGCTGTAGTAAGGTGTTGAAATAGTTGTGGTGTTGGCTGTGGCAAAGCTGCAGGTGCTATTGAAGCCTCTGTGGTCTGTTGTCTACATTCATAACTGAAATAAATGCTAAGTGTCCGTTAGAAATCAGAGAAGATATTAATGTAATAATTTCTCTTCCAAGTTCATGAGCCTCTGAATTATATCCACAGACCCACTGGAAGGTGAGTGGACCCCCGGTCTGCTCTATTGAATTCATGCTTCCAGGGGATGGGGTCTTGCGCCCCTTGGCAGGGATCCCTCAGAGGAGAAAATAAAGACCCAGATAATTAGGTGAATCTTTCCTAAAGAGGGGGTACTAGAGACAGCCGTCAGGAGAGCTGTGAGGAGTCGAAGTCTTAGGGATGCTCTGTTGATGCCACAATATAAAAACTGGGAATTCCTCAAATCATTGAGGAATTCTCAAAAAATGGTTTGCTGAATGCTGGATCAGATTCTCCTTCTATTAGGAAGTTAGCACCCCACGCGCACACATACACACACCACTGGTTCTCCCCCATAGCTGGTTCAGAGTGCTACGTTTCTCTTCCAACCCCCAAAGGAGCTGATTCCAGGACCCAGAAGTATTGAGTGCTAAGGTTGTAATGCAGTTCACTGATAGTTTGTCTAGCATATGCTGGGAACCAGGGTTCGATCTCCAGTGCCACACACACTGCACACATATCAACTGTTGGTCACCTGATAACAAGACCACTGTGGCCTTTCTTCTTTCCAGATTGAACTTCTTTCATGATACCCCAGATTTCCGCGTTCTTGCCTGTGGTGGAGATGGGACAGTTGGATGGATTTTGGATTGCATTGGTAAGGATGGCCAGGAAGGCCTTAACTCATTCTGTGTAGTGAGTAGATTTAAAGTCAGCAGAAGGCAGTGACGTAAAGAAGGAAGAAGTCTGCTTTCTCCATCTGGGTGCCCACCCTTGCTTGGACTGCTGCTTCCTTAGGTATCTGGCATGGAGAGTTTTCGCTGTAGACTTGGTCTTCAAAACCATGTATGAGCTGGCCGGCAACAGAACCGGATGAATAGGAAGGACTAGAGATCCGGGGGAGCCAGAGTAGTGTTAAGTAAAGGCCACGAAGCTAAGCATGGCAGATCTGCTAGAGATGAACACCTGGAGCACGAGTCCGGAAAGCACATCTGGACAGTGCAGATCTGTGCAAGCAGAGAAACAGCATGCCCAGCTGTTTCCTACACAGAAAAGGCAGGGAAGTAGGCTGGAGGGCTGGGGGCCTGAGGTCTAACCTAACCCTGCCTAGATCCATTAAGCAATAGGATTTATCTGTGATATTTGGGAATGGGGTATAGTCAAGACCTCTGCAATATAGAACACAGAGGCACTAGGGTGTGCAGGCATCAAAGAGGGGCAGGACCAGAGCCATGAGCCCAGGGCTGCTTCACACCATCTGTCAGTCACTACACAGATGCTGCCTAGAACCTCTGTGGACCAAGCCCTCCTGGAGTCAACTAACGATGCCACTAAGGGACAAAGAGGCCAAATTACTGCCCTAATGTAACCTCCTTTCTAGAGCCATGGTTCTTAATGTATGAGTCACAGTCCCTGGGGGAGTTAAATGACTCCTTTACGGGGTCGCTTAAGAACACCAGAAAACACAGATATTTACATTATGATTCATAATAGTATTAAAATTATGAAGTTATGAAGTAGCAACAAAAATAATTTTGTGGTGGGGGGGTCACCACACCATGAGGAACTGTATTCAAAGGTTCCATTGGAAGGTTGAGAACCTCTGGTCTAGAGGAAAGACCCAGGCAACAGAGAAATGAAGGAAATTGATAGAATGTCAGGGTGAACATGTAAAAAGGGAAGGGCAAAGGAAGAGGGGAGTGTGGGTTGTGATCTAAGGAAGTCAGGGAAGACCTCACAGGGTGGGAAGGGATGCTATTTCTAAGAACTGGGGAAAACCTGCGCTTTATGAATGCCTAAGAGAATAGTCCAGATGAAAGAAACAGCAGGAGCTAAGGCTAAGGCAGGAACAGGTGAGGTTGCTGAAGGCAGTGTAGCCAAAAGCTGGGTGTATACAGGAAACTGCAGAGGGTCACACAGCAGGAATAAAGAGCTGAGTCACGTGGGTGTGTAAGGCATTGGGTAGGGTGTAGCTTTTAGGGGGCATTGGGTAGAGTGTGGCTTTTAAGGGGGCAGGAATGCAGAACCTGGCTTTTAGAAGGAGGCAGTACCAAGACATCATGTGGTTTTAAGGAAGGGACATGGCATACTCAAAGATGCAGGCAGGAACCAGAGACTGATTAGGAGACTCCCACAGTGACCCTAGTAAAAGGTGACCAGGTCAGGGACACAGTGGAAACAGATGATGTGAGAAATGAGAAATTCTAGATGAGAAAAATCAAGGTCAGCCAGAACTAGACCCCAGTCAAGTCAGGAATATGAGTCTTTCAGGGTGGGAGGGGAGAAGGCACACCTGCTAACTACTGCTCTCCCATGAGCCATGCTTTGGTTTCCATGCCCTCAAACACACACACCAGATACACACACACACACACACACACACACACACACACATACACACACACACACACACATACACACACACACACACCACACATTAGACATACAGTTATCAGACCCATATATCATACACATAACACACATCAAATATGCATGCATATACATACATCATACACATCAGACATACAAGTATCAGATACGCAAACACATCACACACATATAACACATATCAGAGTACACACACATACACATACATATCACACACATAATCAGACATACATGTATCAGACACACACATCACACATACCACATACACACCTCATACACATCATTATACATAGAACACATCACATACACATATTGTATACATACATATCACACACATACCAGACACATACATATCAGACACACACACACACATCACACACCTCTCTCTCTCACATACATACATATTTCTCTCTCACACACACCTCTCTCTCACTACACACACACACACAGACACACACTCACACACACACACCTCTCTCTCACTACACACATACACACACACACACACACACATCACACACCTCTCTGTCTCACATACATACATATTTCTCTCTCACACACACACCTCTCTCTCACTACACACACACACACACACACACACACCTCACTACACACACACACACCTCACTACACACACACACACACACACACACACACACACACACCACTCTGCTGCCACAAACTCAAATTTGAGGGAAGAGGAAAGTCTTCTCCATCCAGGAGCCGTGGGAGGAAAGGCGGCTCCCAGCTGCAGCATCCGGCTGTCCACTGTCCCCTCTGCCCCACTCACTGAGAAGAAAGCAGTCCTGTACAGAATTCTTCAGGGGACACAGGGAACAGATGTGTCTAGGAAGAGAGGAAGACGATGCTGTGAGGTGAAAGTGAACTTTCCACACGGGTCAGTGGCTCAGAGAACTCAGGAAAGAGATAACTGCGAGCAAGCTCCTTTCCCTTCATTTCATCACTGGTGTCATGTTCTTGCTCACACCTCCCCTGCTGTGGCCATAACACTCTTCCTGATATCAGTGGGTGCACAGAAAAGACAACCAAAGCTTTTACACACCAGATAGCCACAGTCACCTAGTAAGAGGACTGCCCCCATTCCCTTTCTAGTCAAAGGTACATACACTGTATGTCTGAAGATCTCACAGGAGATCTTCTAGGAGCTGGCCGGGGCAAACTACCACAGCATCTGGCAGGACTAAACACACGGTTCCAGGGGGTTACAGTTCATTCAGGGAAGAGGTCACCAGGATACGGTCACCCGGAGCATAGGAGAGTCTCCAAACACAGACCCTGTGACAAGAGTCTGGCTTCTCTGCTGAGGACTGAGAACACTTCAGGACGATTTCCTGGTAGGGTGAAAGGCTAGGTGTACTGAAGGTGAAGCCGAGGAGGAGAGGCAGAGCCTGGGTCCTAAGGCCTAAGCATGCAGAGGAAGCCATAACACTGGTAACACAGGGCACCAGCATGGAGGGCCTGCGCCCATGCAGCCTTTCTGTAGAGAACACATTTGGAAGGTGGGTTTGGAGGTGGAGAGAGAAAAGGGAGCAATGGAACCGGAACAGCGTGAAGAACGCAGTCCCGTACTCACTCAGTGTCTCCATGGGGATGGAGAGAGGAGGTTGCTGGGAAATCGGTTAAGGAGATAGCTCACAGGAAGTACTGGGTAGATGGATGGGGTTGAGGAAAGGGGGAAAGTTAGGATGGCATGCAGATTTCTGGGCTCAGAGCTATAAAGATGGCTAGTCTGTCAAGGTGGTGACTTCAGGAGAAGGGACAGACATAAATAAACAAGTGTCCTCCATGCATCTTCAAGAGTGGGGAGACTCTAGACATGTGACAGAAAAAAATGGGTTCATCATATCCCTCCATTTCCCACCTCTTCCATCAGTGGTGGTGGGTAGTCTCAGCCCTGAGACCAGCCACTTTGGGCATCAGTGGACTCCCACTCTGCCAGGGAAGCCCTAATTTGAGCTCCCTCGCTGATCCCTGCAGCTCCCTCCACCCCACTCATGGCTAACATCAAGGCATCTTGGAGGACCGGGTTTGTGTACACACCTCTTCAAAGCCCAAAGGCACCTGTGACTCCCTTTTCAACCCTCTCTGCTCTTCCAACATGCTGAAGGCTACAGGCACAAAAGCATGTTTCATTTGCCTCTGACTGTTTGGCCAGTGCTCCTAAGCAACCAGAAAGGAAAAGGGAGTGAGAATCTATATTCTGGAAGGCGGTTTGCGGTGTCTGTATTCTGGAAAGCTAGTTTGCAGTGTCAAGTAACGCCTGGATGCTCTCCTACGTTAACACAGTGTTGTATCTTAAGCTTTAAAATAGAAATAGAAATAAAATAGAAATGACTTTCAGTGAGCTTGGTCAGTTTTCCAAATACCCCACCACCCCCTACGATCACAAGCACAAGCATGTCTCTTTCAGAAGGCACTGTCTAGCCTCTGGAGACAGCAGAATCGACCTGGTCCAAGTTTGGATCCAGGCTCTGCAAGCCTCCATCTTTGCTAGGTTGCTGTGAGCTATTAATGCAAATTAGTGTTGCTCATCATTAATCGTAACGACCATGGTTAACACTGACCAACGTGAGTCAGCGTTTCTGAGGTGGGTGTTGTCACCCTGAAGGACAGAACTGGGACATGTCTGCGATAAAAAAGTGCAAATTCTAGGGGGTCAGATTTAGCTCAATATGAAGAAGTGATTGACATCTTCGGCCAACGTGTAGCAACTAACCCACTTCAAACTGTGAACGGCTTCTGCAAACGGCTTCCATCACAGGAGGGATTCCGTGATTACGGGGGAGAGGGGAGCAGGTGGGGACCATAAGATAACACAACCATCTGTGATCACGTGGCTTGTCTGATCTCTCATGTTGGTTGCAGACAAGGCCAACTTCACAAAGCATCCGCCGGTGGCTGTCCTGCCTCTTGGAACAGGGAATGACCTGGCACGATGTCTCCGCTGGGGAGGAGGTACGTCTGCATGCCACCAGTGCCACACGATGATCCTCCAGCAGGACATGGTCAGCCGAAGGGCACATCCCGATACACGGGTCTATTAAACAGAAGTGCCTGCATGAAATTCTTCCCTCCTCCCTTCTGAATTAGGATTCAGAATGGAGACTGAAACACCACATCACCAGTCACTTAGGAGACACCAGGGACATCTGGATGATCAGACTTGCAGACCAATGGCCTTTCCTTTTGAAACTCCCCCAAGCTGAACAGGGAGTGGTGGAAGCTCTTAAAGCAATGGACAAGAACTTTGCAAACAAGACCAGACCAGGACAGGACAGGCCAAAGCAGGACAGGACAGGCCAAAGCAGGACAGGACAGGACAGAGCAGTCCGTATCCACGTTCTTTCTTGGGGGATAAGGCAGAAATTAAACCTGAGGGTAATCTGAAGAGTATGCTAACCACTGTACTACCCATCCTCTACAGGATAGGGTCCTGGGATGGATCTATTATCTTCTGCACACAACTCCTCACCTGTGCAGCTGACAAGTCCTTCCCTTCCTCTTTTCCTTCTTTTCCTCTCCTTTTCTTTCTTCCAGTCAGTGGTGTATTTACTGTATGAAATAATAAGTTTTGTTAAGCCCTTTTATACATGTTCTTTGATTTTTATCTGTCACCCATACCTTCTATTGTTCCAGACCATTTCCTCTTCCAATTGACTTCTGCCTTAGGGTTTTATTGCTGTGAAGAGGCACCATGATCAAGGCCATTCATATACTGAAAAACATTTAACTGGGGCTGGCTTACAGTTTCAGAGATTCAGCCCACTATCATCATTGTGGGAAGCATAGTAGCGTGTGGACAGACACAGTGCTGGAGAGGCCAAAGGTTCTGCATCTTCATCCACAGGAGACTGTCACACTGGGCACAAGTTGAGCTTATATAGTATCTCAAAGCCTGCCCCTGTGGTGACGCACTTCCTCCAACGAGGCCTCACCTCCTGATAGTGCCACAAATTCCCTATGAGCCAAGCATTCAAATACATGAGTCTATGGGGGCCATTCCTAGTCAAACCACCACAGCCTTCCACTTTCAAGTCTGGTAGGTGAGTGATGGATGGATAGGTGATAGGTAGAAGATAGATGATAGATAAATGATAGATGGATAGATGATAGATAGATAGATAGATAGATAGATGATAGATAGATGATAGATAGATGATAGATAGATAGATAGATAGATAGATAGATAGGTAGATGATAGATAGATGATAGATAGATAGATGAAAGATAAACATATGTGCTTAATCTCTATTCTACATATGAAAGAAAACATACAATACCCAAGTCTAGCTATTTTGCTTAACATAATCCTCAGTTCTGTCCACTCCTACAAATGGCGTAAGTTCATTCATCAGCTCACCCTCTCACTCTCCAGGGCTTGTTTTAGCTCCAGACCATGCCTGCCTCTAGCCAACACAAATTCCATGCCTTGCTCTCACACCCAAACACTTGCTAATGACTCCTTACTGCCCTCCCCTTCTCTCTGGCTCAGAGAACATAGGTGTCTTCAGCCCAAAGACACCCAGAAGTATTCTAGCCACAAATGCCTAAGGAGTTGCTTGCACTGCCTGAACAGCAACCATGCCCCTCTGATCTGGTGGTACATGCCATGCTCATATTCATAGGTTACGAAGGGGGCAGCTTGACCAAAATCCTGAAGGAAATTGAACAGAGCCCCTTGGTGATGCTGGACCGTTGGTGCCTAGAGGTCATGCCCAGGGAAGAGGTGGAGAATGGAGACCAGGTCCCATACAACATCATGAACAACTACTTCTCCATTGGTGTGGTAAGTTGGTCATTGACTACTTTTCTGCATAACCAACATGTGTCCGTTGACTCTTCCAAACCACGACCCCTTATCTTCTCTCTTTGTCCCCAGCCCTGATGTGGTCTGAGCATCCTCAAATCTGGCATGGTTGTGGCCACCCTGCTTGGGTAGCCATTCCACCCCTTGACTGTAGAAGAAATCCTTACTCCTATCATTTAAGCTAACAGGAGGAAAAAAACTGAAAATTTTCTTAAAATGTATATAGTCTTCAGTTAATTAAAGAAAAAGAAAAAATACACCAAGAAACAAGGCAGGGGAGAAACCCTTACATGAGTGTAAAGATTTGAGAATTCTTACCATGAGGAATGGCTACTTGCTTGCACCAGGCTTGGCAGACTTAACACTTAAGACTTCTTTCATGTGCTCCCTCCCCTCTTCCCAGCCCAAACACACACACTCCAAGTGCTTCATACACGCCTGGGAAGGTTCTTCTGCTGAGTCTCCAGCTGAGTCCACTGTTCCTCCTTGACGCCTTCCTCACAGTTCATCGGTGTTCTCCGTGCATTAGACTGAAGGGCTTAGTGTGCCTCAGTCAACCCTCCTTCTATGTACAAGTGCATACACAAGTACACATTTGCATGCACACACATGCACACACACACACACACACACACACACAGAGAGAGAGAGAGAGAGAGAGAGAGAGACTCGAACAACGCCATCTGTGCTTCCTCCCATCCTCCAGCCTAGCTAGTGTAACTCAGTCAGTGTGTCATACTGAACTCAACTCCTAGCTCAGAGTAGGCATTGTTTTCTAGGTTGTTGGGTACAATATGGTGAGTGGTTTTTGGTGTGTCTGGTTTTTTGTTTTATTTTTGTTTTTTTGTTTTTTTTTTTTTTTGCAACAGGATTTCTCTGTGTAGCCCTGGCTGCCCTGGATCTCACTCTGTAGACCAGGCTGACTTCAAACTCACAGAGATCCACCTGCCTCTGCCTCCCAAGTGCTGGGATTGAAGGTATGCACCACTACCACCTGGTTTGAGTGTATTCTTTTAAAAAAAAAAAAAAAGTATGTGGGCGTTTTGCCTACATGTATGTCTGTGTGAGGTACCCTAGATACCCACAGAGGCCAGAAGAGGGCACTGTATCCCACTAGAGTTACACATGAGTGTGTTAGCTGCAGTGCATGAGTGTGTTAGCTGCAGTGCATGAGTGTGTTAGCTGCAGTGCATGAGTGTGTTAGCTGCAGTGCATGAGTGTGTTAGCTGCAGTGCATGAGTGTGTTAGCTGCAGTGCAGGTGTTAGAGGTTGAGCCCAAGTTCACTGGAATAACAGTCAGTGCTCTTAACCACCGAGCCATCTCTCCAGCCCCGAGGGACACGTTCCTAAGTCCTCTTTCAGGGCCACCTTCAGGGATGGCACACACACACACACACACACGCACGCACACACATCCTTCTTATATTCAGGCCCTTCTTCTCTGCTCAGAAGCTCTGGACAGTCAGGCGACGCTGCCTATGTCAGGTCCCCCAGTATGGCACCCTTTCATCAGCTTTACCAAGCCTCAGATCCTTTCCTGCCATAACCACGGTGTGACATGCCAGTGTTCACCAACAGTCTGTGGTGCGCCTAGGCCAATTGTCCTGTTCCCCTGTTGCTTCTGCGTGAGTCCAAGCTGATGTGGAGTGACACTGGGGGTCAGCATTGCTGGGGAGCCTGAGCCCACTTAGCTGTGGACTCTGCACAGTATACACTCACCCCCATCTTCACACACCTACAAACAATGGGGTGAAGGAAGACCTCCAAATCCAGTAGGAGATACCTCACAGCATCTCTTTGTTAAAAAACGGAAGTTCCAGCTACATCAGATTTTCATTTGTAATTTGACTCTCAGCAAGGTCTGGGACTCTGCATTTTTAACAAGCCCCTGGGAGCATTCTCATGCTGATGATCCTGAGTGAGGCCTCAGAGAACAGAGACAGCACAGGAGCAGAGGGTACACAGGAAGTGGGTGGGGGCACAGACATTAGGTAATGAAGGAGAGATATGGAAAGAGAGAATGTTGGCCACAGGACAGACAGACAGACAGTCGGACCGACAAAGATGCCCAGAAACATCCCGTTGGCAGGTTCAAGCATGGCTTCCATTAGAACTTTCAACACATCTTCCCTTTCTGCACACAGCTCTGGCAGGAAGGAACAGCATTCCCAGTACTTGCCTATCTCCATCCACTGTCCTGTAGACAACCTTCCCTCAACAACATACCCAGGCCCCAAACGCAAGAGCCAGGAATCATGGCTCCTTTCAGGAGGAAGGAGGGAAGAGGGAAGGAAAGATGCTAATTGCCCTCCCTGGAAGAGCATTGGAACAGAAACCCATCTACCTGGGTGGCCACCATGCTTCCCCATCTGGCCTAGTCTGGCTACAGTATTCCAAGGGTATCTGTCTACTGTTCTTTTCCTGTGCCTTTCGTTTGCGTGTGTTTATTGTTATATTATAGTTGGGCGAGGAAATGGGCCTTGTGATCATTGGTGTGCCCTTAGCTTTCTCTTTGTAGAATGTTTGCAGGGTTTGTGTGCTCGCTCTTTAAAAGGTGGAAGGTAAAAGTCTTGAGAAAATAAGTACCCAGTCCACAACCCTGACAGGGTGTAGGGCTGACATTTGCAAAAGGTCTTGCTTCCTATTTGACTTCCCAAACTTTGTGAGAGAGGTAGGTATGTAAACCAACCCAGTTCTACCTCCTTATGATGCTTAAACATAGACACACACACACACACACACACACACACACCTGGCAAAGAGATGGCTGTAATGTCTGCCGTTATGAAGGATGTTCAATGTCTATTGAACAAATGGTTGCTGCCCTGCAACTATAAAGATGATGGTTGAACAACCACTGAGGTGCCTCTGGGTGGAAACAGAGCACATTAGAGAGGGCTGAGACAAACTCTTCTGGCCTGTCCAGGGTGCCACCATATACCTGTGTAACCGCAGAGCCATTGAAGGTTCTCTGCTCCGCTTGATAGTCCGTCTAACTGAAGACATCTCCTGGGAAGAGGTCTTAAACAGTTGTCCGGACCATCACTTCCTCTGAGCTCTCTGGCTTCTTCCTCCCTGCTCTCTATTTTTGGATTAGCTCAAAGGTCAGGATGGCCAGGTATCAGTGACAGGAAGTTAGGGACTACAAAATAATCCCTGGAGCCTGTGTAACTCGGAACTCCTCACAGGCTCTGCTTTCAGTGAGTCTTAGCAGGGTGGTGAGCAGCTAATCCCTTGACTATGTGGAATCTATTTTGGATGCCAGAGGGCCACCAGCCCGAAGGCCACCAGCTTGTATACCATTCTCCACCATATAGGCTGTAATTAGTGTTCACACGCTCACATCCCACAGTGACATGCCTACCCGCTAGGGAAGGGGTCAACAAGTCAGACACTTGCAAACTCAGATTCTGTCAGCACTGAGTTCTCATGTGTCCCTTGTGGGACTCACTGCGAAGTGACTTGGATAAGCCACTAACCTGACATACACTTTGCAAACAATCCAAATTTCAAGCAGCCTGCCCTGTGGTCTCTTTCCTGTCTCTGTCTCTAAAAGTTGCCAAAGTGACTTAACCCTGCGCTTTCCAGGACGGCAAGCACAAGCCACAGGTGGCTACTGTGTGCCTGAAATGCCATGTCCAATTTAAGGTGTACGTAAATATTGAAAACGCATCCCTTTTCAAAATTGTGATATAAAAAATTAAACTTATCAACAAATCGTTATTGACTATATATAAAAATTATAAAATTTGGAGCATATTGGGTTAATTAAAATATCCAAGAATTAATTTCATCTTTTTTCGAAGTTCTTTTGATGTGGCTTCTAGAAACGTCTAAGTTACAAATCTGCTGTGTGTCTCTTGGACAGCACTGGCCCAGACATTCCAATATCTCAGAGTCCAAATAACAGAAGCTTAATGTTTGAGATGGAGCCAAAATCCTTCATCCAACCATGTGTTTGAGGTTTTGGCTGCAGAAGGAACAGCCCACATCCACACTTTACCCCACAGAGCACACTGGAGACTGCCCCACAATACACAGACCACACTGTCGGACTGTTCCAACTGACTGGAGGCCCTAGGAAACACCATAGCTTCCACCGGCCTGCCACCGGAAATGTTCTTTGTGGTACTGAGCATCAAAAAAGCATCTAAACCCATAAAATAATACCCTATGGTCAGGGCTCAGCACGGAGCTGCTCAACTGGGTAAACTCCAGTCTTGACCCTTTCTGACCCTTTCTATCTCGGGGAGACAAACAAGGTCTGAGCCTTTCAAGAGACAGCTTAGCTCTCCCTTGCTGTTTGGAGTATTTGTCAAGAGATTACACAGTCAAATCAGGAATCACATGCTGAGCTAATGATCTTGTAAATGCTGCCCTTTGGAATAAGCAGGCATGCGGAAACCTAGCAATGGAAAAACCAAGGGTGGTGAGGACTGACCAGGGAGAAGAGTCTCCCAGAAGGAAATATCCCAGGAATCAGAACCAGGGGCCAGTCTCAGCTGCACCGGGGTTAATGGCAGTGATGTACAAAGCAGGCCACCACGCAATAGATGAATTTTTGCTTTGGGTTTGTTTTGTTTGGGGTTGTTTTATTTTGTTTTTTCTTTGTTTTATTTTCCTGTCAAGAGAGAATCGAGGCTTTAAAGGAACTCAACTACCTGGACTGCTTTCTGGAATTCTAGAAAACAGTTCGATAAATAGCGCATATATCTTATTGGGAGTGTTCACTGAGCCTTGCTGAAGAGAGGGAGGTAGGCGTGGTTTAGGCCAAAAGGAGCTGCTGCCCAGAGAAGCTGAAAAGGCTGTGTGGGTCCATGAAATCTGAACAAGCCTCCCTGAGTTTTGTCACCTGCCACTGTGTGTCCACGCGGTGACTCTACGGAGATCATCAGCTCTTGACAAGTCAGAAAGCTACAAAAATAAATCAGTAGCAAAAAAAAAAAACTTTTAACCAGTAATAATGCCCAAGAATATTAACCAGCTACAAAATAAGCCAGTAATCAAGACTTGTCCTCCCGGATTCCCACAGTGACGGCTAATGAAACTCATCACACATAGTATGTACCCCAAAAGCTTCTTCAGTGAGCTGTACTTAATGCTAAAAACAAAGCAAATGTCCAAATGCAAAATTGTCCTGTTGCAGACTTTCCTCATCAAGAAACTGCCCATCATGGAAGTACACAGCTTTCATACCAATGCAGGGGAGTCAGAGGCAGGAGGATCTCTCTGAGTTTGAACAGTCTACATATGCGCTTCTCAACCTTCCTGATGTTGCGACCCTTTAATACAGTTCCTCATACTGTGATGACCCAGCCATGAAATTCTTTTCATTGCAGCTTCATAACTGTAATTTTGCTCTGTTATGAATCATAATGTAAATGTCTGTGTTTTCTGATGGTCTTGGGAGACCCCTGTGAAAGGGTCATTTGACCCCCAAAGAGGTCACTACCCACAGCATGAGAACTGTTGGTCTACATAGTGAGTTCCAGGCCAGCTAGACTCACATGGTAAGAGCCTGTCTCAGAAGAAAGAGGGGGGAGGGGGAGAAAAATGGAGAGAAAGAGAGAGAAGGAAGAGAGGGGAAAAGAAAGAGAGGAGACAAAAAGGGGAAGATGGGAAGAGGGAGGAAGGAAGAGGGAATAATATACTTTATCTAAAAAATCTGCTCTATGGACTTTTTTGGCTCTATGAAATTTTAAGAATCTTTCAAACACAGTCTAGTAAATGTGTTTTTAGGGTTTTTTTTTTTTTGGTTGTTGAGTGGATGGGTGGGGGTGGGGGTTCATTGAGATATAGTACCACCTTGTAGTCCAAGCTAGCCTTGAACTCTAAATTCTCCTGCCTTGCTACATCTATGTGGCTGAGACTACAGGCATGTCCCAGCATGCCCAGAGCTTTCTGATTAGCTATTGTTGTTGATTCTGGGCAAATCTAAATCAGCTCCTAGTTTCTGGGTTGTTCTGTCTCCGACCAATTAGTCTTTATTTCCAGTGTTCAGCATCTGCCCACAGTGCTAGCTTCGGAGTGGGTGATAAGGGGACAGTATGGATTCTTCCGCTGGGCAAGGGGCTCGTTAAGAGGTGCAGAAAGCTAGGTTTGAAGAAATGAGTTTAGTTTTGGATGCTACTCTGGCCTATAGATCACAGAGGCCCAACATGAAAGCACCATTTTCAACCATGAGCACTCACAGGGTGGTAGTGATGGAGTGAGGTACAGATAGGACTCGGGGCTCAGAGGTTCCAAACTGGGACACCCAGAAACACAGTGTCGTGAAGCCTTGTGGTGAGTTCTGTGGAGCCAAGGGGGTGGGGGTGGGGGACAACAGAGTGGGCAGAAAGGGCTCTCAATTGTTGCTGGCTTCAGAAACAGTCCTGTGGACAGACCAATTAATAGGCAGAAGTTAGATGTCTAATACACGCCTGCTATCCATCCGCTAAACTTGTCCAGTACTATCTGTGGACAGACAACAAAGAGTTAATGCGTGCCGACCTCTACAGGCATCAGCTTCGGGCTTGACAATGTGCTGTTATGTAAGATGTCAGCATTGCTGGGAGCTGGGTGAATGGGCATGAGAAATGCACTATTTTTGCAACTTCGAATGAGTCAAAAGACTGCCTACTTTATGTCACCCCCGCCCACCCTACCCCACCCTAACACACACACATACACTCCTCACCTGCTTCTGGCTTCAGCTGAGGAGAGCCCCCTCACTATTCTAGAGTGGCTTTCTCTTCCCTCTGGAGCCTGCTTTTGCCTCCGTTTCCAAAGGCTGAGCTGTGGCCGTTCACTGGGCCTAAGATACTGTGATAACCCAGCTAGGTTCTCAAAGGACTGAGTGGTGACACCAGCCTACCCCGGACATGATGCTGCGCCCCTGTCATTTGGAATCTCTAGGGACGTGTCTCTTCACACCGTACCTCATGGCCACAACCACTAACCAGGCTTTTTTGCCCTTTCTTTCGTTTCCAGGATGCTTCCATTGCACACAGATTCCATATGATGAGAGAGAAACACCCTGAAAAATTCAACAGCAGGTAAGCGAGCAGGCTGGCTGCCGAGGTGGCACCCCGCCCGGCCGGCATTGCCAGCCAGTGCGGCCTCCCACCTGCTGCCACGGAAATGTCCTTGGCCTGGGTCGCCGGCCCGGGGACTTCGCTTTCCTGCCACGTTGCCGGAAGGAGGGTTTCCATTTCTAAGAAGGAAAAAAACAAAATGTCAGAAACCTGCCACAACCTAGCCGCCGGTCCTCTCCCGTAGGAACTGAGCAGAGGGAAGCGTTTGGGGACAGCATGGGTGGCTTTGGCCTCCTGGAACCCCTCCAGAGGCTCAGAGGTTTCCCCCTCCAAAGCCCAGCTTCCCACAACGGGTTGGGGGAGCAGAAGGCTCCGCTGGGGTCTTAGACCCGAGGAGGTGCCAGCCTCTCTCGCGGACAGCAGAGGGCAGCAGCGAGGCCCCAGCAACCGCTGTGACCACGAAGGCCACCGCAGTGGCCTCGCACGGGCTCCTGCATGCCTGGAGATTGGGTTCAGACAGGAATGAAAAGAGAAAACCAGATCAGTTGCAAGAGAACCCAAACCTGTCTTGCAAAGCAAGTGAAATTTACCAGAACTGCGTCATGACTGGCATACGATTACCGTGGAACTGTCCATTTCCCCTTTCTTCGTCCTTTCTCACTCTCCTCTGACTCTCTCGGCCTTGTTATACTACTTTGAAGATCATCTCTGGGTTCCACGCCTAGCCTCAGGCAGGTTGGCAGCCGTGCGATAATAATCTGGACTTGATCTTTGAACCCAAAGGGTTGCTATTGGTTGAGGCCGCAGAATTCCCCTCAAAGCAGAAGTTCGGGTGTTATTTGAGGACATTTCGCTCACAGCCCAGCTCCTGACTCCACAGCATGGGAGATAACCAGGGAGAGGCTGAGGACAGTGAGGTGATGTCAAGCCCGAATCTGACAGAAATCGAACTATATTATGGTGACATTCTGTCACCCTCAGACGCTAGACCCACAACCCACTGCGCACATGTCTCGCCAGCCCCTGCCTCTGTAACCACAAACTGGCAACACCATCTTTTGCCTTCATCTTCACACCCCGGTACAGCCACTGTTTTCAAACCACTCTACAAATGTTATTAAAGTATCTACATGGAAGAGTCCTATTTACACTGGAAAAGTGGACAAACTTTAAGATTTTTTTTAAGTCAAATACAAAGTCTGTTAATGACAAGAAAAAATGACAGGTATCAAACACAAAGCTTTTCTATCATTGATATTGTGACTAAAACTGATGATCCCACCCGGCCCTGGGTTGCGCATGCACCTTCAGCAGGCATGTGGAGTAGGCTCAGAGATGTGCCAGAAGGAACCTTTCTTTCCTAAGCAAGTCCAAGAATTCCCGAGAGACTGATCTGACAATAGGTTAGTTTATGTGCCACTTTAGAAGCGTCTTGTTTTAGCTCTTCTTGCCTCTCCAGGTCTTTTTCTGAGGTGGCCTTGAGCTTCTGCTGGGTTGGGTATGTATGTGGTAGCCATTTTGAGAATCACCACTCTGAGTACTTTTGCACTGTGTTCCAACTCTACTTCCTTCCTTACTAGGATGCTGTATATCCGCCTGCTCCCAATCTCCTCTCCGAGGACCTGCCCTGGCACATTGTGCTGTTACTAATCTGTTTCAGGACCCCTAGGAACTTCCAGCTTGGTCCTCCTGGTCCCCGGACAGTCCTTCCCTATCAAAATGGAGCTCATAAGGGAACAGACCCTTCTTGGTGAGCCACACGATGTGTGGAGGTGTGCTGTGGCCTCTTAACCTTTTGCCTGTTTCTCACATGATTAAGATCTCTTTATTCATCCTCTTGTTCTTCCTCTACAAAAACCCGTGTCCTCTCTTCTCCCAGAAAGGCAGATAGATGCTCGTCTCAGCAGAATAGCAGCCTCAAGATCGCTTTTTGGAAAAAAATAAAACAAAACAAATCTCCCCTTCTACCCATTCTGCAGACCTTCAGCGTCTCCCTCACACCCTCACACCTTCTCAAGTGCATGTGTCTGGGAAGATGCCCTGCGCCTGGAAAATCTGAGAGTTCCTCTCATCCTCTCGTTCACCCGCTCACTCAGCACCATCTTCGGAAAATATGCCGTAGACCACACACTATTTAGGTGTTTGGGATGGATGACCCAATACTCCCTGCCCCCCCTAACCCCACTGGAAACAGACTGAGGGGCAGAAGTGCATAGCAGGGTGTATGAAGAAATGTGTCTTGTGCAGAGGTGGCCTCAGAGAACACAGGGCAGGAGAGTGAGGCTGGCACGGAGGGCTTTTTATAGGCAAAGATGCCCCGCCCAGAATAAATAAATCAAGAATACGTTTAGTACGACTTGATAAAAAGAGAAAGGCAGCCCCCAGAGAAAGAACCAGATGTGCCTGAAGATAAAGCGTTGGAGCGCAGTGTACTAGGGAAGAAGTCTTGCTGCGGGTGTTACATGGTTTCTTGCTCTGGAAAGGACGGCGGTTCTGTTGCTTTTAGAGAACAAGGAAGCAGAACGTGAAGTTTCTCCATGTTCCAAAAATTAAGGCAGAGCATCATATGAGCTGAATAGAGCATCAGAAAACACGTTATTAAGTCCAATCAGAAAGACAGATCTGTCGGGGTGTGTGGGGGGTCACAGTGTGCACCACAGTGCAGGAATTCATCATGACCTCTCCACCTTTTCCCTTCCCACTTCCCAAATCCCATTAATGGGACAACTACTACATTTGCTGGGGTTCAAGCCTCATGTTGCATCTGGGAGAGATGACAGCGTATGGATTTTGAATGTAAGTCCGTGTGCTTGCTTGAGAAATGACGCTGTTCAGAGGCAGCCCTTGTTTTACAAAGTCACCTGCCATCTCCTCTGGAGAGCTTTGGGTCCGCTCCATCCTGTTTGCTTGCCCGTATCCAAAACACCTAGGAGTATTCAACTTGTCCACCAAGAGGCAGGCAGGCAGGCAGCCATTTTCTCTAGGCTTCCTTATTTAGCATTGGAGATGGTTTTAAATAGGCAGGTGGTTGTTGCCATGGTAACCCATTACACCAGCAGCTAAACTTAGGAAGGGCCACAAGGGATAGGAAGAAAGCCTGATACCCGGGATTTGAAAATGTAAACGATATTATCAAACAAAGCTTCATTCTACTGGGCAGAACACAAGTTCTTCAAAGAGCGGTGGCTGCAAGCCGTTGGCATTAATGCTGAAGACTGGCCCCTCAGGGGTCACCTTGAAGCTAAAGATAGGGAGTAGTAATTGGTCTGTTTGTTTTGTTTTGTTTTCAACAAGAGGACCAGTGAGGGCTGGACTTTTCTAAGAAACCTAAACGCTCATATTGCCAGTCTGCTTGGGGCTATTCTAATCATTCTTAACCCAGGATCCAAAGGCTTCAGTGGTTTTGAGAACATTTTGAAATTGTACCAAAGATAATGTGTGTGTGTGTGTGTGTGTGTGAGAGAGAGAGAGAGAGAGAGAGAGAGAGAGAGAGAGAAGAGAGAAGAGAGAGACAGAAAGAGAGAGACAGAGAGAGACAGAGAGAGAGAGAGAGAGACAGAGACAAAGAGAGTGTTAAGAGGCATCAAATTATAACTCTATTCTATATTGTTGAGGTTTCTTAACCCCCCCCCACACACACCCCTACTCTAAGTGATCTCTCTAAACTAGTTGTTCCCAGGGAAAGTGGTAATTGTATGAAGCCAAATGTTCTAGTTATTCCAGCAAGAATAACTTTGTTAATGGAATAAAAGCCAGACCCAAGGAGGTAGTAGCAACGTGAGCTATCTCAGACAAGTAAGGCCTCAGGAAGTGGCAGTGTGAGTTATCTCAAACAAACCAGCCCCCCCCCCCCTTGCATTAACTATTTTTAATTTAGCTGTTATGAAAGGTGTTGCCTTACTTTCAGCATAAGGGACATAGAGCTTTAATTATATTGAGATTCTAATATGTTAGAAAGTGTTCGGCTGTAAATGACACATGGTCCCTGACTTTAAGAAATTCATAATCTAGCCAGGTGTGGTGGTCCACTCCTTTAATCCTGACACTCAGGAGGCAGAGGAAGATGGGTCTCTGTGAGTTTGAAGCCAGCCTAGTCTACGTAGTGAGTTCCAAAACAGTCAAGGTTCTGTAAAATGAGAGAAAAGAAAAGGAGGAAGGAAAGAATTCATAGTATAGCAAAGAAGGGAAAATAATCCTCAAATATATTTTTACAAATGATCTTTATACAAAAAAAATTTACATTTAGCAAACCATTCGAAAAGCAGGCAGCTTTTTTATTAAGTGGTTCAGCTTAATAGAACATCTCAATGCCATACCTCTAAGTCCACTCATGAACAGACTGTGTCTTCAGTGTAGAATACAAGGCTAAGTCAACCAAACTAAGAAATTTGACTCATTTTGAGTTACTTCTAGAGGCCAAGTGTTACCTGTGTATTTTATAATACATTAAACTATTTAACTCTCAAAGCAACCTTGCAATCTGATTGCTGGGCACTCTCCAGTTGGGAGTCCATGTGATCAGGTAAGAGCCTGGGAGAAAGTTATAGACTTATCTTTTAGGCGCTGAGTTTGATTGGCTTTCTAAACTACCACTAAAATCCAGAGGTTAAGCCCTGGAGTCTGTCCAAGGTCTCACCTGTATAGGTCAGTGTTCCTAAGGCTGTCTCCTAAGTGCTGTCCACAGAACCCTACTCAGTGGTCATTGAAACATAAAAGGGGGGATGCTGTTGCTCCCATTTTAGAGATGAAGAAACTAAGGCCAAGGATGATGGAAACACTATGTGCTTACTTGCCTTTGTCAATTGTCTCCATGGGGGAAAAAACTCTTACTGGCTTGTGAAGGGGGGACAAGGACATCACCCCTTCATATTTTCTATAATCTAAGTCTTCCTCACAGCAAGGGACAAGACTAGGGGGGTCTCCGTGACCCACGGCAAAACTCAAACATACAATCCCTTCCTCAAAAATGATTAAGAAGTTTGTGTACAAGCATTCAACCAAGCCAGGAGCCCTCCTATGAGGTGGCAGCGGCAAGAGAGATGAGTTAATTAAAAGGCATATTGTCTGGAGCTCAGAGTAGACAGTTCGCAAAAGAGGTAAAAGAACAGAGCAAAGTCAGTTTTGGCTGGTGGAGGTAGGAGGGCCGGTGAGTCTCGGTTGTCTGAACCGGCAGTGGTCAGTTCACAGAGGAAGAAAGGAGTTTCCAGACTGTGAAGTTTTGTGTATCTGAAATCTGCACCGTAAAGCCACTCAGTATCCGTGTAGGTGAGCATCTCAAAAGACTCTCCTGTGGAGGTTTTTTAACTGGTGCATGGGAACTCCGAGCACCGGAGGAATGTTATATAAACCTGTTGAGTGTCAGCCACTTGAGCACGTCCCTCAGCAATAAGACTGAAGCAGACAGTTATTTCCTGTTCAGGCCCTTCAAAGGGTTCTTCACATCAGGGCTGCCAGGGGCTGGCTGACCATCTTCCCTAAAAGCCCTCGGGTAGTTAGCAGGCTCTGGGGGCATCCTGGAGCAGGACCAAGGAGCTGATGAAGGGATCCCCAGAAATCTTAATGTAGCTTGACTCTTTAGAAGGTTAGGACATACATTGCAAAGAACTAAGTGCTTGGTAGATATTTATAGAAGAAGGCAGCGGGGCACAGCCCAAGCTGGCATCAAAATTTGGCTCTGCTGATTACTGGCTGTGTGACCTTGGGCAAGGAAGTTAATCTCTTTAATCCTTTGCTTCCTCCCTTGAAAGTCTCACAAGGTTGCCAGAAGCTTGGTGAACGGTCTATGGTGAGTGGTAGGAACTTGGCATTTGTTGTTGAGCCTCTCTGACCCACAGGCATGAGGACAGAGCATTGCCTGAAGGCACTGATAAGTGCTGACAGTATACATCTTTGATGGAATGCTGAGCAAGACGTGGTTGCCGCTCAGTCGTTGTTCTATAGGCAGGATCCTTACACCGAGGCGTTGGGGGAAACCAGAAGTATACAATCTGACCAGTGGGAAGATAACTAATGAAGCAGAGCTGAGTTGGATTGGATTGGATTCTCCTGGATTAGAGCTACAGAGAAAATTCCTTCCACTGGCACCAGGAGGCAGAATCTAAGTGGGGTCTAAGTGCCAGAGATTCTAAGGCTAAAAACTGAAGGCTGGACTAAGGTAGGGAGTCAGGACTCTAAGCTGACCTGGTAGGAGGAGGAGGGAGGGAGGGAAGGAAGGGGGAAGGGAGGGAGGGGAGGCGTGTGCAGGACAGATGCTAGGTGCTACTGGAATGCTTAGGGCTTACAGCTCAGGCTATGGAGAACAGAGCTGCTTGAAGGACAGTCAGGTGCTGAACATGTGAGTATTCTCACCGACGTTGCTCGCGCTCCTCATCCCACCTCTCACCTCCACCACTCCCCAACCTCGGCTGAACTTGGAGATGGAAGGTGTGAGCACCGCGTGGACTAGCCCGTTCTGTGCACACAGTTTTGAAAGTTCAAGGGCTACTTCTTTGGATTGCCCAACATTTATACCATTTACACAGCAAACGCTTTGATCTAAAAGTGAAGGTGTTTTAAAGCATCTTTTCATGAACCCATGCATACTCCCAAACTGCAGTCTAGATATTTTAGCTTTATAACAGCAGCAACGTGAGTTCAAATCCCTAGTAGTTTAGGAACCCAGTGCCATAAATCGGGCTTTGGCTCCTCCCCAATACTCAGCTCTCAAACTGCTCCTGTTCCCCCCAATATATAAAATGATCTTTTAAAATATTCGGGGTTTAGAAAAGCCCCCACATGAAGTTGATTGTGGTGTTTTCTACTTTGGGGTATTAATGAAACCCTTACCCAACTTTAAGGCCAGCAATGGTCAATTGAGTCTTATCTAACTACATCCCTCTATTGGCCTTTCTTGGACCTCTGAATTACACGTATAAGGGCCCTGAGAGACACTGGACCCATTCTAAGCTCCCAGTCTCCCCCATTGCCGAGTCAACAGATTGAATAGCAGTCAGAAGTCTTGATTCCTCTTTGCTGTGTGACCCAACACAGCCTCAGTTCTGGGGGTCAGAGCAGTGTACTTTCAGTGTTTGTCTGCCCACTGCAAGCCTGTGACCTTAGGGAATTGTTCTGAGAGTTCAGTGGAGAAATGTATTTAAAGTGTTTATCATGGAGTATGGCGCAACAGTAACTACTCCTTTTAGAACTGTTCTTACTACCAAGGGAGAGCCTGTGGCAAATGAAGATCGTATTAGTTAATTCAGAACCCTCAGTTCCCCATGGTGGAGGGGTTCAGTTAATTCAGAACCCTCAGTTCCCCAAGGTGGAGGGGTTCAGTTAATTCAGAACCCTCAGTTCCCCAAGGTGGAGGGGTAGATAACTGGGAGTCATAACTTTAGTGAGTCACCAGGATGGAAATGTTTGGCATGTGATTTATCTTGATTTTTAAAAAAATTATTCAACAAGATAGCAACCTATTTTTTATCGTATACTTTAGTAACACATCATATAGTGTTTTATGAAGTGCATTGCATTATTAGTGTAAATCATTTAGAAGGGCAAACAGCCATGGCTCAGAAACACCTGTAGCACAATGGTGCATCTCAGCTGGTGATCTGATCGACATATCATGAAACCAATGTAATACCTGTTTTTATAAAGTTGAATGGACTACCTCCTAAATGTGTCTTTTTAGACAACCGATCGAAGCCTACTGTAGAAAAATAAACCATGCCATTCCCAATCCCAGGAAATCTGATCCTACCAACATCTGCTTCCTCTCAGCATGGCCTGTACAGCTTTACTTCCTTGAGACATCATCATATACACTGTTTTAAAATATCTTTGCATTATTATGGTAGCAATAAATGTCATCTCAGAAGCATTTATATGTAGCTGTGATTTATATTATTATATTATATTATTATAAATTATATTATAATTTATATTAGTTAAACTGCTTTGGCTTTGGGCAAGTTGCATGCCCACCCAAGAGCTCTCTAGAGTTTCAAATCACACACACACACACACACACACACACACACACCAGCTAATTTTGATATGCCTTGACTAGCTCATGTTTGGACATTTCTAAACCTCCCCATGCCTAGCAAACACTCCCCTTTGGTATTCCTGAGTTAACATCTTTTAAAATCTATATTCCATCTCTGCTACCCGAGACCCAATCAGGGGAGTGTCTGCTAGGGCCACTTTCCTGGATTCTTACATGCTGGCAGGCCTTTGAGGTTCATCTTTCTGCTTCCCCTCTCCCTCGGTCCCTTGCCCTCCATATCTAAAGGTCCCGCCCTATCTCCCTGCTCAGCCATTGGCCGTTTGGCAATTCTTTATTATCAACTGAAAGGCAGCTGGGGGCAGGGACCCTCAGGTCTGGAAGCACAGCTTTTGGGAGCTGAAATAGGACAAAGCATTAGAATCAATTCCCAACATTTACAGGTTATGAAAGAAAAATTATGACAAGCCAATGATCAGAATACGTTTGTTCAAAGTGGGGATTTGATTACTATTTTCCAATTTAATAAAAATCACAGTTGTTTTGTTGAGTCGATATAAGAGCTTAAGAGAGGTTATTGAAGTCCCTTCACAGTTGAAGTACATTCTCTGGTTTGCTGTGCAGCATTTCTGCTATAAAGGATAAATAAAAGCTGAAAAGATCCCAATTCTCTCAGGTCCAGGCTTTTACACAGTTTTGCTGTGTCTCAGTGGGACCCGTTCCTGTTTATTCATCAGGGGCAGTAGAGTTGCTATCTGAACCCCACAGCTGTTGAGCTTCTGAGCAGGAGAGCTTGTAATAAATGCTCAGGAGCTGGTCTGCCAGGCTCAGTACTACCCATCACCCAAGGAGGACTCCAGTACACACTGATTGAATTGATACAGTTGTCCAAGTATAAGACACGTTGTCTACTAATTTTACAAGGGTCAAAGAAAGAAGTGCCACAGACCTACCGGTCACAAGATGGGGTGAAATGTCACACATTAAAAACATACCTGTCTGCCTTCATGGCCTCGGATGTCTGACTACTCTTCTATGATTTCTTGTGTTTGCCAGTGTGGCCAGCCAAGAAAAGATACAGCCAAAAAAGAGCCTAGAAAAGCCACAGAGCCAACTGAAGGACTATATGAAACTCACAACCAAACCACACTCCTTTCTCTAGAGAGAACCAGCTTTGGGAATGGGCTGCTTCAAGAGGATGCACAATAGGAAACTCTTCATCTCAGCTCAGGAGACAATGGGGAGGGAATAGGAGAGCTTGTGTTTGGGGCAGGAAGACAAAAGCTCTGGTCTAGAGACATACCAAAGCCTGAGAGGAGATACTGGAAAAAAGTTGGGTCCCATGCGAGCATTCACCAAAACAGAATCCTTGATTCATCTACAACGTTAAACTCCTGTCTTCTCAGTACAGAGGCGCATGTTCACTGCACCATCAAGCCACACCAGAGGGGAGTCTCTGCCCAATACACCAGGACAGCCTGCGGTGTCATGGCCAAGGCCTCTCACATCTTGTCTTGCTTAAGTGCTAGTGACACTAAGTTGTCCCTTCAACCCAACCTGCTGCTCCTCCTCAGCCCCACCCTACAGCTGCCCACTGACACTTGCCTGTTATCTTGATGCCCCTACACCAAGAGTCTCCTCCCAGAACCCATGTTCCCTTCCGTAGAGGTTAAGCTCTCTTGCTCTGTCCATGATTCCTTCTCCTCAAGCATCTTTGTTGGTTCGCTTCATTCCTCTCTCCTTCCTGTTATACTTATCCTGTGCTCCTTGCCCTCTTCTGGCCTGAGCATCAGCTATTGTTTCAAAGGGCTACCCTACTGCCCCAAGGACCCCTTGCTGACCAGTCCTAGCCCTAGCCTCCATATTTGATTTTCTCCTAGCATCTGTCTAGAAAGCCTGTGACATGTCTCCCGCCCTCATTGTCATCCTTAATGTACAGTTTATTATTTGGGGGTGGGAGGGCAAACCTGCTAATTACATCCTGTGGTGAGTTTCAGCTCAGAATGGCCTCACTTTATTCAGGACCCACCGAACTTTAACTGGAAAAATAGCATGTCCTTCACATAAAATAGCATTGGGTGCCCACTAACATTTTTATGGTAGCCAATATTGTTCTAGGGTGGGACAAACAGACTATGACAGCCTCTTCTCTGCATGCAGATGGAGAGACCATCACAGCATGCGCACCACTAACTCATGAGTCCTAGAGCCACTGCAACAAATTACCACCTGTGACTTGAAATGACAGGGATTTATTCTTGGAAGTTGTGAAGGTTAGGAATCTGAGATCGAGGTATCTCCAATGTTAGCTTCTCCCCTAGGTTTAGAGAGAATTATCCCATGATTCTCTCCTGTTAGTTGCGAGCACTCCCTGGATTATAGAAGCATCATTCCAGTCTTCTTCCTTGGTTATCCTATGGCACGCTCCCTCTAACCCCACATCTTTCAAAGTCACCAGACATTGAGGTGGACCCACTGCAATCTAAGACAATTTCATCTTAACACCTCCAAGGCCCTATTTCCAAACAGGATCTCATTCATCACGAGGAGACTTCAGTAGATCCTTTCTTCAGTGTGAACCACAGCATCAACACTCTCCCAAACTCTCACACACAAGAAAGTAAATTATATAAATTATGCTGAACCTGTCAGGCCGTGAAAGTGAATCTCTTTAATCCCAACCAGCACTTGGGAGGCAGAGGCAGACAGATGTATGGGAGTTCGAGGCTAGGCTAGCCTACATAGTGAGTTTCAGGGCAGGCAGAGCTACACAGAAAAACCCTGTCTCAAAACAGAACAAAACAAGAAAAGGAAGAAGGAAAGAACGAATGGTAATGAACATTGCTTTAATGGAGAACAGGAACATTGAGGTTGTAGAAGTAACTAGCTTCAAGGTGGGACCAGGCTTTAAAGAGATGGTAAGGACTGAGAGTTTGGATAGAGATGGGACTTCAGCAAGGAGAGATGGGGTCAGGCAAGGTAGGAGGAGGGAATTGGCTAGGCAAATAGCAAGTGTGAGAGCTCAGGAGGAGGAAGTCATGTGTAAGGCAGCTACCAAGAACACGGTGTCTGCACAGGTATTTACACTTTACCGGTGAAGGGACAGGAGGACAGGAGCAGACCCATCACCGAGAACGGACTGGTGAACTTACTCTCAAGTGTAAATCTCACAAGGCTCTACCGCTGTGCACAGAGCCGTGGCACTAAGTGAGCAACAATGAGTTACAGATGGTAGGGGGAGGAGCCTTGCTGTAATGTCAGACCCAGGTCAGACACAAATGGAGGGGGAGAGATGAGAGCACTGGTCGGGAGAAGCTGATGCTTACCGGGGCTGGGAAAACATGGAAACCAAGCATAGAACTTTAAACTACACACCACGTTCTTCTCCACCAGCACAATTTCAGAGCCTTACCTACAGAAATCAACTTAGGTGGCTTTTAAACTTACTTTAACTCAATGTGTGCAGGTGCACGTGTACATACATGAGTGTGTGTGTGTGTGTGTGTGTGTGTGTGTGTGTGTGTGTGTGTGTGTTTAGCCCTGAAGAAGAAAAGAAAGCCGGAATTCATTAACCATCTATGTGTTTACTTTACTAGATATAACTTTGGAGAATTTCCATTCTTTTCAAAAGATTTTTTTTACCATACAAGAGAGCCCATCTTTATACTTAGAGCTAATTTGATTAGTGTATTGCTTATAATTTATTCCTTCAAACTATTCACAGTTATGCATATTTTGTTAAAAAGAAATTGAAATACAAAATAAAAGGGTAATAAATGTTTTTAAGAGTCAAGCCAGGCAATGGTGGTAAATATCTTTGATCCCAGCCCTGTCTCAAAAACAAGCAAAAAGAGTAAAATGCTTTAGTTTAATTCCTCATTTAAATAAACATTCCTTAAGGGAAATGTTAGCACTCTTACTACTTGACCACAGAAAATTTTAGAAGCCGCCTTTTTTTTCTTGTCTATCAGGAAAATTAGTGACTCTTAAGTGAAATAAGCTGTCTGTGGAGAAATCCCGAGGAAACAGAGTTACATCTCTGCTGTGAGGCCACACAGCGCTAGTGTGAACTACAGACAAAGGCCCAGGAGTATTTTTGGATTTAGCATTCAAGGAGCCGGGTGCTGGTCCTCATCTTGCCTCCTCTTTCCTGTGAGCCCCTGGGAAGTGACTCGTTTCTCGGGTTCTTAGTGTTCTGCTGTGTAAAACAGAAGTGCCAACTATCCCACGAGGTGCACAGAGAAGTTCGATTGAAATCATCTGAAATGGTTACTACATGTTGCTGTGGGAATTAGCAAGGAGACCAGGATAGCTGTGCATCTGGCGGTTCTACAGAGACAATAGGACTCTGGTGTAAAAGGGTAGTGCTGAGGTTCTCAGTGTGATAGCCTTAGCTTTGAACAAGCTTTCAGCCGCCTTTGTGGCATCAACGTGCTCCCATCTGCCCTCCGTGGAGGGTCAGGAGTCCTCTACTTTGAAGCCTGGAGTGTTTACACTCTGGCGCTGAGGGGAGGGGTCCTATCACTTCACTTTCTACACAGAAAGCAGTTCCCGATCTTCTAACACTCTTCAGGAAATGAAGGGCTCTCCTAACCCCAAGAATGCACTTGGGAGTCTCCAACTGCCGAAGAGTCGGGGACTTGGGCAGTCTCTTATATTTGTGTCTATTAAACACACACTTAAGGAGAAATTCCTCACTCTCTAGTAACAAGACCTTTTCTATTCTGTTCAGTAGAGAACTCCTTTCATCTTTGGAGTGGGCCTTTTTGGAGAGCATTCCAAAGTGCAGATCAAGACAAGTGCCTTGTGTGGCCTTTGAACTGAATGTGCTGAGGGTTCTGTTGGCGGTCTCCAGCTTTGGGCTGCCATAGGGTAGACACAAGGTAATGAGAAGACCATGGATAAGTTAAAATCTCAAACTCTTCATTTCAACGAAGCTTTTATTGGAGTGTCTCATTAGTCGGGCTCTTGCCTTTCTCATCCAAATCACCTTGTTTCAGAGCTTGGTGGGGAGAGCAATGGCCAGTGCTCGGAATCAAGGGTTGAGGTAAAAAGAAAATGAATTGAGTGTGGACAGCCTGGGTCCTGGTCTTAGTCATAAATCTTTCTCCCAACTAACTACCAGGTATGGGTAGGTGGTTAGGATAGTCAACAGAAGTTCATGAGTTAAAAGAGACAAGAAGGTCTAGATAGCCTGTTAACCAGCTGGTTTGTTCCTTTGTCATGGAGACTTGATGGAAAACGTTAAAATTCTTGAATAATCTTCATTTGTCAAAATTGGAAACTCAGGAAAGACCAAAAGCTACTTTCCCGGTTCTGAAAAGATAATTGTGTGCACATAATTGTTGCAAATATCACCAGCTTAAGCTTTTACCCCATGGCATCCAGGAAGCCCTTGGGTTGAGACACGGGACTGAATATGTCAGTGCCTCAGGTGGGAAGGAAGTAGAAGAGGCACTTGAAGCAGCTCCTAGGAGTTTCATACAGGCAAGGTACAAAGGCCTATATGAAAGAGTCACACATCCAAATGCCAGCAGAGGTCACATGGGGTCAGTGAGACAAAGTATGAGACCAGCATCAGCTTCAGCCAGTTGTCAGAACAGCAAATGACCTGGTGCTGATTTCTCAAAAGAAAATAAATGGGCTCTAATGTGCATGTGCGTGCACACATACATGTACCTGTACGTATGCATAAGTCTGCTTTTAAAAGGCTCTGCGCAAGGACACCCCTAGGCCTGTAAGATCCTGACCCTCCATGCTATCACGCTGGGGCCCAGGGATTACAGTATAAAGCTGTAATGGAAACCAATGTTTTCTTTCTCTTGTTTGACTTGATCTACACATTACTGGAGCTATTGATGTAATTAAATCTCCCACCAACAGAGAAGGGATGGGCTTCAGAACATTTGAGAAGTCAGCATGTTTGCAATAACAAAATGTCCCAAGATACCATAAAAGACGTGATCCCACAAGAAAAGGACCCAGAGAGTCAGAGTCTGATTCAGAAAAACATGCCGAGTGAAAGTGAGGAAGGAAAGTTTTGAAGTCCCCGTTTCGTGGTGAAAGGAAAAAGCATGAGGTTCTAGCAGGGAGGGTAGATGTGGGCAGACAGCTAAGTCATCATAAACTTAGGCCCACAGTGAGCCCCCAAGGTTACCTGTTCTACAGTAAATAGCAGTGTCTAATGCAAACTCCAGGATGTACGGGGGCTTGTACATCACAGCAAGAAGGTGGAGGGAGCTGGGAAAGTCTGAGAGAACCATTTCTTGTTCTGTGTACTCTCTGGGAGCCTTTAATATGGGCTCAACCTACTGGAAATATGTAAAAGAAAAAAATGAAGCATTTCAGGTGAAGTCTGGCAGCCAGACTGAGGAGGATTGTTCCTCTGTACCACGGACTCTGGCCCTGGGATGAGAGACCCTGGCAAGAATCGCAAGGTTGTTCCATAAACCACGGGGACGTTCATGGCCCGGGACCTGAAGAGCAAGCAGAAGGAGCTTTAGAATGAGATTTATGAAGGATAACGTTTAGAAAGTTCAAATGAAACTCTAAAACCTCTGCCCACCGACGGCAGCAGGTGTGATCTAGAAATAAACATGGCAGAGGCAGCGCCAAGCAGTTCTCCGAGGGAACCGGCAGGGCGGAGCGTGGGGACAGACAACTGAGAGGGGCTGGGGAAAGCCAGTGAGGGGCAAACCGAAGCTATCCTTGCCGGAATCGTGGGGGGGGAGGGGGAGGGGACACACCACTGTGGAACAGGGCTAGCTATTGACAAGAGCAAGCTCACACGAACGGAAGTCACTGAAACAGGTGTTAAAGAGCACACACTCAAACACAGGAAATCCCCACATCAGAGTAGAAGCAAGGCAGGGAGCATATGGTTGAAATTTCAAAATAGCTGCCGTGAGAGCGATTCTGCGGGCCATATCTTACACGGCTTCGTGGGCAGTCAAGGAGCCGGCTGAGGCTTTCCTATGTAAGTTTGGTGATTTGGGTGGTTAGGTTTTGTTTTTTAAAGTGGCACAGCTCAGAGATGGAATTGGGGGGGGAGGGACTGTTTATCGAAGCTTTTGCTCATCTGGTGAATTCTCTCCTTGCCTTGAGGACAATTCCATGCCTCCAGAAGCAGAGGAAACAAAATTGCTTTTCTTGGGCATTGTGTGAGCAGGAGGCTTTTGACTGTGATGGAGTGGAAGGTTCAGGAAACCTAGCTAGAGGTGTTTTAGGTCAGCAAAAGAAAGAAATACTACACATGCCAAAGATTTGCTTCTCCAATCCTTGTTCCTCTGCTAATTTTCACCTTTCCGCCCACATCTCCGGTCCAGGCTTCAGGGGCTTCAGGTTACTTGAGTCTCCATATTTCTTCACCAGAATGTTGAGGGAAGCAAAAATAATCCAATCCAAATTCATCAGGGGAGATGTGCCACATGTATTTCAAGTTGTACCTCAGCCACTCATGAGCTGCAAAGCCCCACTTTGTGTGTGGCCATGGGGTTTACTTAGGTTCCATGTATGCAGCGTGTAACTGTACGTATAGTTTCCCTGGAAGACAGGCGACTTGCTCCCAATCCAAAGATGGAAAAACTGAGAGGAAAAACTCAGTAGCTTGTCCAAGACTACAGAACAGGTGGATGTCTGAGGGCTGAGTGAACGGAGCCTTCTGGATTCTTATCAGAGAATCCTGTCTTCAAACCCAGACCTTGTTCAGCTAGGTTAGTGTGGGAAGCCAATCTCAACATAACACTGTTTCTATGGGTGACATACACTCGGAATGACAAACAACTGGCTTAAGCAAGGGACTTTTGTAACCTGACCTATCAGAATCATGTTCAGAGAGGGGGTGGGGGGGCAGACATATCCAGCCCACATTCTCCCTCAGTAATGTCATCATATCAGCTCTGCATGTCCCGAAGGACAGTGTCAGACTCTCTTACGACATATCCGGATGGTACCACCACAGGAGGCAGACACAAGCTATAAGTGAGGGACCAGTCGCTGGGTAAAGCCATGCTCGTGGTTCAGACATGCAGGTCACACATGAGAAATGAGAACTAAGCTGTTCCCAATGGCTGTGGGTATGCTGAGCTGAAGAGAAGAAAGGATTCTGCTGTCCGTCGCAAGGGGCCTCCTAGCAAGTTGTTGGAGATGAATCGAGGACCTGTGTCAGACCAGACAGTTGTACTTTGTAGTGGGGTTTGTCAGGAGCCAGGAAATGGCTTTCTTCAGCCAGAGGCTCTTAGCCAAGTAGCTGCCTTCTCTGGCCTTCGGGGCTTAAATTCCAATAAACTGTTCTCGCCCAGCAGACTTAACTGTCCCCAGCCACCTTCAGGTTCAGGATTCAAGGGCTGATGAACCGGTGGCTGCTGAGGACACAGCTAAATGCAGCACCTTAGGAGTTCCCCTCCCTGCCTCATCTCTGCTGGCCACCCCTTGCCCGCCAAGCCAGGGTCCCCCCCCCCCCAGTATTTGACTGTGTTCTCTGATGAACACGACCCCCTGTGGCAGGCACATGTTGTAAGTGGTTCTTGTTTGTCGTTGGAGTTTTGTTTGTTTTTAGACAGTAGAAAGGAGCTGTTTCCCGGTGGCAAGCCCAGATACTGACACCGCAGATCTGCAGGTCTTTGGGCAGGGAGATCCTGAAAACGTGAAACCCACCTTGGCCATGTGTCTGAGCTTCCCCACAAACCAAAAGTTGGTGGCAGGTGTCTGAGCAGGCTGCTGGGACTTCCAAGAGACAGGACGTGAACATGCTGAGTAACCACAGGTTGCGAGTCTCAAAGAATCTTTTTCTCCGTTATACTCCAAGTAGCATTTTTATTAAGTGTGTGCACGTGTGCACATTCAGTGCCCAGGGGCATATGTCACAGCATGCCTGTGAAGGTCAGAGGGTGTCTTTCTGTAGTGTCCTCTCTCTTTCCATCCTTAAATGAGCTTCAAAGACTGACTCAAAGATTGTCAGGCTCACATGCCAAGTACCATTACACAGTGGTCCTCCTGCCTCAGCCTCCCAATTCTTTAAAGAAGCTTTTTTATGGCTGTGTCTGCACATTGCTCTATGTGGTACAAGGGAGAAATCTGCTATTTCGGACATTGGGAGGCTTTATTATGATTGGATGCTGTCTTAGTCAGGGTTTCTATCCTGCACAAAGCATTATGATCAAGAAGCAAGTTGGAGAGAAAAGGGTTTATTCAGCTTACACTTCCACATTGCTGTTCATCACCAAAGGAAGTCAGGACTGGAACTCAAGCAGGTCAGGAAGCAGGAGCTGATGCAGAGGCCATGGAGGGATGTTGCTTACTGGCTTGCTTCCCCTGGCTTGCTCAGCCTGCTTTCTTATAGAACCCAGGTCTACCAGCCCAGGGATGGCTCCACCCACAATGGGCTGGGCCCTCCCCCCTTGATCACTAGTTGAGAAAATGTCTTACAGCTGGATCTCATCCTCAACTGTGGCTCCTTCCTCTGTGATAACTCCAGCTTGTGTCAACTTGACACAAAACCAGCCAGTACAGATGCCCTGGAGGGGGGATGTTGACCAAGCCTATCAAAGATGAATGTGTCCATAGTTCACAAAAACAAGCTGTCTATAGGGTAAGAGGACAGCCACTACTGTGAAGCTGAAATCCTTTGGAGTTCAAACTTAGCCTTGAAAGGGGAGAGCATTCTGCAGCATAAGGTTATGGGTTTGCCTCTTAGTACTATACTTTTGAACAAGTAAAAAGCAAAGATTAATAAGGAGGCCCAGACCAATCTGATGAGTACCTCAGTCCCCAAGCGAACACAGCCAGTCAACCTGGAGCTTGGATCCCAAACATGAATGAGAGCCACTAGGTCGCTGGCTTTTATATGATTTTGACTGAATATTTCATTTCACTGATATGCCTCTGAGACAAGATAGCAGGATCCAGGGAGGGTAAGGTAGAAAGGAGTATGAATTCCAGGTCAGGAGCTACGATTAATATCCCAGCTCTATACTCACCCCCCCACCACGAGCTGTATCATCAAAGACAAACTCAGTTTCTTAATAACATACCATGACCAGGATGCTTAAAATAGAACCACCATGCAAAGTGAGTAAGGAGTACCCTTTAACTATGAAAGAGTTAAAGCACGGTTGCTAACCATCTCCACTTCTCTCCATAGATGCCATATTCAGTAGGATCTTTGCAAGCCAGAAATCCTTCTAAGTTGTAATTCATTTTCCCATTTTTATCATTTAACATTCATCTGCCATTCACTCAGTATCTGTTGATACTAAGCAGTAATAGTATAATCTATATAATTATTATGTTTCATTTATTTATTTATTTAGATTATTTTTTTTCAAGACAGGGTTTCTCCATGTAATCCTGGCTGTCCTGGAATTTTCTTCGTAGACCAGGCTGGTCTCAAACTCACAGAGGTCTGCCTCTGTGTCTATATCCTGGATGCTGAGATTAAAGGCATGTGCCGCCCCTCCATGGTTTCATTAATCATTTTTCTTAATTAATTTTACCCTTTCCTCTTTCCCCCTCCAAACCTTTCCACATGACTCTCCTTCATTTCACATTCATGGCTTCCCTTCATTCCATTTTTTTTTAAAAAGGATTAACCCACTAGTTTTCTGATGTGGTCTTTAGTATCATTCAACGCTCAACAAATAACTGCTCTATAGTAAGAGGATGGGCAGGTGTGGTAGCCAACACTTTAAATCCCAAGACTAGAGGCAAGTGGATGTCTGTGAATCTGACCTGGTCTCAGAGAGGAGGGTGAGGGGAGAGAACCATTGGCAGCAATTAATTCATCCCTGTAGACTTTGGAGAGTCCTAAGAGCTGGTGGGTCCCCTGGCTGGGAACCTGAATCTCAAAGACCATTCAAATGCAAACTGTCCTATGGGCTGTTTACATGTAAATGTTCTCACTTGAGAGATTTAAAAAGGGTCTTAATCTGTTGGTAACTAAGGGGGATTCCACACTTACACAATCACATATATCATAAGCAAGTTTCTCCATAACTGACTTTTTTTCTTGGACCCATCCTTTCCCCTCCCCCAGGCCTGTCCACTCCTTCCTGGTCTCTGGCCACGAGTCTTTCCAGTACTCATCACCCTGGGTCTTTCTGAGTGCCACGAACACAAATCCTGTCCCAGGGACGGAACAGAGCCAGGGAATACCTTGCTCCTTGAAGCTGAAAGACACTGAGCCAACACAAATCTGTTGGCAGGCGCAGCAGGCACAGAAGTCCCATTCAGGGCCCAAAACCAGCCATTTATAAAGCCCCTTCCTGATTGCTGGGTGTTTACTTTCCCTTGGACCAAGAAGGCCACTGCTGCCTCTTAGAAAAGATTGTCCCTTTCACAGTTCCGTGACTGGGAGCCCCATTCTGGGAGCAGCAAGAGTGGGAGATAGCATGCAGGGTGAATTAGATGTGGTGACAAGCCCTCTGACGGCCGAGGGCAGCTGAGGATGCCAATGACACAGATGGCCTCTTAGCACTTGTGAGGTGACAGTCACAGGTCTGTGGGGAGTTCATGAACCCACCTGCCTTTGCTCTTTTTTCCCCCCTAACTCTTGGCATAAATTTTGGTTAGCTTGATTACTACATGTCCAAAGACATTTGGAGTTTGATTGTGTAGAATGCTCACAGGTATACATTCCTAGTATTTCCATGCTATGACATTTATCTTTATAACTCAGCGGTGGCCACCTGTACCTTTTTTTTTGGGGGGGGGGGGTTCTGGTTAGCTCAATTGTTTTTATGTTAATGACCTGAACTTAGTTTATTGTTTCAGCAGATTAACAATAGCATCAATAACTACGCAGAAAGTCAAATGTCTTAGTTACTTTTTTCTTTCTGTGCTAAGACCTCATGACCAAGGGAATGTTTAAAGAAAAGTTTAATTTGGGGTGTGTGGTTCCACAGGATTAGAATCTGTAAGCATCATGGTTAGATCGTGGCAGTCTCGGGACAGCAGGCGTGGTGCTGGAGCAGGCACTAAGAACTTACATCCTTATCCATAAGCAGGAGGCAGATGGCGCTAACTGGGAATGGCAGGGACTTTTGAAACCTCAAATCTCACTCCGAGGGACACTCCTCCTCCAACAAGGCCCCACTTCCCAATCCTTCCTGAAGAGTTCTACAAACTGAGGGCCAAGTGTTCAAATATATATTAGCCCATGGGGACCCTGCTCATTCAAAATGCCACACTCACAACCATTTATTTTTCTCACTGAGAAATTCTGTGAACGAGTATCAGTAACGTACAGGAATAACCTGTTGGCTAAGGTACGGTTTTCCCAATACAGGACACCCTCTTGTGTACAGTGACTGTTCCACTAAGCCTCCCAACCCAATGCTGACTGACACGGGAGGCCCAATGAGCTATTTTAGTCATGAGCTACTCAGGGAACCTGGCTATCAAAGTCTAAACCACAAGAAGGGATGCCTTCAGTTCAAGGGCTTTATTTCTAGAAATAACTGTAATGTTCTCTGTGTAGGCTTCTAAACCCAAAGATGTGTTTTCATGTTTTGACTTTTGATGACTTCAAAAGCCTGTTGCCCTCAAAACTTCCTTGATTCTCAGAAACGAGCCCCTAGAGCTCTGTGCGGCTGATGGAGCTGAGCACACGGCCCTCCTGGTACAGACGGGCATCGGCTGGCTGGGTTTCACCTGTGGGCCCTCTTGAAAACAGTCTATTCATGGTTGTCAGGATGATGACTGATTCCGGCCCTAAATCGCTGGCAACATAAAAGAACATTTTTAATTAATCTCCTTTTCCCTTCATCTGTCAAATGAAAAGACCCAACTAACTAATGTGTAATTGACGTTACTTTCTTGTAAACCGAACAGAATCCAGACAATGTGCACTAACATCAGCCATGTGTCCCTGTTGTTGTCCATCACATGGCTAAGAACCTCCTGGAGCCCAAAAGAGGACCCGAGGGAGGGGGAGGCTTCAAGAGCAGGTCCAGCCTGAGAAGAAGCCTCAGAGCCTCACGGGCCTGGAGATCAGCCCCAGGGCATGGCTAGGAATTAGTCACCTCCAGCTGCAAGGTGATTATGAGAGAGAGAGAGAGAGAGAGAGAGAGAGAGAGAGAGGGAGGGAGGGAGGGAGGGAGGGAGGGAGGGAGATGGTAGCCAAAGAAAACTCAGGAAGAGCAATGCAGAAAATGTGTTCCAGAGGTCATTAAAATGCTGTTAGTTTTCTCTTTTCCAAGACACATTGGCCACCTGTGGGGGAAAACAATCCTCTTGCCTAACCTCTAAAGCCAAAGGGGGGTGAGTCTTTCAGTAACCGAGTCTCTTGGCAATAAGAAAGGACAGTCACCAAGCACTGACTATGTATTAAACCCCTGAACAGCACTTGGCATTAGCCACAGAAGTTCCCCAACTTTGTGTGGATAGATACGAGGTACAAAGGAAGAGGAAGCTGGTGGGCAGGAAGGAGGTCAGGACCATGTTTAATAACAGACTCCTCTAACATGATCTAGGAGTTGTGTGGTGTAGGTGGCATCTCTAAAGGAAAAGAAAGAAAAGTGCCCGAGTTCTCTGGTTGGCAGAGAGAGCGGGCTGAGCCTCCTGTCTCAAACTGTGGGCTCTCTGGCATTCAGCTCCTATGGAAGGCTTTGGAAGGGGCTGTGCTCAGATGATTAAGGGAAGGAAGAAAAGGCCTGGCCAAGGAGAACCCAATCTTTGGATCCTCCTGTAGGAGACATCAAAGAAATAGTATCTGCTCCCTAGAACTATTCTAAGAATTAAAGTAGTTTTAAATTAAAAAAAGAATGTTTAAAAGAGGGGTTGAGGGTGGTTCTTCACCTGTGTGGGTCATGGTACCCTTGGGGGGGGGGTGTCAAATGACCCTGGCACAGAGGTTGCATATCAGATATTTTCAATTTATAACAGTAGAAAATTTACAGTTATAAAGTAGCAGTGAAGATCATCTTATGGCTGGGGGTTACCACAACATGAGGAAGTGTGTTAAAGGGACACAGCATCAGGGAGGTTGAGAAGCTAGAGAGCCAGCTCAGCAGGTACGAGCACTGACTGTTCTTCTACAGACCCAGCAGTCCCCAGAACCCATATGGCAGCCCACAATCATCTGTAACTCCCGTCCTCAGGGATCCAATGCCCTCTTCTGTACTCGTGGGCACTGCGTGTGCATGCTGCACGAACATACATACGGGCAAAATACTCCTACACACAAAATTAAAAATAGACAAAAGAAAAGTGTTTAGCAGACTAAAAGAATCAAGGGGCCACGGGACCAGAACACATTGACTCCAAACCCAAAGTGCCTGAGTTAACAGAGAACAGATGGGCTGTGTTAGGTTTTTAGGCACAAAAGTGTCCTATGGGCCAGTGGTCTAATGTTTGTCTCAGTGATGTTACCTGAAAATACAGAAGCTCAATGAGAACATGTATCTGCCGCTTATTAGTCTGTGACCCATTGTAGACATCTGTGGTGGTTTGAATGAGCTTGGCCATTGGGAGTGGCACTATTAGGAGGTGTGGCCTTGTTGGAGTGGGTGTGGCCTTGTTGGAGTGGGTGTGGCCTTGTTGGAGTGGGTGTGGCCTTGTTGGAGTGGGTGTGGCCTTGTTGGAGTAGGTGTGGCCTTGTTGGAGTGGGTGTGGCCTTGTTGGAGTGGGTGTGGCCTTGTTGGAGTAGGTGTGGCCTTGTTGGAGTGGGTGTGGCCTTGTTGGAGTGGGTGTGGCCTTGTTGGAGTAGGTGTGGCCTTGTTGGAGGAAGTGAGTCACAGTCAGTGTCAATATATTTTCAATGTATTTGGATGTTTGGATGGATGGGCACATGGCCCACAATCACAATCCTTTAGTTACCCTGAAGACTACCTGCAGAAAGCGTCTTAGCTACTTCTCACTCCTCAGGACTAGCTGCCAGTCCCACCCCCTACGTTTGAGCCTCTGACTCTCTGAGCGTTGGTTTACTGCCGGTGCTGAGGCCTTTGGCAAGCTCCTACACCACATCCAAACTACCCTCCAAGCCTCCAGCCAGCATCACCCCTTACAGCCCCGGTTCCCTCCCCTGGGACAGGGAGATCTTTATAAACACAAATCGAAGGGACTAAGAGAAGCCAGTTGGTAAAGTTTTTCTTCGGTAATCGTGAGGAACGGAGTTTGGATCCCCAGCCCTGCACAGGGGAGACAGAGACCGCCTGAGGCTGTGTGCACTAGCCAGTCAGTCTGGCCAAAACTGTGAACTCAGTGAGGGGCCCTGTCTCTAAACATAAGGTAAGGAACAGTTGAGAAAGGCACCTGACAGCAATTTCTTACCTCCAGACATGTGCACACACATACACAAGTACCTGCACACAACACATCCACACACCCACAACACATATACACACCCACACAACACACACAAACACACCCACACGACACATACACACCCACACAGCACATACACACACCCACACAGCACATACACACACCCACAACACATACACATACCCACACAACACACACACATACACACACACACATACACACACCCACACGGATGTGTATATAAACCATACACACAGCAGAACCCCACAGGAACCAAGTCACTGCTGTCTTCAGCCTTCAAGCCCAGACACTGGTGTGTTCAGCCTTCACGGTCCCCTCCAACTTGCCTTTCCAGCCATGACTAGCCAGCACCTTACCCCAACCCCACTTGAGTCTGTGTCCCTTTGGCACTTGCCCTGAACCACTTCCTGGGGCCATGGTTTGGATGAGGTTTGTGGTCACTGAAACTCAATTTGCAAGGCTGGAAGGCAAGCAGGGCCTTTGAGGGACCCTTGATCTTGCTTCCTCTGTCAGACCTACGCTTCCTTCATCCACGAATGCATCTCCTTCTTTTCTTCTTAGTCATACCATGGTACAGTGCAAGGCCTTCAGCTGAGCCTGTGCCCTGTTCTTGGATCTCCAGAGAAACGAACCTCTTTTCTTTATAAATTCACCAGCCCTGGGCGTTTTGTTATAGCAACAGAGATTAGATGGAGGCCCCTGGGCTTCCTCCACTGCCTGGAATGTTTGTCCTCTGTCTTCTCTGTTTCCCTGTGTTCTTCTGAACTCTACTCTAGCAACACCCCACCCCAAGATACTTGTCCTAAATGCTTCTGAAATTCTATATTTTATTTGCTGCAACTCATACTCTCTTCTCCTGTCTATGACAAAGTCAATGTGTGTCGCATTAATATTTTTAATTTCTTATCATATTAACTTGTAGAAGCATGCGGATACACACATACCAAGGTGCATGTATAAAAAGCCCGGGAGCAACTTTAGAACAACATATGGGTACCAGGAATCAAACTCTGATGGTCAGGCTTTGTGGCCAGCACAAGTGATCCACGGCTCCACCCCCATATTAACGTTGTGTTTCATGTCAAGCATGCAGTTCAGCTTTAGCATCTCAGAAGTACATTTGTCACCATGTCACAGTTTTAACCAACTGTGTGACTAGGGATTTACTAGTGACTAGGGTGGGGCCTATGACTCTAGGGGAAAAAAATGTATTAGATTAGATATGAGGGGGACACAGTTTTAGCCAATAGTCAAAACACCTGATCTAACAGATCTGACTGAGTGTTTTCCTTGCTAGCGCACATAAGTGCATACAGCCTACAGTAGCTGTGTGCCAGGCAGGTCTGTCGTTTTTGCCCTGGCAGCAGCAGCTCACAGAGAGCAGCCTCATCTCATTCATCTTCCCCACCATCCTGAGACACAGCTTGTCTTCATTTGCTGTTTTACAGCTGGGGAGGGTGGGATTAAGACGACTAAACGTGCAGCCAAAGGTCACACAGCTCCGGCGAATGGGTAATCCAGTCTCTCCTTGTTATTCCTCCTTACTGACCTAGTCTCGACCTTTTAACCTCGTTAGATCATCAAAAGAGCCACTTTGGGGCAAAAACACAGCCATGGCTTCCGGAAATTGTTATCAACACTCTAAATCTCTGGGCAATCACTTTTAGAAGCCACGATTCAGACCAGCCTGATATTTGGAAAACACTCTGGCACGGCCGGTCCCCCGCTGCTGGGAAGGGACCCTGGGGTTTAGAACCTTACGTGCTCACACTTACATGGTCTCTGGTCATCACGGCTGAAAGGTTCTGTCCTCCCATTCCTCTGAGGAGTCCACAGTCGTCAACAGTTTTCACAGCATCTGGAGCAGTATTTCTCCACCGGCCACCAGCATAATGATCATCTGGACACTTATAAAAGCACATGCTCCCAACTCTGCTCCACAGCTGTCAGAGTCTCCGAATCAAATGCTGGGAACAGCATTTCAACCTGCTCCCCGGGGGACTCCAACAGATGCTAACACCTGAGGGCAGCAACCAGCAGCATCAGCAGCTTGTGGGAGAATTCGGGGGCTGCACCCTGTGAACGACTTAACCAAGAGTCTATTTGTACAGTATCCTCGGGTGGTAGGCACATACGCATCCGTACAGACATCTGGTGATGTGGAACTGTGCTGTACCCCCCCCCCCAGTTTTTCTCCTGTTGTAGCATGCACGGGGGACCTTCTGTGACATAGTGGGGGTACAGGTGAGAACACCCCAGAACACAGGCCTCAGCCTGCCCCACACCTCATCACGTGCTACTCCAAAGACTGACGTGGCAATTGCTCAACACACCTCTGCAGTAGAGTAGCTGACAAGCGCTGACCTAAGGACTCCCCACACTGCTCAAGGGTCTTATGAAGCACAGTGCCCTCCCTTTCCTTACCCCTCACTTACCATTCAGTCTCTCGAAGACCAACAGTCGGAATGGCTGCTGCCCAGTCAACCAGATCTCAGCACTACTTACATAAACTGCTGGAGTAATGCAGAGAGCATGGCTGCCGTGCCAATGAATCAGCCACTATGCCCAGGAAGAAGCAAGAGCCTCCATCCGCCAAAGGATGCTCTTTCTCCATGGTCCACGGAGCTGAGGATTAGCAACAGCCAAGGAGGCTTCGTCTGTCTTGAGTACCTAGAAGAATGTGATTTTGTTTAATCCTTTCTTAGCAAAATCTGTCCTTCTGGAAACTGGACAGGTGCCCCCTCCCTTAGTCAGCCCCACTAATGGGGTGACAGTGGGGTGGGAGGAATGGAATACACTTCCTGCTGAGATTGAACGAACCACAGAGTGTCAGGGGTACCACCTGACTCTGAAAGCCTTCAGCCTAATAAGCATCCCACTGATTGATTTTATTCTTCTCTGTACCCATAGCCTGTACAAATGGACCTGGGAGGACAGTGGGCACTGCTTCCAAAGGACCCACTGTCAATTCTTCTCTTTCTAAGTTCATATGAACTGTCACTCCACCTCCCCCACTCAGAAAATAGACAAAGCATCACATCCTGGTTCTGATTCAGACGCTTCTAAGTCTATCCGGAGGCTGCACATCTTTTAAGTCTCAAAGGGCTTTTGGTCCTTTTGACCTTGAAGGAAGGGAGCTCTGCATGCATGTCTAAGGGACAGTAAACAGGGCATTCTGTCATTTGCCACCTCAAGCTGACTTTCCACAGGAAGCCTGCTTGAGGCAGCTCCAGAGCATAGCATGCCTTCCTTGCTCTAACGGGGGCCCTCAGGGTACAATTAACAGTTCACCCAGAGTCCATGATGTCTAAGATATGAGCAAATTTCTGAACTTTCTGACAAGAATATGTTGGTGAATTTTTCTATTCCTCGTTAAATTGATTGACAAGCATTGTAACGTAAGACCGGGGACTTCAGGAGCTCTGGGCCTCAGGGGCCAAAGAGTAGAGCTATTTCTCAGGACTGGTTCAAGTACAGACTTTGACTGAAAAATGTCTCTCTCCTTCATAATCCAGGACGAAGAACAAGCTGTGGTATTTCGAATTTGGTACCTCGGAAACCTTTGCAGCTACCTGCAAGAAACTCCATGACCACATAGAGCTGGAGGTAAGCTCCCATGTGGGAAGGATACTCAGCCCTTGCTACAGTTCCTAGAGCATCCCATACTCGGGACATATTCTCTTGAGTCTTTCAGAAATGACTCAAAGTCTAGTCTATGCCGTGTAGAGCATCCTGTCCCAGTACATCTACACAAGATCACTTGGAGGGCTTCAATTGTTGGGGGAAACCCTTCATATCTTGTGCAAATGAATCCTTGGGGTTCTGGGATCTGTACAGCCATAGTGACCCTTAACCATGCTTGTCCCTGAAAGAGGTAAAGCCAGTAAGTACCACCTAGCATGGGAGGGAAGGTGCCTGTGGGTGGACAGTTGACCCGGCATCCTTCCTCTCAGCTACTTCAAGGAGCTGACTATCGAGTGCCTGGGCCCAGTTCTGTGGGTGTGTATCCTATGCAGTAGCCCAGTTCCCTTGGAGCTGAAGAGCTCTTTTGCCACCATCTTGAACAGTTCTTTTTTTTTTTTGCACTCTCTTCTCTTTAAAAACAATATTCATTCTCCTTTTAGTTGTATTTATTTTTGTGTATATGAGTGTCTAGGCATATGTACTCATGTAAACCACATGTGTCCCTGGTGCCCATGGAGACAAGAAGAGGGTTAGAGATTCCCTGGAACTAGAGTTATGAATGGTTGTGAGCCAACAGGTGAGTGCTGGGAATTGAACCTGGGTCCGCTGCAAGAACAGTCAGTGCTCTCAGCCCCTAAGCCATCTCTCCAGCCCCTTGAACTATTTTTTACAAAAAAAAAAAAAAAAAAAAAAAAAAAACAAAAAAAAAAAAAAAAACGAGCTGTGCACTGTCAGTTTGAACTGGGCCCCTCCTTTACTCTGCTCATGCTGCTGATGCGCTGTTTTCCGAGGACGTCCAACACTTGTAGCAGCCTGCCCCCGGTGGTTTGCCTGTTGGCACCCCTTGCCTGCTTTCTGCCCCACTTCTGCAGGCTGTGCTCCTCAGGTCTTCTCACTGACTGCTAGGAGCATGCCTCTTGCCTGTTAGAGACCCAGTTTCTATGCACACCCGTGTCCTCACTTGCTGGGCTCCAGTCCATGGATTCTCTGCTAAACAATCCCACCTTCTTGTGGAATTCAGGCCTTTACACTGGAGAAAAACATATTCAGGCACGTGAGAAAATAAAAATCTCTTACCATCTGCCCCCCTTAATTTCCCTCCCCCAAAGTCTAGTCTAGAACCTTCTGTGAGAGCCATGATCCTCTACTGAGGCTGGGCCACTCCTTTGGATAGGAAAATGAAGCCTGTGGCAGAGGAAGGCCGAGCTCACGAGCTCGCGGCGAGTGTTCACAAACAAAACACAAAGCCAGGGGTTTCATAAGGCTCCGCCTGACTCATCCGAGGGCCTCTCGTTTCGGTTGCTGGGTTACTGACACCACAGTGGGAGGCACCTTTCTGCCAGTTTGGCCACAGGACAGAGGTCCAAAGGCCAAAAGCCTGTGTCTCCAGGTGATGAATGGCCGAGGCTGCCACCCACACCTGGGAGAAGCTCAGCTGCCCGCTCTCCTAATTTCCATATAAATGCTCTGCCTGGGAGCTGGAGCTGAGCCACCGAGTGTGGGAACAGATCTGTGTGCAATCTCCCTCTGCTGGGGTCTTCTTAAATATCCTACAAGTGAGGGACAGCCCTGCCTAACCATGGCCAGCTGCAGGCCCACAGCGAGTTCTTGTTCTCCCTGCAGCTGGCCTTGACACTGTGCCCAGAATACAGCAGCTCAGCTCCCCTGCCTCTTTGGCCCGCCCCTCTGGCTCCAGGCTGGCCATGCCCAACAGTCCTCTTGGGGTCCAGGACACAGCGACACTTCCTCAACCACACAGGGAGTTGGTGGCAAAAGGCAGTGGTACGCTTCAGGAGGGGTGGGCTGTCACGCTGCGGATTGCTGGGAGCTTAGAGAAGCACTTCCTGTTTTTTCTTATCTCTTCGTAATAACTCCGTTCAGCGTTTCTTCATGAGAGCAAGCTTTGGGAGTAGGGGCCAGGATGACACGTGACCGGGGGTTGATTGACAATGGATTTCTGAATCCAGAGGACAGTGGCGGGTAGTCCCAGGTGCTGCGATCAGAAGAGTCTGAAGGACAGAGGGGAGGGCTGGTGAGGATGGGGAGGTGGATCACAGATCAGAGAGAGCCTCTGGAGAAACATGAACGAGAGGTTGGCCTTCCATATACACACCACAGCCCACAGAGGAAGCACAGGATCCCCAGCTCCTGGTCAGGAGGACATCCAGACACCACGGCCCTTCACTGTGCCCTAAGCTGCAGTGGCAGGGGGTGATCCCCACCTTGTGGGAACACAAGCTGAGACTGACTTGGAGTGGAGGGAAAGGAGGGATGGGGGACAGGGTAAGTTAGTGCTTCAACTGCCTGCTGTGACACCTCAGTGCCTGATCCGATAACCCAGGGAGACAAGTGCAACTTAAAATAAGGCTCAGACATGTCCAGTACCTGGGAAGACTCCAGGTGCTCTGGACTGAGGGGAGCTTAGAGACCAGGAAATAAATGTATCCACCAGGTGTTCAAACTCAACAGCTCCTCCAGCCTCAGTGTGTCCCTCCTTCCCGGTGTGTGTGTGTGTGTGTGTGTGTGTGTACTTATATATTTGTGTACACATGTGTATAAGTCAGTGTTTGCGTGTGTATGTATATATGCATATGAGTATATGTGTTTGTGTAAATGTGTGTGCACGTACGTGCATATACATTTGTGTGAATGTATTGTATACATCTTTTTCTGTAAGCATGTATGTGGTTACGTGTGTACATAGATATACATGTATTTGTATGTATATGTGTATAATGTGTGTTCTGCTATGTGTGTGTAGTGTGTGTGTTAGTATATGTTTGCATGTGTATATGCATGTGTGCATATGTGTTTGTGTGTGTGTGTGTGTGTGTGTATGCTGGTATGTTTTGATGTGTGTGTGTGTGTGTGTGTGAAACTCCATCTCAGTTCAGGCAGCTGTAGCACTCTGCTGAGAAGTGCTAGGCACAATCCTACCTGAGGAAGGAAGGACTCAGCACAAGAAAAAGCAGAGGACTGAGTGGAAGGTCACAGAAGTTTTTCTTACATAGCACCTCATTTCTCTTAACCTACGGAACACAAGGGGTCTGTGTTCATGCTCTTAATTCAAGGATAAAGAAATCTGAAGCTTGAAGAAAAGGCTCCCTGATGCGGACCCAGGGCGGACAGTAGAGTCTGGGAAAAGCTGATAGACAGAGAGCAGGCTAGCCCCTCTGCTGGCGAGGGCCTGAATTTTCACCCCAGGCAGTGGACATTTGCAATCCCTGAGCTGTAAGCAGAGGTAGAAATTGCTGTCCTGCAAGTCCAGCTGAGTCAGAAATGCTCCAGGTTCAGTGACAGAGTCAGTCTCGGAAAGTAAGGCAGACAATGACTGTGGAGGAACAGAACAATCTCTGGCCTACATACATGCACACACATACACGTGCACATGCATATGTTCACAGGCACACATGCATGAAAAACTGCACGTACCACATGCACAAAACAATCATGACCATACACACACATGCACAGGCACAAATATGCACACAAAACTACACATGTCCCACACACATACAAAGTTGAATGGTTAACATAAAAGGCTAATTTTTATTTTTTTTTAGGTAAAGCTTTCATCAAATGGCATAGACATGACCTCTTTCTTTCAGACTGGTGGCCAGTTGAGAAGAAATAGGAAACTTGATCCCATCTCTGATGTAAAGTCCCACATGAATAGAGAGAATAGTCCACAGAACACACAAAGCTCGTTAAATGCCACTTGGCTAGTGCCGAGAAACCAGATGCAAAGAGATTCCATAAGCTACCGGAGTCAGATCCCTGTGGACCCTGTTTTAACAGCTCAGCCCAGTGCCTCAGGCAGGGAAGAGGTAACCCTTTCTCACCCCCGACACCCCCACCCCACCCGTATTCGCTGTTCACATGAGGAAACTGACTGAAATTCACAGGATTGTTCTGTATTTGGGCTCAGTGACTTACTAGTTAGATGTCCATGCCTCAGTGTCTTTACCCATGAAACAGAGGTTCAGGAAGGCAGGCTAGCTTCCAAGGACATTAGTTATGTTCTCGGGACCCGATGTTAAGTCTCACAGAATCTACAAAGCAGCCCCACTCAGAAAGTGTCCTTAATTACCTCTTTGCAGCAGGAAGGCAGGCTGAGAGACTGTTGGAGTTCACTTGAGTCTGTAGCCTGGCAGATCTGACTCAGGCTTGGGAACTTGAGAGTAGTGTGAGTCTTGTCTGCTGATTGTTTGGTATTTTGTCCATTTTGCTCTTTCAGGTAAGTTTAAAAACAGGCATGAAGCGATCTGCTTACCCACAAGGGAGCAATAATAAATATATGGCAGATGCTCTTCAGGGTGCTCCATTTAAGGGAACCCCGGAGGCCTGCATCTGAACAGGATGTTGGACAAGGTTGCTTGTCGGTGCAGCCACGGACGACTAGACCAGCCCTGTCTATGGTCATCTCTTAGAGCTACCTTCCAAGATGCCCTTTACGTTGTCCTAACCTGATTTCACCTGACTGGAGCAGTGGGGAGTGGGGTTGGAATGGGGAGCCGAATTAAGTCAGCGCCCCACCTTAGGCCAAAAGAGCCTTGCCAAGGACCTTAAAGGTTTTCAAAGTTGGGTGGGACAAAGCAGGCAGGCTTCAACTGGAGGACTCATCTTTCATTCTGGGAAATATTTCATTTTCCAGGTTAAAAATAAGAAATCCCCGATTTGTTGGTATTTAATATAATCTCTTTAAGAAAGTGTTCACAAGAAAAGGCTCTAGCCTTCACTAAAGTAGACCCAGATGGGAAGGTTGCTCAAATCTGGAAGTTGCTCAGAACAGTTACACAGAGTAGAGGGAGCACCAGGGGTATATCTGCACATCAATTACCTTCTTTTTATTAAGGATTTAGGAAAATCCAAGGAGGTATTAAGAACATAGGTTTGTTTTCTTCTCATTCAGTATTTATCAATATTGCATCGTTCCTTTAAACAGTTTTTTTATCAAAGAAATAAATTATAGGTAAAACAGAAGTCCCCACAGCCTGTCTTCTTTTTCCTTTAAAACACACACACACATACACACACACACACACACACACACACACACACACACACACACACGGGGGTCAGGGGAGAGTGACGTAAACATCACAGTGTTCGGAGATCACTTCTAGGCAAAATGCAGCTGGTTTGCTATTTGGGTGATGATTTGGTTTTGAGTTTTTGTTTTGTTTGCCATTGTTGAGTTTTGTGTTTGTATTTTAAGAGTCTTGCTATCTAGGCTGCTTAGACTGGCTTCAAAACCATAATCCCCCTGCCTCAGCCCCACCTTCCATACCATCATTCTAGGATTATAGGTCTGTGCTGTGATACACCACTGATTCCATACTTTTTAGTGCTCTCTAATGCTCCACAAGTGTTCAGTCCATTGTTGGCCATAAGGTGTAGAAGCTAGAATGAAGAAAAAGCAATCGGAATGTATGTGGTGAATCATCTGAGGGAATAGTCTGACTATGCACACTAAACTGAAAGTGTCTACGGCCCCTCTGACCCCACAGGTATCTCACCCTCTGCACCTGCAGAATGGGCTGTGCTCCAAGCTTGAGAACAGGGTGCAATGCATTCTTTATTGCAATAAAATGAAACTGACCTTGATGGTTATTATAACAGTACTTTAAAAAGACAATGTGGATTAGAATGCTAAATGCCACCGACTCGTATACTTTAACATGGCTATTGGTATATACATTTAACGTCCGTTAAAATGTTTAGGCCTCTTTCAACTAAAAATAAAAAGGGGAGTTTTCAGGGCCTTGTGTCAGCAACATCATTCAACCTAGTGGATGGCTGGGATCTTGCCTATAAAAATTCTAAATTCTCAGAATACACCTTGTGTGTGTAAAGAAGCTTCATAAAACGGCATGTAGAGCTGGGTGTGGTACACATCTTTAATCCCAGCTCGTGGGGGGCAGAGGCAGGTGAGTCTCTGAGTTCAAGGTCAGCCTGGTCTACATAGTGAGTTCCAGGACAGCCAGGGCTACACAGAGAAACCCTGACTTGAGAAGAAAAAAGAAAAGGCAAAAAGCAGGGTGGCCTAGTCTGTAATCCTAGGACTCAGAAGGCTCAGACTAGAAGATTCCTGGGGAGAGACAACATGTCTATTTATCCCAGATATCACAGCAGACTGGAGTACAGATCACACCAAAGTCAAATTTGGTGAACCAATGAGTTTTACTAGAGTTCCTTACATGAATATGGGTCCGTTCACAGGAACAGAGATGAATCAAAAACAGCTTTGTCACTAAAGCCCACCCTAGCATGGGTGACAGCTCACAAAGCTGAGAACCTGGAGCATACGACAGAGCCTCCAGAGACCAAAACAGATTGGACAATGTGCTTTCCAAGTTCCACAGTTGTTTTAAACCCCTTCGAGGCAGGTGGTCTGGTCTCAGAGTCTTTACAACATTGGCTCTGCCAATCTGACAAGAATAGACAACCTGGTCAGTTTCAGGAACTTCCTGAAGCTGCTTTGAGTTGTTTACCTTATTATTTATAGAGCTTCCCTGTGGGGTAGAATGTTTCAAGCTCAGAAGAAACTGTTACACAATAGTAAGAGCCTTTACTCCCTGACTCACCTTGTCAAGCTCACCAATGCCATTAGTACTCAAAGACTTCATATTCAAAGACTTCGCAGATAGCTTGATCAAGTTCAATCATCCAATGTGAAAAGAAAGGAAGGAAGGAAGGAAAGAGGAGGGAGGGGGGAAAGGAGGGAGAGAGGGAAGGAGGGAGGGAGAGAAAGCACCATGGATGACTCTCCTGGACCAAGTGGATATTATCTGATCTTACCTGGCTCACCCCCTCCTCCTGCCCCCCCTCCTGGCCCCCCCCCCCCCCCCCCCCCCGGCTGTTTTGCACACCCTTAATTTTGAAGGGAAGAAATTTTGAAACAACTTTGTTCTCCTCTGGCGTGGCGTGAACTTTGTTAACCTTTCAGAGCATGTGGCAAGTAAGTGGGACAGGCTATCCCGCCCACCCAACCAGAGTAAATCAAATGGCCGCATCTTCATGGGAGAAGGAAGTAAGAAGAGAAAACTGCTACAAGTAAAGCCAGGGCATCTTGGGGTGAGAGGCTCCTGGTGAGTTTCCTTCCTCAGTCAAGCCAATAGCACCATGTGTCAGGAGCCACAGTGCAGCCTCTTTAGGGCAGTCTGGCCACTTCAGGCCCACCCATCAGGTCTCTCAGCCAATCTACTAGTTCTCAGTGATCTAGTTGAACCTTCCCTTGGTTTCTTAACTGCTTTCTCCTAAAATGTGTGCCACTCTTAACTGACTTCAAATGTCAAAGTGACAATCAGAAAACACTGAGAGGCAAAAAAAAAAAAAAAAGAAGAAGAAGAAGAAAAATATGCAACAACCTCACCAAGCAGGTGCTAAGGGTGCTGGGCCTCCTTTAATCCATGATATTGTGAAGCCTCTTGAGGACTTGTAGTTTATTCTGTGGCCCTGTTTAATGTCCATCTTCAAACATGGCACCATGATGCCTGCCTCCCTACCGTTTCCTGAGTGCATTGACCACGAGTCTCCTCATGGACTCAACATTGTTCCGCTGACTCAGGACAAACTCTTTTTGCTAATTTTCCTTGTGAAATCCCATTGTTTGCTTTCAGATCTGATGCAACTTCTCTCCCTCAAGTGACCCTCTTCTTTCATTTCCTGCTAGCGTGCAGCCTGCAGTCCGGTTGAGCCTGTTGTCTGTATGTTTTTACTTTTTTGTTCTCTCCTGTTGCCTTTGTTTTCTTGTGAATTGCTTTGATTTTCCTTTGTCTTCAGATTCCTGACAATACTGTACTTTTTGTCTTTCAAGTACTTGGGAATGACTTTTAAAGTTTAAACCTTGTGCCTACATTTTTTTTTTTCAAATAAACGGCTGATGGTATGTAGTGTGTCGGATAGGTTGGTCCTGGGAAGACTTAGAGGACTGAGGCAGAAGTCCCATCACTGACATTCTGGGTAAAAGCCCTGTCCCCAGCAAATTTCTGGACGACTCTGTCAGATAACCTCTGCTTCCAGAGAGCTTAGCTTTATGGCTGCCCTTGATTAAAAAATAACAATAACTTCCCCCAAGCAGTGTATCTTTCAAGGTAAGATGTTGAGAAAGCAGTGAGGTGCTGTGTGTAGAAAATGTATTAGGCTCCTTAGATATCCCAGAATACTGAAGAGTCTTTGCTCTTTCTTATTATACTACATGATTCAAGCACTTCAGGGAAGAAAAATATTCTAATCCTCCCCCCCTACTTTGCTTGACTGCCAAAGAATACAATATACAAATATGACTTATGAGCTGCAGAAGAGAAATCTGTATTTCTATGGCCAGTGAAGTTCTAGAAGGAAAAAAATTGACTCTAATGAAGGGCAGAGACTCTGACCCAGAATTGACTAAATGTTCTTATACACAGATACCTCACATCAATTAGAATCTGCATATCCAAGCATTTCCATACAGTGTCATATTTAACCTTCATAACAATCCTATATCCCGTGTATTATCCTCATTATTTCCATAAAGTCTCAGGAAAATATATGCACTCATCATTAAATGCACAGAGGTCTGTGCCTTTAGATCATAGCAGAGGAAGGTGGCTCTGTGTGAGTTGGAGGCCAGCACAACGCACAGAGCAAGTTCCAGGCCAGCCAAGGCTACACAGTGAGACCCTTCCTTAAAGTGAAATAAATACTCTAAGACCAGGTGAGTTTCACACCTTGGTCTGCAATGCCAGCCACATGTCCCCCACAATGCCAGGATACCCACAGAGGTACAGCTCTGCAGAACACTTCTGCTGCCCACCTAATGGGCATGGGTATTTAGTTGACAGGCCAACTCCCCTTTGGGGCTTGATGTGTGCATTGGACAGTGAGCTTTCTGAAGCAAAGACTTTCTTTTCATCTGACGGTCATAGAGCCAGCAAGGGGCCTAAAAAGGAATTAATTTCTCAGTAGTGATTTGTTGACAGTAAAGTTGAGTGAAAGTGTGAAAACCTCATATTCGTTGTGAACACTAGTAAAAATGACCAGCGACCCCCTGAAGTCACACTTTTTTTTTTTTTTTTTTTTTGTTGGCAGCCACTAGAATCAAAGGGAGCCACCTGCGCCATTGGTAGCACAGATCGGGAGACGAGGGCAGAGCTAACAGCCTGGCACTCGGAGAGTGGGAAAATATCCTACACACCTCTCTGGTCAACTGGGAACCAGGACAGGAAATGCCAGGGCTCGCCCACCTCTTTCCCACCGAGCTGAGTTAAAACCTTGACTGGGCAGTGCCAGTATGGCAGTGGGGGTGCTGGGCAATGACCCTGCAAGGCAGACGAGAGGGCCTCCATTCTGAGTCCTGCTGGTTGCCCAGAGGCCTACCTGCCCTGGAGCCCTGCCAGGTCCTACAGCTGCCAGTCCTGTTCTGCTTAATGTGGTGGGGCTCTCGGGGAAAACCCCCTCCCATTGACCCCAGCTCTCCAGAGAGGCTGAATGGCTTGCTAACTCTGTATCCACAGCAAGAAAGCCCCAAAACAACAAAGGTTTACTAAGCTTGGGGAGGTGGAACTGTGGAGAGGAAACAGCTTTGCCTGCCGTTCTGAGGCAACCCAGCCACCATGAGCTCTGAGAAACAGCAGTTTTGTTTGTAAACTGGCAACCAATGCCGCTCGATCCTGGATACGAACTTGAGCCCCCCACCCCCACCCCAGCTGCAACACTCCACTTCCAGCCTCTCTGCCAATATCCCTTCCAGCTGCCCCTGTCAAAGGCACCATTGTGCCCTCCTGGCATAGCAACCGAGTAAGGCTAAAGAGGAAGAAAACATTTTCTGCCCATGAGATGTTCCTAAGCAGGTTGTGTGTGCATAGCTTCAACGCCACATTCCTTGAGCCCACACAAATTCACCAGAACTTCATCATCCCTGTCACAGATGGCGGCTGACTTTGCAGGCTAGCCTAGCCCACCACAGCTAGCCGTCAGAGAATGTGGAACACACAGCTGGGATGGCAAGGCTGTGCATAAAGAGAGATCAGGATAACATTTTTCAAAACAGCACACAGTAGCCTGCCAGAGGAAATTCTGAACTTCCAGTCTCTGAACTGGAAGGCATTTTGTTTAAACTAACACACTCAACGAAAGAGTCATTCTAGCACATTCTAATAAGTGAGGCTCTTACCCCCTTCTTGATTATTGGAAGGGTAGGGAGCCCCCCAAAAGCCTTCATGACTAGGTAAGGTGAACTTTCAGAACATTCTTCCTAGTACTGAACTAGAGTTACATCCTGGTCCTTACTATTGCTTCCCTAGTTGGCACTGGACACATTGGTTGAAACAAAATAAATACACAGTAACTGTGGATGCAGGAGAGATGTTTCCATTGCAGGCATCTTATCGTCCTTCTCACTCCTTTCATAGGGCTAGGGATGTATCTTTTACATAGTATCACATTACAAAGTATCACATTAATTTACAATGAGCTATACATTCCTAGTTCCTATATACCTCCACATATAGAGCCATAACTCTCCTGACTACTTTTTAAAAAGATTTATTTTATTTGTATCTGTTTTCTTTTTCTTTTTGTTTTTTTGTTTCTGTTTTTGTTTTTGCCTGCATGTTTGTATGTGTACCATATGTGTGCAGTATTCCTGGAGGCCAGAAGAGGGTGTCAGTTCCTGGGAACTGGAGTTGCAGACAGTCGTGAGTTGCTATATGGGTGCAGGGAACCGGACCCAGGTCCCTCTATAAGAACATCAAGTGCTCTTAAGCACAGAGCTATCTCTCCAGCCTCTCCTGACTACTCCTGCCTCACAGGCAACCAGGCACAGCACTAACAGATGTCTTTTATGTGTTCTTTACATTGGTCTGGCTTCTTGATCTTGCCACTTGTCTCTCACACAGAAGACGGGGGGGGGGGGGGCGTGGGAAGACGAGCACTGAACAGAAGGCCGAAAAAGAAAGCCCTCCTTAGCTTCACCAAGTCAGTGGATGCTCATCTGCATAAGGAGCATAGAACACTGACGCTGTGGAGTTAAAAGGATTCGATTTAAAGCATATGACGAGTCTGTTTCATGAGGTGCTAAAAGTTATGCCGTTATCTTAGTACCCACTACAGACAACAGCTCCTAAAGTCACATCCAATAGCCTCTCTGAACACAGGGCAAGCCTTTGCCTGTACCGTTTACCTACATGCCAGACCCAGTTTCGTACGGAGACAGATAGACCGCCTTCCCAGGACAGCTCTCTCCACTTAGTACCTTCCCTTAAGATACATATCAGACATTAACTCTGGAAGAATTCACTCTCGTTCCTCTCTAGGGAAAACAAATACCGTGATTTCCCTGGCTACTTTTCTTACACTCACAGTACATTCACCAAACCTGCGGATAGAAAGGTCTAGGCGTCCTTTTTGGTCTTGTAGCCTCTAGCCAGCAGTGCATCTTAGCCAGCCTGCTTGCTGGCCCATCTCTTCCCAGCTCTCCTCTCGGCTGATGCAGCTGTATCTTGAGATTGACTGTAAATCGGAGTGTTTATTCCTGAGAATACACCGGTTGCTCTTTGTTTTCTGTTTTCCTGGAGACCTTGCTGGTGAGCAGTTAGCCGTGACCTGAGAAATCACCTGGGGGACTGGGTCCTGTCTTAGTCTCCTTCCATCTCTGCGTCTAGAGGAAAGTAAGTTCTTGACTCTTCTTGATGAACGATTGAGTGCCTCTGTCTCATCGAAGGAGCTTCCCATGTCTCTTCCTGTTGGAGTTTGGGGTGTGAGGTGTGGGACTTTAGCCATGGTCAGAGGATTACTTCCAGCAGACCCGGGTTAACATTTGAATCTCTGCCCTGGTCATTTGAGTCTACCTTACCTGGTCACCCGCCACTACATTCACAAGAGAGGTTGGGCAGCTAAATCTAGGATGGAGATTTTTGCTGGTGTTCTTCATGGAACAGCTTGTTTTCCATTTTAGGGATTTTTCCCACAAGTACTTTGGTTTCAGTTCTTGAGTACCCCATGTGTGGTTCCGTGAAGAACACAGAGCTGTGTGGGACACTGTCCTTACCTTCCGCTGAGCTTCATGTCTCCTGCGAGACGTGTGGAATAATACACACCACACCCACGGGGGAGTCGAACAAACCAAGCTCCGAGAAGTGGAGCGTTGTTTACCTGTGAGGCACCTGGAACAGTTTTGAGGAGCTGCTGTATCGCAGGCAGGTTGGGATTTACCAGCCATCAAAGGGCAGTTTGGACCATGTGTGGCAGAAACTAAAGTAAACAGGCTTCAACTCTTTGCCCACACAGAGCAATTCAGTCTCTCTAACGGGCAGTTACTAGGGCCCAGCTAATTATCAGCCTTACCTACTATCTTCTTTCCAAACCAGAGAAGACAGACCAGACAGGGGCCAGCCTTCCCCAGAACCCTAACATACCATCTAGACCGCCAAGCCAATTTCAACCCTGCCTGCCCCTCCCTGCTTTCTCCCGGGTTCTGTAAGACTTGGAACTACCCAGCAAGGTTGGATGGAGCTGTCTCATCGTCTGATGCTTGTTGGTGTCCCGTTTTCACCAAAAAAGAAAAAAGAAAGAAAAAAAGGTTGCCCAGGGGAAGGGTTGCCCAGGGGGAGGGTTGCCCAGGGGGAGGGTTGCCTAGGGTCAACCTAACCCCTGCCCTTCAGGCTTGGTCTGAAACTCTGACATGGAGCCCAGGCATCAAAACCTCCCCGCAGCCATCAGAGCCAAAGGTGAGGGCGTGGTCCACCTCCACCTCAGTTCCCTCCCTGGACACTATATTTGAAAAACCTTTCCTATGTTTTTTTTTTTATTTCTCCCTCAGCAGGAGAGCTACTTCCTGAATTTTATCACTCACTAGGGAAATCATCCTCAGACTCTGTCTCCAAAAAAGAAAAAGTACAAGAAATGTATAGTTCCAAAGAAACCCAAGAGATGTATCAGCAAAACATAGTAATGCTTTTAGAAAACCAGTAGTTTGGAGAAAAAGGAGGGGGCTATTAAGAAAGTTAAGGAATTATGATTGTCATTAAGGAGTGGTGACATTGCATTTAATTTATAAGCCGTTATTGTTTAAAGATAAATATCATTTACGTATGAGAAGAGAAAATCTAGGTTTGCTGCAAGACTGTTCAACGTGTGAGTGGACCCTCGATCAAGGCTGGTTGCCAGATCGACCTGCTTTGCTGGGTCTCCTATTTCTCTACTTTTCTGTGTTTTTAGAAATAACCATAATGAAAGTTTAAAACAAAGGAAAAAAGGGAGGGCGCATCAGAATAGGGTTAAGGGAACTGGAGAGGAGCCAGAAGCTGAGAACCCTTCAGAGCCCCCAGAGAGCTCCACCTCCTTGCTCAGAAGCAGACCCAGCCTAGTGATGGGTGGAGCTTCAATACAAAACAATCTTCCTCCAAACCAGAGAAAATCTGTCTGCGGGTGGTGTGGAGAATTCAGGTTAGGGATAACGCAGTCTAAAAACCGAAACAGGTCGTCAAATAAAATAGACTCTTTCCCCGGGGACACGCAGAAAAGGGCACAGTAGAGCTGTAACCCACTCTCCACCTTTTCAGGTCAGAGGAGAGGAAGGGTCTGCTGAAAGGTGCGTGATGCTCTGCCTCAGTCCCCTGTAATGCTGTCGATCCCCCCTCAGTGAAGACAGAGAGATGGGAGAGTCTAGGTTCAGCCTAGAGAGCCAAATCATCAGGCTGGGGGGCAGGTGAAGTCGGGCGCCTAGCATTTGCTTATGAAGACCTGTGGCCTCTCAACCTAGTCTCTAGTTACCTACAGAAAGATTCTCCTGCCAAAAGAACTATCCCCTCTCTGAAGAAGCCAGAACTATGGGTGCTGGGGCCGCCTTGGACTGCAGCCAACAACCGGAGCCTGGATATGCCCAGGGGAGGGAGCCTGGCGGGCTTCGATGGCCCCTGCACCTGGCAGCAACTCCCACGAAGGACGATCTGGAGTGTTTGTGTGCCCTTAGGCTTCAGCTGAGCCTCATGCCTGGCGGTAAATGCCTGGGTGGGTGCAGCTCAACCGCCTTTCAGAATAGAGCCTGCCAGCGCCAGCCCCAGCCTAGCTCAGGGCTCCAGGATCTCCCTGGAGCCTCCGCCCCCCCCTCCCCCAAGAAGGAGCCAGATGACGTCATGGAACACTTGGAGGATTTAGCTCGGGAGCAGGCCTTTGCCAGTGTTCCAGTTAGGCCTACAATGCTCCATTCCTGGCTCCACTTTTCCGAGACTCAGCACAGCAAGCCTTACGTCTTAGGGAGTTCCAAAGGAAATCAGAGAAGGTGTCCAGAGAAGCGCTAAACTGCTCCAGCCAAACTGGGAGCGGGGTCCTGACCTGGGGAGGGGACTCTTTCTGGCACAGGAGATGGAGGTGGGACTCAAATCATGCAAGAGTCACTCCCACCCCCATCTTCCAGACTACTTGGAGCACAGAGAGAGTAAGGACCAACCCAGACTTCCACAGCAGTCTCACCAGGACAGAGACCTCAGGGTTCTCTCTCCTCTACTACCGGCCCCAGTTTACACCAGATGGATGCAGACCATCCATCAAGAGCAGACAGAGGAGGACTGTTTTCTAGGAGGAAGCAACAGTTACTAAGTTAACACTCCTAGCTCCTTATGGCTACAGAGAGACAGGACACTTAAAACTGGAGGAAAGGAGGAAAGGTGACTGTGGACTGCAGTCTGTCAGCGAGAGTGCTGGTGCTACACTTCTTTGGGCTGTGTGGGTGGTTGTTTTTTAAAACAAATCTGGCCTAGAGACAGGATCTAATAACACTGTCTAAGCCTTTATGAGGTAGGACGGCAGTGAAAGATCCAATTATTCAGACAACAGTTGCTGAATTTTCTGTAAGCCCAGCATCAACTTCGCTGCCCCGTCTCTAGAGTGGAATCCGGTATCCAGGGCCTGCTTTGGCAACCTACACCTGCATCTGTGCAGTGCCGTGTCCTGTGACCTTGAGCCAGGGCCTTCACCATCTGCTGTGGTAGCAATGGTGTCTCTCTCAACACCAGGCTTCTCAGAAACAAGGTAAACAAAGGCAGTTTAGTGCCCCGGAAGTCTGGCTAGGGGTAGCTGTGACTAGCATTATTTTTCAGAGGGGAGAGCTATTCCAATCAACAGTGAATAAATTGAGGTGCTGTGGAAGTCACTCCAACCAGGAAGGGAAGTAGCCACGTGATCTTGGAAGAGATACTGGAGAGGGGACAATTCCAGGCTCGAAGCAGAGGAAAACTCATTTTGAAGTGCAGGGGAAAAAAATTGGCACAGTGACTCAGAGCCTAAATTCCTAATTAGTAGTTGCATAAGAAGGTTGGACCAGTGAAAAGACATTCCAAGATGAACTCCTAACAGATCATGAAACACGCTGAGAAGGAAAGACGAAAGGGGGTCTCGTCTTGAAGTCTCTGTGACAGCAACAAGGAGACCAGGGTGAGCCTAGGTGTTAAGGGGACTGTTCACAGACACGAAGGCAGCATGCAGCCACGTCCCGGAGTAACTGCACAAAGAACACCTCTAAGCCTGGCTCTGGGAAGACTGATTCTGAGGAGAGTGTTAGATGATGTTTGAAGCAGAAAAACAGAGTACAGAATGAAACATGGGAAGTGTAGTTCAGTAGGGCGCTGCCATTCTAGAAATGGTCTTGTCTTCTGTCTCTGCCACATGACACGAATTTGAGGCTCCTGGGAAGAAGAGCCCTCAATAGAGAAATTGCCTCCATCAGATTGGCCTATGGGCATATCTCTGGGGTATTGTCTGGACCGATGGTTGCTGTAGGAGGACCCAGAGCTTTGTGGGTGATATCAGCCCTATGAAGATGGTCCGAGCTGTATAAGAAGGCAGGCTGAGCAAGCCACGGGAAGCAAGCCAGCAAGCTGCACCCTTCTGTGGCCTTCAGTTCAGTTCCTACTTCCAGGTTTCTGACTTGACTTCCTGCCCTGAATCCCCCTGTGATGGACTATGACTTGGATGTGTAGGCCAAGTAAACCCTTTCCTCCCTGACTTGGTTTTAGTCAGTGTTCATCATAGCAACAAAAAGCAAACAAGGACAGGTCTCAAATTAAAAATGGGGAAACAGATGCTAAAGTCACCGCCATGTCTAAGGAGCGAGCAATTGACAACTCACAGGCCTTGGAAAATTCACAGCCATTTGAGTCCAAGTTGTTGGAAGCCTTCTAAGTATAATTCAGAAGTCACTTGGGTAAATCTAGAATACAGGAGATTCTATCCAACAAAGGTAAAGAGACAAATATGACCCATTTTCCCAGAGATAAAAGGATATACCATGAAAACTACATATTGGGGTACTTCTGTCTAATCTCTGGAAACTAGAATTGATGATTGGCAACCGTGGGTGGCATAGTTGACTAAAGATAGAATCTTTTATGATTTTTATGACTTTCGTGGTAAAGGTTGACCGGACACTTAGCAGACTCTCTTCTGTTTCGGTGGGAGGAACACGGCGTGGAGGTGAAGGTCTGTAGACCTGCATTTCTATCTTGCTCCACCATTCAGAGATGAGACGCCCACAAGGAAGTTGCTTCACAGGGCCTCCTTTATGAAAGGTGGGGGCAGGTTCTCTTCGGCCCATGTCATCTCGGAGCTCTGCGATTCCGTCTCAACATTCATATGCAGTGGTAGGGACAGGGTCCTGAAGACCCTGCATCAGTAAATGCCCCGCCTCACGCTAAGGTTACAACCGCACCACGTGTGCTGCGTTAAAGTGACCACGGAGACTTGATCCCTGGTTTTGCCATGACTTGACTTCCAGAGATGAAGGCCACAGACTCCATCTGAATAGACTGGAGGAGGCTTGATCCAAGAGCCAGAGTAAATAAATAAGTAAGTAAATAAATAAAATGTAAAGTCCCGCTTCTAAGCTATATTTTCCAACCCTACAGAAGGTCAAGGGAGAGAAACACATTGTAAGAAGAAGGTCAGGGTGACTGAGTGACGTTTTATCGTGGGAACGGTTAGCTTCAAACAAAAGAGCTGTTTTTTATGGGTGCTTTGTACGTGTCTTATGAACATGAGGATGTGACAGAAATACTGGTGTGATTTCCACCTGCCCCACCAAACAGGTCACCACCGTTGTTTCTGGTGTCAGGGACAGTGTCAGTTAGGCAGGGGATAAGTTGTGGTGTGTACAAAACAGAACAGTCAAAAGGAGGTCAGAGCAGAGGCCACACTCAGGCCAGAGGCTGCACAGCCAGGTGAGCGGTAGGAAGGGAAGGTCCTTGAGTCTGAGAAGTCTGGACTGCTACTGTTACCTTGAAATCTGTGCTTTCTGTCTGTATGTTGTGTGTGCCCAATTAAAAGAACTTTCAAAGGATCCAGGCTCCCCAGTGGAGAAATGAGTTCCCAGTTATCAGAAAAGCTCTCTGTATTCTTGTCCTGTGGTTGGAAAACAAGTCAGAGGCGACCACACTGATTAGAACTTCAAAGAAATCGGTCGGGGGTGAGGGGAGTCGCTGTGGACAACTCTCTCTCATCCTCCTCTGGTGAAGACTTGGAAAGTTTGATTTCTGCGAATTTTAGGCCATTTTCTGTCGTTTCTGAATACCACAAGCTGGCTAAACAATAAGTAACAAAAATTTGGTCCTCACAACGATTCAGGACCAAGGGTCAAGGGGCTGCATGCTGTGGGGCTTTTCCCCCTGGAGTCCTGCAGTCTGCAGGCAGCAGGAGCACACATGGTTTCCTTCCCCCTCTGACAAGGCTAATGAGACCACAGGGCTCCTGTTCTAGAGACCTGATCTCATCCTAATTAGGCCCCACCTCTTCTGTGACAATGGAATTAACTCCCACTAAGAATTTGATGACCATAGCAGGAGATAACCCTGGTGACAGTAGATTGTTACTCTAGGCTTTTGATTGCCTTCCTTTCATAAAAGAAGAAAAAAAATGTAAAAACAGAAACAAAAACTATGGGCTTTATAGTCAAATCCCACAAATGTGGAGTTTATCTGTGCATTCTTGGATGATAAAGTACATCTGCTTGGGTCCCGTTTGTTCTTCTGTGAGTGAAATAAATCACCCATAATCCCGAGGGACAAGGATCAAAGCCAGTGCATTTTTTGCTGCGCTGGTAAGCCTCGTGCCAAAACAGGATAGCTTCATAGCTAGGTGAAGCCTTCCAGTCTCTCAAACCTCGTGGGGAAGGGAGTGGTAGACACAGATCGGCAAGCATGTGTGCCAGAGTGACACTCAGTACAGCCATGAGAGACAGCAGACTGGAAGGCCTCCCAAACCCCAAAGTCTTGCACTTCTTACCAAGCGGAGAGGATAAAATAAAGGAATAAAATAAAAATCGCCATTTGTTGGGAATCTACCTAATAGTGGTTTCCGGACCCAGCGACACCACAGATCTTTGCACTGATTAGCAAGGGTCCAAACTTTGAGGTGTAAGGATGGACTGAAGGACAGTCTGGTCACCTCCTTGATCTAAATTACATCCTTAAGTATTTTCTGGCCCTTTGGAAGTCATTGCTGAGTGGCTCCATCTCACTATGGTGGCCAAAGCCGTAAGTCTGAGAAGCTGCCAGATAGTTAGTTCCTGACTGACAGTGGTGAGGTGGCTTAGGACCTGTCATACCCTTTTCCAGTGGCCATGCACGGCCCCACGGTGATCTGCTTTCTCTCCGCTTTGCAGTGTGACGGAGTTGAGGTGGATCTGAGCAACATCTTCCTGGAAGGCATTGCCATTCTTAACATTCCCAGCATGTATGGAGGCACCAACCTCTGGGGAGAAACCAAGAAGAACCGGGCTGTGATCCGGGAAAGCAGGAAGAGCGTCACAGACCCAAAGGAGCTGAAATGCTGTGTCCAAGGTAAGCAAGTACGGGGATAATTGCTCCAGCCATTGCCCGGGTGACAGAGCGAGCTGGCAAGCCACAACAGAATCTACATCAGGCTCGATAAGGCCCCACAGCTGCCAAGGACCCGGTGCTCTGGGAACAGGCTGACTCATCTGCCCTGGTGTTACAAAGTTTACAATCTAATTGAGAAGGCAAGATTCACAGTGAAAGAACCGTGAACAGTTTGTCCGTGAGGTCAGGTGTCAGGTGCCACTCCTGCCTTGGGTACCAATGTCTTTCAGTGTCTACATCCAATAGTTCTCAACCTGCTCTCACCTCCCAGAGCAACATCAGGCACCCATCGCCCCTGCCCCTGAAAGTCCTTTTTCCAAATGGCTTCTCGAATTCTCTTGCTCCCAAGTTTTCTTGGTCACCCTCCTGCTTCTCTTTTCTCTGGCCTCTGGATGCTAAACACAGGGTTCCCACACAGGTCTTTGGCTTCTCCATTCTGTCTGTACCTCTCTGATGACCTCCTCCAGTTGTGAGCCTGTGTATGAGCCTGTGATGCTACCAAACCCGCCCTGCTTGCCCCATCCCACACCTCAGGCTCACGTATCCCGCAATCCATGCCACATTTCCTTGGTGTAAGTAACAGGCACTGTCATCTCAGTATGCATGAGGCTTAACTCCTGCTGTCCCTCAAGCTTCTCCAGTCGTCCCCAGGACTCAACCCCAAACACTGGCTTCAGCCTCAATTCCTTTTCGTGTCTTCTTACGCTCCGTCCACAAGAAAGCCCGTAAGTTAACAACTTTTTAATTTATTATTATTATTATTAAATTGATTTTACATAAATGGTGTTTTGCCTGCATATGTATCTGCACAACATTTGTGCTCAAGTGCCCGTGGAGGCCATGGAGGTCAGAAACTGTGGAACTGGAGTTGCAGACAGTTGCGAGCTGCCATGCGGTTGCTAGGAACTGAGTCTGGGTGCTCTAAGAGTGGCAAGTGTTCCTAACCAGAGTCATCTCTCCAGCCCCCAGTTCACTGCCTTTTTAAAAAGCCCCGAATCCAACTGCTTCTTCCCTCCTGCTTTCTAATGGGTCTAAGCCACCATCTTCTTTCTTCTGAATTACTAGAAATCTTTCTCTCTGAATTCTTTCTTCTAGCCATGCTGTATATAATGTGTGCTCACCAAGTGTGGTAGTGTGTGTCTGTCACACCAGGATTCAAGAGGCAGGACAGGAAGGCAGCCTGGGCTATATACCTACAGTAACGCTCCACAGAAATCTGTTCTTACAACCACAAAACGACCCCTGAGGAAAAGGTCAGTTTATGACAAGGTCCAAGTCCAGTACTGACTCCAGGTAAAACACCAAATGTTCAGTGTGGTCTGGAGCCTCATATGGTCTAGCCTTCAGCTAGCTCCTCCTGAGGTCTAGCCTTCAGCTAGCTCCCAGACCCCATCTTCTGCATGGACTCTGTCATGCACTCTATTCCTGTCAATCAGGGAGGCTGCTTGCATAGTCCTTTCCCGGACAGCCGGCAGTAAGTCTCAGAGGCCCTCAGCCTGAAACACACAAGGATACAGCAGAGTTTTCGGAGACACCCTTAAGTGACTTTCATCCCAACCCCTTTCAGCCAAGAACTGGGTCAAAGCTCCTGGCTACTGATGCTGATTGGTCACCCTTCTTGGTATCTCAGTCTCCAGGACAGTGGAGGGGTGAGAAGCTGGGCTGAGGACATTACCATGGGTACCATTCGAGCAGGAGAGGGCGGGTGTTGCTAAAGACCCATTTTTGACACTTCAGTCTTCATTGCTTTTTAGGTAAAATCTTGTTACCTGGGTAGACGGGGCTGAACATGAAGATTGTTTTCTAAACTAAACTTGTTTTGTGAAAAAGAACATTACTGGACTTGAGAGGGCTACCTACCATCAAAGGGAGGGACCCACCTACCACTGAAGGGAGGGACCCACCTACCATTGAAGGGATTCATTGCTTATTCACATAGATCTGTATTCTAGAGAAAGGTCATCAGGAAACATCATCTTCATACCTCTGTCCTTTTAAAGTGAACTCAGGAGTATTTCTCTTTTGCCCTCTTAAATTTCACACAGTAAACTTCGCAATTTGTATGAATTATTAAACTGAATAATGCATTCTTCTTTCCTCCCTTAGCAGGGGAAGTTGTGGGCGCAGAGTGAGGGAAGTATTGGAGGATGTATAAAGTCCCTGACACCCCTTCCCACCATGCCCCCACTCAACCCCACTCACTCTCACTTCCCAGGCATCCAGCCTTATCCGACAGAGAAGGAACTGGCAGAAAAGAGCCCCTCCCCCATAGCCACCCTGGAGGTTGAGGGAGCTCTTCCTGGGATCATATTCTGCCTCAGGGCTCAGGGTCAGCTTGCGTCTTTTCCTTAACGGTCCGTTCTTACATTTTGTGTTCTTTAAGAAAGAATAAACTGTTGATTACTCGTAGCCCTTTGCTACAACCTGTCCCCAAAATGCCCTGTCGAAGATGATGAGGTGCTTCCTGTTCTTTAACAGGAGTGTGAGAGGACCAAAGCCAAGGCTGCAGAGGGGCCCTGGCTTCTGGGCTTTGCATAGATCTCAACTTTGAGCCTTCCTCCATCCCATAAGAGTTGAGCTGGCATCAGGAAAAGCTAAAGAGACATGTTCATTCATTCATTTAATGCCTGGGCCCCAGCCCAGACTCTCACTAGTGTGCAGCCTGGGGTATGTCCTTTCAGCTTCTTGGTGCTCCATTTTTTTTTCTTTTTTTTCTTTTTCTTTTTTTAATCTGAAAAACAAGCTGGAAATCATATCTTGATACTTTTAACAGCTCCAAAAAAAAAAAAAAAAAAAAAAAAAAGACCTATTTTGGTCTATATGACCTCCTTGAGCAGAGTTATCTGTACATATTTTCTCCTGTGTGTTTGTCCCAGGATTTCCGGTCAGTTGAGATTCTGGACTCTTTGGCCTTTCCCTGGGGGTGGGGCCGTGGTGGGGGTGGGGGAGAAGTCAGGGCGGGGTGCAGGAAGAAGAGTCTCATCATAGAAAATGCAGTAGAAGGGTCACTGCCAGTTCCCCTCGGCAGATATCACCTTCCTCTTCAGAAGACTGACCCACCTAAGAGGGTCTCTCAGGATTACTGCCAAGTGGGTTCTATCAGAACCCGGGCCACCGAGGGAGCGACAAAGATGCAGGGGACCTTGCAGGTGGACAACCAGGGCTTAAATTTTGGCTTTATGTTTCTCGGTTTTATAATAATTTGAAAATGATTTCACCTCCCCAGCCTCCTTGACTATAAATTTGACATAATAATACCTAGTGCCCTCACTGTGTGAAGAAGACGGTGGGTGGAAAAGTACCTGGACTCAGTGTGAGCTCACACTTAAAAATAACCACCCTCTGTCCTCTGTACCTAGCATGCAAGCAGGGGTCTGGTTTGAACACTTCAGCACGCACCCACGGTGAGAAAGAACAAACCTAGCTACTGCAGACTTCAGCTCAGCCTTGACCCAGCACGGAAAACCAGACAAGTAACTGTACCACTGCCTCCCTTTCTGCCTCTCAGCTTCCAGGGCCTGAGGTTAGGGACTATGAGTTTCCGGAGCCCTGCTATCTGTTCCCAAGTATCAAAGTCTACAAAATAAGGGGCTTGTCAAATGGCTTAGCAATTAAGAGCACATAAGGATGCTCTTAGAGGACCGAAGTTCAAGTCCCAGGATTCATATCAGCTCATAACCACCTGTAACTCCAGTTCCAGGGGACTTGACACCTCTATAGGCTCCGGTACCCGCTCCCACACAGATACAGACATACACTTTGAAAGAATAAGGTAATAAGATTTATAAAAAACAAAAAGCATTCAATAAACAAGAAGCAGCTAGCGTTAGTTATCTTTAATATTGGTAACAAGAACGGTCAGAAACTTTTTTTTTTACATTCTATTGAGGCTTGCAAGTGATTTTATGTGAACTAATATAATCCTAACCAAAAACCCATGACAAAAGAGTATGTACCTAGCCAAATATGCCTACTTCATAATTGGGGGGAAAAACTAATCAGTTTATAACCAGAAGTAGCATCAGAACCAAGACTTGTGTCCATAATTCCAAATCAGACCCTTGAGGATAGTATCCATCTAGAAAATGTGCTGAAAAGACTCATAAGTACGTGTTGTTTAAGCCAGGTTGTCACAACATGGGGACATGTAGATATAGAAGGTAGTAACACTCTTGTTCCTTCCTGCTAATAACTTCCCTCTCTAGAGCCCCCCACAGAGAGCAGCTCTGAATTCCCTGGGCATTGAGCGCTCCCTCAGTTCCACCAGAACACTGGCTATAGGTTGCCCTGAATCGTGGGCTCCTCGCCCTTTTCATCTCTTTCCCTGTCTGTCCTGGAGGAGGGCATATGTTCCCCAGTGACCCTCTCTTTACTACTCCAGTTGGTATGAGCCTGAGAGGGTGAGGCCTAAACCATGAGGTGGACTGAAGTTTCTTGAAACACCCAACTTTATTCAGCGCCTCAGACAATTTGTACCCTGAGGGTTAAGTAAGCTATACACAATCACAAGGACAAGCTGCACTCGGTAAAAACATGTTTTCCCGCAGAGGCACATGAACAATAGCTGGAGTAAACTCACTGCTATCCGCCATACCTGGGAAAGAGCAGGAAAACACATTCTAAGAGCAACTGTGTTTTGAAGAATCTGTCACAAGACTCTGGTTATCTTGGAGTGTTCTCACAAGTGGTCAGAATTCTCATGCAACTCTGGTTTTGGACAGCGTTCTGACAACCTTTCTGTTCTTTTTACACCCTACGACCCAGGAGGGTGTAGAATGTTCTACAGGAAAGGTTTCTGTAAGGAGAGAGAGGAAGGAATCCCGGTAGGCAGAGTAGATAATCGATTCCACAGGATCAGATCAGGCATCACGTGAAATTGATAGAGAGAATTTCTTAGAATGTCTTAGGAAGTGTTACGTGTGAGCACAGGAAGTGTTGAACCTTCATTTGAGAAGTGAAATATGCAATCTTTAATCTTTAAGTAAGTCATCCAGATGCGACTCAGAGAACGTGTAGTCAAAGAGTCTGTGTGGAGTAGAGGGATACCCCGACGGAGAATTAAGAACAACTGGGGCCTTGCCACCACCACCGTGTGGCCTTGTGACCCTCTCCAAGTCTCCACTTCAGCACCTCGGCAAACAGAACAGGGATGGGCTCCTTCCCTCAGAACTGTTGTGAGAGTTGAATTACATCGTCCTCGTAGGCACCTACAGCTTGATGAGCTCTTGGTTAACAGTCGCCATCATCACCACTTAAAATGAAAGGGACGACTTAGAACCTTTCTCTTCAATTCTCCTTCAGAACTTTGGCCAAGATTTCCTTTAAATCACTCATGGTTCTAACAGGGCTTATCGTTGGGACTATGCTTAAAGCACATCTGGCTGTTCCTGAGGGCATAGGAGGAGCAGACTGTCCTGCCGTCTAGAGACGCAGAGGGAAGGACAGGGGTCTGGTTGCCAAGTGAAGCAGAAATATGGGTGAGTGAGACTGGAAAGCAGAGTCCTTGGAGGTCTGCCATATCGTCTGGCACCAGCCCAAGTTATAAATGAGAGACTTCCTACGCACTCTCTCCAACCCTCAGCCCAGTCTTCAGCCTGGGATCAGTTACCCCCACTGGACCCTCTGGCCATCTCACACATGGTTTCTCTATCGGTCCCCCTTGAGCCACAAATAGAGTGGTCTAGAAAGCTCTAAACCAAAATCTCTCCGGACTCTCACCAGATAATAATTTCTGCCATTCTTGGTAAACAAGAGCAAGGGTCAGACATTTCTGTAAGGAGTTTCGAGTCATGCTTACAGCATTACAGATAGGCTTTCTGTCAGATCATCCAGCATACATGCAAATGTACCTACCATTCGTCAGGCCCTAGGTACTTGTAGCGAGGTAGGGTGTGAAGACTTCCCAGCCATGAGATGACCAGCACAGCATGGCCTCCATAAGACAAACCCACAGAGAGACATAGGAACTGTGATACGTGCTAAAAAGAGAGTCCATGGCTTCAGGTCCAGATGAGGCCAGCCAGCCAGTGTGACTAACATAGGTACACCGGAGGCCTCGATAGCCAGGTGCTCGAACCGATGACGGAAGCACCCGCCACGCCCATGCATCATTCTGCTCTCTTAGATTCAGAGGCCCTCTCTAGGAAAGGGAAGCAAACTAGAGAGCCACAGTCCCCCTGGCATGCAAGATCCCAGGGCCCCTCTGCTCTCTGCAACACAGATGGTTTGCTCTCCTGGGCATGGTGCCTCGTGGGGGTCTCACCAGTTGTATGAGCTGTGTCCTGAATTCTAAAGCCAGGGCACAGATATCCTTCAGCCACCTCAAAGGTTCATACTCCCAACTGGGAAACCACAGTTCAGCTGAGACTCGAAAATAATGGTGAGCAGAGGTTTGTCGTTTCTTGTGGCTTTCTTTCCAGTTTTATATAACATCATAACAGGGTAGGGCCTGAAAGATTCAGAGCTAGCCAAGGCTTTATTAATGATCCCGAAGATTGTACATTTAACAGGGGTAGAGTGCTTACTTTCTATTCCTATGATAAAATGCTGACCAAAAACCAACTTGGGGAGAAAGGGTTCACTTGACTGACAGGTTATAGTCCATCCCGGATGCAGCCATGGCAGGAACCGTGGGGGAAGCTGCTTGCTGGCTTGTTCCCCATGTCTTGTTCAGCTTGCTTTATCATAAAACCCAGGACCACCTGCCAGGGCTGGGTGGGGTGCCATCATAACAGTCTCTCCATACCAATCATTAATCCAGAAAATGCCCAGCAGACATGCCAACGGCCAGTCTAGTGAAGGAAATTCCTCAGCTGAGGTTCTTTCTTCCCAGGTGACGCTAGTTTGTGTCTAGTTGACAAAAACTAACGATCGTAAGTAAAGATCTCTCCTGTGAGTTGTTGGCACAGAAGGAGGCATGTGAGCTCTGAAGGGCCTCAGGAGTTCTAGGTGTGTGCAGTGGGACTCTTCCCAGTGCTGGAAAATTACCATGGCAACATGTGTCATCTTGTTAAATGTTTGCAGGCCTCCCAAAAGCCTTTACTTTGCTGTGCACAGGAAATCACAGCTCTGCCATTCAGTTTTTCTGCAGCCCACGCAGCATCAACAAGCCCCAAACTAGTCATTATCTCTCCTTTCTACTCATCTCCTCTCCCAAAGCCCACTGCCTCTCTACAGCACATGTTCCCTGTCTGCTTAGTGTCTTACCTGCTTCCCAAGCCAGATACCCAGAGTCCTGCGTTTCCCCCTTAAAGCTACCTAGTAGAGCTCTCCTGTGAGTCCTTCTTTACTGGGCACCTCCCTTACCAGACTGGGAGCTCCTTGGGGAGTTCCAGATGTCATAGTCCCATGCCTGGCAGAGTCTCTGAGGCCTCAGATGGGTTCCCGAGTACTGGTTGGGCAAATGAGCAGGAACACATGGAGTCACGGTGAGCTAGGGGGCTGTTCTTAAGTTGAACTATCAGGGAAATGGAATTTTTGTGAATGATGCCGGCACTCAGGGTCCCAGGATGTCTCTGACAGTGACAGCTTGTGTTGCAGCTTGGGAAAGCCAGCCTCTGATCTCCCCCTCTAAGCTCCTCTCTATTCCCAACTGACTCTGTCAGGAAGGAACTATGGTCTATGGGAACTCACAGTGACCAGCAGGAGTTGCCCTTCTGGATTCTGAAGGTAAGGCCGGCCCCCTCCCCTTCCCCCTTTTTGTAGCCTCCAGATAAAGGCTGCATAATGTGGTTCTTAGATGCCTGCTTCAGTAGCAATAGACTTTCTATGTAGTACTGAAAGTCTGGAACTATAGGTCTCTTTAAAGTTTAGTGATTATTTTATCCTTTAGATGAGAAGATAAAACCAGCAAGGTGGAGTGGCTTGCCCTTGGTCAAACTTGGATTGAAATATAGGTCTTCTAGTCCACAGAGAACAGCCTTCACTCCTCCTCAGTCTCCTAGGGGGCAGAAAATATTTTCTATATTAAGACATGTAACTAGGCTTTGTGTGCCAGAGTCTCCAATGCAACTTCCCAACTCAGTTCACTTAGCCGTAAAAGCGGCCCTAGAGAATAATTGAATGAGTGTGTGAGTCTGAGTTCCAATAAAACTTTATTAACAAAAACAAATGGGCCTCATGCCATGGTTACCTAGTGTGTGCTCTAGAACCTCAAATGGTCCATGACCCAGGAGGATGGGCATCACTTGAGTTCAGTGTAGACTGCCAAGGCCCACACAGACATGCTGGATCAGAATCTACATTCCCAGCACCCTCTGCAGTGATGTATATGAAGGACTCTGCAGGTTGGCCTGGCTCCCTCCCCCAACCCCAAGAATACCACGATGAAGTTTTATATATTAGAAAAATGAGGTATGGGCAAGTTACATGGCTCAATTGGTGGGTCTGAAACTAGAGTCCAAGTTCTAGCGTTCCAAACATGGAATTCTTTCTACACACATCAAAGCACCTATCCTAGCTCCAGCCCCATCACTTTGGGCTGACCCCCGATCCAGTCAAATTTGCTGGAAACCCAAAGGGAAGCAACCAGTCCTCCCTAGGCTGACTTTGGAGCAGAGAGGACTCCATCTGGGTCTCCTCCTCCCCACCCCATCTCCTGAAACCTAGGAGGAGCTGGTGAGATGGAAATGTGCCAGGGGAGGCGACTTACCATCTGCAGAGGGAAACCTGCTCTCATCGCTGGAGCCGAACTCTAGCTTCATTCCTGCCTCCAGAGGTCTGCGGCTCCAAAGAAAAGGGAGGCCAGACCTACTTCCCAATTCACATGCAGAAGGAATCTCTAGTCCAGGCTCTTTGATAGAACTAAACGCCTTGCTATTTTGTTTCAACTGCTGTTTTTCTACGGTTTAGGACCAGTCCCTGTTCTCGGCTGCAGCTTCTAAGCCATTCAATACTGGGCGCTTCCTGAGATCCACCCCCACGGCAAAGCACCCTGCTGGCCACATGCCCAGACACTGTTGTTCAGAATTCTTGGTCAGTTTCTATTTTGTACGAAGATGTGTATGTCTTAGTCAGGTGGGGCTGCTGCCATAGAAGGCCACAGGCTGAGTGAAATAAACAGCAAAACCTTAGTTCTCATACTTCTGGAGGCTGGGAAGCTCAACATCAAGATGCCAGGCAGTCGGTGATGAGGGTCACATCCTGTCCTGCAGATTGGAGCATCCTGCTGCATCGTTATTCGTGCGCAAAGTTCCTCCTGCCACCCCAAGGCCTGCTATCAAATTGGGTATTGGGGCTTCAACATATGAACTGGGGAATTCCAGCAAACACAAACATTTAATCCACAGCAGTGTTTGAGCTTCTTGGGCTTTTGTTTGCTTGTCTCACTGTATAGCCCGGGCTGGCCCAGGATTCTCTAAATTCTAGGATTACTGTCATGAGCGCTCAGCCTTTAGTGTTAAATAGTAATCAACTAATAAATGATGTGTTAGTCTGTCATTTAGTGAGTACCTATTGAGATGAAAGGTCGTATATTTTACTACTTAATTTTATGTCTGAGGAAACAGAGATCTGGTGGGGTTAAAACACTAGGCTGAAGTCACGTCAATAATTAGTAATCAAGCTGGACTCACCCCTGGTTTCGAGTACTTAAGAAGGTCCAGTCACTGCAGCGGCTGCAATAAAAAGACAGTGTGGTCCAGCCCTCAATCTGCAATTCCACCAGCATGGTGTTTTGCCATAGGATGGGTCAAGAGGTAACCTAGCAACCATGTCAATATTAGCATAACAGGCAAGTACCATGGAGTCCCAGAATCGTGGGTACCACAAAAGTGTGAGACACGAGAAAGAGAAGGTTTCTCTTTCAGAACCTGATCCTTAGCTCTTCGGGACTGTGCCACACACCTAGCAGGTGATCGGCCTGATGAACGAATAAACAAACAAAGTGGAACATATGTGTGCTGGTCCTAGACTCCAGCAAGGAGAAGGAGAGAAAACAAGAGAGAGAACCTGAGCTAAGACAGAATGTGGGGTTGCAACTGTCACGCCCTGATTTGGGAGACAGTGGCTGCAGAGACATGATGGGCGGAACCAGGAAGAGTGGGGAGTACACAAAGAAGGCTGCCACACAGGTGAGCCCTCCCCGCAGATGACCCCAGTTCCTGCCCCTTCCACGCACACGCTTCTATCGGCCAAATGGATACTGTAAGCAGAGGCCTGTCTTTCTCTTAGCACACTGTCAACTCAGATTTCTTCCCATGTTCAGGTCAAGACACCCACCATTTGTTAAGCATCTAGTTATATTTAGCACCATATGCTAAAAATATTTTCCATTCGTCATCTCATTCTAGCTTCCTATAGCGCTCCTGCCTTGGTCCATTTTCTTCAGCTATGACACACTGACTGCCGCAGACCACAGCTCATGATACCCAAGATGGAAGGATGCGCTCTTCCTGTCCAGCCTCACCTTAGTGGGATGCCAGATCTTGACATGTTTTCCAGGACTGTGCCCCTTACCCTGCTCTTCCCCACTTATGCCCATACATGGATCTTCTCCATCTAAAGTACCCACCTTCTAAAACACAGAGGTTTAAAAGCCCTCCTTCTGTGCAGTATTGTCATCAAAGCCCTGGCTAGCCCCCAAGACACAGAATGAAAGGAGCCATTTTCTCACCCGGCTCCTTACACAGGCAGGCCTGCAGGCCCCCGAAGCAGCCGTGTGCAGCCCTATCTCTGCGATTTCTCTTGCATTGACAATGCTCATCTTCTGCATGGTGAGGACAGGCCGAGGCCTCTCTGCTTTTGACCAGTCAAAAAAACTGACCTCCATCTTGGGAGGAGAGCTCAAACATGCTTAGGAATAGGGTTTGTCACACCATTTGAGGGAAACTTTGAGGGAAACTAAAGCCCTGGTGTGGGACGTGATTTGCCCACAGTCATGCCACTTGGCAGAGTCCAAACCAAACAGCATCCCATCTCTGTCAGACCAGCCCCTTCCCTCAAAAACAGCTTGCCATGCCTTTCTTCCAGAGCCCAGCGTCTCCTTTCTACCCCTTTCTTGCCTCAGCCAGCCTCAAAACTGACTTGTTGCCTTCTGGCTACTTTTGTACCTTGATGAAGCTTGACAGGTGTGAGACTTGAAATCTAGGAGCCAATGTGACAGGCACATGGCACAAAAGAAGGGGTACCCTGCAGGGATGGACGTCAAGTCTATGTCTTTATGCTTGTAGAGCCTCGGGAGCCAGAGAAAGCAAGGTAGATTGTTCGTTTGTTTGCTCTGTCTGTCTGTCTGTCTGTCTCTCTCTCTCTCTCTCTCTCTCTCTCTCTCTCTCTCTCTCTCTCTCTCTCATGCATGTGCACACACAAGACACTGCAGTTGTACTTTGGATACCTGAGGGTCCATTTTAGGCCCCCTTTTAACATAAAGAAAACAGACACGGGGATGCATCTCTTGCCAAGATCTGAGCAAATCCTCTCTAAGGAAACATAAAATCATGGTGACAGCACCGCTTCCTGAGGGCCTCCTGCCAACGAGATGGGATTTGTACAGAGCACTCGCTGCTCTGCCAGGAGGATGTCATGTCTACCTTCCAGAGAGTGTGCTCAAAGTCCCCAGGAGAGGTGAGTGAGCAACAGGATTCAGACCCAAGAATGTGGCACTCATGTTCTACATAGGGCTGAGCAGAAGAGAGATGGGCTGCGAAGGTTTCTGTACACAGCAGTCACCGTGGCCTTTTCCAGGTTGAGCCCCACCTTTTCAGGCTGTGGTACTTGTACGCTTGCTTTGAAATGCCTTTGCCAGGAGCTACGCTGCATCTGTATTCAATCCAGCCGGGGCTCAGGTGAGCTCAGCGTCCAGCTTTAGCACACAGACCGTCTCTATGGAGATGTGAAGGCAAGAGAGGAGCACGAGGTAACGCCTGCCTCAGCCTCAGTGGACAAGTCTGTAGAAGGGGCTGCTGGCTTCCACTGACCTGGTCCCACTGCCACGCAGAGCTAGGCTGTGTCTTTCCTTTTTGCAGAGGTAAGAATGGCCCATGTACCTACCAACACATTGGCTTCTTTGGAGTACAGGGACAAGGGGTGTTGCTGTTTGTAGAATGCCTTTGTACTCACTCAATACGTCAAGGCCTGTTTTATTATTACCACTCTCATGGGCACAATTGATCATCTTCTAGATTCCTAAGTTGATGCTCTGAACTGTGCTACCAAAGTACGCAACTAAAATTTGATGTAGGCTCTTTTTGTTTGTTGTTGTTATGTTATATGAATTAATAGGTCTTGTTTGTCTCCTCTCCTGTCACCCTGCCCCTTCTCGCTGACCTTAAATTGTCCCCTTCCTTCTTCCACATTATGTGTAATCATCACTCTCTTTTCCTTCCCTTCCTTAACATCTCTTCCTCTCCTTTCTACATTCATGACCTGTATGTAAACATGCTCTTTCTCCCGCCTCTCTCACACACACACATACACACAGGCACGCACAGACACATGCATGCACACATGCACATAAACCTGGAGTCCACGTGGACAAGAAGCGTCTGTGATTTGTCTTCCTACATCTGCCTATTTGCCTTAACAAAATGGTCTCCAGTTTCATCTATTCACTTGCAAATGGCATTTCATTCATATGTAAAGCTAAATAAATTACATTGTGTGTATGAACCATGTTTTCTTTATCCATTTGTCTGTTGAAAGACATCTAGACTGATTTCATTTCTTAATTATAGTGAAGAGCCTCTAAGACCATGGTGTGCCTTACATCTCTATAGCATGTTGACATAGAATCCTTTGGGTATATATACCTATAAGTGCTATAGTTGGATTATTAATTATGGTTTTTATTTTTAAAGGAACCTCAAATATGCCTGGGTTTACATTATAGAAGCAGAGCCTTTAATGGTGTGATTAAGTAAACATGAGGCCGTTAAGATGAGACATGATCTAATCTCATTGCTGTCTTTATATAAGTTTTGAGCCATGGAGATAACAGGGATATGTGTACACAGAAGTACATCTGTGGTGAAGACAGCAGTGGCCTGTAAGCCAAGGAAAAGCCTCAAAGAAAGCCACCCTTGACTTTAGACATGGGTGTGGTCCCTCTGACTTCCAGAGCTACTAGCTCTGGAAGTTGTATCCCCTTGGATACCAGTTTGTGCCAGCTTTTACCTGTCGTTGTTGAGTTCTGGCCCCTCCTCCGGACAGTGGTTAGGACCAAGTAAAGAAAAGCAAAATGGTGTTGAGATAAAAGGTGGGAAGGGGAGTGTAGTCTGGGAAGAGTCGAGGCAGAAAAGACAGGATGGGATGCTCTCCTTGTCCAGAGTGTGTATTGGTTTCTGGCTCTGCTAGGAGGTCAGAGGCGGTGAGGAGCACAGTCTGATTATGTTATTCTGAGGTCTAATGTTGTGGTTTTAGGACTCTGTAGAATAGCACTAAGAAGCCAGACAGGTAAACGCTAAGGAGTTGTAGGAGGAGAGAGAGTGAAACAGTCACACTGTAGTACCAGCTCTCAGCCGGGCATTTCACACACTTTGGGCTGAACATTACCATTGCTTTCACACACTTGGGGAGAGCATTACCACCCCTAATTTTCATCTGAGAAAGTTGTAGATCAAAGCAGTCAGGAAGAAACTTGCTTCTATTCTTCTCTTGAACTCCTGTGGGCACTTTTATTACCTCAGGCTCAACTTCTCAAACTTGAATGTGTCTAGGAATCTTCCTAAAAGAGGGCTTGTTAGAACACAGTCTGCTAGGCTCAACCTCCAGGATGTCTGATTCCACAGCTCTGAGGTGGGGCTCAAGGATTTGCATTTCTCACAAGCTCCTAAGTAATGAAAAGGCTGCTGGTCCAAGACTACACTCTGACAACAAACGCTTAGCTAACCAGGTAACAAACTGTGGCACACGTTGGAAGCACTGAGGACTGTTCCAGAATAAATGGGATGCCTAGTTTGCATGCCCATGCATTTTAACTGATAAAAGGCACAGCCAGGGCCCTGGTGCTTGTGAAAGCCTGGTAAGGCTAACGTACAGCAAAATCTGGCAGCCACTGGCCTAGCCACACTCTCCTTTAATTTTTCTTACTGTTGTTCTGCAGCTGCCCATTCCTGAGGGCACAGGTAATCGGCCACTGACTGCTCACACCTACACTGCACTCCACTGTCTCACAACATCGCTATTCTAACCTCCCAAGTCTCTTCTTTGCTCCTTTGCTGCCATCCTTGTATCTCTCCCACATCCAACCCAGACATAGCTGTATAGCAGCTGCGGTTGTTTGCCAGCCGTGGACAGGACCCCATCCTTTCTCTGGTTGACTGTGTGCAAAACACCTTGAGGACCCTATAAATCTAACTACAGGAAGAGCACCCCAGAGAACATTCTAGAACTAATGTTTGGTATTTGTTACCATGAGTAAGCAGCTAATGGGTTGTTAAAATATTACCTTTTGGTTATAATACAACTATATATTCAAAAAAGCGCTTAGAAAAGCATTAAAAAGAAAGGTAATTAATGTTAATTTATTTATCCAGGTTTCACTGTTGTTAACATTTTACTGAGATTTTTCCTTATATGCGTTGTCTTATCTAGTTGAGAACATGTTACCTAAGTAAACTCATCTACCTACATCATAATTAATCATCACATAAACATATTTATGATGATTAAATATGCATGTTGCCATTTTAAAACAAGGTCTCATATAGTAGTCCAGGCTTGCCTGGATCTCACTTTGTAGTCCAGGCTGGCCTTCACTTCCTCCCCCAGCCTCCTAGGTGCTGGGATTATGAGAATGAGCTGCCATACCTGGCTTGTAAATATTGTCATGGAAGCAGAATTTCCCATCATGTAGATACCATTCTGGTTGTTTGAATGTTCCCGTGCAGGAAGACATGCGGTGGGGGTGTTATGTTTTAATGAGTGATGCTACAGTGCATGTGTTTTCATGGACTTGGGTCCTGTCCATGATTTCTCATACAATCCCCAAAAAGTAGCAGATGAAGCGATGTAAAACTTTCAGACACTACACTAGGTAGATTATTTTCAAAACCTATTCTCCTTATAACATCTTGATTGTGAAGAAACATATACTGCATCTTCTTTTACCAAGCTCTTGGTGGTTTGCTTGAAGCCACTGAGGACTGAGGGTCTGGTGGTGACATGATCAGATAGGCATTTATAAAACTGAATGCCATAGGCTGAACAGGTTGGAACTCATGTTGTTCTTGCTACCCTACCCTTTGCTCCGACATTCTCCCCTATCCATTTTCCAGCTCCATGTCTTCCTCCTTTCCTAGAATGCAAATGTTAGGTTTACACAGTACACATAGCCTTGTCACCAAGGAATATTAAGGATAGTGCTGGAAGGCCTGACTTGTGGGCTACACAAACTCATGCCTCGTTTTGGACACAAGTCTCTAAATAATAATTCTCTTTAGGAAAAGAGTAACTCTTCCCTTTGTCCTGTGCCTGCCAACCCCATACATGACCATCTCTGTTCCTGGTATATTCTCCTGTCTTCCTCCTCCCAACACAGGAAAAGTTTGACATTCAGCCATCTTCAAAATGTTCTTGATACAAATCTCCTTCACCTTACCCACTCAGTACCATCTTCCCACAAATCCCTGACCTCACAGTTCAATCTGGGCATTTTCTTCACCCCATTTTGTTTCTCCTTCCTAACAAGACTTCTTCAGCAATAGAGTGCCTAGAACTTTGTTGCTAACTCAGTCTCTTCTGTGAATGAGCGAATGAATCCTGCTTAACTGCAGTGCATAGACACTCTACCTTACACATTAATGAGTAGAAGAGTATAAAAGAAAATATGAACATGACAAGATTGCCAAACTCACTCTGAATCATTGGTACCCAAGGTAAAACAGACACCTGGTATACCAGATGTCCCAATTCTGGATTCTGTGTTCTAAACACAGAACCTAAATATTCACTGTTGTTTGTGCCTAGACACTGCTTTACATTCTGTTCTCTTTCATTTTAGTACCAAAGTTAATGTATACATATGTATATCTGTGGTGGAGAAAGAAAAGAGTTGGGTGATGAGAGATTTTATTTTTAAATGTGATACAAAGAAATCTAAAACCTTGGGCTATTTATAGTTATCACACAAAAGAAGGGTCTTGATACTTAGTTGCTTTAGGAAAGAATGTAGTTTAGATTTCTTTAATACTTTCTTAGTAGGCATTCTAGAAAGTTGACAGAAAAATAATTAGGCAATGGTAGAAAGGGCCAGGAGCAGTTAAGTCAGGGTCAGGGTCAGGCTAGGGATAGGGTGATGGACAGGAGCCACCTTTGTTATACAGGAGAAGGCAAAGTACATATTCAAAAGTAAGATGACAACAATATAATAAGCCCTTAGCCCCTTCCCCTACATGTGTCTCCCCAGTCCACATCTGTGCCAGCCCCTCCCCCACCTGCCCACTCCTGCTGGTGAGATCAGCCTTCATTACAGCTCTTCCAGAGCCAGGAAGCAAGGTACTGTGTGGGAAGTGATGGCTGCGAGGTACTGTGTGGGAAGTGATAACAACTTTAAAGCCATTCAACAGGAAAATTTGTTAAAAGACCAAGACATTGTGAAGCTGAAACACTTGAGTCTATTAAGTCCCCTGCTCCTTAGAACATTTTGTTACCAGGGCATGTTTCAAGGAGGGAAAACACTGAGCCACTGAGCTCTGTCAGATACCAGGGCCTGGTAGAAAGTGCAACATTTTCTAAGGCGTCTGTTTCTGCCACTGTGCAGAAACAGACTTCTAAAAAGTTTTGCCTCCTCTCCTCTCCTCTCCTCTCCTCTCCTCTCCTCTCCTCTCCTCTCCTCTCCTCTCCTCTCCTCTCCTCTCCTCTCCTCCCCTCCCCTCCCCTCCCCTCTTCTCCCCTCTTCTCCCCTCTCCTTCCCTCCCCTCCCCTCCCCTCCCCTCTTCTCCCCTCTCCTCCCCTCTCCTCCCCTCCCCTCCCTTCCTCTCCCCTCCCCTCCCCTCTCCTCTCCTATCACAGCACATCTCCCATGGCCTTTCCACCCCTAGAAGACTCTATTACATTTCTGCCCCTCCTCCGCCCTCCTCATCTGCATCCTCTTCTCTTGCTTCCTCCCACCCTGCCTCCCGCACCTCCCATAGCCTATGCCATTTTCATAGACATTATTAGACCAGCACAAGAAGCTAAGGTTCTGCAATGATTATTCAGCCCTCTGTGGTAAGGGAGCTAATTAAGTGAGTGGAGATTCAGACATTCATTGTTGATTAGCTCCAAACTCCTTCAGAGAGCCTCGAGCATTGTCTTAAACAAACCTTACCCTTTTATGGCTTCTTCTCCCGAGTCCAAAGGAGACGGATAGCTTAAGGAGACAGTGCTTTCAGGGATGTGGAGAAAGGTGAACTTAAGGAGAATGGGCTTTTCTTAACTTAACTTTCTTAATTTAAGAAGCTGTGGGCTTTTCAGATAATCCAGTTTGTATGTCCCTTGGAAGCTCATGACTCTCGGTGATCATCAGTTTAGACTGCAGGGTTGACATGTTCACAGTCAGCCCAGTGCTTTGGTTAACTGCCTTCATTAGGTATACAGCCATCAGTGGAGTGTTTTAAAAAACAAAAACAAAAACAAAAACAAAAAACCCAGCCATCTTCTAAACAAAATGACAAACATTTCCTCACTAATGATAAACAGCACCTCTTTAGAGGACAGAACCATGTGATAAACAAACAACAAGTCTTGACAGAGTTTTTTTCCTCTTGTAGCTATGAATGGAATAGTAGTCACTAGCCTCCATCTGAGAAAATGCACTTTCCTTCCCATTAGCAAAGGGACTAGACTTTTCTTTAAACTCTGCATCCTAATTTTGCTTCTGCTCTAAGTATACAGTTCCATTGTAAGGTGAGTGTTGGACCCAGTACCCAACATTACCCCTGCCATCATTCTCACAGTGGAAAACAGAGGCAGAACCCAAGCCAAACGCATCACTCCTCCCAGGCTGGGAAGCAAAGTCATTGCCACTATTGTAGGCAATTGGTCATGTAGCATGGAGCCACGGGTTTGGGTTTTTCTACCTGCTTTATTACTGTGATCCACAATGGCCTGAGGTAGGTGAAATATACTTCTCCTTTGCTTGACTAATGTATGGGGTATCCTAAAAGAGGCCCTTAAATTTCCTGAGGATGTCCATGGAAGGTTCACCAGCAGCTAAACAAGGGCCAAATTCAAACTTACTTGCCAGTCATCACTGGCCGAGATAAAATGTTGCTCCGACATTTTATTATTATTAAGAATAATACATTATAGATGCTTCAACATTCTTTTTTATTCTTGTCTCAACTCAGTATTTCTCTAGCTGCTCTGTTGGTGTATTTCAGAAATCACTGATTTGTCATTTATGATAGCCTAGATTTGAAGGGGCTTCTTGATGTCGGCCTATTCATTGGATACACATTTATCTTCTAAACAAAAGCTTTAAAAACAAAACTATAACTTGGCTTCTGCTCACACATGAGGTATCTGAAAGCACTCTTTGGTGGGATGTGAGAGGATGCTGATAGTCCTGGGTTGGCCATCCAGGGACCAGCCCTTCTAGACAGACTATCCTGAGTAAGAGAGATGAAGTGTGCGTGATCTTTGCTGTTTACTCTGCAGACCTCAGTGACCAGCTCCTTGAAGTGGTGGGTCTAGAGGGGGCCATGGAGATGGGACAGATCTATACCGGCCTGAAGAGCGCAGGTAGGAGGCTGGCCCAGTGCTCATCTGTCACCATTAGGTAAGTCTCCTTGCTGCCCGGCGTCTTCTGGGTCTCCCCTGAACATTAAGGCAGATAACAAAGTAACTAGAAATCTGCCTTTGGATTTTAGGCTAAGGCAAGTTGGGAAAAGAAGCTTGGCAGTGGGAATACTTTGATGGTATTCTTTCATTATTGTTGTATATGTATTTTCCCCAAATATCTGCTCAGCCCGTGTGGTCATTCGTATGTCTATGATTTCGGGGATTACTGTGTGCTTGGATAAGCAATTGGTGTGCTCTTCCCTAGGAAAGTCTGTTTCTCCTGCTCTCAGGGCTCCTTAGTTGGCTGTTGTTCTTAGTGTAGGGTTGACGCCCCAAGAAGCCTCCCCTACTCCCACCCCACCGCCATCCACATCAGTATGCCATTGGTGTCCTCCTTGCTGAAGTTTTGGGTGCAGCTCCTCTGTCATGTCCTAGAGATACAATCTCCACAGCAATTCCCAGTCTCTCTGGCTCTTAAAGTCATTCTGTCCCCTCTTCTACCATGACCCCGGAGCCTCAGGTAGAGGAGTTGTGTTGGCTTAAACTTATAATGCTAACATCAGACAGAGGACCCATCGTAGCCTGTCCTCTAAACATTACCTGGTGAAGTAAACAGTGCATAATATATAGTCCAGGGCCCCAGAGGTCCCATTCTTTGTCCTTTTCTCTTTATAGTTTTAAAATGTTCAATGTATGCCGGGGCTCACAGCTGCGCTTCTGTGTGTGATGATAGACCCTGCATGACTTCATACGTTAAACCGTTAACATCAACAAACTCCTTGCACTACCCAAGAGGGTAACAGACTTTGGGGACACAGATGTCCTGGCCAGTCACTGCAGTTGTGGATAGTGTGGGGTCTGGTGAGGGGTTTCTAATTTTAGTTCCCTCTAGTTACATTTCTCAGCTGCTTGTCTAACCTGGCTGTTTGAGAAGTCTTCCTTCACTCCCTTGCGTCTCTCCCTTGTTACAGATAGTATCTGTTGGTTTGCCTGGGGAGCCTTGTACAGGGGATACTGGAGTAAAGGGTACCCCAGAGGCACTTGACTAAAGAATCTTTTCTCCCAGAAACCCAGAGCAAGTGCCAGCAAGAACACAGTTGAGAAATCTGTTCTTGGTCCTTCCATCATCCCTCAGTTAGATCTTTCCTGAGGTTCCCCGAGGGTCTGTCCCACAAGCCCCTTGTCAGTTGCTATCTCTAGATTATCCGAGGGTCTGGTCCACAACCTCTTGTCAGTTGCTATCTCTAGATTATCCGAGTGTCTGTCCCACAAGCCCCTTGTCACTTGCTATCTCTAGATTATCCGAGGGTCTGGTCCACAGCCTCTTGTCAGTTGCTATCTCTAGATTATCCGAGGGTCTGTCCCACAAGCTCCTTGTCAGTTGCTATCTCTGCATCATCTGTCTCTTCTCAACACCAGATCCCCTTTCTCCCAGGGCCATTGCTGTGGCAGGACCCTTGTTTTCCAGATTGGCATCTGCAGCCCTCATCCAGAATTCTAAAACTCACAGGGCCAGTTTGTCTGTAGAATGTCACAGCCCAAGCTTTTATAGATTACAGAGAACACCGTGTCCTGGCTGCCAAGGGATTTAAAAGTTAGGTGTCCGGGGGCTTTTCCAGCAGCCAACAGATCCATTGCAGATGGAAACAGGGGTGAGCTAAAGTTCCATCCTGCCAGCACACCACAGATAACTCCCTAGCCATAAGTACGCAAAGGCCTCCTTTCCGCTCATACTTTGTTTTTATTATTAAATGTCTTGCTTTTATTATGGAATACACTCAGAGTCCACCAGAGAATTACTGTATCCAAATAGTGCTTTCCCCTCTTGTAATTTTCAAACCAGGGAAGCTGACAAGGGCTTCCTGTCCGTGGGTGGTGGCTGTTCACATACCCTTAGCCAGAGGACTGCCCTCCTCAGGAGGCACCACAGGGCAAGTTAGAGTTCTACAGAGCCCAAGCAAGGGAGCAGCACTTCCTCCTCAACCTCTCCCTCTACACTTGGGATCACTATTCCTATATGTCACTTTCCAAGCAAGGCACAGTGCACACATGCCCAGAGTGCCTACTTCTGGGGGTTGAGTGCCTGTGATGAGAACCCCTACAGCTCAGAGACATTAACTCTTGGATATGTTGCAACTACTCATTCAGTGGGGAGGGTAGGCCTTTTCATGCTCCAGAGTGGAGCCTCTTTCCCCTCTGGCTGGTCCCTGGATTGAGGTGGGGCTTCTTAGCAACAGGACTTCCATGTTTACTGTCCAGTTCTCCAGGTGGCTGTGGCTCTCAGTGTGCCCACAACAGTTTCTCAAAGTAAGGTCTGAAGACAGAGAAACAAATGCCTATGGTAACTACGAACGCACAGGTCCCTAGGCCTGGCCCCATGCCAGCCACATCCATCCAGTCCCAGTGATGGCTTGAAGATTATATTTTGAGAAGTTCCCATGGTTTTCATGAACTCCTCTAAGTGAACAAGGGATGTCTGCCCACTTCTTTCTCTGTGGTGGGGGTGATGACGGTTCTCCACCTCTGAGGATCTCACCGTGATTTCTTCGGTTTGGGGGTTCTAGGACTAACAAGCTTCTGCCGATGCAAGTGGATGGAGAGCCCTGGATGCAGCCATGTTGCACGGTAAGTCAGCCAGTCTCGGGGTAAAGGGCGAGAAGCGTGGTTTTGTTTTCTTCTTTGAACACACTGACTTGATGCAAGATTGCTGCATCTCAGTGTCAAAAACCAATAATGACTGGAACTGGGCAGGATTGGAGGGACTCTCTACTGCTCATGACTCTGATGAACCTGGGTGGAGAAAAACCCATGCAGTCTTGTCCTGTGTCTAAAATCAGATGGTCCGGACACAATGGCAGTGGCTCAGAATTCACAAGTGCCACTGCTCTCGAAGAAGACTCTCAAATTAGGGTCCCAACCACCTGGGTCAGGAGGCTCAGGACTGTCTACAACTCCAACCTCGAGGGGATTCAACAGCTTCCTTGGGCACCCGAACTCATGTGCTCATGTGAGTGCGAGCTTACACACACACACACACACACACACACACACACAAACTTTTAAATAATTAAAGTGAGCCATTTTGTAAAATGACTGGAAGAAATCAAGCACTTTTCCCATGTGACTCAATAATATCCAAAGACAGGAGCTGCCGTTCATTTAAGTGCAAACACTGATTTTGGAATAAGCAAGTTCTTCCCTCAGCACACCCTCCCTCAGGGTTACTCTTTGAAAACTACAGCTTGCTCCAAAAACTATGGTGAACTCCAAAAACTTGTATGTAAGGTATTATTAGCCACTCAGTCCAGTGAATGCCACACAGCATCCCAACCTGAGTTTGAATCCCAGGCACCTATAACAGCCTGATATTATCATGCATGTCTGTAATATCAGGGATGCTGGGAAGTCAGAGATAAGATACCCTGGAACTCAGCCAGCTCAGCCAGCCAAACGGTAAGCCCTGAACTCAGTGACAGACTCTGACTCAAAAAGATAGGGTAAAGAATGACAGAAAATACTAATATCAAACCTGGACCTCCTCAGGTGTGAGTACACACGTGTGTGCACACTGCAAGCTTATGTGCACACATAGGTACTTTACCTCTTACACACACATTATACAAATAACTAAAGTGACTGAAAATTTATACCTATAAATAGGAAACTATAAAGCAATATGACTCAAAAGAATATGATGTAAAACTTCAAGCCGAAGTATAGGTAGGTTAGCAAAATATATCAAAAGGTTCATTCAACCCTGAGGACATATTATAGGAATGAAAAGGGAAACCTGCTGCCACTGGTTTAGAGAGAGAATTTGCATGATAATATAAATAGATGACCAAAGGTGTGCAGTTACGTTTCTTTTTTGAAAGATGTGTGCGCGCGCATGTGAATGCAGATGCCCACACAGGCCAGAAGAGGGCATTGGATCCCCTGGGGCTGGAGTTACAGATGGGCTGTGAGCTATCTATGGGTGCTGGGCGCTGAACTGGGCTTCTCTGCAGGAACACAGGCATCTTTTCAACCCAGCATTTTTCGTTTGTTTGTTTGCTTGCTTGCTTTGTCTTGAGGCAGGGTCTCCCTGTATAGCCATAAATGGTCTAAGAACTGCTATGTAAACCAGGCTGGCCTCAAACTCACCAAAATCTGCTTGTCTCCTAACTGCGGGGATTAAAGGGAACAAGGCAATGTGAAATATAAAATAAATATAAATATCTGAGAAACAATCAAAACTGTCACAATTGTTAGGGATTGTGACCCCAAAAGCTCAAGAAATCAGTGGGAAACCTCCTAACATAAATTATTTCAGCCAAGTCCTATAGGAAAGTAGACAAAAATAATAGCTTTTCTATATATCAGCATCAACCAATCCAGTGAATGTACTAGAAAAAAATATTATAAGAGTAGCAACAAGTTGTAAGATATGCAGCTGAACTGTGTGCCTTGAATGAAGGTGTAAAGATGCTATAAGATGTAAAGTTTCAGAAACTGAATATGTAAACCTTCCCTGTTTCTTTTCCTGTTGCAGTGATAAAACACCCTGACAGGAGCAGCTTGAGGGAGAAAGGGTTCAATTCAGCTCACAGTTCCAGGTTACTGTCCACCCTACTGGGAAAGTCACAGAGGCAGGAACTTGAGGGAAGTGGTCACATTGTATCTGCAGTCAAGAGTGGAGGGAACGCAGACTAGTGCTTAGCTTACCAAGACCCTGGCCTGGAGAATGGTGCCACCCACAGTGGGCAGGGCTTCCTAGCTGCTTATCAAGACACTCCTCTACAGGCCAACTTGATCTAGACAAGCCATCAGCTTTTCTGAAATGCATCTTGAACCACATATCAGGAAGAACCGTGGCTGGCTCGTTAGTTAAGAGCACTTTCTGTTATACAGTAGACTCAGGTTTGGTTCCCAGCACCCACATGGTGGCTTCCAACCATCTATAACTCCAATTCCTGGAGATCCAATGCCTTCTATATGCTTTTGTGGGTACTGCATGCACGTGGCGTGCAGACACACAGTCAAAACACTCATGAACATACAATTAAAATAACTAAATCTTAAAAATATAGACACCGATGCCCAAGGGTAGCAATTTGTACTTCAGGCAGCATAACAAAAAGTAGAATTTTCAAGAAAGTCCAGCCTTTAGTAGGAAGGAGGAAACTTGAATGTATGGGTTTCAGTGTTTCTCCTGCATGTATGTATGTGTGCTGTGTGTATGCCTGGCGCCTTCAGAGGGCAGGAAATGGTTCCAGATCACCTGAAACTACTGAACCCAGGTCCTCTGCAAGAGCATCAAATGTTCATAGCACTGGGCCACCTCTTCTGCCCTGTTGAAAAGTTTTAAATATCCTACACGACAGTCGCTGAAGGGAATAATTTTCAGACATTAGAAATACAATTTCATAAAATTTTAAGGGTTGGATATGGAGTGCAGTGGGCAAATGTTTTCCTAACATATGCACTCTCCAGCACTAAGATAAATAAATTCATTAAAGGGTGAATTTTAATTCTAAATTTAAATTTTGACATTAAAGCACTGGCAAAATAATATCAAAGCACAGTAGATTCGGAGGCTGATGTCAATTTTAATCAAAACGTGCAAGCATAGAAATAAATAAGGTGTTTTATAAATCTTAAAAATGAGCATGTGTCTATCAATAGAGAAACATTGCCTTAGTTAGGGTTTTATTGCTGTGAAGAGGCACCATGACCAAGACAACTTTTACAAAGGACATCATTTAATTGGGGCTGGCTTACAGTTGCAGAGATTCAGTCCATTATCAACATGGCAGCGTCCAGGCAGACATCATGCTGAAGAAGGAGCTGAGTTTTACATCTTGATCCCAAGGCAGCAGCAGGAGAGTTTCCTCTGTAAGGTCTTATCCACAGTAGGCAAAGCCTGAGCATAGGAGACCTCAAAGCCTGTCTACTTCCAACGGGCTAAGCACGTTCAATCCACCACAAACATACACATATGTAAGATTTATTAAGGACATTTGCCTTACACAGTTCTGTAAAATGGCATCTCCTGCTTCACCACCAGTTAGGTGACTTTATTGCTTACACTATATATAATCCCAGCACTGGGAACGTGGGCAGGAGGATCACAAGTTCAAGGTGATTGTCAGCTACATAATGAATGAATTTGGGGCTAGCCTGGGACACATGAGACTTGGTCTCAAAAAAACAAAATTTAAAAAGAATGTCCTTCTAAAGCTGGGTAACAGCTTTAAGATTTAAGTTAAAATGACCACAGGTCTTCAACCCAGAAGCTTCCAAACTTGAGTGAATGTGTGAATTACTGGGATGGGGGCTAAAAGTCGTGTGACTGGAACATCTCTCAGAGTTCTAACTGAGTGGGTCTTGCTACCCAAGAGCTGCATTTGCCGACAGATTCCAGGGAGATGGTGTTTGTTGCAGGTTCAGGGACCAAAGCTTGAAAAATGAAATTGAATGTCCCCACCTACCAGTAAGCCTCACTCTGCGTAGCCTGGCTTGCCCCTACTGCATCTGAAGCCTGTATCAGTTAGGTTTTTGTTACTATGAAATATTTTAAGGAAATCATCTTCAGGGAGAACGGGTTTATTCTGGTTCACAGCTCAAGAGTATAGTCAAGGCAACAGGAACTTGAAACAACTGTCCACAGTCGGGAGAAAGACGAACACACTGCCCGGCTCAGATTCCTTCCTCAGTTCACACAGTTCTGCATCCCAGCCAGGCTATGGTGCCTACCCCCAACACACGGTGTGCAGATCTTGCCTCCATAATTAACATAATCAGGAAACTTGATTCCTGATTCTGCCAAGTTGATCGCTGACTGTCCTTGTCCCAAAGGCCTCTCATGCTAGGAAACTCTTCTGAAAGAGGATTTAAAGATCTTGGAGAACTGAGAAATATCTAAGGTTTTAAAAATGATCGTGTAAACTCCAACAGCCCCTGCCCTCCTCCTTCTGTGATTACATTAAGAAGGAAAATTACCTTAACTTCTCAAATGTCACAGAGACTATTTCAGACCTTTCGGTCTGCGCCCTCTGCACTCCAGATGACCAAGACAGGCCTAGGACGCCTCCCATGTGATTTAGGGCGGGCTCATACTCCATTTGCTATCAGATAGAAGTATCCAGGTTCGTTGTCTCTTTTGAAGTCATAAAGTGTGATGATTTTTCAGATTGGACTGTAAATCCAATCTCTAACATGAGTGAGACTTAAAGGAGAAATCAAAAGCTGTGGTAGTCTCATGAACTCGGAACTATGACACAGGAATACTGGATCAATTCTCTGTAATGGGACAGAACACTTCACAGTGAAGCCCATCTCTATCTGTCTTGTGAATCACAAAGACCAAATTTCCAGTCCAGTTACCAAGTGAGTTTGAGCTTTAACTACAGAAATGTAGTTAAAGTCAGGGTTGAAAACGTGGGTCTAACTACATTAAACTGTCTCCTCAGCAGACTCTCGACTACTTTAACCATATACCCTCTTAACTTAGGGATAAAGGTCTGATATCCTTTTGACTCAAATGAGGATATGATTTCATGTCTCTCAGTTACCTATAGTAATAAAATCCTCAGACATGACCAAATTTTCATATAGAAGAGACTTTTCAAACACCCACCGTACCGGCACATTTGTTTGAATTGCAGAGATGCCTTGGTGTTCTAGAGACCACTTAGAATCCCAGCTCTCAGGATGAAGGAGGATCACCATGAATTTGAGGCCAACCTGGGCTACATAAGAGAGTTCTAGGAAAGATTTTAATTGTTACTATGAAATATTTTAAAAGCAAGAAAGTTGAAAAACAAATTGAAGTTTTACTTTGTTAGCTTTGGAGGTGAGAACAGACAAATACTTAGTCCAGTTAGGGACAGAGAAAGAAAAGGAGAGAACCTTCTATCGAAATGTAGCTGTGCATACAGCTGCTACCTACTTCCCCAAAACTCAGCCATATCAAATGCTGGGAAAATTCCTTTTTTCTCTGGGCTGGTTCCTCTTTCCCAGCACATTCTCCCAGCAAGCATCTGATTGGTTCATGGACTCCCAGCAAGCATCTGATTGGTTCACGGATACCGAAGTGAGGAAGCAGAAGTCTTCCTCAAACCAGTGTGTGAGCTCAGGAGCTAGAGATTTGTCCCAAAGCCTGTGTTCCAAAACTCTACCATTTTACCATGCCAGATTGCCAGGCCATGAAGCAGTACAGTTAGAGTCCCCGTCTATGGCTCACCTCCATCTAGCCTAGGACAAACTTAACAGCTGCAATATGGCGCACAGCACAGAGTGAGGTTTAATGGGTTCTTGACCTGTTCTCTTCACCATCTCGAGGCTGAAAATCAACAGGAAAGCCATCTCTACTTAGCTAGACTGATGGTTCAGGGTCGTTTGCTTACTTAAAGCCACGAATCTGACATACAGCAGAGCCCTCATAGCCAGACACCCCCACTCCAGCTTGTTCTGCAGACATCTGTTCAGTAGTTACCCTCATTCCCTTCTCCTCCTCTGATTTACCTCCCAGGAACCCAGCCTCATTATTCCTTTGAAAGCCCTGTATTAGCCAACTGTCCAGTCTCCCTCTTCCTGTTCTCTGAGCTCGGCCTCTTCATACGTGGGTCCTCTGCTCCATGCCTCTCTTTCTCCTTTTCCTCACCTTCAGATCATAAGGGGACTCCCAGTCCTCATCAGACCTCCTTTGCTTCTTACTTACATTTTTTTAGACTCTGTAGTTCATCCTACATTAATTTAAAGTAGATGGGTTTTTTTTTTTCCTCACTAATTCTTTTTCTCCACGGTCACATGGTCCCTTCTACGAGGATGGCAAAAACTACAAAGATTGGGTTCCTGGAGTGACGGACTTCCAGGTTCTGTTTCTTTTGGCATCTGCTCTCTTTCTCTCCAGTATAAACCTAGCCATTTCCTTCCGTATTGCAGCTTATAGCAGGCTTTCAATGACAGTCTGTCACGTGATCTTTGTGTAAAGAAATAGTATCAGTGTTACTCTCACTTTGAAGTTTGACAAGCACTGTTCTCTGAGTGATGAATTATTTGTCCGAAGTTCTGAACCAAGGAAACAGAAGTACACGGCCCCACACCCAGGTCTTTGAATCCTAAGTGCTTCCTGCTCTCCCTTTAACCACCCACTCTGAACATCTATCATACTTGATAAATGCCGATGGAATGATAATGGGATTATTAGCGTGGGAGCATTATCAGGCCATGCACAAGAAGGGATTGAACATTCGAAACCACGTATATAGTTAACAGAATGTTTACAGGATAAAGTAAAAAAACCTTGAACCTAAATACATATATGTACACATACACATGCATATATGTAATAAAACCTTATCTAAGAAAATAGGGTTGACTTAGAGTCTAAGAAGAGGGGGACCTAAGGGACTCCTTTGGGAACTATCCAATGAGCGTTATTGGCCAGAGGTTAAATTGAAGCTTCCCAGTCAGCTGGTTGATGTATGTCTGGTGTCTGGGCTGGAATCAGCGCTGGGAGCGTGGAGAGCTATGCCCCACCCCACCATGTGACCTTTGACTAAGATAAGTCCCTGACAGAGCTCTGGGCTCCTCTTCCTTATCCACGCTACAGAGCGGTGAACGGGAAGGTTCCTGAGGCTTCCACTGGCTGTGACATTCTGAGTCTATGAATAGCAAGGACACAAGACAGGTGGGAGCTGATGGCCATGTGGGAAGCCTACACCTGTCTCTCCCCGGTGTTTCCGCCCCTCGCTCCCAGCAGTGCCAAACTCCAGGCCCAGCCAGGGTCAAGTTGCCAAATTTGAAACTGTTCAAGGACAGTTGTCCTGCGTGGGGCTCCTTTGAGCCCAAACTGGCCTTATTTCTACTTCGCAACTGCTAAGTCCTAAGTTACTGGACTGTGTGTTACCACTAATTGATCTGTTTCCCTTTTCAGATTAAAATCACTCACAAAAACCAGGCACCTATGATGATGGGGCCTCCCCAGAAGAGCAGCTTCTTTTCTCTGAGGAGGAAAAGCCGTTCAAAAGACTAAACAAATGCCAAACACCAGCTCTATCAAGAAAAGACAGAAGAATCTACACACACAAACACACACACACATGCACACACGCATACACTCACACACCTATAACCAGAGGAAGCAAAGCCACGTTCCGGAGGAATGTGTAACCCTGCCATGTGGTCTACCTATTTTAAAAATGGATCCACTCTTAACAGAGCCAATAGCCATGAAATATTCCAAATGGACTCAGGGCCCACGAAGATGGTTGGCTCACACAACAACTTTCACATTCCCACAGGCTTCGGGCAGACTTTGAGCCTGAAGGAGAAATCTCCCTTTTTCTGCACCACGGTCCTGTCAGGCTCCAGGCTGTAGGTTTCCTGCCTACAGCAAAATCGGATGTGGTCAAGGGAGAGAGCTCCAGCCCAGAAAACTTGCACAAAAGTCCTTCTGTACAAAAACAAAACAGCCTACAGCTCTCCAAGCAAAACCGTTGGCAGGGCCCCTCAAGCCCAGGACGGTCTCTTTGCTGTCCTTCAAGGCAGGGCTCCTCCCTTAGCTTGCAGAGGAAAGCCAAGAAGCTGTGGAAAGCCGTTTCCATTCTTGGTTCCCTCTTCTGTCCACGGGTACTTGTTCACTTCCTGAAGCATCTCTTGGTGGCTGTTTTGCTTAGAGAGCAAGCAAGGCTGTCCGGGAGCATACTTTAGATGTGGTATTTATTTACATAGTTCCTATGAACACTTGGGAGGGAGAGCTGAGAAAGTGGACTTTATTTTTCAAATTGGTGTCATAATATTGTGTGAAAAGGAAAGAAAAAGGGGAAAAAATCCACTCCCAGCTCTCCCCATTTCTCACTACCATACAAGCCAAAGTGTGTCTCTTTGAATCCCAAGCCCTGGTGGCAGAGACGACGGGGAGGGGGGGGGAGGTAGAGTGGGGAATTGCTGGGAAAACCAGGAGACAGTCTGTCAGGGGGTTCCCTGTTTGCACATCCCACTCTCACGGTGTGGCAGAAGGACCTTTTGTTGGCCTTCTATATGTACATATGTAGCATATATGTTTATATATAATATATAAATATTTATTTACTGCCGGGCTTTTTCTGATTAGAAATAAATATAGATAGTGTGGGAACAGAACAGGGGAAAGAGAAAAGGAAGGCCCTTCCTCTCCCACTGTCATTTGCTTGTAGAGACACATTTCTCTGGCTGGTTTCAAGGTTTACGAAAATTATCTACATCCGGGGAGCAACCATGAAACACGTGCTGTTCAAGCCTCATTGTCCCATTGGTTGATAAGGAAACGGAGTTGTGGAAAAGTTGAAAGACTTCTCCATTGTATCTAGGCTAAGGAGGTTTGACTGCAAATGTTACTAAGAAGGTCACTAATAGACAAAAGAACCTGTCACTGAGGACTGGTCGCACTTGGATCCAGATTCCCAGGCAAGAGCCGTCATCCTGTGTGTAAATGGAGCAACCCCACACAAGAAAATGGGAGGTGGAGAATTAGGCTAATTTCCAAGTTCTTTATGGCTTGCCCTGCATGGAGAGAAGCTGGCCGTGGATGTTGAAGGTACCAGACAGATCAGTTGATTGAACTACCACATCACCTCATCATGGTCACTGGATCTTCTTGCCTTGGATACATTCCTGGCTACATATGTGACTTCTGTAAGATGTTGCCAACCAAGACAGACCAGTGTTGGTCATGCTCAGTGGGCTTCAGTCAGCTGGTGCCAGCATCTTCCTCCTCTCCCGAGGGCAACTCAACACTGCGTCATTGGTAGAAAGCAACCTTTGCCTCAGCCCCCTGGCTCACCTGGACCTGCATTTTTGTCTCAAATTTCTCAAGAGGAAATCTGGGCCCAGTTGACATCACTCACTGAGCTGCCTCCAAAGTTGCCATAGACAAGGAAGGGTGTGTGAAGAGTCTGTACAAACTGAGCCCACCTCTGAAGGATGCGTTCATCTAGTATCCCGGGCTGAGACTTGGAACCCTCCTGCTCAACATACATGCATCTACTGAGCAAGGGAAAAGCCAGACCACATGAAGAGCACACTGTTGGTAAGCTGGGGATGTGACCAACCAGCTCCCAAATGACAGCAAGTGCTACCTTGGAAGCCACTTGATTCCAAAGGTTCAGCTTCAAGGTCACCGATCCTAAAAACTTTGCAGAAGTGTTTGTATACGTCTCAGCTCTGATCTCCCGAGGTCACAGATGTTATGACAGTACAGTAGGTGAAATGGATTCCCAGAGACTCACAGGTCTTTCCTTGGGGCCCTGCAGAGGTTAGATGTTACCCGAGAGACACTGCCCATTCCTTTTCAGAGGCAGAGTAGAAACCTTCATGGCACTGTACTTCTGATTTATTAATCTTAGTAAGTCTTGTGTTGTTGTTTAATCTTACCTTACAAATCATCTTTTAAACACCATGACTGTGGTTTCTTATTGTGTATTGTATCATCCAAGTGACCCCCACGCCGAGCTCTAAGGTTAGCCAACAAAGTACTGTCTCCACCCTACGGGGGAGAATGGGGATTTCTGGTGTTATAGTAGCTTCTTAAAGTTACGTGGTCAAGGGAGAGCCTGGTCCCTTATGTCTTACCCTGCTCGGTTTCTTTCTACACTGCGGACGTGTTCTCACTCGCCTTCATGCTTCCACCCCACTAGCAATAAAAACAATGAAACCGGAAACCTCTGGTGCACCTTGTTGCTGGGCTGTTGGGTTAGGAACTGCGGCTCGGTGTGCTGTGGTTCTCATGGGGGTTTCCCCAGTGAGTTGGGAATGGAGACAGAATTTGTAGGATGATTATAGTCAGGTCATGGACCAACTCTCAAGAGAGTTCACTTTACAGATGGGAAAAAAATACGTTAAATTGCCAAATAAATTAGGAAATACTTGGCAGAATCTTACAGAGCCTCCAGACTGGCGTTATATAACATGCATACATATACTATACATATGCACATTATATAAGGTGGCATAGTACTTAATGTGCTGTATATATTATGTAAATTACATATTTGTGAGTAATCATGATAAATATAGAGACCTACTAATCACTTTTTTACACATACTCAGTGACAGATTAGAAAGTTGCTTTGCCAGAGAGTGTTAAAACTTACTCTCTCCTGCTGCTTTGGTTCCAACTCCTGCCAAAAATAATTACATCAACTTTCCCCATCTCCAGCCCCCTCTTCTCCCAGCCAAAACTCTCAGTTACCTTCTGTCTCAGCTAGGGTGTGCCTTCCTTAATACTACCATAATCAGGATCCACAAAAAAAGTACAGAGTCCTAAGGATACACAGGATCTGAACTCCCAGATGCCCTATGTCAAAGGCTTACACACCTCAACATTCCGAAGGTGGGTGTCTGATGTCAACATTAAAAGAAGGGAGAGGGAGGAAGGGAAGGCGGAAGGAGGCTGCCAGCCCTCTGCGAAGGAAACCATAAGTCACGTTCAGCTACTAGCACTAGGGTCCAATAGGAATCAGGGAGAGCATATCTTCAAGTGTTTAGTTAAAATTAAAATGATCTCACATATCTACTCTAAGACTTTACACCCTATCGGAAACTGTAACTTTCTAGACTATTACTCACAAAACATTAGTATTCCTGAAATGGTGCATGAAAGGGCTGAGGAGATAGCTCAGTGGGAATAAAACATGCGCTGCACAAGCCTGTTCCCCCAGTTAGAGCCCTGGAACCACCTACGGGGAAGAGCAGAGGGCTGACCCCTGACCCCCCATGTGAACATTATGACATACATGCACACTCACACATCACACAAATATACAAAACGGTAATTATTTTAATGTTCCATGAAAAAAAAAAGAGTTCTTTGTTCAAACACTAGATGCCTTCCAAGAACTCCATGAAGAGGCTTAGAGAAATTACAAGGTGAAGGGTTGTGGAGGCTGGAGAGAGAACTTGGCCATTACAAACACTTGCTACTCCTGCAGAGGACCCAGGTTCGGTTCCTAGCAGCTCACAACTCTCCGTACTCGAGGTTCTAGAAGACCCTGCTCCCTCTGCTGCCCCTGAGGACACTAATCGTGAATGTGGTACTCATGCAAACAAAACACTTGTCTTGGTTACCTTTACATGTGAAGAGACAGCATGGTGAAGGTAAGTTACAGAAGAGCATTTCATTTCGGGAACGTCTATAAGCCAATGGCAGGAACATAGCAAGGAGCAGACACAGTACTGGAGCAACAGCTGAGAGCTTACATCTGATCTGCAAGTTGGAGGCAGAGAGACTGACGGACAGAGACAAACAGACAGACAGACAGATGGGGTTGGTGTGGGCCTTTGAAATCTCGAAGCCCACCCCAAGTGACACACTTCCTCCGACAAGATCACACCTCCTAATTCTTTTCAAACAGTTCTATCAACTGGAGACTGAACCGCCAAACGAGAGCCTGGGGGAGGGGCCATTCTCATTCAAACCATCACATATAATTATATACAATTAATATATAATGTTTTTATATATTATAGATTTCGTATATTATATTTACATAAAATATAGATATATTTATATAATAAATATTTTATTATATATTTACTATATAGTAAATATATAGAAATAAACAAATAAACAATAAATCATGGAGTTTTCTGTCTCCCCAAGAAAACTGGTTTTTATTGTTCTCAAGTGAACATGGAAGTAACTAGTGTCTGAAATAATAGCCCCCAAAATACCTTTCTAGGAAAAGAAGGTCTAAGTTTAAAATCGATTTTTATACATTTGTTTGCTTATAAACAGTTTTTGCTTTTTGGCATGGAGGGTGTGCACAGGGCAATGTTTTCCATGTTGCCAAGACTGGCCTTGAACCTGGTTCAAATGATCCTCCTGGCTCAGTTTCCCGAGGAGCTAGGAGGACAAGGTACCAAGTAAGAATCCCTTGTTCCTTTTATAATAGTATCCATCTTTCCTGTTATTCTCTACACATCTTCAAGCAAGAATCAAGGATCTGCTGACTGAGTGAGAAGCAAGCCACAAGCCCTCTCTTTACCTTCCCCCTACAAGCTGATGGAGCTATTTGGTAGGCAGCGTTGTTAAGTCAGCTTTAGGTAGGGTCGAGGAGAAAGCATGAGGGCAAAGGAAAGAAATAAAAGTCCATAGATCTATTAAGCCCTGCTGATAAAAAATTCTTGGAATCTCTTATTTTCTAAAAGAATGAAAAATGATTCCAAGAAGCATTTCTAGATCAATGGGCACTAGACTTACCCGTGACAAACTCATGTCCCAACTCAAGGACAGCTAGTGATGACTGTGAACGCTCCTTCGCATCTCTGAGAGTCCATTAGAAGAGGCCTATATCATGAAAGCTAAAGGAGACTGCCAAGTGTGGTAGATGCGCACAGACGCAGCAGATCTCTGTGAGTTCAAGGCCAGCCAAGGCTACACAGTGAGACCGTGTTTAAAAAACAAACCAAAGACAGACAGACAGGCAGACGGACGGGCAGATGAGTCTAATGAAGGCTTCCTGTCACATTCTCCTTGAACCCAATTCAGTAGTTTGAAAGTATCCTGATAAGACCCATGTCAGACTTAAATCACAGGAAAAGCTGCTGTTCTGTTCTGTGTATGATAGGGGCAAATCATGAGGAGCTTTCAGGAGTCCATTCTCTGCCTCCATCTTGGGATCTAGGAGTTGAACTCATATTACTGGGCTTACATGGCAAAGACTTTTACCCACTGAGACATCTTGCTGGGTGTTTGCTTGTATGTGTGTTTTTTAGTTTTGCGTGATGTTCCGCCATATTGGAGCACACATTCTTATACTTTGTACAGAGGGGGAAAGGGTGACTTTATAGAAAAGGAAATTCCAATTTGTGTCTTACTCACTTGCTGCCTGTAACTCCATCAAGGTCTTCACTGATACTCCTTTTAATCCTCAAAGTAGTCTAGAGTGTAGACATCGGGCTTATTTCACAGACTGGAGAATTAGTGTGTAGGAAGGAGAAATTCTCCATCCCACACACAGCAACAGAGCAAGGAGTTGACACATATCTATCTCCATCAAAACCTCTGCTTTCCCACAGGTTTCTGTGCCCCGTCATTCTTACCAAAGTGTTTTCACCGTTGTTCTGAGTCAAGTAACGTGGTTGAAAGACTGGCATCTTAGCTAGTCAGCCTTTGTGTAACCATGTCACCACGTACAACTGACTCACTTCACCTTTAAGCCTAACAGTCTCCATGGACAGCTTGATCCTCCAAACCTCACTCTTGCTATCTAACTGGAAGTCACCCCTTAATCCTCAGTGTCTTCAGGTTCTACCAGCGTGGGACCCAGGACCTGCCTAATAAATATACTTTTGTTCTGCTTTGTGAATGGAGAACATCAGAGTCGTTTTAGGCTCAAGTGTTGCTGTCAACAGCAACCATGTGGCATGGGGAAACAATGCTGGGGTTGTTCAGGGAGCCTCCCAAAAAGAGGTTCTGCAAGTGGTCCTTACTAGCGATAGGTGTGCGCTGAGCCACCTGTGTTCCCCAGAAATGGGATGCAGGCTGCCTTTCAGATGCCAAGAGATCTTATGGAAGATTTAGAGTGTTCCAGAGGGCAGAGAAATATCTTTCCTGTGGGCATCTCTAAAGGAGGAAGGGCTCCCAAAAGCTAAGGGGGTTGGGGAAATTACCTATTTAACCTACTGGGCATTTTACTATTGCTACCACCCCCTTTGTATGTTGTACAGAACAATAGAGCCCCGCACCCTCGTCTGCTAGCCTGAGTCCCTTAGACAGAGCTATGATGAACCTGTTTTGTTCTGAGTATGACTCCAAGACTCAAGAGGGTCAAAGAAGACTAGCTAGGAACAACTGATGAAATGAGAGTTGTAATTCTAGAAGAATCATCAAATTGTAATGTGACTGTGTCAAGGGAAGAAAGCTGGAAACAAACGGAAACTCATCCAGCACCAAGCTTGCCGTAGATAACGGGTGGATAGTTTTCAATGAATAAGTGAACGTGGGTATTTGTCCTTTGGTTCTGGAGTGGGTAGGGGGCAGGGGATGAAAGCTTTCTAACCAACAGCTCAGGAACTTGAAACCACAGGATGTAGAGGGAGCTCATGGGGCTTTTACCCAGACATCTGTTGAGTGATGGATACAGCTAAATGTGGATCATCAAAGGGCTTTCTGGGTCACATGGAGGGCAGCTTCATGATTCAGAAAATATGAAATTTAGCTTGTGCAGAAGGACATAAATACTTGCAATCTACTACGTGGAGATGGAATCAGAAGTGATAGAGGGCAAAAGGCAACACCAAGGTAAACTTAAAAAGCAGGAAGAGATCAGTAAACTAAAATACAGATTCATGATGTAAAGAGAGAAAGAACTAGACTTTTCAGACAATTGGCCCCGGTAATGTCTCCAAAACTAGAGGGAAAGACTTACAAGTTCAGAAGCTAGAGGGGAGGGGTGGAGAGGGGGCCAGCTGTATCTAAGCATTCATGAAATTGTTACTAAGCGATGACCTTTTCCAGAACCTTACAAAGTTAGTCCATCTCTTGACAATGAGGAAAGGAAGGAGAAGCAAATGTTACAATAGTAAGTCCACCACCTGGATTTCTCAAAAGCTGCCCTCAGAACCTACTGACTGCACCCCGAGAACTCCTTAGTGCTACTCTGTGAGGGTGACTCACTCCCCCACGTCAACCCTGTGTGTGGTGTCCTTCCTTTCCACAATGAGCACATGACCTTCTCTCCTCCCTCTTCTGTACATATGGAGTGTGTGGGCACAGGACAGTCTGGGCAGGAGATCCCCCCACACCCACAAACCTTCTTCTCCTCCTCCACCACTACCTTCTCAGGTTCTTCCTTCTAGACACCTGTGAGGCTTTGTGGTAAGACTCTAATCCAGGAAAAGAAATGGCCAAAAATGGTAAAGAACTGAGCCAGACCAGAGTCCTCATGCCATACTAGAAGTCAGTATAAAAGATGCAGAGACCGAGGTAAAGACAAAGACAGGAGAAACAAGGCCAGGTTCTGGAGATCAATAACTGAAAGAACAGAGAATCAAATAAAATCATTTCTGAAATGGGATCCTAGGAAGAATTACAAGGTGAGGGATACTTAAACATGGAACTTCTTTTTACCTTTGATGGCAGAAGAGAAAGGAATGTTACAATTCTGCCATGTAAGTAGGGATCAATGAAAGTCCATAAAATCTGTGTTTTCTGTTGTAGAACTACACAAAAGCACTTTTAAGTAAGGACTGAGCTTTTTTTCCCTCCTTTTTATTTCCTTCTTGAAAAAAAAATAATAGATGACAGATATATATGATAGAAATAATTTAATACATAAATGATAGATAGATAGATAGATAGATAGATAGATAGATAGATAGATAGATAGACAAATAGACAGAAGATAGACAGACAGTTAGAAGATAGGTAGGTAGATAGAAAAATAGACAGACAGTAGACAGACAGACAGATAGATAGATAGATAGATAGATAGAAAAAATAGACAGAAGATAGACAGATGGACAGATAGAAGATAGACAGAAGATAGAGATAGATAGAAAAATAGACAGACAGATAGAAGATAGGTAGATAGATAAATAGATAGATAGATAGAGAGAGAGATAGACAGACAGACAGATAGATAGATAGAAGATAGAGAGATAGATATAGCATTTGGAAGCCATCAAACTGCACAATCTTAAGGAAAGGAATATTAGTTTGGCTTTGTGGCACAAGCCCATCATCCTGCCTTACCTCTGAGCAGAGGGAACACAAGCTCAAGGCCATCCTGAGTTGTATGGTGAGGTTTTGTCTCAAGAAAACAAAATAAAGACAGTTTCCCCAAAATTTCCTCTCTCCTCAGCATCTCTGAGGTAAAGGAGATGGAACACTAGATCTCAGTTCAGGAGGTGTTAACACAGATGATGGTGAACCACAGAGCTGTGGGGCAGTGCGTCCTCTTGGCTCCTGGTGCAAGGTAAAGAGGATGGTAAACGGGGTTTTGGGTTTTTTGGGGGGGAGGGGGAGTGGTGGTTAGGCAAAAGCCAAGCAATGGCAGCACACGCCTCTAATCCCAGAGATCAGGAGGTAGAGGCCAGCCTGCTCCATAAAGCAAGTTCCAGGACAGCCAGGCCCACACAGAGAAAGCATATCTCTAAAACACAATTCAAAAAGGAGACTTAGGCAAGTCTCCACCGCCTGCCCCTCCGTCACCTGCCCCTCTCTGCCTCCTAAAGGCCTCACAGGTTGATAACGCTTGTTGGAATTAGAACATTAGAGAAACATTTCTTGCTCTTTGAAAATGTTCAAATACATTGTAGCCTTGAGTGCAGTGTGAAAGTATGGGCCCATCATCTAGGCTTAATAATGTTAAGTGTTAATATTAATTATGTTAATATTTAATAATGTTAATATTCTGCCATAGCCATATGCAGGGTCTGAAATCTCTTAAGGTTTCAGGTGTTGTGACCTCATGAAGCCAAACACTTAAGCACACATCATCCGGGGGTCTTTCTTAAGAACTACAGATTGTAAATGTTGTCCACAGTGCCAGAAGATTCGAGCCACTGCACATGAAGGAACGCCATTGTTTTTCAGATGAATAAATTCAGTTACTCTCCAGATAAAAGTTAATGAAACTTCATAGCTATCACCCACAAAGAAATTCTTGACTGAAACCAAAGGTCCTTTCTATATTCAAAACATTTTGGGTCAATCTGGAAAGAGAAAAGCAAACAGTACTCTCAGATGACATTAAATTGGGGGTGTTATATGCACCAACGATACTAAGAAAAAAGATGAAAAATCTTGGGAATAATAAGAAATCTGTATAAAAAATCATGTTCTTATTTTTGAAACAAACAGAAAATGTTTAAAGAACTAGTTATAGGATACAAATACTGGGAATATTTGAAGAGGCAAAAAATAATAGAAATGTTTGAAAATTTACACATTCACAGAAAAACAGTCATTGCACCATCTTGTGAAGAATATGAAACCAGACTTGGGGAGGGAACAGGCTACCAAGAGATACAGACAGCGCCTCCCCTTCCACTGAGACACAGCTAACCTGGAAGTGTGTCAGCCCCTGAGAGAACGTCTGGGAAGGCTGACTGAGAAGCATTGGCTCACTTCTGTGGGGTAAGAGATTGTTTTTCAGTGATTAAAATGGAAGCAGTGCAGCCACCCTCCACTTGCACGTGCTGGGTCTGGGGGTGTAGCAGGGACTGACCGCAGAGGCAATTTATGACAGGTAGGGTGGTTCGCTTGTGAAGGTGTACTAGTCTACACACACACACACACACACACACACACACAAACCAATCAGATGAAGTGAATGAGAGAAGGTTCTAGAAGATTCTGTCTGCCACAGTCCATTAGCACAAAGAGTCTCCCACTTGACTCAACCTACTTAGTGATAAGTGGAGATCAAGGACACATTCCTGGCCTGAACCTAGTGGACCTCACTCAGCACCCGTGTAGCTGCTCCTACATCACGGGGAAAGATTTCTAGTCCACACCAAAGCATAGCTTCGATTCATTAAACACCAGTCACCCCTCCCCCAATACCACAGGGTTCCCAAGACCAAGCATCACCTCTCCTTTACTGTCATCTGGTTCCTGAAGGATGTGGGTCTTTGATGACTAGCACGCAGATGAGGTTTGCTTTCAGCATTCTTTATTTAGACACACATCTTTCTCAGGATCACCCTCTCTGGAAGAGAACATCTCTTCTAAGCTTCCTCCTCCAGCCTCACCCAGGCCCTGAAAACTGAGCACACTGGATCTTATGCAAGTGACCTTGGTGTTCTGGAGGGCTCTGATGGCAGGCTGGGTTTCCTCACGATTGCATCTGCCTTGTCTTGGCCACGTGGGTCTTTCCTCTTTCCCTCCAGAAGAGAGGGTAGGGTGTTGGGGACTTGTTCTGTGTGTGTCCTGGCTCTGGACTTTATTGCAAGTAAAAACAGCAACAGAGGACTAAGGCATAACTTTCTGGTAGTTTCTTTGTATGACAGTACTGAAGAATTTGGGTGGTCTGATCAGCTGTGTAGCACTGGGGATGTAGAGTCTCCATTAGAATCTTCTGGAACCTTTTTGAAGTTACCTACTGCCGGGAAGGAACCTGATGGGTGAGGCTGGGAGGAACTGAAATTCTCTTTTCCCAGTTGCATGATATCGAAGGAGAGGAAGGGGAATCCAAAAACTCTATTTATTACGCCCAGCCAAACATATCATATATGTTATTTACCCAACTCTGTAGGTGGTAATCGTTTTATGGACAATTAAACAGAAGGCTCAAAAAATAGTGATTCATCAAAAAGTAACACAGGAAGTAATCCAGTGATTAATCAAAAAGTAACACAGGAAGTAATCCAGTGATTAATCAAAAAGTGACACAGGAAGTAATCCAGTGAGTAATATAAAGTGACACAGGAAATAATCCTGTTCCACCTCTCTTGCTCTCCCAATTCTTTTCTTGAAACTAGCATTCCCCTCTCACAAACATGACCCAGGCACTGTTTGTGTCCAAAATACCTAGACTCCAGATCCTGAGCCCCACACAGACCTCCTGGTTCATGGTCTCCAAGAGCCCAACTCTGAAATCTGATCTTTTACAAGCTGCAGCTGCAGATGGATTCCCCTGCTCAAGGAAGCTGAGAGGCCTGCTGCACTGCCCCGTCCTAGAGAGCAGGGCCATGTGGCACACCAGAGGTCAGGAGAGCTTCAGGGTAGCTCCACCCAGAGCCTGCAGATGAGCTGATAAGGAAGAGGGAAGAAGAGGAGGGGGCAAAGCTGTGGGCTTCACTTCAGAGCCAGCTGGTCCCTCTCCCCAGAATCCAGACCTGGGGATATAGCTACATCAATCTCTAGGTTGAGGCCATCCTGAGCCAAAGGTTCAAGTTTATACCTGCATGGGGCTACACAGGAGGTGTAGATGTAGTTGATGGGTGCTGGGGGGGCGAGGCATGGACATTCCACAGCTGCCACCCCACCTCCCTGGCCTGACTAGCCAGTCCCATAGGATTTGGCAGAGTCACAACAGCTGTCTCTCCAAGCTCTGGATTGCAGCAAGGGTCTGTACCTCAGAAGTTAGGCTCTGACTCCTTACTCCACATCCCCTCTGTCATTCTCAGAGCAAGGACTGACCTCAGGACACTGACCAGGATAGGATTCTGTGACACCCTTTCCTGTCCTCTTCCTCCTGGATTTGCTCATGTCTATTTTGTGCCTAGGTGGGGGTTTCTGAAATGAATGCTGGAATGCCAGAGGTGGCTCACCGTAGGACAGATACATAATTGCTACTCAGGGAAACCAGAAGCTAGAAATAACTAGGCAGCCCACTCTAGCAGACGCTTAGCTACCTTCTTCTCTAGGACAACACTACCTAGGCATGAAAAATGTTTTCCTGCAGAAAATCGCTTTCTGAAGTCAAATCCCTGGACAGAATTTGACACAAACAGCTCACCAAGTTGCTTCAATTAGGAATCTGAAAACTTGCTCTCAGAGAGAGAGAGAGAGAGAGAGAGAGAGAGAGAGAGAGAGAGAGAGAGAGAGAGAGAGGAGAAGAAAAGAAAAGGATAAGTTAAAGTACAAATTTTCTTGAATCTGTATAGCTACCCAAAACCTGTGCAGACAGGGAAACAAGGATCCGTTGAAGAACAAAGGCTTGCTAGCTATTGTGTGTGCATTTTCAACTACAGCCAAGAACAAACGGGGCCTGTCCACTGGCTCAGCATTTACTGGTCTAACACAGACAACCACGTTTCCGTCCCTCCCCCTCTGAACAGGTTACTGTGTGCCCTTCCAAGCAACAAAATAGCCTTTGTTTTCAAATGCCCCTCCCTCCTACTCTCCATTAAGTCAAACTATCAATTATTACGGAAATAGTTCTGCATCTAAAAACCCTACAGCCATTTGTAGAAGGAACAGAAAGTCAACAAAGGCGCCAGAGAGAGGCAGATCAGAGGGAGCTCTTTGCGGCCACGGAAGTGAAGGTATCACAGAGAGTATTTGACCCAACCTCTTGCCCAAAGGGAAGCTTCCTTAAACAGCCACTCATGGGTGGCTGCCTTTGCTCTGTGATACCTGCTGATGGACAGATCTCTACCTTCTAAGGCAACCCCCCTGAAATCAGCCCTCTGAGCTTTGGATAGGGTCCAGTTGCACCCCCAAACCTCCCAGGAACTCTCACCATTGAAACATAGACTAAATCTCCCTTCCCTTATGAAGGACAGCTTTCAGGTGTTTGGAAAGTACTATTCACCATAGCTAACTATGTGTGTGCACATGTATGTGTGTATTTTGCCTCTGCATGGAACATTCAGATTCGTAAATCAAGCCTTATATATTATGAATCTCAATCTCTGTTATTCTTGCAACTTTTTCTGAAGCAGCAATAGTTGGACAAAGTCCTTCTTACAATGGCCTCAGGACTGAAGGCCATATGTGTACTAGAAACGTGAGCAAGCACAGCATTGCACCCTTTGCCTGGATTACTGCTTTAGCTTTTTGGAGCGATCCCATGACCTGATTTGCCTTGATCCCACCACAACAAAATCTCTTAACCTCTTGTGAATGGTAACAACTGTCACTAACGCCCTAATCCATTTTCCATCGCTGTAATAAACTCTTCAAACCGACTCCTTACAAAGAAAATACGTGGTCTTTGATACCGAAGCGTTCTGGATGGTCAGCAGTGCGCCGCTGGCTTCTCTTAGGACCTCACAATGACATTGCAGTGGTAGGACATCACCTGGTAACACAGATTTCAGAGGGAAAAAAATCCAGGATCAAGGTCCCTTTAGTATAAACAACTTTCTTATTTAGGAACAAACCAGCCCCGGATTTTATTCAATTTCTTTTTGGGAATCACAGTATACGATTTACTCTACACTGAAGCTCTCCTTCCAAACAAAGAGAGAACCAAGCGAAACCTACAGAGCTCATTGAGGAAGCTAGGGAGACTCACAGAACAAGGCTCTGAGGCCCCTTTTTAATAACCAGGAAGGAGAAGACTCTTCTGTAGAGGATCCTGCAAATGTGGTTGGCAGCAAGCCCACCTCTCACTGGACCCTGCTTCTGAAGCCACAGCCCAATCACTACTACACTGAGGACAAAATCCCCTAAAGTTGAGGCAAGACAGTAAGGACTTTCAGTAGGCCTGAGCACGGAGCTCTACAGCTGTGTCAGGTGATACCTTCTCTACCGTCCCAAAGCTGGGGGCCACTCTCTTTTCAACAGTAGCCATTTAAATGATGTGTGTATCGAAAGAAACTACCGCACAGTCAGCATTTCTTTCTCTGAAAATGGAAACCGGTTTTGTATTTTAATGACATTAAGTACTTCTTGTGTGCTTTCCTGTGGAGTTCGTAGGATCAATGTTCTTGGGCCAGTGCACTATAAAACATTATACCGCATTTTCATTGTTCTGGGTCAACGCTGACCAATGGAAACATAATATGAGCCAATGTGTAAGTTTAAAACTCCTGATAACCACATAAAATGAAAGAGTAAACTGGAACAGATGAAAGTGACGTTTATAAAGAATTTTGAAGCAACCTATCTTAAATACTATCATTTCAATATGTGACCGATATAAAACATTAGTAAGATGTGGCATTACATTTTACATGAGGTCTTTAAACCTGGCATGAATTGATGCTCGAAGTGCTAGTCCATGGTTGGAATGAGTTCACCTAGAGTGGATGCTCTGGTCTTGGGGGAGTTCCTCATCAAAGCACTTCGCAGCGCCCTATACTGCTTCCCCATCTGTGTGAGCCGTCGAACTGGCCCTGAAGGGCAGAGACTATATACTGGACTATTAGAGACTCTGGGTTCTCAGCACAGAGCTTGGCATGGAAGCAACAGGCCCATCCAGTGACATCCTTAGCCAACACACAAGAGTCTGGTCTGAACCTCAGCCTGACCGATGATAAGAATCCATCCTTATCCTGTCCTGAATTTCCCAAAACTTTATAGAAAGAAAGGGCATGATCTTTAGGGCAAATAGAGATGGGTCCATATTTCAGTGAGTGACCAGTGACTGCAAATTTACTAGAAGGTATTAGGTTTGACTACATTATTTGTCTTGGCCTGAATACCTGTATGTATGAAATTAAGATAATATGTTTCCTAGAAGGAATTACAAAGTTGCACATGAAATGGTATGACCAGTTCAGTATCTTGCCAATATACCAGCTCTAAATGTTTCCCTCTCTGTGTCTAATAAAGAATCAGATATGACCAAGGTTTGACTGTGAGGTATTGAGCCGACCTAGTCATATAAGGCAAACCAAAATGGGAGCCAGGGAGCTGGTCCTGACAGCTGCGTTCATATCCCATGGCATGGTCCCATGGCACGCTGACGGCTCCAGGGCAGCCGTGCCTAGCACCTAAGCCAGCGGTCTGCTTGCTTGCCTAGAGAGGCATACGGGAACTGCTTCTGACCTCTGCCTCTGAGGTCCTGCCGTGTGACTGCCTAATGGGATCTATCTGTGCTTTTCTGAGAGCCATAGAGGCTGGAAGCTCTCTAAACCAAGCCAGGTGTAGACGCCTGGGTTGAGAAAGGGCTAGTAAGCGCTCAAACATTCAACATTCAGTCCAGTCCGCACTGGGCTTTGATCCTGAGCGAAAGAGACAAATCTGTTTAACAGAGGTCCTCACATAAGCCTGAGAAACGGGGTAGAGCATTGTCCTCATCAGAGAGCACCTGGTAAACTAAAATCCTTTTCTGCTTTGCCACGGCCCTGGGACATTCCTACTAGAATTTTCCTTCGTCCATGGGAATGTCCTTAGCGCCTCTGCCTCCTGCTTCCTCCGCCCACCCGGCCGGCACTATACCTCCCTGTCACCAACAGCAAGGTTTTCATGCCTCATTCCCACACCACCATGTTAGTGTGTGTACACACCCATGCACACATGCACATGTGCACAGACACTCACACACAACTGTATCCACACAACAACCCTATCAGGCTATCCCTACTCAGCTTCACCACTAAGATTCTTCTAACTGTGCTACTCCAGACACACACACTCACAGTGTGCACACACACCTACCAGTCACCACTACACGCTCACCATCAAGACTTACTGTTTTCAGAAACACACTACCACACCCCGCCACATGCACATATCCCTCACACAGAGTCTAATGCACCCCATATTACATCTCATACTTTCCCCATACATGCCCACAAACACAAGCTGAATTACTACCCACCTCAGAACACCTTTTTCTCCTGAGTTTTGTACTCTGCTGCCTGGGTTAGCGTCATTAACACCAAGTGTGCTTATCCTCTATTTGACTGTTAACCCCTTCGGGACAGGCTACTCAGTTTTCCACTTCTGACCTGCACAGTGTCCTGTATGTGGTCCGAGCTCAGTGTCTATTTCAAAGTGAATGAATGGTTCGGTTTGTCGACAGGACTCAGTGAGGTGATGGAGGAGAACGGCTCCGTGTGGCCTTGGGGGCCGCGAGGCCATCCTGGATGTCTGGCCATGTCTGGTCCTGTTCTGCTACCTCGGCCTCGTTCCAAGGGAAATATTTGTTCTGTGAGCAAATGAAATGTGGGTCTGTTCTAATCTGTTGCAAAGACACACGGCGCTGCTTTCATGCCGCCGCTCAGATCTCCGGGGCACTTCAAAGAACTGTGGAAACAGAAAGTCCACAGTGGGGAGGGAACTGTGCCTCTCCTTCTCCAGAGAAGGACAAGCGAAGACCGATGACAAGCATCCCGTCCGCCAGTTGTAAACAATGGCTGCCGTAGGCCTGTGGGGACCTCGGGCACCGCAGGCTCCTCATTTCCCATCATGCTATGTGCCCAGGGAAGTCAAAGCTGTAATTTAATCACACATACTCACATACACACTCACACACACACACACTTACACACATATACACACACTCACATACACACTCACACACACATTCATTCACACAAAACACTCATATATACCCACTCACACATACACTCACTCACACACACACTCACACTCACTCACTCACATATACATACACACTCACACACACTCACACATTCATACACACTCACATACACACTCACACACACTCACTTACACACACATACACATACACACTCACTCATAAACATACACACTCACATACTCACACACACTCACACACTCACTTATATAAACACTCCCTCACACACACACACTCACACACATACACACTCACACACTCACACATTCACTTATATACACACTCACTCACACACACACTCACACACACATACACACTCACACACACTCATACACTCACTTATACACACACATACACACACACTCACACATACATACACACTCACTCAAACACACACACTCACACACACTCATTTACACTTACACAAACACACACACACACACACAAGAGAGAGGAAAGAGAAGTTCAGCTAGACATATGTGCTGAACCCTGTCTTGTCGCAGGCTGACCGAAGCTGCCTGTTTCCACTGGGGCATCTATCTATCGAGTACCCGGATTCTGTGTGCTTGCTCATTACCAAGCACGCATAAAGCCTGCAGACGTCAGGAGGAAGAAACAGTTCCCAGGCACAGACTACTATGGAGATCTTTGGTTTTTGTTTGTTCCCTAGTAGGGAATTCTACCACACTACTAATCTGGACAATTCAAAAAGCTTTAGAAGGCCAGTGAGATGGTTCATCAGGAAGGAAGACTTGATACCAAACCTGGTGACCTGAGTCCCATCCCACAGCCCACAGAAAGATGGAGGGAAAGAATCACTCCTCCCCATTTGCTCTGTTATGTTCTCTCTCTCTCTCTCTCTCTCTCTCTCTCTCTCTCTCATTATAAATAGATAAACAATACATAAGTGGTCTGGAAAGCTTATGTCTTTGAAAACAGAGGGTCTCCTGGATTATGTCCTTACAACATAGAGTTGTAAGACCCCTCAAATGTATCCCTAGTGCTCTGCTCCCAGTGCTGTCCCCTGTCCCCAGTCCCAGAAGCCACACTGAGATCCTAGTGCGGTCTTCTCTTTGGCTGGCAGCACCATGACAAGAGGACAAGCTAACCTTCATTAAAGGTGGTCAGCAAGGTCTGCCAGATCTGCCCCAGACATGTTTATACCAACACACATGCACACGTGCAAAGAGAGAAGAGGGAGAGAGGTCTGTGCTAGCAAAGCTAATCCTCAACCCTGGAGAATAATTAAGAAAAATATAGCCAGCCAGGCGGTGGTGGCACATGCCTTTAATCAGAGGACACGAGAGGCAAAGGCAGAGTCAGGCAGATCTCTGTGAGTTCGAGGCCAGCCTAATCTACAGAGCAAGTTCCAGGACAGCCAGGACTTCACGAAGGAACCCTGTCTCAAAAAAAAAGGGGGGGGGGGAGGAGGAAGAGAAGGGGGGGACATAGAATCAAAAGAAGACATATTAATCTTTAAAATGAAGTTTATAAAGAATGTTTAACATCCTGGCGATATGCCTGATAAAATGTGAGACAAAATGCAAAGACACATATTAAAAATGTCTCTATTAAGTAAAGCAGCATTGAAGAAAGGGAGGGAATATGTTCAAATGTTAACTGTATTCATTTCTAAAATGATGGGAGCTTGCCGATGTATTTTTAGCCTTTCTAACAAGGTTTCCTAATTGTATGCAACACACATGTATTTTGTAATTACTATTGTATTACAGTTTTATTTATATCGAAAATTGCGTTTTGTACTACGACCTGGTTTAAAGCGTTTCAAAGACAGATACCCTGAAGATTGGACACAGAAAATCACTCGGTCTGGGCTTGCCTGCCACACCCATGGCCCTTTGTCCAAGATCCAGTACTGCAGGGTAAATAAATAAATCTGACAAGAACAAATACTTTTGGAGTTATCTCCCATCTTTAAAAAGATGAGGTTATTAAATATTGGAAGTCTTTTTTATTTGGATTAGGTCACAAATTAAAATAAAAACATTTAGAGTCCTTATAGGCAGGATGGTAGCTGGAAGAACACGCGTGGCTTCAGATCTCACACCCTTACAAGATACACACCAGAACTTTTAAATAGCTCACAGCCTGCAGGATTCAGTTACTCATCTGTGTGGACTTGGACTAAGTCTCCAGGCTTAAATGGGTGTCTGCCATTCACAACTAGTCCTAATAAAGGACTCTTCAAGACATCCTTGCTGGGGAGTGTGGAAGGAGAAACTCTGGGCTCCTTCCCTGGGCTCTGCCTGCCCTCACCTCCTTCTTACCCCACCTGTTCTCTCTGTCCTACGGAACTAGCTGGAACAAAGAGGCAATGGTGGAATCTGCTGGGCCAGTTCCATACTCGGCCAGGTCTAGACAGCCCCCTCTGTTCCTCTTTGGGGCTCAGTTCTGGTCTAGGTCGAGGAGGCCACTTAGGAGCTGTTCCTCTGTTGCCGCCTCCCCTCCCCCCCCCCCCCGCCCCAGGTCACTAGTAACGCCTTTAAGCCCATTGCTTAGGGGGCAGAGGCAGGCAGATCTCTGAGTTTGACAGCCCGGTCTGAAGAATGAGTGCTGGAACAGAAGAGTTGTGTCTCTGCCTTTCCAACTCTTCATCCAAGTCAGATCCTGTGCTCTCTCACACTCTGCTCTGAGGTACTTAACACCCTTCACAGTCAGTGGACCTGTCTTCCCCCAGAGCAGCAGAGCCCCCCTTCCTTTGGTCACTTCTCTAGAACCTGTAGCTCTTTGCTCAGAGGGATCCAAGTCTTCCAGCTCTCCAGCACACGGTTCCTGCCCAGCATCCCTTCCCTTGCCTGCCCTCCTATTCCAGCCCACCTCAGCTGCCCAGCAGTGGCCAACCCAGCCCTCCCGGTCCAGCCGATAGGTCTTCGGTGACCCTTGCAAGTCCCCTAAGCTGGAAAGAAATATTTCCTCCCTAAATTAGAATAACAGAGTCTTGTTCAAGCCTTGTGCAAAGATATAACTTTCTCAATGTTAAAACTTTTCCCAACAATCTTTGTTAAACTTTACCAGCTGCTTTGCCTATCTCCTGGGAGAACTCACAGGTTACAAGTGAACATTTCATAAGCATGTGTACATGGTGCGGCCTTTTAGGTCTATATACATTCCCATTTTCTGTTCAGTTGGTTTTGGCTCGTGTAATACATGCCACATCCTTTCAGAATAGTCTGCTATTTCTTTATAGAATATTTAATTTTATATGCATGTATGTGTGTGTGAGAGTATGACACGAACGCTTGGGCGCCTGCCTGAAGACACCGGAAAGGTTATCAGATCTCTGCCTGAGGTGGAATTACAGGCAATTGTGAGGACTGATGTGGGTGCTAGGAACTGAACTCCGGTCCTCTGGAAGAATAGCAAGTGTGCCTAACCTCTGAGTCATCTTTCCAGACCTTAATGATAATCTTAAAAAAAAAAAAAAGTATGGTGCTCTGCTTAGAAAACCATGATTGTCAACAATTGTATCAGACACACTACAGCTCTTTCGCTGCAACATGTCACACGCTAAATACACAATTGTGCCCTTTATCACACATTCTGTCCCTACCACCATCCTCCTTTCTGCCAAAGAGCACTCGAGTACCCTGCAGGATCCCATCACCCGAGGGTCTTCTGCCTCTGAATGGGTCCCACAGAACCCTTTGGATTTCTTTGGCAGTCTGTGAAGGTGAAAAAGACATAAAGCATTAAGCGGGGGAAACACTGAGACACCGCTCTCCACAGGAAGTGGCACACTGAGAAGGAGGGCACGCGATGCAGACGCCTTCCTCCACGCTCCCGTCTGGAGCCATTACCACATTGCCATATGGATTACCCAGTTACCGTTCACATTTACAAGGTGTACACTTGGGTGTGAGTGAACGCTACCCACGTTCCTGTCAGGAACGCGTGGGCCAGAACAGGTAAAACACGGATCCTGTAATGAAAAACTACATCTTGCCATTAAAAGCAGTGTGACACATGGGAGGAAGGGGAAGGCCATATTCAGTGTTCATATCCTATCCGGACACAGGCCGGATCTGTCAGAGCAGGCCCTGAGGTCAGCCTCTACGTTCAAGGTAAACATTCCTAAGAGGAAAAGTCCAGACGAAACTCAGATAAATATGCAGAACAGTTAGGTTATGGAAGGGACACCAAAGTGTAGGAGGGGCCAGAGGGGGGTTCCAGCAGAGGGTGTGTAGAATTCTCCCAACCGGGATGTAACTTGATAGACAGGTGGAACGGAACATCTTAGGATGCTCGTTCAGCATGGCTGCATGCTCCAGACGCATGGGGTCTGTCTGAGGGAAACCAGGACATGGGTAAAGACCAGGCAAACCAGGGGCCCTACAGCCTCCTACTCTCTTTCCAGGAAAGATCACTGGAGAGTGCTCCTCCTACCTTTCCACTTTTGCCAAGCCCTGGATTTGGAGGAGCTCTGTAGGGGGTGGGGTGGGAGACAGGTTGGCTGAGCCAGTCCTTTGAAACAGCACTGGGGTATGATATGGATTCTCCTAAGAGACTAAAGGTGAGGGGAGGCTTAAAGTCTTACCAAGCTCCATTTCACCTCAGCTGTGACCAAAATGAATTTCACTTTCTCGGGACCCAGATCTTGCTGTTAGGAAGTGAAGTGGTTCCCTGGGTACACATATCAAGCTTTTGAAAGGCCCCATTACCAGTATGTGGGCAGAACAGAAAGGCACATGCTAACCACAGGTCCTCAACAGGCGGCCCGCTGTCTTCTTTCTTGGGGAGAGTGTTTTGTTGTAGCAGAAATCACTTAGCCATTCATAAGATCATTCAATCTTTGGTGACTGCCTGCAAAGTACTGTGTGATGGAGTTGCAAGGTTCAGACAAAATTGTAAGAGGGTCCCTATTGGACTAAAAAGGTGACAGAGACTGAAGGAAAGGCCATCCAGAGACTGCCTGACCCAGGGATCCATCCCATATACAGCTACCAAACCCAGTCACTGTTGCTGATGCCAAGAAGTGCTTGCTGACAGGAGCCGGATATGGGTGTCTCCTGAGAGGCTCTGCCAGAGCCATACTGATACAGAAGAGAATGCTTGCAGCTAACCATTGGACTGAGCACCCGGACCCCAATGGAGGAGTTAGGGGAAGAGCTAAAGGAGCCAAAGGGGTTTGCAACACCATAGGAGAAACGATATCAACCAACCAGATCCTCCAGAGTTCCCAGGGACTAAACCACTAACCAAAGAATCCACATGGAGAGACCCATGGCTCCAGCTGCATATGTAGCAGAGGATGGCCTTATCTGGCTGGCATCAATGGGTAGGGAGACTTTTGGTCCTGTAAAGGCCTGATACCCTAGCATAGCCAAATGCTAGGGCAGTTAGGTGGGAGAGGATGGGTGGGTGGGGGGAGCACTCTCATAGAAGTAGGGGAAAGGGGTTGAGATAGGGAGTGAGGGTCCCTACTGGAGGAATTTGTACCATGACTGGTGTGATCTATGTTTTAATTAGAAGTATAGCAGAGGATATATTTAGAGCCATTTCTGTGGTTTGTTGACTGGTTTTATGGGAGATGTAGCCCATTATTTTAAAATGTAAACAATTGTCCTGGCAATGACCATCCAAGACATCTAATGTCCTGCCCTCCACTCCCACCTCACCCTGTCTCAGCCATGGCTCCTCCTAGCCATACTATCTTACTAGTTAGACATGTGAGAGCAATCAGTTGGGAGTCTGGGGTCATAGTGACTCCTTTCTGCCTTAATCTGTACAGTAAAATTCTAGCACCTAATCAGTTCCAAGGCTGGCCTATATGCTAGCAGTCTCCAGAGTCTTCCTGGATCCTTACTGGAAGTATTTCATATGTAATGCCAGAACCCATCTCCATGCCTTTCTGATATTACCTGTAGTCAGTCACTCCTTGCCTTTCTCCCACCTCCTGGCAGACTGCTAGCTCTTCTAAGACAAGCCCCAGGCTGAGGATACCAGCTCAACAAACATTTATGTGCGAAGAAATGAAATTCACTTCTCTATGTATTCCCATGCCTTACTATCTTAGGGTTTCCATTGCTATGAAGAGACACCATGACCAAGGCAACTCATAAAAACAACATTTTAATTGGGGCTGGCTGACTTTTCAGTCCATTATCATCATGGCTGGATGCATGGCAGCAGGCAGACAGGGTGCTGGAGGAGCCAAGTGTTCTACATCTTGATCCACAGGCAGCAGAAGGGAACTCCCTTTGGCAGGAAGCCAGGAAGAGGCTCTCTTCCATGTTTGGAGGAGCTTGAACACAGGAACCCAAAGCCCAGCCCTACAGTTACTCACTTCCTCTAACAAGAACACACCCATTCCAACAAGGACACACCTCCTAATGGTGCCACTCCCCATGGGCCAAGCATATTCAAACCGCCACACTTACCTTAGGAAGAGCCTGCAACAGCAATAGCTGGCATCCTCTGACAGCGGAGGGGCATTCAACTGCTGTGCCCAGATACTCCTTGGCCACTTACTGCTGGGTCTCTATAGTGGATAGTCAGTGTGGAAGGAAGACCAGAGGACATGAATACAGCGCAACAAAATCAAACACGTGCCCGGTTTTGTAATAGTTGTAATGAATAAATGTGGTTGTCTGTACTACAGAAAGGACCCATGATGTCATAACAAACTGTTAGTAGAGAGTAATAATGGGCACAGGCAAGGAAGAAACATAGGGGCCTCTCTTTCCATTCTGTACCTTTTTAATAATAAAATATTGTCAGGAATCCCTGCTATTTCAAAGAGATAGGAAATAAGAATGAATCCTATAAATAGACTTTTCATGGACTGGTTAAAATTAGGTTGATGTTAAGCAAATACACATGCAAGAGTCTCACTAGAATGCGTGTCGAAACTACCCAAACTTCCAACAACATCAATTAAATGGTTAGACCAACAACAAGTTAGTCATACAATGGGATATTACATAACAAAGAAAAGGAAAGCATTTATACAATGGAATATTGCAGAACAAAGAAAAAGAGACAAAAGGAAACTACAAATTGATAACTCCTCTAGCCACAATGTCAAGAAGACAGACATAAAAAATGTGATGGGTGATTCTGTTTATAGGGCTATAAAAACAGATACAACTTTTCTATAATTTTTTTTTTAGACACTAGAATGGTAGCTACTGAGGCAGAAGGAAGGAAGGAGGGTGTTTGCTGCCTAGAGGTGGAATGGCTTTCTGTTAGGGTGAGGACATAAGCTAGTGTAGTTTTGTTTCTTAGTCTGCTATCCTAGTTAGCTTTTGTTTTGTTTTTTTGTTCACGTGATGCAATCTAGAGTCATCTGGGAAGAGGAGCCTCAGCTGAGAAAATGCCTCTATCCGAGTGGCCTGCATGCACATCTGTAGGACTTGTTCTTTATTAATCACAGATTAGTTCACTGGGGCGGTACCCGCCTTGGGCAAGCGGTCCTAGGGGTATAAGAACTCTGGCTGGGCAAGCTAGGGGAGCAAGCCAATAGGGAGAGTTCCTCTGCGGCCCCAGCTTTTGTTCCTGCCTCGAGTTCCTACCTTGGCTTCCCTCAGTGCAGTGTGAATCAGGATTCTTAAATAAGTGCTTCCCTCCCTGTGTTGATTGGGGCCATGGGGTTTTATCTCAGTGATAGAAGCTTACCTAATTAAGGCCCATGAAGAAGGCAGACACAGAGGTCCTTACTCTGGGAAAACTTATTTCGTCCACACTTAACAACCCATGCACGTTTGGGAGGGTTCCCACTTTAATCAATGCTACCTCCCCCCCCCCCCAGCACGGAGACAGTGAGGGAAGAGGATGTGTATTTGTTTCTAACACTTACTGTGGTGGTTTTGTCTCACATGGCAATAGATGGGGAGGCTGGCAAAGGGCAGGGTGGATGTCTCATGTCAGATCAAGTAATCAAACTCACCGATGGAACATTTCATCCAATACCAGTCAGTCATTTATTTCTCCATCGCTCAACTCAAAACACACACACCTCACTCGGTAGATCCCGCAGAGCCTCAGTGGAGGTGGGTGCTTACAGACCAAGCCCAAAGCCAAAGGACAGCCTGTCTTGTCCCCTGCGCTCCAGTTGCAACACTGAAACAAGCCAGCTCCCTTAGCTCCAGTCTTCCAGTAGTGTTGTTGGGAGATGCTAAAGCAAGGCCTTTCACAGCTCCAGGCAGACAAAAACAAACCAAACCAAACCAACACCCTCCTCCCCCAAATGTGAGACGCCCAGCTCTTGAGTTGGGAATAAAGTCTAAAAAAGCCAAAGCAAGGCCTAACTTCTTCTGCTCATATGAAACTCACCACTAAGGGCATAAAAGGAAGTGAAAAGCCAACTCTAGGTCAAAATAGAATCTGCCAAGTCCACACATCAAGTTCCTCTACAGACTCCCTGGGACATCGCACCTCACGCAGAACCCATGGATTCTTTCTCCACGCCCACTTCTAACTCATTCGGTTTAAAGGTTTCCAAAGATCTGGGGGTTGCAAGCATGAGCTACCTTGCCTGGCTTGGTTTGGGGTTTCTAAACTGTCAGCTCAGAGGCAGGCAGAAAACTACAGTGGACATAAGGCACCAAGGGGTTGGAGACTCCCCCCTTTTTAACACACCACAAATTCTGGTTAACAGTAGGAGGAGGAGAGAAGCAGAAAAACTCTAAAGAGCAGACACAGAATTCCTTCCTTCGAAGCCCAAGCAGCCTGAGGGTCCCTCATAAGAGAGAGAGAGAGAGAGACAGAGAGAGAGACAGAGAGAGAGAGACAGAGAGAGAGAGAGAGACAGAGAGAGACAGAGACAGAGAGAGACAGAGACAGAGACAGAGAAAGGAAAGTTGGCATGTGACTGGTTCCACAAGTAGGCATGTCTATAGCTAGAGGTGGAGGATAGGCTCCAGAAAAACCATGGGATCCTGTGTGTGTGTGTCTGTGTGTGTGTGTGTATGTGTGTGTGTGTCTGTGTGTCTGTGTGTCTGTGTGTGTGTGTGTGTGTATTGGTGGAGGGGTGGGGCTGAAAGAAGACATCCTTCTTCTATCAGAAGTCTTAATTTCTCATTTTCCTTCAGATTTCCCTGAGAATGACTGTTTCAGAACATCTAAGACTAGAGTGTTAGCAGAAGACAGGAGACTGTCTCAGGAAATAAGCCATGAGAGGGATATGGGTTCCGCCCAGAATTCCAGTCATATGGTCAGGAACATGTTTTCAAGCTGGCATGCTGCTTCACACGAGAAATCACAGACATGCATGTATGCACGTTCTAGTGTGGGTGCATGTGTGTGCAAATGTATGACATTTATGCACGTGTGTGCAAGTGTGGAGACTAGAGTGCATTCGTTTAGGCATGATATACACCTTTTTTTTTTCTTTCATTTTTGTTGTTGTTGTTTGTTTGTTTAGGATATGGTCTCTCCTGGAACTCAGCACTTAGGCTAAGCTGACCTCTCAGCGAGCCCGGGGAGCCCTCTGTCTTATCCCTTCAGTACCAGGAATATACATTCATATACGTTCACCGCACAGTGCCCGGCTTTCAGGCTTGTTTTTAAACATCTCACACTGACTCTCAGTTTCCCAGCAAACTTTAGCACTGCCTGTGTGTGAGAGGTGGGGACATCGAATGAGACACTGCATGTGGGGTGTATAGGACACGGAAGATACTCAGGAAATAGTTTCTTTTTCATTCATGGTATGGGTTTCAGGCAGGTGTACCCTCCCGCTTCAGACAATCCTGAAGTCTAGGTGGGAGCAAGTTTCCAGAGAACTACTCTTGGGAGAGTGGCAGATGCAGAGCCCGAACCCCAAAGGCAAGACAGGACATAACACAGGAGAGCGTGCGCCAGAGAACAAGGCCTTGCTCCCAAGTCTCACTCTTAATAGCTACAAGCCATTGAAAATAATTTCCCAACCTTTGTGCCTTACTTTCTACATCTAGCAAACAGCAGACTGGTGATTTACATATCACAGGGTTGATGGAAGGGTCAAGCGGACTCATTTAGGCAAACCTCCAAATAGAGTCTGGTTCTTCCGAAGTGGGCTGTTGTCTTTAAGCATACAGCTTCTAAAGGCCTGGGCTGTTCAGCTTAGTGATTGAATAGACTCTGGGGAAACCCTATGTGATACACTCTCTGTATTAGTTAATTTTGGGGTCACTGTGACCAAATGACCTCAACTAAAACTATTGAAGTGAGGGAAGATTTATTGATTGATTGATTGATAGACTAGCCTTTGGCTTAGTGAGTTCTGGTCTGGCTGAGCAGGAAGGGCGGTTCTGCCCACGGCTGAGGCAGAACACACTCCAAGAAGCGGTGTGGATGCTCTGAAACCAGGGGCTACTTTGTAACCTTTCAAACCTGTCCCATTTTGCTGCCCTCAAATAGAACCACTAACTGAGACCACTGGTTAAGACATGATCCCTTTGAGCCACGGCACTATCCTGCTCTGTGATATTTCTGTGCCTCAGTTTCCCTACCTACAGGAACTGGAGATGATCATTCCAGTACACCCTGTAAGTACACCCTGCTTTGGAGGGGCTATAGGCTGAAATAGTGCTGCTATATATGTGGAAGTTCCTAGTAACTGTGGGATCTCACCACCCATGGCTGCGAAGGGTAACAGGATCCCGGTCTGTTTAAAGAGACACAGATAGTGGTGTGGTTTCTTTTCTTCTCTCAGGTCTCGGGACACTTGTTTCTATATTTTAGAAAGGAAGACCGAATTCTTGACCTTTCCCTTAAAGAAAACACTTCTGTACCATTTAATGCGTGTCTTTAAATCCTCCACGCCATAAAAGAAGAAACTTGGGGTTGTGTGCCTGCCCCCCAGGGCCACACTAGCCACAGCACTTCTAATTGAAACAGGAGGCACAGGGGATGAGGGACAACGGGAGCACATTTGTCAGGGGACAACAGGGCATGTCTGTCATTTTGGACACAGCTTAAAGGTGGGTTGTGTGCCCTACACTCCAGCCTGCTTTGGCATTTTGTTGGGGACCATGTGAAAAGCAGACCTCTAAAAGGAGCACCCAGGCTGGGGGCCTCCTCTCCTCCCTTCCCCTCACCCTCATTGTCTCCATCGGACACTGCAAACTGAACTCGAAGAACAGGAGTCTAGTTTCTCATTGTGACCGAGTTTTGCTACTGCCCAAGGACAAAAGCTAGATTGACACAAGAAGAATGTCCCAGGGGGCGGGTCACTTTTTGTTTCCTTTTCCAATTCTGTTTCTCTCCTGGAGGGGAAGGAATGAGAATTAGAACACTTGTTCTACAAATCCCCCTATGTAAATATGTTTCTTAGGAGCAAAGATCCAGCGCACTGGACTAGAAACCTCTCAAGCCTAACCTTAACTCTCATATCTGGCAGAGAGAGAGAGGGTGGGGTGGGCAGGGGGGGTGGAAAAGCCAGAGAGGAGTGGAACCCATTTCGGCCTCTGGACTCTGTTCACAAGTCCTTGATGGGTGGCACTCCTGTGGGGGGCTCTGGAGTGTGACCTCGCCTTATCTACTTTCAACAATGGATGGACTAACGCTGTGCCTTAGTTTCTCCTTTGTAGAACAGAGCTGTTAATAGTTCTCACTGCCGCACCGTGGGGAAACAGTCTACGGAGGACTGAGTGACTGTGGGCCATCCAAAGCAAGCCCGGGGTCTCATTCCTCTCTATAACTTCTTATTTATTTATTTATGGCCTAGCACAGGATCTGGCCGATTATTTGTTACAACTCAAACGTTTGCTGGATGAGTAGGTTATTTATTACCAGGAGCCTTAAGGAAGCAATAATTCCCCACATATGATACCTTAGCTATCAACTTCTCTTTTCTACGGTGCTGGACTAACAGGAAGAAGGGAAGGATAGAGAACTCTGGGTGAGTTTGGGCTACATGGTGACTTCCAGGCCGAACTGGCTACATATCAAGGCCCCGTCTCACAGAGTAACAAATAAATAAACCAAGTATGACACACAATACTTCTCCTAGTTCAAGTTAGCCCGTTTGTTGCTACACACCCTATAAACTTCCAAATTTCTCTTCCCAAGGAGGAATGGAGGGCAAAGGTCACAAAAGCCACACTCCAGAGGGAACCACTGTGAGGTGTTCTGCACTGGTGTATGTAAGCATACAGCGAGCCACGAGCTTTTAGAGGAACGGGACCCCAGACAAATAAGCAAAGGGGAGTAGGAAACTCTTGACAGAGAGGAGGATGGCCTGGGCTGAGAGCAGGGAGAGATGGCGGTGGAGAGTAGACCAAGCTGGAGGGAGGATCCAAGAGGATAAACTCTCCAGCCACCACTGTGCTCTAGCAGGAAATTAAGTATCAAGGAACTGCTCGTTAAAAGTTCAAAGCACCTGCCCACACTTCAACTGGTGCCCTTCCCAGTCTCTGGCAAAACCGATAACTCAGCCGGCTGAGCCTGGGTACACGTCTCATCCCAGCATTCAGGCTGGTCAAAGACTGTAATCAACACATCAAGCGCCACTCTGATACACATTGTGTATGTGTGTGTGTGGGGGCATGGACACTAGAAATCCACACATAGGGCATGGGGCACCCGTAGTGTAACAACTTGAGACCCACTTTGCAGAGGCTCTCCAAACTTTGATGCCCTGCTCACGGGCACCCTAATACATCCCCGGGAAAAGAAGAGAACGGCCGGCGTCGATGGCAGGAGCGGGACGAGGAGGTGGAAGGGGTAGGGGATGGTTTTATTTGTTTCCCGAAACACCCTGTTAAGAATCGCAGCAATTGCAGTCAATACCCGATCCTTTGGCAAGCAACGTTGCTTCTCCTGGTTCCCAGCTGCACGGGATCTAATTCGCAAACACACCATCTTGCATTCAACACTTAAATGGAAAACAAGCAGCCGGGGAGGGAAGCAAGCGGTCTCGCTGCACGCACGTTTCAAAGGGATTTGTGCTTCCAAGGCCTTCTACCGGTCCGGTGCGGTCCACCAACAGGATTTCTGGCTGTAGCCTTGCTTGCAGAGCTCAGAGAGCCAGTTAGCCCAAGCAGACGCGATCGGGTCTGGCCTTAGGCTTCGCCAACGTGAAACATCAACTAAGAACTGGGAAAGCTCATGTTTTAAAAGGAAGATAACTGCTTATTCTTTCCACTGGAAACCTGGTTTAAAAAAAAAAAAATTAAAGCCTCTCTTCAAGGTAGCTAAGATTAGAGGGCTCGGTTTCCGTTTTCTGTGTTTCTATGGGCCGAACGCCCAGGCGGGTCAGCGAGTTTCTGTGTGTGGAATGACGAATTCCTCTCGCCTGAGTTCTAAAATGATAACTTAGCTCGCTGCTGCAGCTGCGAACGCCTGGCGCCAAGCGGCCCCGCCCGGGGGTGGCGGGAGGAGAGGCGCAGGCCGAGGCCAGGGGGAACTTCGCGAGTGGCCCCTTTAAGAGCTTCACTGACTCAGCTAAGCTCCCCCTCAGGTCGCGTTTTTTATGAATGAAAAACGTCCTTACATTCATTATATAAACAAGCCTGTGCTGATTGGTCAATGGCGCCCAGAGCATAAATTATGTAAAACAGACCTCTGAGGGTGTTGAGGGAGGCCTACCGTTAGCCAATGGGCGCCGCAGTTAATGGGGCGGCCCCGCTGGATTTGCCTGAAGACAGGGTAAACAAGAAGTGATGGGCAGCCGCGGGGACGGCGGCGGACCAATGGGGACGTTTGTGCTCCGGGCCGCGGGCCAATGGCGGCGGGCGGAGCCGGCGGGGGCCGGGCCAGTGCTGCAGCGGGTTGCAGGGCGGCGCAGAGTCCGGAGGCCGGCGCGCGGAGCGGTCCTCATTCCCGATCGCTGCGGCCCAGCCCGCCACCGAGGCGCGCAGGCGGGCGCGCGGAGTAGCCGCTCAGGTGCGGGCTGGTTCGGGGTCCTCAGTTGGGCGTGCTTGGGGTGACTCCTGGAGCTAGCCGCCCCCTCCCCCCGAGGCCCGGTTCGGCTCGGTTCGGTTCGGTTCCTGGGAGGCATCGGGCGGGGGCGGCTAGCGGTTCCGGAGCGAGCGGAGAGCGGGTTTCCGCACGTCGCGGAGGAGGCACCCGGGGTGCTGGATCGGTGCAGGGAGCAGGGTGCGGGACGCAGGCTGCGATGCCGGGTGCAAGAACGGGGTGCGGGGCGCGGAGTTGTGGGCCCCCGAGGGCCCTGGGAGGCTCGCGAGAAGAAACGCTCAGCGACTCTTATGTGGGAGGGGGGCGGGCGGCAGTTTCAGGGGTGCTGCTTCAGAACCCCTAGAGTTAAATGACACCGACATGTGCAGCCTACGGGTGCAGGATCTGCCCGAACTTCTGCAGGCCTGGCAAGTTGGAGACTGGGCAGCGGGCCCGCAGCCCCCCACTCCCTCCTCTGAGGGCTTGAGGGTGTTGGGGGCCGTCTGAGCCACATCCTGGGGAGGAGAGAACCCGTACCGAACCGGCCGAGAGTGATGCTGGAGCCTCGTGCATGATTCGGGGTCTGCCTCGCAAAGGGGGTAGTGGTTGAGTAGGGGGTGATGAGGGGAGGAGGCGTGTGGGATCGGGAGTAAGTCAGAGGCGGCTGGTATCGTCCAGCGCCGTACCTCGTTTTCTGAATGTGGGTGACTTTATGAATGAAGCGGGTTTCTTTCTTGGGCTCTGAGCTCAGAGGCTTTTTTTTTCCTCCCCTTTTTTGTGAATGAAGCATTGAGCTTTCTTCCTAAAACGCTGGGGTGAGGGGCCTTGCGTCGGAGGCTAAGCGTGCGTTGGGAGTGGGGGCGGGGGCGCAGCTGAAGGAGTTTTCATGAATGGGAAGGCTGGGAATAGGGTGGAAGTGTGTCTTGTTTTGTGAATGGGGCCCGGCGCGAGGGATCCAGTTACAGCCTCTACCTGCGGTGGCGGCCGCAGCTCGTTCTCCCATTCATAAAACCAGGCTCGCTGCGTGCTACGGGGAGGGGCCTCGATCCGGTCGCTGCGCCCAGTTAAAGTTTTCCTGGGGGCACCCGGGATTTGGGGGCTGGGGGGGGCGACTACGACGACACAAAGGAAGTGGTTTAAACTCCAGGGTGAACTGAAGCCTTGCCTGCAGGCTTTAAAAAGATACTTTGAACACGTTGTTTCTAGCTCTTGAACTCTTAAGGGCTGCTTTTGGAATCTCTCAGGGCAGTTTCTTTTTACCAATTTTTTCAAAGGATATTTTTGCGCATCATGAGATTCTAAAAATATTTTACCCTCTGGTTTTCTACACGTTATTCTCTTAACCCACAACAGACATTTAAGAATTTCTGAGGCCACAACTTAGGCAGATTTTTAAAAGAAAAATACAATACAGAGTTCATTCATGCGTTCGGGTACTGGTTAGTGACATTCAAGAGAGGCCTCATTCTGAACGATATGTTTGCACTGTGTGGAAGGCAAGCTGGCAGGAGTGTTTTTCTAGGAAGTTGTGAACGCTCTTTCCTGTGACTTTGAAAATATCTGATGACTTGGGCCAAGTGCTGGCTGTGAAGGGTTTTCTTGTATCCTGCTCACTTATGAAAATTTGATATGGTGCTCACAGCGTGAAAAACAAGTCATATGGAAATGGCTACTGTGAAAAAAGTTCCCAGTTTGTGTGCAACTTAAAATGCCAGGTAGGCCTGCGTTTAGAACTGAGGTGAATGAATTCTTGTTATGCCCCCCATTGTTTCGACCTGAGTTTTTAGTTGGAAAGTTGATTGGTTAAGGAAGGTGATACCTAAACTTGCTAGCTAATTCCTGCCACATTAGAAAAGTGTTAACCCTCTTCCAAGCCCAGCTCTTACCAGTGTTTGACTGGTTTTGTTGAAGATTCGAAGTCGTTAGAACAGGGAGTTTTTCTTTCCATGGATATTTTTGCATTGAAAGGTTTTTATGGTGTTGTTGGTGATGGGCTTTTTGTTGTTATTATTGTTGTTGGGTTTGTTTGGTTGGTGGTGGTGTTTGAATTTCCTTTATCTCTCATTTTTATAAATGTTTTATTTTAGACATTGAATAGATGGCAGCTAATCTTTGTAGGTTACCATGGAGATGCTGCGTCATGTCAGGTATACACACCTGTTTGGACAGACGGTTTGGGTTTAAATAAAGAATTGTGTGAAGAAAGTATACTTTTGATCAATTTGTTCCTGGAACTGTACTTAGTATTTTTACCGGAGACCTACAAAAAGACCTACAGAATGCTTTGAGAAACACCATGCATACTAGTTTCTTAATTGCCAATAATTTGGAATATGTAACACCCAGTTTCTGTAGTTCTTGTCACATAAAGTGGCAAATCTTAATTAAAAACTTAATTTAAAAAACAGCAAAAAATCTTGCAACAGATAACTTGGAAGGTCATTTTTCAGTGCAAGTAAGTTGAGGGAGTTGGTTGGTTGGTTTTGACTTAGTAAGTGGTGTGTGTGTGTGTGTGTGTGTGTGTGTGTGTGTGTGTGTGTGTGTAAGTATTGCTTAGAGATATCAGAGAGGTGAGGTGGTTACTCAGACAGGAAGGAAAGAATTGTATAAAATTACTCCATCCCGGCCACAGTTTAAATCTCCCAAATCTGTGTTTCAGGAGGATCTTTCCCACCCCCAAGAAACTACTCAATGCTGAGACCTTTCCAAGTGGTAGCAGAGACTTTGGAAGCACCATGGATGGGTTTTGTGACCAGCAAGTCCCCTTTATGGTTCCAGGGGTAAGTTGTCTTCTGTGCCGTTTTGTCCTTGACCTCCGTGGTGTGAGTCTTCTCCTGGGAGAAGGGTGGACCCTCTCTGCACCTCTTTCTGCATTTGAATCTTCATTTTTTGGCCTCTTTCAGAAATCTCGGTCTGAGGACTGTCGAGGGCGACCTGTGATTGACAGAAAGAGGAAGTTTGTGGACACAGATCTGGCTCACGATTCTGAAGGTAGTGGAGCTTTCCCTATATGCTGTGACTTTCAGGTCACACAGACCCCTGAGGTGCAGACTCTTGTGCTCCTTAGCACAAGAAATAGCCCCATTTTAAGTCTGTCTTTGTTTGTTTGCAGAGTTGTTTCAGGATCTTAGCCAACTTCAAGAGGCTTGGTTAGCTGAAGGCAAGTTTCTTGGCTGTCCTGTTTTCCATGTAAACATTTTACTGTGCCTTTTAGCAAAATGCAAGGATCTAAAACAGAACTCTCTTTCCAGCTCAAGTTCCGGACGATGAGCAGTTTGTCCCAGATTTTCAGTCTGATAACTGTAAGTACCTTTGCGCTGGTGACACATTTGTTCTGAAATTGTTTGGTCTTGGATTATTTCCATCTAGAATATGTTCATTTCTTCAGCGATAGCCAGAAGATTTGGACAGTGTTATGCATGCATTTTAATAATTCAGGGTTAGTCCTGAAGACTTGCCTCATTTTTTATTGATATACTTTCTGGCTCTTTTGAAGGGCACTACTTACTCAACATGATTTCAGTAAAATTCCTGTTTACTTTAACAGCGTGAACTCCAGAATTTTAAGTTAGAATACTAGCTAAGATTCTGTGTCAAATGTCTGCTTGTATTTAGATTTGTCTGGATTGGATGGATACACACACACACAAACACACACGCACACACAAAGTACTTTGTGGCGTGTGGGTTCTTGCAGAGCCCAGAAGAGGGTGTCATGTCCCCAGGAACTAGAGTTACTGTTGACTATGAACAGCCATTTGTGGGTGCTGGGAACCCAACTCGGGTTCTCTGGAACCCGAGCAGTGAGTGTTCTCAACTACTGAACCATTTTTCCAGCCAGCCCCCAGTGCCTATAAATCAACATTTCTTTTTTTTTCAAATCCTTTTCCGTTTTGTTTTCTAAATTAAGTCTTTGGGCTGAGGATATAGCTCAGTGGTATAGAACCTGCCTAGCATGTACAGTGAATGTTCCGAGTTCAGCCCACTAGCACTACAAAACAAGAGTTATAAATTAAGGCCAAGCCGATGCTGAATCTGACATTTTTTTCCCCCTTTGAACGGTACAGCACGTACTTCCTGCAGAATTCCTGTTGATCGCGGCTCCACCTAACATGTCAGTTTTGTTTCTTCTAAGCTAATCAAGGGTGGGCACAGAGCACAGAGTGACTTGATTTGCTTTCATTTATCATATGCTTGTTGGGACCTCATGGTTGAGTAAAGCCTTTTCTTCACCATCTTTAGGTGCTCGTTCCTTAAGGTACTTAGTTCAGCAAGGAGTCCCACGGAGGTTGGCAGGGCGGAGTTAGCATTGCCCTGCTCTTTCTGGGCTGTCCTCAATACATTCAGGAGCTTTATGGTCCAGGCACAGCTACCAAGGACAAAGCTGGCTGATGAAATTGGAGCAGCACAGAGCTGCTCTAGAGAGCATTAGTCACTGGCAAGTGAGCAGGTTTAAGAGCGGTCTGGAGAATGCTGCCTCTCTTGAGGGTTGAATCATAGAGAAATTCGTGCGTCTTAGTCATAGTTTATAATAGCAGGCACCTGAGCCGGGCTGGGATTTCATTTCTCATTTTGCACCAACTGCTTCTTCTCAGCTTGGTTTTATCTCTGGGGTGTATGTGTGCATGTGTGCAGAGAAAACGTCACCGGGAGAGAGGGAGTGTCTGGGTCTGTTTAAAAGCAGGGCATTCTAAATCTATTAGCTGAAAGAACAGAGGTACCCGCTAAGCGTTCTGTAATGATATAGCCCTTGTGTTCAAGGCCGACTGCCATGAAACTTGAAAAAAAATAGAAAAAAATGGAATAGGCTGCAACCATCGATGAATGGCTACCTCACTTTGCTGTGGAGATTGTACAAACGAAAGTGCTTATTTTTGTCCTTCGATTGTTTGGAAGTGATTGGCTTACTTTTGAAAGGCTAAATAGCGGCTCACCGGCTCACCCCTGTGGCCAAGGTGGGGTGGGGGTGTTTGGATGATGCCGGAATCTGGGCTCAAACTTGTTTCTGTCTTGGTAGTTTGTTTCCATTCTTTCCCAGAGCTGCAGCCTGCTTGGGAGGCGGCTTGCATGGCAAAGGGTTCTTTGAAATGCTTTTATGGCACTGTTTGCTTCTCGGTGGCCCACAAGAGTTAAAAGGGGAGGTGAGACAGCTGGGCTCGCGTTGATTGCACGCTTTGCCTGTTCTTCAAGGAGGGGGCTGTCAGCGAGCAGAGTTTCTGTCTGCAGAGACTCTTATCTGTGGGAATAGGCGAGAGCAAAGAAGTCAATAAATGTGTCGGTCAGTGCTCTAGAAATAATTCCTGCTCAGCAGAGAGAATGTGCTAGGCTCTTCAGTTAAAATACCGGTCCTTAAATGCAGGTGCTTTGTGAGCTCCCCTTGTCTACCAAACATGTTGGGGTTGGTTGGTTTGTTTTTGTTGTTTGCTTGCTTGCTTTTTTTTTTTTTTTGGGTGGTAACTGCTTAAGGTCAAGCTTGTCTTTAAGGATAAAATGGATGGTTGAGTAGCCTTCAAAAGCCTCTTAGTAACTCCCTCCCCTTACTCTTCTTGAGGTAGAGCTTGGGGAGGGTGGGGTCAAATAGGCTTGAGATTTGAGGCAGAAGCCCCCCAGGATGGCATTCATTCAAGCTGCTGTGTTTGATTGTAGTTAAGGTTCAGACTGATGGGGGAATCCCTGGAGGAGCTGGTAGAGCCGGTAGGTGTCAGACTACATACTTCCATGTTCTTGTGTGGAGCACCAGCCCTTTCAGATGTCTCCTGGAAAAGTTATGGGGTGGGGACCAGTAAAGGCTAAATTCCTGAGATGTTAGATTAATGTGTCCAGATTTGAGTAACATGTCTATTGACATTTACCTGCAAATGGAATGTAAAGAGACAGATCCATGGTAAGTTCACAGAACTGTCCAGCTTACCTCTGGCTAGGTCGACTTCACCGCCGATCGTGAGCACACAGTAACGAATGCCCTTCTGTTATGTTTATTTAGATTTTGCTCATTTGTGTGTGGCAAGGTTTCTTAGGGTGCTAGAGGATAATTCGTGGAGGCTGGTTCTCTGCATTCCGTGTGTGGGTCATCAGGCTTGGTGACAAAGCACTTTTATCCTCTGAGCCATCTCGCTGGCTCCTTGTTGGAAATTTTAGAAATTAAAATCAAGAGGACAGAAAGTGCACCCTCTAGGACACAGCTCCTCCCTCGTGATGTGGTGACCCCCAACACACACCATAAAATCATTTTGTTGCTACTTAGTAACTATAATTTTACTACTGTCCTGAGTTGTGACATATTATCTGATATGCAGGCTATATGGTATGTGACACCCCCCAAGGGGGTTGTGATCCTCAGGCTGAGAACTGCCCTCCAGAGCCTAGGAACTCTGTCACTGTCCCCACCCCCAATAATCATTGTTCCAGAGATGTGAGATGAAGATGCAAGATTGAGGTAGAAATCCCTTGAAGGGATAGTTTGAAAATCCCAACGCGTAGTTTGGGTGAAGGTAGAAGAATTCTGTGAGACAAACAGTAGAGGTTTCTACACTAATCTAGGCCTTAAGGAAAAGCTGCATCCTGTTGAGTTTAAGGTCTAGGGGGTGGGTTTCAGGGACGTATTGGGGAGGACACTGGCCCTTCCTGCCCACACTTCAGATGAACAAATAGAGGTTTTCCATTTAGGCTTGGAAGAGATACAAAGCAGAAACATTGTTAAAATTGACTTAGAGTTCCGGAAAGGTGCTTTAGTTTATGGGAAGTTGTAAAACTGCTAGTCCTCTGTGTGTGTGTATGTGTGTGTAAGATAGTGTGTTATGACCTCTGGAGTCTCGTGTGTGTGTGTGTGTGTGTGTGTGTGTGTGTGTGTGTATGTGTGTGTGTAAGATAGTGTGTCATGACCTCTGGAGTCTCTGTAGACCTCTCCACCCATTTCCTACATATTTTCACAGAAATCAGTTAAAGCCACTGATAGGATTGAGCCCCGAGAGTACTTTGGTGATGAGGAAGCTGTCATTCTCTGAGCCGGACTTCCTGGGTAGCTGGGTTTTTCAATGCAGGTTTCTGTAGCATCTTGTTTGTTTCAATGATGGCATTGTAATGATTATCAGCATCTTGAGTAGCTGAAATATTGATGCTAAGGAGAATGGGAGGAGTGTTAAATCGCACTGTAGAGTCATAGCTCTTGTACCAAATTCACAAACGTATTAAATTTCAGATGGCCTCATTTTCCCCTTGAATTAAAAAAGGGGGAAGGAGTATGACTTCCCAAGTACAAGTAATTTCCCAAGGACTAGCTAATTAACTGTTGAAAATCAGCTTTTCATAAGCATGGTGCTGTGGGTGTCTGGGAAGCAGGGTTAGCACTTATGCTAGCCCTGGGGCCTCAACAGTGACCCTGGGGCCCTTATCACAGTGGTCTAGACATGGCCTCTGGGGAAGGATGCTAATGGCTGCTCTTGCTCTGTGGAGTGAGGCCATTTGGAGCTAAAAGGAATCTAGTATGTGTTGTTTGAAGGCAAGGAAGGAATCTGTTGGTGCCCTAGGAAGAGGCCACTTGGCAGAGTCAAGACGGCTGTGTTTTCAGGAGGCAATGGTACTGGGGGGCAGGGGCGGCGTAAGCAATCTGATGGAGAAGTGTAAGGGAAAAACAAAACAAGAAAGTGAGGTGACTGGACCCCAGGTCCCCAGGCGTAGGTGACTCTGGGAGGCTTGGCCCACTAGACCTTGCTGCCAACGGGGCCCTAGATGATTAGTGGTCATTCCTAGTTTCATGTCCTGGTGGTCATCTAGCATGGGGAGAACTGTTAGTGACCTAAGGCCATTGATCTAAACGAGGGCCATATGGTATTTAAAACAATAGTTTTTCTCTTACTCTTGTCCAGTAGTTCCCGGAAGCCTTTGTGGTCTTTTGTGTTTGGTGAAAAAGTCCTGAGGGGGAAATTAATCTGCCCGACAGCCCTGTAACTGCCAGGAGTAACAAAGTCCTGGCAGCTATCAAGAAATCACCATTTAGCCCCTGATCTCCGACATCCTCCCGCTTTACCAGATGAAGAGGCAGGGCCTGGAAAGCCGAGAGAGAGGCCTCGTGCTATTTGCTGCTCCTTCCGGCTCATTCTATCATTGTGGTACCGGCCCCAGCAAAGAACACCCCTCTGGGTGAGGTAGGTTTGGGTGTGTGAAAGACTGTTCCTCGTGCATCTGAGTTTTAATGGTAGTGAAGGCAGCCTCAGGCTGACATCCCCCTCTTGGGCATATACTGCCCTTGAGCAGCTTGGGCCCCATCTGTACCCTGGCACTCACTGCTTCTCCATTTGGAATCCAGGGAGCTCAGAGTTTCATCGTGTGGCGGCTCCCAGCTCTTGGACGGAGGCCAGGCTCACTGATGCCATTACCGGATTAGGTGGCTTTTTAAAAAATTCATTTTGTGAGCCTCATCAAGCTCATTTACCAGAGGCTTTGGTCGTCAGTTTCCATACTGTTCCTTCTCCAGGCTTCTTCTGAATGAATGGCAAACACTGGAGCCTGTGTGTGTGTGTGTGTGTGTGTGTGTGTGTGTGTGTGTGTGTGTGTGTGTGTGTGTGGAGAGAGAGAGAGAGCAAGCTCCCAAAGTCCATTTAGGGACCAGACGCATAAGGTGAGAGTGAACTTTACCTGGAGAAAAGCCCCCAAAGGTCCTGCCTACCAAATAACAGTTGCTCTTTCTGCTTAGACCGAGGACGTTAGAGGAGGGTTGCTGCATGGGGAGAGCATCTCTAGACAGCCTAGGATCTAGAACAGGAGCTCCAGACTTCTCCCAAACAGGCCAGGCACAGCTTGTGAACTTGATACCCTGGAAGAGAAGTTGGGAATGGGCAGTGGAAAGCAGGAAACATAAGATGTTTGAAAACACACAGGCTTTGAAGAAAACAGTCCAGAAGATCAAAATGCTCTTGTTCAGGTTTCCTGAAGAAACGTTCTTTTCCTTGAAAGCAAGTTTGGTCGTCAGACTGGTTCCATCTACTCACCCTCAGGGTAATTACTGAGTGTTCAGGGGCGGGGGCAGGAAGCCTAAGACACCAAACCAGTTTTTAGCCTCGTACCCTGTGAAGTCGGGAGAGCTTTTTATCCTTGCGGTTCATTCACATCTGCATATTCTTCCCTTTGGATGCCTGGACATCCAGGAGGGAATTGCTAAACGCTTCAGGGCCACTCAGAAGCCAAGAAATTGTTGAAATTCCTTGTGTCTCCCAAGTCTGTCCTGGGGAGGAAGCCACTGGACACTCTGTTAGCTACCATGGATAAATTGGGGGGGGGGGGGGGGAGAAGTCTATCAGAGAGAGATAGGGCTGCCCCTAAATCTAAACCAGTTTTACCAGGGCAGTAGAAATAGGAATTCTTCCCTAGAAGCTACAGTAACCTGCGGCTCTGGAGTCCTTTTTCTTTCCTTCCTCTCCCCTGAGGGCATGTCCCTGCATCTCCTCTCCCACAGAGTCACCCCACCTTGCTTACAGCAGCTGTAATCCTAGCCGTTTGGATCCTGGGGAGGGTGCAGACCCAGCCAGCACCCCCCACTGCGTCTGAATTTCTTACATAAATCCAGCATAGTGGGCGAGCAGGCTTCTCTGTGGCCACAGCTGAGCCCTGTGCACTAGCAGGTCTGTCCCAGTTAGCTGGGCTGCAGACCGACTCCCCCTCTTGACTGAATGGAGCATTCCAAATTGGTTGTGAATGGAGGGCGGGGCCCACTGGCAGACTTTTTCAATGAATAACCAGACCCCATTGTGCAGCCCGTAGAAAAACAACCAACTCCCAACAACGCTGGGACTGTTAGAAATCTGCCTGTGATTGGCAGCTTGGAGCACCTCCAGAATTAGTTTCCTTTGGCTTCCTAACTGCTCCCTGCTCTCCAAACCTGAGCTTAATGGGGTATGAGTTTTCTTTTAAGGGCTGTCTTAACTCTCTCCTTACCAGGCTGATGACTTGGGCTGAGGAGGCCTGGTCACAGTGGACCCTGGACTCCCTGAGTCCTCCCTCCTTGTTTTGCCTGCCTTTTTCTAGTGTAGCTGTTTAAAGGCAGTAAAGGGAGGGCTAGCATCTCCAGAGAGACTTGGTTTGAGGAGTTCATCTTTTTATTTCGTCTGGTGCTGTTGCTTTAGCTGTGTAGTCTGTTCCCCCAGCCCCGCCTCAGCTCCACCTCAAAATGGCCACCCGCTCTGCCACACTCCATTCTTTATTCCAGGTGTGGAGGATAGGTGTTGGCAAGCCACAAGCCAGTATATCTTGCTAAAAAGTCTTTCCCAGGAGCCAATAAAAAATGTACTTCTTTCTACCCCTTGGTCTCATTCTTGTTTGTGCTCAGAAAGTATTACTTAAAAATGTTGATTCCCAAACTTCAGCCCCTGGCTGCAGGCTACCCTCCCTGTGGCTTCCCCAGATGAATACCCAGGAAGTACCAGAAAAGAACTCAACCTTGAAACAACTCCAAAGCCAGAAAAACCTCCTGCAGGAAGTACTCGGGGCTTTAGGAGCACCCGGCTTGATGCTCTTCACCTTAAACAGCCTCCAGCATCCTGGCTAACAGCCAGCTCCCAGGACATCCCCAAAAGGCAAGCTTAGCATTGTAGAGAACACCGCTAAAGGGAAAAGCCTAACTAGTAGTGATTGGTGTGGTTTCCTCAGGATTTTAAAATGCTCGGCTAAGAGTTTGTCTTTTTGTCCTAAAAACCAAAATAAAGTTCTTTATGTTTTGTTACAGGGCTCTTTCCTGAAGGTGCTTGCTTCCCTGGCAGTTGGTCCTGTAGGGTATCTCCTTTCTCCCAGGAGAATAGACCTGAGCAGATTGTTGTTGGTAGACTGACAGAGTTGAAACCTTTCAGAAGGTGACTCCCTGCAGGCTGAAGAGGCTGCTGTGGACATTAGCAATTCAGCTGCAGGCCTGGAAATACATCTTCATGGTCTGACAGCAGTTCCCAAGATATATACATATATATATATATATATTTATGTATTATATATAACAGCATATAAATATATAAATTTATATATATGTATATACACACACGGAGGAAGTGTGTATGTGTGTGTGTGTGTGTGTGTGTATGAGAGCAAGTGCACGGAGAGGATGGGTGTCTCTGGTACAAAGACTCTTACATTGAAGACCAGATTCTGGAGCCTGGCCCAAACTTCCTAATCTGAATCTTATGGAAGACAACTGAGTGCTCATAGTGGCCCCGTGTTACCTGGATGTCCTGACATTTTCCCATTGTCCTCAGGCCCTTTGTTGTTCCTCACCAGCCTTAGAATTTTAGTTCTTTAAAGATGTTGGGGGGCATTTTTAACTTGTCCTTTACTGTTAGGAATATTAATCTCTGTGCTTCCCAGTTTCCATTCTTGTTCAAACTGGAATCCCCTTTAGTCTCATGGCCTCGCACAGCAGACAAGTACCGTAGTCTTGATCTGTTCTGCAGCCACAGACCTCAGACCACACTGCATGGTCAGCGGTACCTGGTCAAGCAAGAGTCTCTGTTCCATCCCCCACCACGAAGTAACTACACAGTCCGAAAATCTATGTTCCAGAGGTGACCTTAGAGAAAAAGGAATTTGGTTTGCTTATTTTCTGTTCCCTCTTTTGGATGCCTGTAGTGAGGTGTTCCTTGGTAGTTTAGATTTAACAACTGATTTCTGTGCCTCAGAAAATGGTCATGTGCTGGTGAAGTAGGTCTGGCATAGGTGCCTAGATGCTCTGTCTTAGTGTGGGTTTCTATTCCTGCACAGACATGACCAAGAAGCAAGTTGGGGAGGAAAGGGTTTATTCAGCTTACACTTCCACATCGCCAAAGGAAGTTAGGACTGGAACTCAAGCAGGTCAGGAAGCAGGAGCTGATGCAGAGGCCATGGAGGGATGTTACTTACTGACTTGCTCCCCTGGCTTGCTCAGCCTGCTTTCTTACAGAACCCAGGACTACAGGCCCAGGGATGGCACCACCCACAATGGGCTGGGCCCTCCCCCCCTTGATCACTAGTTGAGAAAATGTCTTACAGCTGGATCTCATGGAGGCATTTCCTCAACTGAGGCTCCTTTCTCTGTGATAACGCCCAGCTTGTGTCTAGTTGACACAAAACCGGCCAGTACACTGACCCCTTATCAACTTGACACACACACTATTAAACCTCAACCCTTACTTATTCATCCCCAAGATCTGAATAACGTTAAGAGTCCCACAGTCTTTACAAATTTTTACATATTAAAATTGCAATCCCTTTAAAATAAAAATCTCTTTAAAAAATCTAAGTCTTTTTAAAGTCTCTTAACCGTGGCTCCACTTCTTCCTTCCAAGAGGGAAAAATATCAGGGCAGAGTCAAAAGCAAAATCAAACTCTAACCATCCACTGTCTGTGATCGACTCACGGTCTTCTGGGCTTCTCCAAATCACTTCTCCAGCTCTGCCCTTTGTAGCACACACCTTGTCTTCTAGGCTCCAGCTGCCTGTTCTCCACTGCCTGGGCTGTTCTTGGCAGTCACCCCATGGTACTGGCATCTCTAAAACACCACTTCCTGGGGTATTAATTGCAACTGAGGCTGTACCTTCTCCAATGGCTGTCCATGGCTTCTCAAGTGCCGAGCCTCAGCTGCTCTTCATGACCCCGTCAATCCTTAAAAACAAATGCCACCTGGGTGACTCTTACACATTACCAATTCCAGCCACAGCACAAGGTACAACCTTGACTATCTCTGGAGCACAGCCTCTTTGTGCTCTCAGAAAACACTTCCTAGAATATTTCACCTCGGTGATGCTGGTCTCAATCACCACTAATTTCTTAGTTCCAGCTAACCAGCATCAGTGCAAAGGTTTTGCTTTAGTAGTTCTGGTGTCTTGTTAATCACAGTTGATTCTTCAGCCCCAGCTAACCAAAACCACAGAATCTTCACAATCAAAATGGCACAGCCCCGATAAGAGTCTTTCAACCTAAGCCAAAACTTAGACAAAACGTCATGACCAAGAAGCAAGTTGGGGAGGAAAGGGTTTATTCAGCTTACACTTCCACATTGCTGTTCATCACCAAAGGAAGTCAGGACTGGAACTCAAGCAGGTCTGGAAGCAGGAGCTGATGCAGAGGCCTTGAAGGGATGTTGCTTACTGGCTTGCTCAGCCTGCTTTCTTACAGAACCAGGACCACCAACCCAGGGATGGCACCACCCACAATGGGCTGGGCCCTCCTCCCTTGATCACTAGTTAGGAAAATGCCTTACAGCTGGATCTCATGGAGGCATTTCCTCAACTGAGCTTCCTTTCTCTGTGATAACTCCAGCTTGTGTCACGTTGAGGCAAAACCAGCCAGGACACCTGCCTATGGGAGAAAGTGCTCTTTGGCGCAAAGGATTGGTTCTGGGGAGAGATCACTTTCCTAAAGGTGAATTTTAAATAAAGTTGAAGACTTAAGAGTTTACACAGGCCTTAGCTAATGCATTTCAAATACTTTCAGCATTTTTGGTTGTTTATTGATACAGGGTCTCCACATAGCCTAATTTTAATATTTCTAACACTTTACTCTGTCAGTTTAGATGAGAACTATGTAAAATGAGAGAAAATTGAGACTAAAGCTTAAGGTTCAAGCTAAGGGTTCAGTTTGAGCCCCAGAGTCCCACAACATACTACAACATACCACAACATACTCCACGGTCATAGCTTCATAGCCAGGGTTGTGGAGGTCGGAACAGTCACTGTTACCTCCCTCAGCCAGACCCACAGCCTGGACAACAGGATGCTCTTAGGCCTTCTTTTCTGTATCTTTTTTTTTTTAAAGATTTATTTATTATATATGAGTACACTGTATCTATCTTCAGACACACCAGGAGAAGACAACAGATGGTTGTGAGCCACCATGTGGTTGCTGGGATTTGAACTTGGGACCTCTGGAAGAGCAGTCAGTGCTCTTAACCTCTGAGCCATCTCTCCCGCCCCTTCTTTTCTGTATCTCATACTGGTAGAGGTTGAATATGACATTTCTGGGCATAGTTGATGAGGGAGTGTACTAAAGTAACCTGAAGGCCCTCAGGTGCTCCTTGGATGCTGAAACTCAAGTCACTTCGTTACTCTACAAACGCTCTGACTGGGTGCTAGTGCTCTGCTTTGGGGCCAGAAGCTTTTGTCTTTCCTTTCAAAGCGCTTTGGGGTTGTTTTTGTGGCGATAACGCTCTAGTGGGTAATACTTATCTGCACAGGAGGTTATGAGCTTCCTTTCGTAAGTGCTGGGAACCACAGTCAGGTCCTCTGGAAGAACAGCAAGATCTCTTAACCACTGAACCATCTCTCTGGCTTAGAGTAGAGCCTGGCATGGCTTAGAACCACCATGGCGTTGCCTGGAGTCCATGGCCTAAGTCTAAGGTTATCAGAGATAAGCAGACAATGAGACGAAGGTTAATGCAGCACAATATCTTGCTCTTAACTTATTTATGGTATTGGTTGACTGTTGGGTGGAGGAAGGTCTATCAGCTGTTAATTCCTGTGTCTTGGGAGAGAGCCCAGGCAAGTTCATGGGGCTGTCAAACTCATCTGCTGACTCAGTTCTTTTATCAGCTCATTTTCTTCTTCTTCTTCTTAAAAGTTCTAACTCATGCATTAGGAGGCATGAGAACTCAGAGATCTACACGCCTCTCCCCACAACCCCATCCTCAGTACTGGGATAAAGGCATGTACCACCAAGCACTCTGCAACATCATACTTGTTTCCTATCCCTATACTAATTCCTGTGTCTGCTGACTGTAGTGTTTTCCTCTGCAGCAGAGAAATCTCAAAGCCAATGCCATGTTCCAGGAACTAGCTTTATCGGTTCTTGATTTGGCTATCACAGGGTCTTCTGCTGTTGTTCATTGATGAATTCTGCTTCCTTGTGATATATCCTCTAGCATGAGATCCTGATCATAGCAGGAGGTGACAGTGAGTTCCGTAGTCCTTCCTGAAATTAAGTACAGGACAAATAACCCATCTAGCCATGGTGGCAGTCACCTGTCATCTCAGCATTGAGGCAGATGCAGGAGGATCATAGAGAATTTGAGGCCAGACTCTGCTATATAGTTACAGGCCAACCGAGACCACATAGTCTTGCTTGTTTTGAGAAGGAGAGTGAAAAGGGGAGCTTCGAAGGTGGAGAGGGAGAGGAATATACAGAGACTGTGAATTTGCAGTAATAATGCAAAAACTCCCTCACACCACCATGGCTGGATCACCAGTCTAAATTCCTGAATAATGCGTCCAATCCTGAAGCAGCCTTTCCCAGTGCACACAGAGAGCAAATTCTGTCCCAGAGCAGAATCTGTGCTTTCTCTATGTGAGGCTTCATGTGGGACAAATAATATCTGTCCTTGTAGTTTCCAACCACAGAATGACCCTCCTTCTAGTCTCAGCCCTCCTGTGACGTCTGGCCACCTCAGTACTGACTGGACCAGGTGATTGTCCTGTCTCCCACGGAGCCTTACTACCATAGCAGGAACCCACTGCCATCCGTGTTTCTTAAGATGGAAACACTTCCTAAGGTGTCATACCTATTCTGATGGGAGGGTATCCGAGACAACATTTTACTACGTGGAACTGCCTTGCTTGGAACTCTCTATGTAACCCAGGGAGTCCCAGATTTGTACTGCACTTTCTTGCCTCAGCCTTCCATGTGCTGGAGTTGTTAAATACAGTTTAGATCTTTGGCTTCACGTCTTTTTCTGATTCCCTAGCCTTGGTGCGTTAGGCTAGGCTAACCAGCATCCTTAGTAATGCTTAGGCCTCCTGACTCGAGCTCCCTCTCCTTACCCTTCTCCTGGTCCTGGCCCTGTTCAGACTTTATAAGCAGAAGGGGCCAGGCCAGCTATTTGGAAAGAGCTGAAGAGAACTTCACGGAAGAGACTCTGAGTTTTTGAAGTCTTTAATTATCACAGGCTGGCGGTGGCTGCTTTGTGCTCTCTTGGACTGTGGGCATGAAATCTAATGAGCTGTCCAGCTGGTCTGGTGGTGCTGGAAGTCTGTTGTATATATATCTTTACAAGGAGAGGGAGTTCTTGTGGATGCTTGTGCCTCTCAGTTGGACATATGCTTTAGTTCCTGCTCTGTGTGGCTCCATATGTGTGAAGTTACTGATAGGTTTTATTCCAGTCATTCTATACTTTGCACCGGGGCAGCAGACAGTTAGTGGTGACAGTGACGGTCTTCATCTTGTCCCCTCTAGGATATCTTTCCTACTTTTTTCCTAAGTGGGTCAGAGCCAACAAAATATTTGAGAACCACAGTCTTAAGCATTAGAATATGAATAGAATATCATTTGTTCTTGTGTGATTTTGGATTCCTAAGGTTACCCTATGCTTCCGATTTGGCAACACACCAAGGTTGGTTTTCTTCATGTGTAAATGCATGGGCTACAAGGATTTCTTTCCTCCCTGTGTGGACGTGGTCGTGGATATGTGTTGTGTGTGCAGGTGTGCACGTCCACACACACATTGATGGAAAAACAGGCCTCAGCACAGGCTAGCCTCCTCTAGTGCTTGGCACCTTATTTATTTATTTTTCTTGAGACAGGCTCTCTCACTGAAGAAGCTGGACCTCACCAGTTGGCTAGAGCTGGGATCGCAGGTGCGTACTGCCACGCCTGGCTTTTTAAATGAGTGCTGGGGTCTCAACTCAGGTCCTCCCAATGCCTAATGAGCATCCCCCTGTCTCCAGGGTTAAAGTTCTTAACTCTTGGACTGTTGGTCAACCACAGATAAAAGATTGGCTCTATCCCTTTTTTTGGGGAAAACAAGGATACTTGTTTTCTTGGCTTATTTTTAAAAGCAGATCACTACATTTCTACATTTGTCTCATTACATGTGCTCTCTCTCATCTACTTCTCTCTCTTCTCTCATCTACTTCTCTCTCACACACACAAACACACACACACACACACACACACACTGAATTGTTTAGAAGCAGTTTGTAAAAACTGACATTTCCTCTCCAAATACTTTAATAATTTCTAAAACTCAGGATAATTCTTCCCTATAATCCAAGGAAAGTAATGTCCTACTCCAAACTCTCCAGTTGTCCCCGAAGACTTTTTTTTAATAGTCAGTATTGACACTGCTTCTGATGAGGATTAAGAGATTAAGCAGCACAAATTCATTGCATTTGTGTGTGCCTCATTTGATTATTTTAAGCCCGTAACACTCTCCCTGATACTTTTTTTGAGGCGGGGTCTAGTGTATCTCCACGCGCCCATATTTTCCCCTATAATTTTTTAAAGACAGTCTTATTAGGCTGGACTCTAGGTCAAGATCCTCTTGACTCCGCCTCCCAAGTGCTAGGATTGTAGGTGTGTGCCATAGCGTGATGAAGTTGCTTCAGTGTTGCTGATCCGATGGAGGGTCTATTTAAAGAGTGTGCAGAACTGAAAACGGCCTGGGAAATGCTCGGCTCTGGTTTGGACATCTCCTGTCATCGTTCACTTGCACCCCTGTTACTGTGGTGAACTTAGAAGAATAGCATTGGATGCTGGTAGTGTCATCGGGAAGAACTTGTGCATGCTTGAGGAGAAGGCTTTGGGGAAACTCATGGCAGATCTCAGCACAAGGCTGAGGTCATTGCCTAGCTTGCTGTAGGGGCATGAGGACCTGAGGCCAAAGCTCCAGCACCCACATAAAAAGCCAGGTGTCACCACGCGTGCCTGTAACCCGGATGCTGAGGAGATCGAGGCTGGCTGGGCTTGTGGGCTGCTAGAGTAGCTCCAGACAGTGAGTCTGTCTCAAGGGAGTAAGGTGAAGAATAACAGAGCAGGACCCCTGTGTCCATCTCTAGCTTCCCCATTGGTGATTCTGTACACACCACACATAGATAACACACATGCATAATAAATCAACACAATCGATTTTTAAAAGTTTAGCATAGCTCATCCAGGAGTGGACTTCACCATATTAAATTTGAAGGATTGTGCTTACAGAGGTTAGCTGTATTAGATATGGGAATGGTATACTCCCCTGTATGTCTTCTAGTTCTGCCCTTGAGCCTTGGTGCTCCCTTACTGTAATTGATAATGCCCCTGGCTTTTATGTTTTTGAATCAGTTGTCAGACAGAATCTGCCCATCTGAAAATGCCTCTTACTGGGTTTGGGACTCTTAGATGCCCCCCCTTTCCAAATATTTCCCTTCAAGTTACAGACCACTTGGCTCATCTTCCAGTACAGCGTGTGGTCTGTTGTCTCTGCCGTCGGCTGGTGCTGCTGCAGCCAGTGCAGAGTGTAAGAGGTGATGTTAGTGTGTGTTACAGGTAGCCATTGCACTCTGGAATGCACAACAGCTTTGGATATCTGCCGAAGGCCTGCACAAGATCAAGCCAGGCAGCAGTTCTAGGGAGGGGCTCATGAGGTCTCACTGCTACCCGAGGATCTTTGACAGTGATGGCTGCCAGGGAAGTGATTTTTCTTGGAGGTGTAGCTGCTGTTAGGGTACAGACCCTCACACAGGAGGCACTGACTGGACTTCATGGGTCATTAGAGGCACATGGTAGGGATGGGGGTGAGAAAGAGGCAGGAATGGCAGGGGAGTTGAAGGCAGGGTATGCTCAGGTACATAGGAGGTTGTCAGAGAGAGTGCGGAAGTGTAAGTTTCTAATCTGCTCATTCCTAAAATGGAGAAATATTTCTGGCCTTTCCACTAATGTAGCTGAAAAACAAGGCTCTTCCTCACTCTGCTAATTAGCTATGTGACTTGTGTCTCCTCTCTGACAGTACGCTCCGTGGTTGGCTTTGTCTTCTAAAATTCTTTGTATATACGTTGATACAGTCTACCTTTATGCAGAGCTTATTTTGAGATCCATCTCTGTGAAAAATTTCAGGACAGAGCTAAGGTTTTGCCTAGGGTTACATTGAACGTATAGATACATTTGAGAACTGATGTTCTTTATAAGCTTTTCAGTGCATGATACATCTTGCACTTATTCTTTAATTTTTATGCTAGTGGTTTATGGGAATCTTGGATTAGATTGTATTTAAGGAATTGATGGTTCTGTTGCTATTGGAATTTTCATTGTCTGCAGGGATATGCGCTATAACATGCACTTGGCAATGTTTTGGAGTTGGTTGGCTTTCTCCTTCCTATTCTGTGGCTGTCAGGGATCAAAGTGAGAGTTTTGGGCTAGCTATTTTCTTTCATTTTTATTACTTTTATTCCTTTTGATAAGTTTTTCTTGCATGTATGTATGCATACCACATGTGTGCTTGGTGCCCTCGAAAGGTAGAAGAGGGTATTAGATCCCCGGAAACTGGAGTTACAGAGGGTTGTGAACCACCATGTGGGCAGGTGCTGGGAATCAAACCCAGGTCCTCTGCAAGAGGAACAAATGCTCTTAACAGCAGAGCCGTCTCTCCAGCCCCCGAAGTGTATTTTCTTATTTCATATTGCTTTGGATACTGGATGTAGGAACTTGTTTTTGTGTACTGAGCTTGTAACAAATAACCGGGCCTGGTGAGCCCTTCACACCTTGTTCTTGGTTTGTTTATATTGTCTGTGATCTCACCCACTTACTGGGAAGAACAACAGTCTAATTCTTCTCTGATCCCTCCTATGGATGGCTTTTGTACTTTTCCCTTCCTCTGTTGTTGGGGACCTGCTGCTTTGTTAATCCTGTGTCCCTTGCAAGGAATTTCCTAGTCTGATTGGACAAAAAGCAACGAGGCCAAGTTGGTCGGTAGGTAAACACGGTATTTAAATGGAAAATGGTTTTATGGTGGGCCTGAGACAAAGCAGAACTGTACCAGATGTGGGCTTAATTAAATGTCACCATTTCATTCTTACCTGTGTTAGGGCAGAGATCTTTAGTAAAGTTCTTGTCTTCAGCTAAGAAGCTGCAGTGCAAACTGTTCTCTCCTCAGGGGTGGCTTTAAGAGACGGTTGTGAAGATACACCACATCTTCCTGTGTGTTGGCAGGTGTCTAAATGAGCAGAAGGCTTCGGCCAACTGGACTGTGGGAGGAGAATGAGCCCCTGAAGGGGGAACACTAGGACAGAAGGAGGCTTGGACTGCAAAGAACGAGGCGTAGGAGTGGGAAGCTCAGCTGCCAATGGGCGCAAAGGGGAGGGTCCTGGACATGCCCTGTGGTGGTGGCAGGGAAAGGTGTCTGTTCCCTAGTGGGTTAGGTGTGCCCCACCTGGAAAGTGTACGGTGAACAGGAGGCTACAGCCTTGTGATTTGGCAAATGCTTTTCTTCATGTTTTCTGATTTGGCTTTTTTTCCCCCATCTCTTTTTCATCTGCCTCTTGGAAGATAAGATCTTGGTTTTTCAGACCTTGAACCCTATCCTCCTAACCTTCTGAATGCCAGGATTACAGGCACATCCCACCATAGCCACCAACCACCATCGGATCGCATGACTGGCTTTCTTCACCAACAACTCTGTCTCTCTCTCTCTCTCTTTGTCTGTGTCTCTGTCTCTCTCCCTCTTTTTATGCAGCCCACCCAGGCTGGTCTCGAGCATGCTATCTGACTGAGGATGGCCTCCCGCTTCCACCTCCCAAGTGCTGATGGTACACATATGAGCCACGGTGCCTGACTCCATCCCTTTTTCTAAATAGTCTGATATTTTTCTGTGATTACCTCTGAGACTATAGTAAGATGCTCAATCAGAATTCCCGGGAACTAGCCGAGAGACCATAGAAAGCTCCAAGAGCTTCGCTTTCCTATCTAAATACAGAGTGCAGACCACGTTTTCCATCGGAAAGACGGAAGGAAATGAAGTGAGCGCAGGCGTCTGCCACAGAGAGTGCTAGGAGCCTGCCTGGTTATCTCTTGATCTGTCTCCTTCATTCTTTTCCAGAATTACTGCTTCCTCCTGTTTCCCTTTGTTCAAATGTACCTTGTGGGGTGGGGAGATGGTTCAGCACTTGCTGGGCAAAGCACTGGGACCCAAATTCAAACTTCCAGCACCCAAATAAAAAGCCAGGTGTGACTGTGTGTGCCGGTAACCCCAGGGTTGTGTGTGATGTGCGTGGAGGGGCGGGGTGCAAGTTCTGACGGCCAGCCTCCCTCCAGGCTCAATGAGAGAGTCCAACTCACAGAACCTCAGAGAAACAAGGCAGGGTAATTGAGCAGGGTACCTAATGTCCTTTCCCCTGCTCTCCACACACACCCACATACTTACACGCACACATATACGTGTGTGAGTGCGCACACAAGTCCTTTCAGCCAGAGATAATGTGATGTTTTTACTGTTTCTCTTCCTAATGGGCAAAGCAGTTTATTGGGATGTCTACCGTTTCTGACCCTGTGGTAGAGGCTGACGGTGTCACGGCGCTCTTGCTTCTCTTCACAGCTCTTCTAAGACCCCCAAGCAATTCCCTCCACTCCTTTGGGTCTCAGGGTTCTCTGTGTAGAAGATTGGACAAAGTGGGCCAAGGCCCCAACAACCTCTCAAGGGCTTCTATGAGAGGAAAAAAAAAAAAAAAAAAAACGATGAAAGTCAAATCTAAGCAGCGTGTGTGCCAGAGGATGTGCTCTTCCTGTTGGCTCCTCTAGTTAGTGCTGAGAGAAAATGGTCTCACCAGGTCCGAGAAGGGAAGGCAGGATGAAGGTAGGTGATGGTGCAGATGGTCCAGGTCCTCCAAACTCGGCAGGAGTTACTGTCAGGTGACTGACTTCGTGGGCCCATCTTTGTACTGAGCACGTTTTCTAATGGTAGGTGCTTATCTGCTCAAACAGACGACCCGTTGAACATTTCAGACTTTGGGTTTTGAGCTCCTTCCTGAGTCTCACCCACTTCCATCCTTTCCCGCCACAGCGGTCTGTGGTTGTTAACATAGTCCACTTTGGGAAGTTCAGCATAATTAAAATGATGCAGCATCTTTGCTCCATCTGGGAGGCTCTGTGTTGTTTGTTTCCTCTACTCTTGGGCACTGCGGCATGCTTCATTTTACAGATGAGGAAACACAAAAGCAAGGTGTATTTCTTGACTTCGGAACTCCTGATTAGGTTGCCCAAGTCTCTGACACCAAGCAGAACTGTGGGGAATCCTCAGGGCTCTCTCCTGACAACGGGATGTTGATCTCTGCAGGTGACTGATAGGCATTTATGGCTAAACTGTACCTAGAATTAAAGAGTAAATGCCTTCAGCTGGTTTGTAAGACAATCCATTTATAACTTACTATGATGGGAGGTAGTTTTTTATTTGGTGAGGGGGGTTGGTTGTTTTGTTTTGTTTTTGAGTGGTTTTGCTATGTATCCCAGTCTGGGCACAAACTTCTGACCCTCCTACCTAAACTTTCCGAGTCCTGGGATTATAGGAGTGTGCCACCATGCCTGGCACCTGGCTAGTCACCAAATTTCTTGAAATTGATAGAGAAAGTGATTCCATTTCCAGACAGCCAGGTGCAGAAGACACTGACTTGAGGAGTCAGCAAGCGGCGTAGGTTAGTTCACCTTGTCAGGAAAACTGCCAGTTGTTAATAATAAGATTATAGAGATGAAGACATTCCTAAAACCTAACAAGAGAAAATTGAATATTGCCTTTATCGTTTACTTTCCAAATCTAGGTAATGCAGTGATAATTAATGATAATTTTTAGACAAAGCAAAGCTGGGCTTTAAAGGCTACGAATGATTTTTGTTTAGAGTCGAGTCTGGATACTGTTCTAATTGTTTTTTTTACCAAAGCTTTTTGACAGCAGGAAAGTAAGAGAAGAAGGGGTCACGATGAAGGGGCCATTCCAGGCTGCCAGGGTTTCTCACTTACTAACAACAACATGCGAATTCAGAAGCTTAGCCACTCTGTGCCTCTGAGTATCTGAAAACATTGATAACAGTTGACTCGGGGCTGCCATGATGTCACCGTGAAAGCTCAGGACAGAGACTCTAATATTAGACTTCTAAATATAAGCTGCGAGTTCTCAACTTATTTCATGGATCCAGGAAAACACAGTTGGTATTATGTAAGAAAGGAATTATGAAAACCAGTCTTCTCTAGTCTGTTGGCAAGACAGCCTTTTCTTTTCTTACATATATGGTGTGGGGGTAGACTGCCCAGACAAATGGTGGGAACTTGGGGTACACACATGGTGTGTGAATACGTGTGTGTGTGTGTGTGTGTGTGTGTGTGTGTGTGTGTGTGTGTGTGTGTATACAAGGGCATTTGTGTGGAGATGAGGGATCAGCTTTCATAAGTCAGTTCTCTGTCCACTATGGGTTGTGGGGGGTCGGATTCGGTTCATCAGATTTGAAGTTGTAAGAGAAACCAGTTGTCTAGGAGATCATTCAATAGATCTATCTTCCTAGATAGAAAAGGGTGACTGTTGGCTAAGTCTGACTAGTAAAATCACCAGATCTTAGCCAGAAGCTTAGACGTGTTTTAGAAGTAAACCGTAAGTCAAGGAAGATTTTGGGGTATCACCAGAGAGCACTGCCTCCTCCTCTGGTTATACTCATGGCGGTGATTAAGAGGTGGTTAGGGTGCTCAGAGAAGTTACCCCACACCCTGCGGCCAGGTAAATAGGCAGAGTAGCCATTTTAATATTCTTGCTGGAAGGGACGGTCCTCATGGCACAGTGTCTGGGTTAGGGTTTGTTCTGCTTTGGGAAAGGGGCCTCTTTGAAGCTATTTAGTATCTAAGTAGGGGCAGAATTAGCTTTCTGTACTCAGGAGTGTAGAGGCACTGTGAATCTTTCATTTTGGGAACTCCTGGACACATGCACTTACTTCGTGGGTTTAGGAGAGGCCATTGGCATTGTCTTAGTCCACTTCCTGTTGCTATAACAGAATAATTCAGACTGGATAATTTAGTAAGAATACATAGATACATGTGTGTGACTATACGTGTGTACATGTGTAGTTTGTAAAGTTTATCTTGGTTGTGGTTCTAGACACGAAGGAACATCTGGTGAAGTCTGCGTGCAAAGCAGAGGGGAGAGTGAAGGGACATGGCGAGACACAAAACCGAAGCACACGGTGAAAGTGGAGAACAGGCTAGAGAGACGGCTCAGAGGTTAAGAGCACTGGCCGCTCGGTCAGAGGATCCAAGTTCAATTCCCAGCACCCACGTGGCAGCTTAAGATGCCTGTTTCATGGGGTCTGACACCCTCACGCAGACTATTGGGCAAAACACATGACATCAAGACCAAAAAAAAAAAAAAAAGTGGAGACTGTGCTTTATCCCTGTTGTGACCCGAGCACCTCCCTTCAGCACCATAACATTGGGAAGCAAATTGCAAAGTGAGTTGGGGGGGGGGGGCACAAAGCATCATCACCAGCTACCACAGTCTGGAGGACTGCTGCGTATGGAAACCTGCCCTTCCCGTTAGGTCACAGGGCAAGGCTGGAAGCGGATACCATGCATACAAAGTCTTCCACAGATGTTCTAAGGTCTGGCCTCTGCCCAAAGGCCCCCTTCGTTTCAGTTCTTCACTTTGAAGTGTTTTGTGATTCTTCTAGATCTGAGTGGTTCTTATGCAGAACTACTACTGTTTAGCAATACTTGGAAAAAGACTTCGACAATCATATTTAATTTGGAAAGATGTGGCCAGGTGGCGGTGGTTGTGCATTCCTTAGGGTGGATCTTAGCAGGTGGATCTGAGTTTGAGGCCAGACTGGTCCACAGAATTGAATTTCTAAACATCCCGGGCTACAAGGAGAAACCCTGTTTTTTTTCTTGGTTGGGGGGGGGCATAAAAAGCAAGAAGAGCCTCAGCACAGCCATTGAGAAGCTAGTGTGTGATGCCTGCCCTCTTGGAGATTGGATTCCGGATGCCCACACTCCTTAGGGCTCCACCGGTGCCTTTTATTTCATCAACAGCTTTGGGATTTTTAAAGACTTCAGAAACTGGCAAACAAGACCTGGGACTACAGAGATGGGAGTCAGGGGTGGCTCTTTTAAAATGATTTCTGATGAGGTTCCCTGTGTATCCCAGGCTAGCAGCAAACTCACCCTCAGTGCTGAGTTTACAGGTGTGCCCCACCCCATGCCCTGCCAAGAGCTTTTGACAAAGGGTTGCATATTTAGGTGGGGCGGTTTTCCTCGACCTTGAGCTGCAAGGGCAGCTCAGCTCTAGAAGTTTGTGGAAAGAGTGATTTAGTAAATGCTGTTTCCCTTTCTTCCCCCTCCCCCTCCCCCTTACCCCCCACTTCTGATTTCAGTGGTGCTTCATGCTCCACCTCCCACCAAGATCAAACGGGAGCTGCACAGCCCCTCCTCCGAGTTGTCGTCCTGTAGCCATGAGCAGGCTCTTGGTGCTAAGTCTGGAGAAAAGTGCCTCTACAACTATTGGTGAGTGGTGGGGAATGGTGGGCGGGCAGAGGGGTGCACCGAAGGGCTCTGGAGGCAGCATCCGATAGTATCTAGCATGCCCTTGGGCAGAGCATGGCTGCCCCACGATGTAATCTTCTAGGTGAAGCCCATTCCACTGGACCCATTATGTGCTATGCATGAAAGGCAAAACTTTCATTAAATGCTGTGGCTCCTCAGGGAGCCGTAGATAGACCAGCTAAGGTAAAAGCCTGGAATGCTGGGCCGTTTGATCTGTGGCTTTGAGGCAGGTGATATACGCTGGCTTCCTGTCTATCATATATGCTAATGTGAACTTTAAGCGGCAAGGAAATAATCTTAAAATCAGAATAAACAAAAAGGCCCCCCACGCCTGTATCCTTTACTTAAGAATATGCAAGCCCCGGGAATGGAGCTTTAATTTTAATCATTCTTCCCACTTAAAGGTAAACACAGATCTGCTTGGAACCAGGGAAGGCTTGTTTAATTTAAGCACCGTTACCTTCCACAAAGATTTTTGACCAATTGCTGGGAACCCTGGGAATATTTTGGAGGGGGGACCAGAGAAGGCCCATAAATTCCCAGCTTCGCCCACCCACCCTGTACACACACAGAATTCTTTTAGAAGGAGGGAAAAAAGGAAACCGGAAGCAGAAGCTAAAATTATCTTGGAGAAAAAAAAAAATCACACGATGTGTTAAACAAGTTCTTTGACGCCCCTGTTTGTCACATTTCAGAGGTACAAATATTCCCCTGGGCTGTAGCGATTTCACTGTGTTAATGATGTCATTTCCTGGCAACAGTGGGCTGAAAACTGGTATTCTGCTGGGCCTGGTTACTATGCAAATGCTTCTCTGCAGTTTAATGGATCCTTCTGTCTTTCTTTTTACAGTGCCTACGATAGGAAGCCTCCCTCTGGGTTCAAGCCATTAACCCCGCCCGCCACTCCTTTGTCACCCACCCACCAGAATTCCCTATTTCCCCCACCTCAGGCAACTCTGCCCACCTCAGCTCTGGCCCCTGGAGCGGGCCCTGTTCAAGGGGTGGGTCCTGTCCCAACCCCTCACTCGCTTCCAGAACCTGGATCACAGCAACAAACATTTGCGGTCCCCCGGCCACCACATCAGCCCCTGCAAATGCCAAAGATGATGTCTGAAAGCCAGTATCCATCAGAACAGAGGTGGGTACCACTCTGAACTAACTTCCTTGTCTCACTGGGAGAGAGAAGCTGTTAGTCATGTTGGCCAAGTACCTATAACGTTCTCACTCCACTGTCCCTCAGTGAAGGGCGGTACTGTGGGGTTGGCCTGGTCTATATAACACCTTGTTACGGAGGTTCTCAGAATGTTTTCTAGGATCGCAGCATCTTTAGGAAGCCTGTTCACCGGCTCCAGTCAGGGCGGCGGGGTGTCTTGCCCAGATGCACCATGAACCCTTCAGTTTCTGCTACTCCCATTCTGCGTGCATCCGGGAAAGATTCCATTATTACTCACATAAAGTGAGCTAAGCATGCTCGTGAGGCAGAGACTTCCTGTTTTCCCTGTAGGTTGCTTTATTTTTCTAACAGTTGAACCATCTTCGTTAATTATCTGGAGTCCTTCATTCGTCAAAAATAAAGGTAGAGAGGGATCCGGTTTTCCACGTTCATTGGGATAGTCTGGAAATTCGGCCAGGTGTGGACTTACTCTGCACGTAAGATGCTCTTTATCGGTGTTGATAGTGAGGTACAGTGACTGATTAGTGGTGTTAGCAAGGATGGCGGGGTGAAAACCACCACTCTGCTGGTGCTGCGGGGCACGTGGAGAAGGAGAGGTGCCGAAGAGTTCTACCCGCCATCTGTCTGTCTGTCTGGAGGTTACTTTGCTTGGTTATGGTCCTGTCCTCACGTCTAATCTGCGTGATGCAGATGGCTGAAAGTCTTCCCCATGGTCAAGCCAAGAGCCACAGAGAGTCGGTTGTGCTATATAGGACCCCTGAGGGTGATCACCAATTTAGGGGTGCCTGAGATTTGTGATATGGCAGAAACACTGGTTCATGAATCTCTCTTGTCACAGAGGGTGCATCTGAAAGAAAACAGCTGCCACCAGGCTTAGGCAGCTGCCTATATTATATATTCATAACCTTGTTCGTTGTCAAGAGAATTGATATTTTTATGAAAAAAAAAAACAAGTAGCCAAGATTTTTGGGTCAAGAGTTGGTGAGCTTTTGCCATTTTTGTTTCACTGGTTTGGGTGTTATTTAAATAACACCTCACTGATCTGCAGGAGTTATTAATGGGGGAGGGGAGGGTGCCCTGGTGAATTCTATCAGTATTTGAAACGCCTGGCAAATGTAGGCATGGGGAAATTGCCTTGTTAAATCTGTTTGATTGGCGCCTTCCCCTCAACCTTCTTTTCTTATCCTGAGCAACGTGACAGCTTAAATGAATTGGTCCGAGTTGAGGGAGAACAGAGTCTTCATCTTGTAACACTGGCTTACAGAGGAGACCAAGTATCAGTCGTAGAATAGACAAGTCTCCTGGCTGCCTACCCTCTAGAAAGGAAATTCAGATCCCCGGATTTATGACTATCTGCCCTTGGGTCCAGACGGAAAGCACATAGGTATCTTTTCCAGATGAGTCTTTTGTGAAGTGGCCTACCTTGAACTTCCTGCTTCTTTTCCCTTGACCTGTAGTAATGATGGTTCAAGACCTCGCGAGGTGACAGAGACACCTGGGGTGAAAGGTGAGGTGGCATGTAAGCTTCTAAAGCAACAAAGTAAGAGCAGTACTGAGGTGCTTGGGGCTCCCCTAGAGCACACAGGACACCCCCCCCCCCCCGCGCGCGCGCGCATGAGGACGTGGAGATAAAAATCCAGATCCCAGCAGGAAGGGCTTGCTCAGTCTGAAAGGTATTTTCTGTGAAAGCATGAGACCTTGAGTTGGATTCTCAGATCTCCTGTGAAAAAAAGGCCAGGGACCTGCTTTTAATCAGTCTGCTAAGGAGGCAGTGACAAGCAGATCCCTGGAGCTTTGCTGGCCAACCAGCTCAGCCTGCTTGGTGAGGTCCAAGGTCCAGTCGGAGACCCTGCCTCAAAAAAACAGTGAATGGAGCCTGAACTTGACCTTCTGTGACACTGTGTGTACATGTGTCCCTTGCACCACTGTGAAGAAGCCTCTTCTCTACCTCACCGCCCCAGCATGCCCTTGTTAAGTGTAGGTTATTTTGTAGGATAAAGGCAGTACAGCTCTGCAGTCAAAGCAGAAGTTTGCTGGGAGAAAGCTAAGCATGAAATTAACTATTTGATCTGCATTGTCTTTGAATTGCAAACGGCCACAAGGATGCATGAAAAGCTGAGTGCCCTTGGCGGCCATTTGTCCTTGAACTTCGCCCCTCTTAAATAGAGTCTTTAGAGTTTCTGCTTTATCTCCACTAAGCCCAAGGGCTAGATGATGTCTTGTTTTGTTTTGCATCGGCCTGACCTGTTCAGGTGAAGAGTCTGTGTCTTTTTCTTAGGCTGGGTCATTGCCTTCTGTATTTTTGTTGATGGTGGCAGCCATTAGCTGTGGTCTTGCTTTAAAACAGCTAAAATATAACATAGTCAAAGTATATTCTTGGTGTTTCACGTAATCTGCCTATATAACTTCACAACTTAGCTTATTTTTGGAAGATAAATACTGTATTTGAAAGCAGTGATTTATATTGGTGGTTCCTCCCATGTGGTGTGGGAGGGGATCGTGTGTTTGGCGCGCTACAGCGTGTTCCATTTATACTCCTTGGAACTCTTGTTTCTCCTTTGGCCAGACCAATGTTAATGGTCATACATGCTAAGAACTTAGAAGTTGTATTCTACCCACAACATGTGGGATGTTTGGTTTTTGTTTTGTTTTTTCCCTCTCCTTGTATTGTACCTCAGTGAAGAAAGCCTCACAATTTAAAGAGGCTTCACAGGAAACAAAAACCCTTCCTGTAGGAATTTTGAAATACTGTGTCATCTCCCAAACTTGACATCAAGAAAAACAAAAACTAAAGACAGAACTCAAGGTGTCCTTATAGTAGGAAAAACAAAACCAAACCAGGTATGCGCAAGAGCATCCATATTATGGTGTTCCGTCTCTGGGTGAAGTACCCAAGCACCTAGAGGTCGGCCTCTAATGTACCACCAGCGCAGAACGTCACTGGGTACTTTTTGAAAGAGGAACGTACCCAGCTCCTGCCCAAAGCCTGATTTGAACTGTTTTCTTGCTCGGACTTTGCAAAAACACTATGATGCTTGATAGGTTACAAGGCTGACTTCCTCTTAGAGTCCATCCCTGACAAACCGTCATTCACCATTTCCCTCCAGGTCTTGTGTGGTTACAGGAAAGGGTCGACTGAGTCACAGTGTAACTCGGCTTGGAATACAGACTGCGTGTCCTCAACCACGTGTCTGGCTCATAGCATGATTTGTGTGGGTTCGTTTTGGGGGTCTAAAACCAAAGTGCTTGGGTTTTTAATGAAACTTTCTTTTGTTTGTTTTTAATGTATAGGGTTTTGTGCTTGTGTGACATGGAATGTATGTATTTGGAGGTGAGAGGTCAAAGGCCAAAAGTCAGTGGGCTCCTTCCACCATGGGAATGGATCAAATTGTCTGTCGGGCTTGGTGCAAGCTCTTTGCCTCCTGAGCCTTCTCCTGGCTCTATGGCCATGTTCATTGCTGAGCTTACCTTGTCTGGCTTCAGATTTGTGGTTGGGAATGAGGTGATTTTCTTTCTGACAGGGACTTCGCTGGGTACTCGTCAGATGAGTCTGGATGTCTTTATACTGGGACTGCTTAGAACTTTGGAGACTTGGCAGACACTGGACTTTCTTAGCAAGTAACATCTAGTCTCACAACTCAGTCGTTCTCTTGGTGCCCCTGTGGTTCTGATTTCAGTAAATGTCCATCCATTTGGACAGACAGTTAACATAGTCCCCGTTACTTACACAACCCTCCTGGAGATGTCTTGCCTAAGTTATGGTTTGTGGTGTTGTTGACATTTTAAGTGCTTGCTAGCATAGCTTTAAAGTTTTTGGGCTTTTTGTGGCTGTTGTGTTTTTTTTTTTTTTTTTTTTAACATTTTTTTCTTTGTTTCTAAAAGCGGGAAGGGGGTTGTTTGTTTGGGTTTTTGGGGTGTGTGGACGAGTATAATTTGTATTTAGGTGTCATCGATAGACATTGAGAAGTGATTGTAGAAATGGCTTAGGGGAGGCAGGAGAGATGACTGTGGTTACTGCTCCTCAGAGAAGCAGAGTTCTGATCCTAGCTCACAGTTTTCCATAACTCCCGGGCATCTGGAGTCCTCTTTCAGCCTACAGTGGCACCCACACACAAGTAAAACTATTAAATATATGTGTGTGATATATAAACTGTTCACTTGTGGCTCTTATACAGAATGACAGCCCTGAAGGTGAACCCCAGTTCTGCTATTTAGGGGTGAGGAGTGCTGACACCAGGCGTGTGCTTCCCATGTGCCACGGTCCCACAGGCTGCCGGACTTCCGTGCATGTCTATATTTTACTTACTTTTTTTTTTTCTTCACACTTTTAAATTTTATGATGGGGAGGCAAGGAGGGCTTCTGTGTCTCAGAATCCAACAGAGTTAGGCCTCACTTTCTACCAGGTGGGTCTTGAGGAACAAACTCAGATGGTCAGACTCAGCAAATGTCTGTACTGCTGAACCACTTCACCGACTGAGATACAGTTTTTAAACATTGTGTGTGGTGGCTACCTGAATCTCACAACCTGAGCGTCTATCCATGGAAGCCACAAGAAAGGCTGAAGTAGGTCTTGAAATTTGTCCTCTGAGCTCTGCTCCCACAATCCCATCCTGTGGTAACATACCTACACAATAAAGAATAATAAAAAAATACATATTTATTACTAGGTAGATATATACGTATGTGTGTGTGTGTGTGTGTGTGTGTGTGTGTGTGTCTTAGAAACTCCAGTTGCTTCATTTTTACAGGGCCTATATTGTAAAGGCCTTCCTATCTATCTCTTTCTGTTGGACATGGGGTTGTTTGTGGATGCTATCCTGCCCCTTGTGGTCCTGCTGAGGCTGCAGCACCTTTCTTCTCAGGAGGGCATGCTAAGTCACTCAAAAATAAAACCCAGCTCTGGGATCTTACTTTGATTGGTGCATATGATAACCCCCTGACCCCAGGAGGTCTCTACAATCACACAGCTTGTGACTTTAGCTGAGAGACTGAGAGTCACGTGTATTGAGAACTTGACATGCTACGTGCACTATGTATGTGTAGTCTTTACAACAGACCCTTGGGGCAGGTCTCCTGCTCATCTGGATTCTGCCGATGAAGGCTCGGGGCTGTTATGTAAAAGCCATGAGGGGAATCAGTGGTAAAAACTGGCTTTTGGCTCAGCTTGTTCTGATCTCAGAGCCAGACTCTGGATTTGCCTCTGCTGTGTCTCTGGCTTGCATCACGCTCTCTTAGCCGTGATGGTGAGATTTAAGTGTGTGGTGTGGTTCTCCTTGAATCGGATCATCTCAAAGGCCACCTATGAACTGTCGCTGTTTGACCTGCCAGGCATACACACTGTGTGCCCCGCCCTGACTCTCCCCCCTCCCCTTTTATTTCTTTTACCATTGTGTTTACGCTGTGTGTTGGCAGCTGAGACCAAAAAGGAAATGCAGAAAAAGAATCTAACAGTTTTCATAACGTAAACCAAATGTTGGTGGCGTGGGTGTGCTCCTGAGAGGAAAGGCGCTAGCTATATAAATCTGACAGATAAATAAATAATTTTTCCTTTAAACTGGCTCTCAGAAGCCATGCTCCATAGCCTGTCTCCCTCTGTTCTCCAAATGTGAGTTCATTACTCGTGAGCTGTGCTGGTGTCCTGGGTGGGGAGGAGGAAGAAAGGCTGGTCAGCCTTAGCTGCTGCTCTTTGGGGACCAGTCCCAGCGGCCTCTTGGTGGTGGTTGTTTTTTCGTGGACAACACATTCTTAGATACTTCAAAAAGATTGCTGAGAGGGGAATGAGGTTCAGTCGAAGGCCAGTGAGTAAAGTTCACAGGATGTATTTTGAGGACAAGGACTGAATTACTTTATTAATCTCTGCAAATAGCAAACAGAGCAGCAGGCTCTAAGCTATTCTGTTTTCAAGATGGGTTGGTCTTGTGACCCACCCGTGTTCTCCTTTGCCACTCACTTCCCAGCATGCAGTGCAGAGCAACACTGGTTAAAGAGTCTGTCCTGGTCGTTGGGATGCACCCAGGCTTTGGCTTCATGAATCGTAAGACTCACTGCAGTAGAGAGGACACTGGGGTGACACGGAGGGACAAGAGGTTCATTGCTGGCTAAGGCTCGTGTAGAAGCATCCTTTCCTAAAGAGGCCACCCCAGGCCAACTCTAGAATTACATTCTGGAATATGAGAAGGTGAAAACCAAGCGGAAGGAGGAGACCATTGGTCGCAGCAGCTGCCAAGGCTCTCCTTACAGTACCAAGTGGTGCGGGTCACCTTTGAAGGTGCTAACATGGTGCACAGGGGTTTGGCCAGCTAATAAGAATAAAGCCTCTGGGGTATCTCTGTGCTTTTCTGGAAGGTTCTCCTTCAGGTTGTGAGCCTGTAGCTGATGCCTGTATTCAAAATGTGAAGGCTAAGTTGGAAATGTATACTTGTCCTTTGAAAGGGTCACTTTAAATAGCATTGACATTAATTCCAGGTTTCTGCTGAAGTGATAAGGCTGAACCAGCTAAGATAGTGGAATGTGTTCACAATGTTGGGCTGGCAAATGAGAATGGTGTGTATGTGTGTGTGTACGAGTGCATGTGCGTACACGGAAGGATAGTAAAACCTCACCCAGAAGCAGTTTGTGCTATACACTGATCTTGGTGGTTTTATCTGTCCCCGGATTTAAGTCTTGATGTTCTAGAAATCTGTTAGCACCTGCTGACACAGATTAATTCAAATCAAAGTCCAATTACTTGGTTAAATCTATTAATAAGAACCGAGTCTTTTGTTTGCTTAATCTTAGCAGTTCTGTGGTGAGATAGAATCTCACAGTAATTCAGTTTGCCTTCCACTGATGGCTGAGGAGAACCAGTGCTTTGGATGTTCTCCTAGCTGCGTGGAGTTCTTCTAGCTCACGTTTAATGGGATCATCATTCCTTGATGTCTCCTTTAGTTTTTGTTCTTGGTATATCCTATATACTAAGTCCTCTGTCAGATGCAACCTAGCAAAAGGCCTCTTGAGTACATTACAGCCTCCTGCAGTACAAACTTGAATTTCATGGAGTCCCACTTTGATTGAAGGCCCGATTTCCTGGATGATTTGAGTCCTATTCAGAAATCCCTTACCTAAGCCAGAATTCTGACGAGTACTCCCTAGCTGTTCTTCTAGAAGTTGCAGAGTTTTGGGTCTGACCTTGAGATCTTGGATCCATTTGGACTTGATTTGTTTGCAGAATGAGGGGAGATAACTTTTTGTTCTACATGGAGCTGTTCGCTTTGACCAGCACCATATATTTGTTGAAGGCTTTGTCTTTTCTCCTGTGTGTTGTTGTTTTTTTAATCTTTGTTAAAATTCGGGGACTTAATTGAGGGTCCTTCATTTTATCCCATTGATAAGTGTGTGTTTTCCATTAACATGCTGGTTTTTACTTCTTACGGGTCTGTCTAACTTGAGATTAGGGGTGGTGAGAGTTCCTTTTGTGTTTGTGTAATATGAGGATTGTTTTTGGTGGTTTGTGTTTTTATTGTTACCATATGCATTTTAAGATTTTTTTCAATTTCTTTGAAGAATTGACTCAGAATTGCGATGGGAGATGGGGCGTGCTTCGAATCTGATTGCTTCTGGCAGCATGGCCGTTTTCACAGTACCAACCTACCCGTTCATGTGCCTGGCTTGCTTATAGCTTCAGAGGTCCGTTCTTGGGACAGGGAGCATGGTGGCAGGCACTCAGAGCTAGGGAGTCGCTAAGAGACTAGAGAGATTGGGTTTAGATCGACTTTTGAAACCCCACCCCCCAGTGACATACTTCCTCCAATAAGGCCACACCTCCTTTTTTGCTTTTGTTTGTTTGATTTTGTTTTTCCGGATAGGGTTTATCTGTCCTAGTATTTACTCTATTGACCAGGCTGCTCTCATCCGAGGCCACACCTCTTAATCCTCTTAATCTTTAAAAAGTGGCCTTTGCTACCCCCTGGTGACTAAGCATTCAAATTAGGGAGCCTGTGAGGGCCATTCTAATTCAGACCACCACACAAACCTATGGCGACTTATTGAACTGCCACCGTAAAATACCGACCTTCAGCCTTGCCAATACTCACCTCTAACCCTCTTGATCTCCGGAGGAGGATCTGGAGTCATCCTAGCATTCTCTGGTTATTACAGGTTCTGTTTTCCCTCCCACTCATGGTTCGCTTTGCTTTTGTCTGTGTATATCTTGATGGTTTCTGCTGTTTTTAAGGTAACTTAAAACGTTTTCTCCCACACCTGAAATTGTATGTAAACTCTCATATACATTTGCTTCATAGTGTGAAATCCTTCATCCATAACAGAATTTATTAGAATGTAGTATAAAATGGAACCTAACCTTCCCTACAAACTTGAAATGTTTTGACATGTAATGAAAGTATTAACAGTTCTTGATTTTTTTTTAAATTTGGTTTCTTTGATCTATCAGTCAACTTCATTTCTTATAATTATGGTCGTATTATGATAATGTATCAATACCAAGTAAGTTCTTTTCAGAATTAGTTCATGGGCCAGTGAGATGACTCAGCATTAAAGGCACTTGCTGTATGAGCTTAACATGACCTATGTTTAATCCCCAGAACCTATGTTCAGTTGGAAGAGAGAACTGAGTCCAGAGTTATTCTCTGACTGTCACATGTTAGCCATGGAACACCACCTATCCACTCACAAGCATGTGTGTGCGCGCACACACACACACACACATACACAGACAGACACACAGACACACTGACTGATAATAAACAACCTTTTACATTAGTAATAAACAACTTTTTTTAATTTAGAAATTAATTTGTCTTTTGAAAGCCAGATGCTGTGGCTAATCCCCAATGCTGAATCATAGCGTTGTGTTAAACGATGATTTTTTTTTCCTTCTTCCAGATTTCAGCGACAGCTGTCTGAGCCCTGCCGCCCCTTCCCTCCTCAATCAGGAGTTCCTGGAGACAATCGCCCCAGCTACCACCGGCAGATGTCAGAGCCCCTCGTCCCCGCAGCTCCTCCACCCCTTCAGGGATTCAAGCAGGAATACCATGACCCACTCTATGACCATGGGGTCCCTGGGATGCCTGGTCCCCCAGCACATGGGTTCCAGTCACCCATGGGAATCAAGCAGGAGCCCCGAGATTACTGTGCTGACTCAGGTTAGCATAGACTTGCTGCACTGGTTTCTATATTCTCATAATTGTCTGTCTGATGAGTGTGAATCCGCTGTCTACGATGCTTTGGGGAATTATTACATGAGAATTGCCTTCAGGGACAAGATAGCAACACAGTATCCTGGAGTTCATACCCAGCGCTTCCAAAACCAAATAAACTGCCCTCAAAGAGCTTAATGAATTAGTTAATGGTGTTCAGAAGTGAGTAAAATACACCTGAGGCGAATCTGAAGCCTGCTGGGCCTACACTTGGGTGGTGCCCTGCCTTAAGTATACTGGGCACAAGGAACACAGTTTGTGAGTTTTAGCTTTGTGGCCTTGTTTTCAATACAGTACTATAATCATAAGGAAAGAGTTCACCTCTCAGACACAGTTCTGTGATTGAAATAAATGTTCTGAGAAGCACCCGCTGTCCCATAAGTGTGCCAGTGCTGGGCCAGATTCTCCGAGGCACTCTTTACCTTGGGCTGGTGCTGTGTCTTGTTGAGGCTGCTAGCCTACACAGGGAGCTGTGTAACCTGCGACAGTCCCTGCTGTTTGCCTGGGGGCTTCAGCATATGAAGAAGTTGAGGCTCTGTGTCTTGTGGGCCAGGCCCACTAAGTGAGACCCTGGGAGGGAAGCAGGCCTGCAAGCTCTGCAGGCTTGAGATTGTAAACTTGTCTGCAGTGTTCCCGCTCTTTCCTTTCAGTCAGGACTAAAATGACCTAAGGGTGCTTGGTAGGTTTTCTGCCTTTTACTGTGGACTTTTCTTAAGCCCCTTTGGAAGGCTGGAGCAAACAAAATGGCTCTTGTGGATGGAGTGCAGTATAGAGTCTGCTCTTGGTCTTTGAGATAAAGCCACCATTTGGATAGAAACTAGTTTGGGGAAATCTGGGAAGGTAAGCCAGTGGAGGCTGCTGATCGCTTATACAAACAAATTGTCGCTAGATTCTTTTTGAAGGCTTTGAAACATTTTTCTCAGAAGTCATGATGACAGTATTTTTTTCTTTAGGACTGGCATTGATGTTAATATGTATATTATATGATATATTATGTACTATTAGCTTAGAAACATGTATATGAATGCCTCAATCCCCTCTGGTACTGGATCTACAGATGGCTGTTAACTGCTGATGTGGGAGTTAGGAACTGAAGCTAGGTCCTCTGGAAGAGCAGTGTGTCCTCTTAGCCACTGAGCCCTCTCTCCTGTCCTCTGGCACTGACATGTTAATTTGGCCAACCATTTTTACTCTCCTCCATTCACTTAAAGAAAGGCAGTCAACAAAGGTTCACCTCAGAAGCATTCCCAGTGTGCACCCAGGCCATTTTCCTGCCCTGGGACCTGAAGAAGAGATTGCCTGAGTGTGGTTTAGTCTCCCCATAACAGATCCAACATGGCGAAAACATGCTTGCCAAACTATAGTACCCACCTGGCCCGTGCCATCCTGGCTGCAAAGCTTTAGTTCCACTAAATACCTTCACTCCTGGCAGAAGAATTGGATGTGGCCATCAATGACCGGGCAGTCTCCCTTCCCTCCCCATCCGAAAGCCCTTTTGAAAGTCAGTTTGTCACCGTTAGCTGCTATCTCTTTCTCCTGTGCCTCCTGTTTGCAGGTGGTGGGTAGTGTTTGTTTACCATCTCATTTATTAGCTGGGTCCATTTCCACAGAACAAGGCCCTAAACACTTGACCTTTGTCTTAGGTTGATCCTTAGTTGCTGTAATAAAACTCATCAAAAGCAACTTGGGGCAGGGGGCGGGACTGGGTATTCGACTTAGGGACCACGAACCATCATCCTTGAGGGATGCCAAGAAAAGAGCTGCTGCAGAGACCATGCAGACCCACAGGTGTGCCCCCAGCCATCTTCATAGAGACAGGTGCTTAGTCTTCCCAAGTAACGCTGACTTGTGTCAAGTTGACAAAGACCTAAGCAGCACATCCTTCGTTGCCTTGGAAGAGAGGTAGGGCCATGGCTGCCCAGCGTGGTCTCTGCTGTTCTGTAAGAACCGATGCCAAGAATGCTGTATTTCCCTTTCAGAAGTGCCTAACTGCCAGTCACCCTACATGAGAGGCGGGTATTTCTCCAGCAACCATGAAGGTAAGGAGCTTGTTTGCCCTTTTTAATTTAAGTGTATTATTTATTACATACAGTGTATACTGTGGCTGTCTTCAGACACAATGGCCTCAGATCTCATTACAGATGGTTGTGAGCCACCATGTCATTGCTGGGAATTGAACTCAGGACCTCTGGAAGAGCAGTCAGTGCTCTTAACCATTGAGCCATCTCTCCAGCCCTGTTTGCCCTTTAAGAATGACTATCTGGGGACTGAGGTGGATGTACAGCCTCCTCCCTCCTTCCTCTTCCTCCATCTTTTTTTTTTTTTTTTTTTTGGTAATACATCGGTTTAATTTAGGACTACAGTTTCTAAGCTGAGCTATAAGGTCAATGGTTAGACTTTCTGTAGCGCATGAGGGTGAGAGCTAAGTGAGTTACTTTGTACTTTGAGTCAAGACTTAAGCGCCGAGAAATCCACTCATCATTTTCAGTGGCAGTGACCCTGGCTTTGCAGAGTTCATAGGACAACGTGGAAAAAAGTGGAACTTGGCTGCTATTCTTCAGCTACGTCAGCGTAAATTGGGCCCTAGGGCTTATGTTCTGGAAGGTTTATGTGGGTCCAGGGACATCTTAGGAAAAGAATGGTCCAAATTTTAGATTTTCACTTAGTCTGGGGTGTGTAGCACTTGATTGTAATGATCATGCAGTGGGCGGTTGTCAGTTTAAAGTGAGAGGGAAGTCTCTCAGGAGTTCTTCAAAGGCCTTGAGAGGAAAGTTGGTGAAACTATGCAGAGGTGAACTGCTCATAGAACACTTCCGGGTGTGACTGTATCCTGTAGTTCAGAAACTAACAACTATAAGGAAGAGTACAAAGTCATCTGCCCACAAGCATTAATTAACGTCTTGATGTAGACAAAAAGCAGTGGTTCTCACTTGGGGGTCTTCACCCCCATAGGTGCCCCATAGCCAATGATCCTGCTTAGCTGATGTTTCTGTCATAACAATAACAAGGTTGCAGTTAGGAAGCAGCAGTGAAATAATTTTATGGTTAGGTTCGCCACAACATGAAGGTCACAGCATTAAGAAGGTTGAGAACCAACAAAAAGCTTTAGGGATAGATGAGAAGGCTCAGTATTAGAAAGTGTTATAATGCTTTACATTATAAAGTATACATAAGTAGTGTATGGTGGGCCTCAGGCTTCAGATTTCTGCACCATGGGAAAGGTTAGGCACGGCAGTGCCTGCCTAAGATCCTGGAACTTGCTAGCTGGCTATCCAGTTAGTGATCACTGACTTCAGTTTGAGACCTTGTCTCAGAAGCTAAGGTGAAGGTAGTACACAGTGCCTGCCATTGGCCTCTGGCCTCACATGCGTACATTTGGTCACATACCGTGCACATAGTGTGCACTTTTACACACAAAAGATGAGTGTTGTATGCTGTCTGTGCATACAACATAATCAAATATCTGCTATACTCAAAATTAGAAGCAGGAGCCCTTTCCTAACAATGACCTAACTAAACTAAGAGTAATTTAAAACAATCGCAGTGCCAGGCTGGGGGTGGAGCTTGCCTGGTACAGTGCCTGCCTGTCTGCCTGCCACTCAGGAAGCCCGGGGATGCCACATTGGGCACGGAGGCCAGGTGCCTAAATATGATCTTAGCACTCAGGAGGTGGAGGCAGGATGATCAGAAGTGCAAGGCCATCCTTTGCTATGTAGACTTTAAATTTAGCCTGGGATATATCACTCCCTATCAGAAACAGAGTGTTAGCAAGATGCCTTAGAAGCTAAAGGTGCTGCCAAGCCTGCCCTCGTGCGTATGATCACTGGGGTTCGCATGGTGTGTAGGGAGGATAATTGAGCTGTCAGAGCTGCAGAGAGCAAATGTAGAACACATAGCCCCCCCACCTGAATGGGGGATGTTGGCAAAGTAGTTTGGTGGGCAGGAGCCCCACGGGGTCTCGGAGGATGTTTGTGAGCTGAAAAGCCTGGAGAGGTAGACGCTCTCTGCCAGGCAGTGTGGTAGGGTCAGGGCCTTTTTTTTTCAACTCTGAGACTTGGGAGGTGCTTTTCCTTAGCGTGGGTCCCCAGAGTTTTACTTTCTATCAAACTCGTCTACCCATACCAACGTTTTTCCATCACTTACCAATCCAGTGGTGCAGACTCAAGAGCTACTGAATCAAAAGCCCAGAAGTCTCAGTTTTCAGCTTTGAAAATCACCCTCAGTCTCAGCTGTACCTTAGACTCTGAAGGAACTTTTTAAAGTTGTGATGTTGAGGTGTCACCCCAAGACACCCTAAGTACTCTTCCTAATGATGAGACCTTTTAATACAGTTCCTCATGTTATGGTGACTCCCCCTCCCCCAGCCATACAATGAGTTTTGTTACTGTTAGGATTTGTGATTTATGTGTCTTTTTTTAAAGGTTTATTTATTATGTATAAGTACACTATAGCTGTCTCCAGACACACCAGAAGAGGGCATCAGATCTCATTACAGATGGTTGTGAGCCACCATGTGGTCACTGGGGATTAAACTCTGGACCTCTGGAAGAGCAGACAGTGTTCTTAACCACTGAGCCACCTCTCCAGCCCCCACAGTTAGGATTTGTAATGTAAATACCTGCTTCCTGACAATCTCTGGAGAACCCCGTAAAAGGGTCTTTTGGCCCCCTGAGGTGGGGACCCCTCGGGGTGTGAGCCACTTCCAGAGTGAGATCTTATTTCTCAGAAGCTGAGAGCACTTGACTGCAGTTTGTTAGATACTCATGAACGTTCCTTACAAGTGTCTAGTTGTCCAGAGTGCTTTCTTGGGTAGGCAGCTTCCCCCAGCTGCATAAGAGCAGTGCTGCTTAGCCTGCGGTGCACCCTGTGATATTCTCAGCGTGTCCAGACGTGAGCAGGCGGGCTGTCTGCTGGAGTGCTGGAGAGACAGCTGTGCAGAGCGCCTTCCAGATCCCTCGCTGTACCGGCGGCCGGGATGTCTTTCTGCAGCAGTCACACGAGGAAGGAGCGGAGCAGAGAGGGAGGCAAACGTTGTGTCTAATTACAACATTTAGCAAAGAGCATGCTCTTCAGGGAAATATTTTTAGTAAGATTTTGGGTTGCTTACTACACAGACCATCTTGTGAAGCCACCTCCGCCCTCCGACCTTTGCCCAGCTGACCGCACACACTGCAGAATGAATTTCAGAGCAAGCCAGCATTTTAAACCGTTCAAAATGATCTTGCCCTGGTTTTTCTCCTTCCTATACTGACTGGAACCACAAATGCCTAGGAAACGGTTATCAAAGCAAGTGTTTCTGATTGGCATCTCTGATCACCGAGATAGCCTTCCCGCCTCAGGCCCTCACCTAGAATCCTTGTGTGGTAGTTTGAGTCTTTTCGTTTCACTCTGCCCTTCAGATAGGCTCTTCCTTCCTACACCTTCATCCGAGCAATCAGATGGTATGTAGCCACAACAGAATTAACTGTCGGTGCAAACTCGACTGATTACCAGAAACATCTTCCAGGTGTTTCAGAGGACGGCATGTGACAATATCTACAAAATGTCCCCAAACGGGACATTTAAATGTTCCTTATAATCCTTTGAAAATCAAAACAAGAATTTAATCTAGTCTGGTGTGGTTGTGGATGAATTAATTATCTTTACCTTGGGGCGCGCAGGGGTGGGGGGGTGAAAGTTAGCACAGTTAACAGATGTGTAACCTTTAAAGCGGTTCACTTACAATGACTTTATTACAAGACCATTTAAAACAGAACTGGAATATCAAACCCATATGGAAGGTGGGGAGTAGCTCAGCCCCTGGCAGCCAAGGCTACAAAGCGTGACGCAGAAGGAACTGTTGTCTTGGTGATAATGTGAAGTGCACCAGGTTGTCATAAAAGTCAGTTTGCCAGGTGTTGCGCACACACCTATATGGTCCTAGCACTTGGGAGGCGGAGGCAGGAAGAGGTGGAGTTTGAGGTCCTCAGGGGTAATGCTACCTACCCTGTGGTTCAGGGTAGCCTGTCAACATTCTTTGCCTCAATTGTCAGGTATTGTAGTCTCTCAGATACTAATTGAGCACTTATTATATGTGAGATGTTGTTAAGAGAACCTGTGATCCTTAGGGTGTTACCCTTATCCTTGAGAAGTCAGCTGTGGCAGACAACATTAAGATTACAGTTCTCAGACTCATTCAGGGTTGTTTGTTTGTCTGTCTTGTTTTTGAGGCAGGGTAGACGAGGCGGCCTGGAGCTCAAGTCTACCTGCCTCTGCCTGCAGAGTCCTGGGACTAAAGGTGTGAGCCACCAGACCGAGCACAGGATCATTTAGCTTCTTGAACACTGCTTGCTCCCAGTCTACAACTGTTTAAGTCTTATTTCTTACACACTTGCACCAGAAGCTATTCTTACACTCCCTTGTAAAGAAGGAACAGTGGATCAATAGGACAGACTGCACTGTTTGTTTTAACAGAACAAATGTATTAAAACAGATTTCATTCATCAGATCCTCACAGCAGGACCAATGAGGACTCTGGAACACTGGAATTAATTTGTTCAAGATTACACAACTAATTGGGGTCACCCTGTCTGGCTCTTTAATTCCAATGCTAAGCTGCCGTTTGCTTTTTTATAATCCATTTCCTTTAAATCGAGATGTTCACTCCCAAGAACAAGATTCTATCTACGCACATTGGCACACTGTACAGCCTAAATATTTACTGGGCTCAATAAGGAGGAAGTGTCGATGAAGTACGTCTTTCTTAAACTGTGTGTATGTCTGTGTCTGGTGCTTTGCCTGCATTTGTGTCTGTTTACCCACAGTGCAAGCAGAAGCCAGACGAGGACAGTGAACTGTCCCGGAATTAGAGTCACGGTTGCTGAGCCACTGTGTGGGTGCTGGGAATCACACCTGGGTCCTCTGGAACAGTAGCCAGTGCTCTTCACAATCGAGCCATTTCTCCAGCCCATATATGGTGTAGTTAATTGAAACAGAAAAACTGTGCCTGGGACTAGAGACAGAAAGGTGAATGACATGAACACGAAGAGATTCTGGCTCCTCCTTTGCACTGAGTCTTCTGGGCCCCCGCACACGCAGATGGCACCAGACCTACAAAGGAGTTCCCTCGCCTGAACTGACTGCAAAGAAGTCTGGGATAGCAAGAGAGGGATTGCATCTGGGCCCGCTGACTCACGAGGCTTTCCTGTCCCCTCTGCATGTCCAGCACACACAGACACCCCACGGATGAAGGGCAGTATACCAGGTTCCTACAGCAGGGAATCCCCATCAGGGAGCTGTTGGCTGCCTTGGGCTTGAACCACTAATCTGTTGAGTGGGGGCTGGCCACCTGATGGCGCACAGGCATACCTTCAACAGTTGGCGTATGGGAATGTGTGGCCATCCTTTCTTTCTCCTTTGTCTTCTGCTTTAGCCACTTAGATTTTGGTACGTATCTTGGACTGTTTGGTTCCCACTTCTATTTTTCCCCCTTCTCTCTCTCTGCCACTTTGGCTTTATTTTTAAAAGATCCGTTAATTTATATCACTACACCGTACCTGTCAGGACACACCAGAAGAGGTCATCAGATCCCATTACAGATGGTTGTGAGCCACCATGTGGTTGCTGAGATTTGAACTCAGAACCTGGAAGAGCAGTCAGTGCTCTTAACTGCTGAGCCATCTCTCCAGCCCAATTTAGTTTCTCTGAAGCCCTGGCTGTCCTGGGATTTGCTTTGTAGGTCAGGCTGGCCTTGAACTCAGAGATCCATCTGCCTCTGCCTCCCGAGTCCTAGGATTAAAGGCATGCACACTGCCATCCAGCCTCGATTTCCACTTTTGACCGCTTCACTCTCCCATAAGTAAGGCTTTGTTTGGTTCCGCTGTGTCTGGGGACAGTGCTTGCTGCGTGCTGCTCTTGATCTGTGGGCCTGTCTCCTTCTGCCCTTCCGTCTCAGCCCCCCGGAGTGTGGAGGGCTTGGACAAATCTGTGGGGAAGGCTGTGTTAATATTAACCGAGAGAAATGCCAATACCGTACACGGACGGAACACAGCTAGCAAGCTCGGCTGCCAGAACAGACGCTGTCCTGGCAAGCTGCGTGAGATGAGAGGGAGCCCTCTGTGACTCAGTGGTTCCTTCTGCCTGGGGCCCTTTTAGCAGGAACTGAGTCCAGCCTCACGGAGGCCGAGGTAGTGACGTCAGAGTCTTTTGGAAGGCTCAGGAAGTTCGCCTGGCTTAGGTACAACAGTGCGACTGTGGAACCAGAAATGAAACAATCTGGGCTGGTGAGAGGGTCCCACGGGGAGAAAGCACTTGTGGCGAAGACCTTACATCCTAGGTGGAAGGGAAAAGAGAACTGACCCCAGAGAGCCATCCTCTGACCTCCACGTGTGCCCTTGAACATCCTGTGTACACAGGATACTAGTAAAAGTATTTGTTTATTTAAGTTTGAGTGCCCGTTTTTTATGCAGTGCAGCATCTGTTAAGCCGTATGGTCTTTCTCTTTAAACTGTTTCAGGATTCGCATATGAGAAGGACCCCAGGCTATATTTTGATGACACGTGCGTGGTGCCAGAGAGACTGGAAGGTAAGCTGCCCAATGCTAAGTGAGGGGGTTGGCGATTGCAGAGCACCTCGGTCAGTTCCACCATGTTTGGTGACCCAGTCACCAGTGGCCTCTGCTTCTTGTGCAGATCCCTGAGAAACTTCAGCCTAAATGATGCATGCGTACCCCTGTCCCACACAGGCAAAGTCAAGCAGGAGCCCACCATGTATCGAGAGGGGCTCCCTTACCAGAGGCGGGGCTCTCTGCAGCTGTGGCAGTTCCTCGTCACCCTTCTGGATGACCCAGCCAACGCCCACTTCATCGCCTGGACTGGCCGGGGCATGGAGTTCAAGCTCATCGAACCGGAAGAGGTGAGTCCGGGCATCTCCACTTTTTTCCAGTTGATAATGTAGCAGGGCTTACAGTTTGAGAGGGGAAAAGAGTCTGTCACGGCGGGAAGGCAGGGCAGAAAGCTGTGGGCACAAGAGATGGGGACTGGGCTCATGGCTCACGCTGTGCTGCAAAGAGAGCAAGCTCTAGGAAGCTCGCTCCTTCTGTCAGCAGGACAATCTTCCGCATGCCGCTCAATAAACAGGCAGAGCTCTCCGCTGTAGAAAACATGACAAGTCAGGCAGAGCTCTCCATTGGAGAAAACATGACAAGTATTTTAACAATCCTGGAGCAGGGAGATGAAGGTTGAAGCCATGAATTGTTCCAAGTTTTAAAAGTGCAGTTTTTATAACACAGGTTTGCCTGACTCTCAGCCCTGATCTGTTACAGCCTGTGGCTGAAGCTGTCCAAATGTACTGTGTGGCAGTCCAGTGATGCACTTACGTTACTGTATATTTCTCTTCTTTTTCGTAACATTCATTTATTTAATGTGTGTCTGCGTGCATGAGCCTGAGATTCATGCTGTGCCTATGGAAGTCAGAGGACCACTTGTGGAGATCCTCCCCTGTATGTTGGTCTCAAACTCAACTTGACAGGATTGGTTGTGTCAGCTAGTGAGTGTATTTACCCACTGAACCGTCACACTGACCTTACTACGTACTACCAGAGATAATTCTTAGGAACCTAAGATTATTTATTGTGTCTGTGCGTAGGTGTGTCATGTGTATACAGTCTCCATGGAAACCAAGAAAAAAGGCATTGGCTCCCCTGAAACTGGAGTTGCAGGTGGTGGTTGTACTAAGTGGATGCTGGGAATCTAACACGGCTCTTCTGCAAGAGCAGAGAGCTCTTAACTGCTGAGCCGTCTTTCTAGCCATCTCTCCAGAATATAGGTGCTTTCTCAAAAGGACCCTGGCTGTTGTAGTGAGGGCTACTATTGCTCTGATATTGCTATGATAAAACACTGTGGTAGGTATTGGGTTGTTTGTTTTTATTTTGGGTTACATTTTATATCATTGTTCATCTTCCAAGGAAGTCAGGGCAGGAACCTGGAAGCAGGAGCTGACACAGAAGCGTTGCTTACTGGCTAGCCCCCCCCCCCCACTTCCTCAACCTGCTTTCTTATAAAAACCAGGGGAACCCCCACCCACAATTAAATGGGCCCTCCTACACCAATTAAGAGAATGGTGCACAGCAGTGGTCCTCCTAACACAATACCTCCTCTTGTGGTCACCCGCCCTAAAATTACCTTTGTTGCTACTCCGCAACTCTAATGTTGCTACTCTTATGAATGGGAATGCCGGTATTGAATATGCAGGTGGTCTTAGGCGACTCCTGTGAAAGGGTCACACACAAGATTGAGACCCACTGCTCTAGATGCTTGACTACAGCCCGATTTTAATGGAGGCATTTTCTCCATTTCTCCTCCATGACTAACTTGTAAAGTTGATGTAAGACTGGACCGCACACCGGGAGTTAAAGGAAGGGTCCAAACGTTCATCATTTAATAGAAAAAGAAACTTTGTTGCCATCATTTTTGCCCAGAGCTAGCAACAGAGAGACCTAAGACAGAGCCACCTCCTTGTCCTCCATCAGTGAAGAAGATACCACCATGTCCTCTTCCCAAAAACATACAGTGTAACCCATCTCACAGGGAGTGATTTGCATTCCCCTATGGAAAAGATAACACACACCCATACTCTCCCTGGCCGACATACCTTTCTTTTAACAGTGTGTGGTCAGACAACCGCCATCCTGGAGTTGGGTACAATAAAAATGGGAACCGCACTCTTGGGAGGAAGCGGTCTATTAAGGACTGCAGAGTTAGCAGCAGCGGGAGGTGACACCCTCCCCCAGTCTGTTTGGAAGGACATGGTCTGAAAGTTGACAGGAGAAAGAGGAGAAAAACCATAGACAGGAAACTTGGGGGGAGGGGAGGGCAACCCTGCAGTGGTTCAAAATGGCAGGCTTCATGTAAAGTGGTATGAAACAGTTATGAGTGGGGGCGGGGGGTGGGTTCAGTAAAATGCCAGCCACATCAAGAATGAAGGCCCCAGCGTGTATCTCCAGCACCCATGTCTGTAATGCCATGAGTCAGGGAGTCCAGGCAGGGGAGGGCCCTGGAGCTCATTGGCTGTCCAGCTTAATCAAGTGGATGAGTTCCAGGTTTAGAGACAGGGCTGATCTCAGTGAATAAAGTAGAGAGCAGCGGTGGAAGATACCCAGCTTGGCTCTCTGGCCTCCGAATGAACACAACTCCACATGGACACTGTACATGCAAATATGGCATTCCCTGTCTCCTGTATTTACAGAGATGCTGTCAACACGGAATGCTGCAGACAGTCTCTGACTGGGCTCGGCTGTGTAGAGACAGAGCTGGGCCGAGCTAGAGGACTGCTGCCCCCTCATGGGCTCACTCCTCCCTCTCGGCCTCCCTCATAGCGTGGCCAGGTTTCTGTGAGGCCTTCGAGGCTTTTTGAGAGGAAAGTAAGCCTGTCTTGTGGGCAGCCCTTATTGATTCATCTCGTTCCACAAACAGGCGCTTTTATGACTTTATTGCCACCGCCTCGGGCCTGAGCGCAGGCTGTCCAGCTGCAGGTAAACCTGGTTATGGGCCTCTGTGAGGCTGTTATTAAATCTTCCACTCTCCCGCCCCCTAAGGAGAAGGATGAGCGTATGGCAGAGGGCTCCTGCTTTCTTACCTAATGTAGGCGTTAATGTTAACCCAGAGTGCTCTCGAGTACCAGTGGCTCCAAGTCACACGTGTGAAGCCTACAGTGGCCCCGAGCCTCTCTGTTGATGGAGTGGCCTTGTTGTTATCTTCCTGGACATCATCATCAACATCACCATTGTATCTTTATTGTGGGAGTGGCTCAAAAGTCTGCATGTGCTACAGCCCACAAGAGTTAATTCTCTCTCATGGTCCAGGAAATGTTTTCTGAGCCATCCTACGACCCCCACCCCATCAGTGTTTCTTTAGGAGTTGTTTTTTTTTTTTTCTCTCTCTCTCTCTTCGTACCCTGAGATTCGTTCTTGAGCTCTTTCATACAGGGCCCTCTGCAATCTTTGGGGCATTTAGCCTTGGCCTGTATGACCTGTGTATTTTCACTGTGAGGAAGGGTCCTTGATATTATGAGGAAGATACCACCAACTCCTGGGAAAAGCTGTGAGAGGTTGTCATGGGGGAGCTTAAAGGGTGAAGCAGAGGAGGAAGCTGTTGGGGATGTAATTGTAGGCAGCTGTGTGGCTGAGTAGTGCACTCTGGGTAATTATCTACAATATCCATTACACTGTGCATGGAAATTGTGGTTTTAGAACTGGGTTTTGGCAGGCCCCCTAATCAAATGTCTTTTGATAGTCATCCAGCTTAGCACCCTCTCAATTATGACTGACTCGGCTTTAATCTGGAGCCATTTTAACTGTGAATCTGCATCAATATGAATATTGGGGGCGGGGGGGGGGGCTGTGTGTTGAACGTGTAGCAAGTCAGCGATGCCGTGGGAGGTTTTAGAGGCTGGGTTTCTAGAAAGCCTCTCCTTGCTCTACGTCTGCTAGCTTGCTCTTTGAAGGGGAATAGGTGAGTCCCCTGTGCCGTATCCCCTCCCCCTCCTCTGGCCTCAGCTCCCAAAAGGTACTTTCTCTAACTTAGGAAGCAGAAAGGAATGAGCCGGCAATACGCTCTCGCCTGCTCCTCCTAACACCAGACAGGGACTGCCTGCGTCTCGGGCTCATCACACATTGCTATAGAGGGAGCACTGTGGCGAGGCCACTGAATCATGGGGCACTGGCCTGGTGGATGAGTCGGTAACCATAGCTACAAGAGCAGCTTTGAGATCTGCACATACACAAAACCTCCCCAGTAAGCTGTTGCATGCGCTGACAGCAGAGAGAGGTCACTGTTCGAGCTGAAGACTAGGCAAAATTGTTTTCTACCAGAGTGGGGGTAGAGACTGCCACCTGCCTTGATGTTCCCTGTCGCTTGGGCAGACAGGGTAACGGTCTCAGAGTGTGTTTGCTGTCCACCCTGGTTGCACTGTGACTGGCTTGGCAGGTTTCTCTTTTTAGCAATATATTTCCATTGATTTAGAATATTCACCTTTGAGAGGCAAGTTGACACACACCTTTAGTCCCAGCACCCCGGAGGCTAAGATGGGGCTACTTGAAACCAGCCCAGGCTACATACCAAGTTCCATTCCAGACCATCTACAGCTACACAGTATGACCCAAATAAAAATGACCTCAAACCTGGATTTAGTTTTTGCGAAGTTTGGCCTTTTGGGCCTTTCTTTAAGATAGACTTGAATTGAGGAAAAATGGAACTTGGGAGAGCCGGGATTTATGGTTACCTGAGAGACACAAGGCAACAAGTAGAAATTAAAGTTGTATATGGGCAAAGTAGAAACCTGGCTGGTGGGTTGCCCTGATATCATGAGGCCTCTGGTTGTCTCCGGTATTTGCTAGAGGTCTTTCGAGGGTCCTGAAATCAGGAGGAGTTTCTGTCAGTGCGTCCTAATTGTTGATGTGGACTGCTGTTGTCTTTCCACATACCTCCACATTTAACCTTTGGCTGTTTTCGAAAGTGTGCATGTCTCGAAAGGGCAAGTTGGGGTTGGTGGTGATGTCTAGGTTCAAACACCTGGGAAGCAGAGGTAGGAAGGGTGCAGGTGGGGAGCAATCCTGGGCTCTAGAGAGAGATCCTGTCTCTAAATAACACAAGGTTTAGGAAAAACATCAAAGAGGTGTGGTGAGGTTGGAAGTGTGGTAGAGGTTTGTTTTAGTTTTTGTTGTTGTTGTGTTTTGTTTTGGGGGTTGTTTGTTTTGGTTTTTCTTTTGGTTTGGTTTGGTTTGGGTTTGGAGACAGGGTTTCTCTGTGTAGCTGTGTCTGTCCTGGAGCTCTCTGAGGCCCAGGCTAACCTTAGATGAGATCCACCTCCCTTTGCCTCCTGAGTGCTAGGGTCAAAAAGGTGTGCATGACTATTCCCAGCCACATTTTCTAAAGCTGACTAAGATGAAGACCTTGGACAGCTCACATTCCCACAGTGGATTCACCCTGACAGTCGCTCCGAAGAGCACAAATGTTTATGTGCTGGGAACAGAACTTGATTGACTGCTTTGATAATCTAGTAGACTCTAGTAGGAAGTTTTCCTGCTATAATGCCTTTTTGTCCAAAGCTCCAATTACATCTCCTCATCCCTGCACCTCAAGTGGACCAGGTTGCTCTAATGCACTTTAGAACTGTGCGGGAGACCCTGTTAATGTTTCATTGAATGGATAATGCTGCTGTGTGCTTTGCTGTCCATTCTGTGGGTCTGCTGGGAGTGGAGAGCTGGATAGAATGCACCATGATGATCTGAATCCCCCCCCCAGTCCACGAGCTACAATAAGTAAACATCCCCCAGCCCCTCTCCAATCTTATTAGAATTGAACTTCTGCTCTGTAGGCCCATTAGCAGCTCACAAGCATGTTCCTAATGTTTCAGGAATGACCGTCCTAATTATTCCTTATTGACTGCTACAGAAACCATAGCACTTAATGGCAATATGCTAATGGTCCGTGAGTATTGGTCAATAATTCATAAATGGAGACGTAGTAGAGATAGCCTGTGTCCTCTGGGATGCCAACCATGTCCTCTACAGTCTGACAGTGTCACAAAATATCCCTGGAACGTGTTTGGATCTTGGCTCTCTTGTCCCTCCAGGTTGCTCGCCGTTGGGGTATTCAGAAGAATCGGCCAGCCATGAACTATGACAAACTGAGCCGTTCCCTCCGCTATTACTATGAAAAGGGCATCATGCAGAAGGTAAGCACCTCCAGATGTGTAGAGCGCTTGCCACTCTGCAGGAGGATGTTTCTAACCTCTGCTTTTACAGTAGCTAGAAGAAAACCTGAGCCTCAGAAGGTAGGAAAGAACCTGCAAAAAGAAACAAAGACTTGCAGGACAGAAGGTCACACCTATACTACCAGCACTTGGAAGGTAGAAACAGGATCACGAGGTCAAGGCCTGCTTCACCTATGTGTCGCATTTTAGGCCAGCCCCGGGACATAAGCTCCTGTCTTCTAAAACTTGAAATAAACAGGAGACACGTGGATATTTAAAGTCCCTCTAGGACTGAGGAGGGCCTGACTCAACATTTGAGAACACTGGCCTCTCTCCCAAGACCTGACCTCAGATCCCAGCACCCTTATCAGGCAGCTCAGAGCCTTCTGTAACCCAGTAAGAGGTTTTTAGAGTCCCTATTAGAGTAAGGAGTTAAGGGACATCAACCTTAAAAACCCCATTGATTTGTGAATGCACCTTACATTACCACAAATATGCTGTAAGTCCCTAGTCTCAGAGCCCATGAGCACACGCTGTGTTTCCTTCCCCAGAATGCTTGGGACAAAAAGCATTTAATATTTTGAAGATTATCAGTTTTTGGGGGGGGGTGTTTGCATAGACTTTAGTTAATTTTATGGTATTTTATCCGCCACCACCAGTCCTCCCCACCCTTCAAAAAAAAAAAAACCCTCTATCCATTAGCATTCATTCCCACTTCCTCCAACCACTTAATATCCTCAGATCGACTCTCAAACGCAGGAAGAAGTGTTCTGTCAGTTGTTTCTGTTGCACTGATTAAAAAGCACCATGACCAAAGGCAGTGGTCAGAAGGAAGGGCTCATTTATTGTGTGCGCACGCACACACACATGAAGAATAGGGGCTCCGAACCCTTCAAAATAGCATATCCATCCTGGGGAAACCGTAAGCTCTGGAGGTCACTGGAAATGTGGTCTGGCATCTGCATTGTGACTGAAGTGCCAGCACCAGCCCCATGGCAACCAAGCTGCCCGAACCTGGTTTTCTTCCCTGGAGCCCTGTGCCCTGTTCCAGCTGAGTCTTGTGTGGTATGTGTTCTCTCACAGGTGGCTGGGGAACGGTACGTCTACAAATTTGTGTGTGACCCGGATGCACTTTTCTCCATGGCCTTCCCGGACAATCAGCGCCCGTTCCTGAAGGCAGAGTCCGAATGCCCCCTCAGTGAGGAGGACACCCTGCCACTAACTCACTTCGAAGACAACCCTGCTTACCTCCTGGACGTGGATCGCTGCGGCAGCCTCCCCTATGCCGAAGGCTTCGCTTACTAAGTTTCCGGCTGGCAGAGCAGCCAAACCCTAGAGCTAGCAGTCCTCATTCAGGCAGACAGGGGCAGTGGCTTTGTTTGTGTTTTTGGCTGTTCCTAAAGCTTGCCCTTTGAGTATTATCTGGAGAACCCAAGCAGTCTCTGGATTTGACACCCTTAAAGACAATACCTTGGCTCGGGAGTGGGAACAAAGAGAGACAGAAAAGCCACCACATGGCTGGTGATTCTGATTCAATTCCCGGGAAGAGATGGAAGTGGGTCCTCCTTGCCATCACGGCCAGTATGTGCAGAGAGCAGTGTGCTCAGGTTAGCGCCCATGAGAGGGGACTGAGTTATGACAATCTACGTTGATCATGGACTACTAAATGCCTTCCCACAGGAGGCTTTGACTTGCACAATTCTTTGGAAGGAAACTGCACACCCATAGGAAAGTTGATGCGGCTGGGTCGGGGACCATTGAGCTTTGAAGTTTGCAAACCTCTTACAGCTCATTCTGAGATCGTTCCCCTTTAGTCCAGAACTGGGGAGGCCAGGAGAGCCGTTACTCACCCCATGGTTCTCAGACCTCTGCTGCTCTTGGGCCGTCCAGCCCAGAGGTCACCGTAAGTAAATCAAGTCCCCCTCCTCCCAGTCACACAGCTGAGCGCAGATGGCTTCTTTTAGAAAGATGATTAGTATGACAGTATTTTGTTTTGCTTTGGTTTGGGGAGGGGTGTGGACCATTTTTGCTTTGGGTGATTGTTTTAGGGGAAAAACAGTTTATATAAACTGATTTTTGTAGTTTTGGTATTTAAAGCAAAAAACAAAAAAACCAACCACCCCTTTTTGGTACCTGCACTGCGTCCCTCAGGCAGGGCGGTGCCCACTTCAGAAGAGCCTGAGAGGAGCCTGGCTGGGGCGTCCCCTTTGCCACTTAGAAGCCTGCTCGGTGCTTCTGCACCAGACAACCTGTTGACATTTACACTTTTGAAGTGTGCAGGCCAGCCTGGACACAGCTTCTCCATGCTCACTAACTCTCTTCTCTGGGAAGCAAATGTACATACTACATACTACATACATGTCATATCCGTTTAACAACTAGTCACCTGCTGGGAACCCAGGCATCTGCCTTGCTTTTCCTTTTTCACTTAGGGACTTTGAACCGTGCACAACGGTTCCCTGGGGTCTGAAACTTACCTGTCACCTACAGGTAACAGTGCTAGCTAGCATTCTGACTTCCTGATACTTTTTTCTTCTTAATTTTTTTTAATTCTGATTGCTGTATCATATTGGGAATGCTATAAACAACCAAACTAAAGCTGTATAAAAAATTGGGTTTGGAGTGGCGGAAAAGCCAGCGGGAAGTGACAGCGCTTCGCAGCCCAACCCCTTGTTTGCAGGAGTTTGCTGTCCTTGGCACATGCCACATGCCGTGTTCCTCACTTGCAGGACACAGAGCTGACTGAGCGAGCGTGGGACATCCTTTGCTGTCCCATGAGCGAGGCACTCCACGGCCTTCTCATAACTTGTGAAAAGGGGGTTCACGGGAATGAGGGGGTACATTTTAGAGCTATGAGAACCTAAGGTTTTCCCTCTCAAAAGCTAGTCAGCCCACAGAGGTGTCAAACCTGAAGCTTGGGCCTTAATTAGCATTGTACTCTAAGGAAAGGACTCTTTCATAAGCATATTTATAGCTTTCTAATCTACACACAGTCTATACATAGATGCGTATTTTACCCCAGCTGGCTAGAGATTTATTTGTTGTAAATGCTGTATAGATTTTTGGGGTTCTTCTGTTTTTTTCCTCTTATACCGGTTTGGGGTTTTAGTTTTCTTTAATGAATTTATGCTGTTTTGGGGGTTTGAGAAGAGTCTTCTGTAGCCTCCGCTGCCCCTCCCCTGTTGTGACGGCACATGCCGACCAGGGACACCGACCAGGGACACCGGACAGTAGCGCGATGTTGCATTCCCACCGGACTCATTGTACCTCCCGGAGAGCTGCCCCCGCCGAGGTGTGGGGCTTCTTTCATGCATTTGCTTCTTTTCCAGAGTGTGGACGTCTACAGTGCAGAAAGGCTGTAGCCTGCCAGTTGATTTGAACGACTTCCCCTGCACAGGGCTGTGTGCACCCTGCCAAGCTGCGCTATATTCTGTACTGTGTACAATAAAGACGATTGCTTTCCTTTACACACTCCTGAAACCTGCTTCTTTCTTGCCCTTCGTGTTTTAATTTTAAAGTAAGCAAGAGCCACTGGGCTTTTCACCAGCCCCTACCCCCATCTCCAGCTATTGAGCCTTATTAATGGATAGTGGAGTTAAGTTAGAGCTGACAATCTGATCCAAGGAGTTAAAGGCCTGAGATATTACCCAAATCCAGTGTGAGCCAATCCTGCCCCAGGGCCACTAGTCACTTTCCTCCTTAAAGCATGATTTCCTTTGAACCTTTCTTTAATCTGAAGAGATTAACTAGGCAAGACCCCCCCCTCCCCCCACCCCTTCCCCAGTTTCTTCTAACTCAGCCCCTTTGGTTGATCACTTGAAAACTGCTAAGCACAAAGTCCAAGTCTGGGTTCTTCTCCTGATAGGTTTTGCTTTGGACAAGTGAAAAGTTTTTTGATGGTCCCTCAAAAGAGCTTGTTTGTTTTTTTTCCCTGGTCTTGTAGCAGTAGATAATCTTCCATGTCCACCACTCTTAGGGAAAAATATATAACATGTAACATGCACACATAAACATGGAGGAAAGTCACTGGCAGAGTTGTAGTATCCTGTGTGCTGGGTTTCTGTTTCAACCATGTTAAACACTTTTTAACTTGGGGCCTTCAAGACTCCTATTGCAGAGGAGAAACAAAGTGAACCCTTTTAGAGCCTAGAACAGAAGGCTTTCTTTCTGTAAGGTATCTGCTATCTTCCTTCCACTGTTTGACAAGCCCTGAAGTGTAGAAACATCCAAGACTGAATTGGTACACAGCTGCTCGAATGGGGACATGTGGGGGGATAAATGAATGCCACGTAAACTCCATTAGCTTTGACAGATGAAGGAAATATGCTCAGGGAAAGCAGGCAGGGTGTGGGGGACAAAGGGGCTCTCCTCTCAGATTTCTGATGATAAAACTGACAGATCCCCATTATTCTCAGGCTGGTTATCTAGCCTGGGCTTGTACCCAGATCATTAACCTAATATGAAGTCACCTGACACTGTTGCCTAGCAAGTGTTGAGTCCTCAGGTAAGGAAGCCGGAGAATGAAGTTTCCTCCTGGCATCCCCTTTCAGGAGCCAGGTTAGGGGAACAATGCCACTCAGCTGTTAGATGGCAAAGACAAAAGACTGGTTTTGAAAGCCAGGGCTCACAGAATAAATTTGAATGCATCCGGGACTTGGGTAGTGTGGAAGAAAAACCCTAAGGTAGTTGAGGAGCTCTGGGAAGGGCAATTCACTGAGCAATCGGGTAGTTGGAGCACAATGTGTCTCAAAAATGTAAGCCAAGGTGGGGGGGGGTGTAGACCTGAAAATCGATTCTAATACCAACGTAAAATAAACACTGGCTCTTTCTGGTGTAAATGTACTGTGCTTCACGTAGGTAGAGGGGTCCATGGTGGTTCATGGACAAGTGGCTGTGTCCTGGTTCTGGCAAATACATAGACCCTAACTAGAAAGGGACCTTTGCACGTCTAGTCTTCCCGTAGTTCTCCAGTTGAAGAGTTGGCACCCAAAACTAGCCTTCAATTTGCTGACCTTGGCACTGAGCCTGAGCTAACCCTTTGATAGCACTTTACAGTCTGCAGAACACAACTTCCTCAAATGGAAACACTTGGTCAAAATCAAATCTGAAAATAGGGCTCTCACCCTCCAAAATGTCCATAGTGGCTACCGTACAGATCAGGCCAGACTCTGGGAAGCTGGGTGTGTAGGTTCTGACTTCAGCTATGGGATCTTAGCATCCTGGGTCAATGAGTTAAGGTAGGTACCACTTCCCAGAACTCCTAGAAGCAGGGGACATTTCCTGAGGAATGGAAGGTGGCAATTGAGGGCAAGTAGAATAGGATATCACTGTTTCTCCTTTATACAGTGCAATTCTCCATTCAAGCCGGTCTATTTTCTAAGCATCCACAGAGAACCTACTGGACACCAGTCACTGCTGAAGGCTTTACAAACAGCAGTTTCAAATTAAAAGTTGCTTGGTGGCATGGTAATATTTAAGATGACTCCTCAAATGTTTGGTGTTCACTTCCCAAGTCATACTTAAAACAGTGTCGGACCATCTTACTCGGGCTAGCTGCTGCGTGGTGGTTATCAACTAAACCTTTACCCCTATTAGTTGAATGTTAACCTGAGGCTGTTAACTCTTTGGTGTGCTCTCCCAGAGCCGTTGGCAAATGCAGCTCACTCTGGTGGTTTCAGAGCATCCCTGGCGTGGTGTCTGTTGTGTTGGCCTCTAACACTGAGCAGGCCTCTCCTGGATAGTCTGTTTCCATTCTGAAGGGGGATACATCTCACTTACATCACCCAGTCAGGTGTCAGGTGTCACATGGGAAAGACCTGGCTATGGGGACAATCCCAAAGGAGCTCACCCAGTCCCTAAGCAGCTCCCTAAGTCCCTAAGTTGACAAAACAACCCTGAGTGTCTCCATCTGGCGAGTAACAGCATTCCACGTCAGGTGCTGCTCTGGGATGTGTGGCTGAGGGAAAGAAAGCAAATACAAAGCTTTATGTTCTAAACACTATGTAGCAGAAAGGACCAAAGGACAAAAGGCATAGACAAGTGCTGACATTTGCCAGAAGATGCTCGCTACCTCAGAGATGGGCTTGGTGGTGCAGCTTTTAATCCTGAGGTCAAAGGTCTTACAGCTGAGCCGGTTAAGCAAAGACTTGAAAAGGCTCTTGGTTAAATGTAGTCACGTGGCTGGCAGCCATCTTTGTTAGAGAAACGTCGTACCTTCACCACAACTTCAATTTTATCCAAGTTCTGTCTGTTTCAAATGCACAAACGTGAAGTGGCCACTGCGTGCTTGTTTCTATCCTAAGTGCCTGAGAAAAACAAAAACAAAACTGTTTCTCCTGCCACCAGCTGCCTAGACTCAGAATTCATCTTTGGGCTTTCTAGCCACTAGATATTTAATGAGGTATCAAAATCGTATCTCTATGCATTCATGCTATAAAAATAAGGCATAGTTAATAAAGTATATTTTCAAGGCTAAGCCTAGGTGCTTTCTCTCTCTCTCTTTCTCTCTCTTCCCCTTTCTCTCTCTCCATGGTCCTTGGAGCCAGTAAACTTGTCAGAGAGCAACTTCCTGATAAACTTGCCTCTGTATGTATGTATGTATATATGTATATGTGTATATGTGTATATGTGTATATATGTATGTATGTATGTATGTATGTATATTTAACCTGGCTTAAATTGGCTCATTTCACCAGTGGAGAAATTACTTATCAGAAACTAGAGTCAGATTGAAGCTGGCTGGGCATGTCTGTGGAGGGCCAGGACCACAGAGAGATGAAGGCCGGTGGCCATGGGCAGCAAGGCTTTCGGGGCAACAGGATCTGCCTTGTTGAAACTTTTCTGAGTGGAGAGGGAACCTCATCTGATGTTTACATCAAGCAGTGTTCTCTTGACTTCTAAAACTGCAAGGAAACCAAACCTAGGCTGCTGCAGAAACCCAGGTTGACAAGGCAGGGGGAGCCATATCTGGATGCAGAGTTAAGGCAGATCCAGTGAGTTTGGAGCAGTTGTTGGGGCAAAGAAGATTTAGTTACAGCTGTAAGGTTTGGGGCCAAGGAAAGTTGGCATTGCTGTGAACTAAACTAAGAAAGAAACCTGGGGGCTGGAGGGATGGCTCAGTGGTTAAGAGCACCGTCTGCCCTTCCAAAGGACCCAGGTTCGATTCCAAGCACTGCGTGGCAGCTCACATGTCTGTAACTTCAATGCCAAGGGACCTGATGATCTCACACCAATGCACATAAAATAAAGTTAAAGAAACCTGAAGAGAAATGATTTGTTACTGGGGAAAAATAGGCCTTTACCCAGGCATATTTAACTCACACGACCATTAGAAATCAGGTGGGGACCTGGAAAGTTGGCTCAGGGGTGAGGAGTACTTGTTGTTGCTCACGCAGAGCTCCCGAGTTCAATTCCCAGCATTCATGTGGTGCCTAGCAACTGTCCCTAACTCTGGTTGCAAGGGTCTTGCTCCAGCCATGCATACAGTATACACACATACAGGTAAAGACACTCACACACATAAAATAATTAAGTTAGAAAAAGTATCAGCTGAGATGCTGGGACGAGATTGTGGAGGAACTCCAATCTCATAGAGGGTAGAAATTAGAAGTCTAAGCCAGACATGGTGGCACACAGCTTTAATCCCAGCATTAGGGAGGCAGAGGCCAGCCTCTGTGAGTTCGAGGCCAGCCCGGTCTACAGAGCAAGTTCCAGGGCAACCAGGGCTACACAGAGAAACTCTGTCTTGGAAAACCAGAAGAAGAAGAGGAGGGGGGAAAGGAAGGGAGGGAGGAGCAGGTGTGTGTATTGGGAGTGTGAATAGCTGAGACTGGCATGTACCGAGGCTGGAGACCATATGCATGTCTGTGACCCATGTAAAAGTCCATGATCTATGCTTCCGCTGACTGTAAAAGTCAGGGAAGCTACTTTTGCAGTGGTATCCATGACTGAAGACTCACAGTTGAGAAATAGTCATAGAAGGCTTCTGTATCAGCCCCTAGCCCTACCTCTAAAAGGTAACAGCCCACCCAGACTGGAAGCCATCGAAGAGAACTCTCAGAAGCTGGGGTAGGGATGCTGAGGTATATTACTAACAGCTGATGGCTTCTGGCAGGAGTGGGGGAAGGGAAGGACTCAGTTTTCTTTAGGAGCCGACCACTGGGAGTTTAGCCATGTTCTAGCTGGGCAGTGCAAATCGGACATGTGGTCTGTCTGTCTGTCTGTCCTTTTTGGGGGAGGTCACAAGGGTGGAGAGTAGACTTTCGAGCAAGATTGGGGTGCGTTATGTGAAATTCCCAAATAATCAGTACAAATATATTGTTGGAAGACAAGGAGCCGAGGCAGAATGAAATCGCAGGGAAGGAGCATAAATAGAGTCAGTCACTTCACAACTAAGACATCAGAAGCCACAAAGGGGACGGAACAATTTAGGGGCTGGGAAGCGTGGGTAGCGGAGGAGGGTGGGTCTGCTCACAGTGCTCCCACTGTGACTGAGAGGACAGGGCTGGAGCATCGGGCACAGTCTGGATTGACTTGCCAGAGCCATTCCATGATGGCAGACATAACCTCTCTGGACGGCCGGGATTCAGAGTTGGAATTAAGCCCCGTGGATTTCAAAATCTTGGTTTGAACTGAACTCAGCCTCCTGCAAATCCCGCTGCCTCCGAATGAGCGATCGGATCCTCACTCACAAGTTCATAGAGTGAACAGCCTGCCAAGGACTAAGGTGGGGTGCTGTTACTAGCCCCCTTCCCACCACTCTGGGGTTCTGTTTATTCTTGTTTTATTTTCTAAGGTGCATTCCTATTTTTGGAACATTAAATGTTTGTAATTCCCTTCTTCCTGTTTTATAATTAGCATATGTCCTTTGTGGAAGATTTGAAAAATCTGTAACTGAAATGTAAAACTACTTTGAATATTTAAATTAGAGGTTGCATTTAACACCAGTGTGCTTCTCTCTAGGTGCCATTTTTAAATTACCCAAGTTGGGCTGGCAAGATGGCTCAGGGGAGAAAGGCACTTGCTGCCAAGCCTGATGATCTGAGTTGATTCCCAAAACCCACCTGGTAGGAGAGACTCAACTCCCATCATGCTCCCTGTCTCCCCCACCGTGTGCTGTGGGATGTGCATACCTCCACATTTGCACATTGATCAGCTGACTAACTTTTTAAAATACAAAAATTGGCCTTTAATACATTGTACATAGAGTATAAGCTCATTTCTTAAATAAAATATTTTAAAATCTTCTACATCAAAAACACAGAAAGGGCAATGGCTTAGTGGGTAAGACTCTCAGACAGTCTTGAGACCCGAGTTCAAATCCATGAGAAGACGGGTATGCAGTCACATGCTTCTGCAATCTCAGCAGAGACAAGGAAGTCGCTGGACACTCATGGGCCAGCAAGTCTGATAAAAACCAGGGGATGGGGTGGGCAGTGTAAGATTGTCACAGGCAGGGTAGAGGTTCGAACCAACACTCAAGGTTATCCTTTGATTTCCACAGGTGTGCCGTGACACATGTGCCCTTGTGCACACCTATAGATACACATATGCATACATGTAAAGACTTAAAGTATGGGGCTGGAGAGATGGCTCAGTGATTAAGATTCCCAGCAACCATAGCTCACAACCATCTATAATGTGATCTGATGCCCTCTTCTGGCATGCAGGTGTATATGCAGATAGAACACTCATTTATTCATAGAATAAACAAATAAATCTTTTTTAAAAAGATTTAAAGTATATTGCTGTACAATACCATTTTTAATTACTGCATACTATTCCACAGAACTTGTTTAAGGAGCCGCCACATTTCGTGGGTATAAAGGTAGCACACAATGAAGCCCGGTACAACACCAGCCAAGACCAAGCAACAGGCACCAATTATCTGTTAATTTTACCTCCTGAGAATCTTTCCGATCTGTCTCCACAGTCAGTCCGGTTATTTAGTCCCCTGGACTATTAGGGCCAGCACTGAGCAGGTCCCATCTCTTCCTCTCTTGCCTCACCCCAGCTTCCTTCCCAAAAGGTGCTGAGTGATTATCTTTTTCAAGCTCGAGGCATTCCCATGGACAGAGAGGTTGTGGCTAGATGATGCTCAGTCTACAGAGTGTAGGTAGAGACCACATGGGGGGGGGAACTTTGTCAGTCTTAGTAATGTGTGGTTCTGTTCATGTGAAATCTCAAATAGATGGAACTAAGCCTTTGATAAAAACAGAAAGCCACAATGGAGCTAAAGGGTAACGGTAAATATTCTGGTTTGGGTAACTGTTACATGCTTACTGTCAGTGCTCACTGAATAAGCACCCAAAGTCTGTCTTAACTGCCCTGCTCCAGCCTGGACACTCCCTGGCCCCTCAGTGTTACGATACCTCCATCTCTGACGCCCAACCACCATAACCTCCACGTGACCGCACCTCACCCAAGGAGAAGCTGCTCATGACTCCCTTTAACATTCATTAATCAACCCCATGTCTACTGCTTTCAGTAGTTACTGCTTTTTAAAGAAGAAGTCCTAACTGTTTAATTATTCACCCGTTTGCAAGATTAGCTGATTGTTTTTCCTAACAGAATAAACTCCACGAAAGCAGAACCTATCTTTCTGGCTAACTGTGTTATCTCTAAAACAGAAATTGCTAACTGAGGGGCTGGAGAGATGACTCGGCAGGTAGGAGCACTTGCTGCTCTTGCAGAGGACTTGGTTGGCTTCAACTCCCAGCAACCACAACTGTCCCAGGGGGTCTGACTCTCTACACACGTGTGACACACAGACAGATGCAGACAAATTACCCATATACTCAGTAAATAAATAAAATGTTCAAAGACATTTTTAAAAATACCTAACTTGGTGAACCTGGCAAATAAGCATCGTTGTTCACACAGATGTTGGGGATGTATGAATTCAGGGACTTTGACTCTTCTGGTCTTACCAAGCCCCTGCATGTGGCATTCACACCCTCACACACCGGAATAACATTTTTTAAGTAACTGTCGTATTTTTAAAGTCCTGTCGCATTGAGTGCATGTTTGTATTTATCAAAAAAAAAAAAAAAAAAAAAAACCAAATATATAGCCAATTCTGACATACAATTATTAAACAAAAATGTCATAAATGAACCTGTCAGTGAGATTAATGGGAGAGTTAATTCCACTTTTCACTCGTCTGTTGCAAGAATAAAAATGAACTTAATGTTAGTTTTATTCCTACATAGGAAAGTCATGATAATATCCAAAGGGAGACAGCCACCTACCATGATGATTTTCCTTCCGTTCATTTAGTAGTAGGACTGTGACCAGATACACAACTGCAATGTACTTCCCAGCATCCTTTGCAGTGCATCTGTGCTTATTACTAATATATGACTTCTCAACTCAAATTTACCATCCTTTTTTTTCCCATCTCTGAAACTGTTCTGAGTCCTTCATACCTTTTCCTTTAGTGGCTGGCTCGTCAGCAGAAGTGATATAGGAGAAAAGGGGTTCACTTCCTGTGTGCACAAGCCCACAGAAAGTAGTCTAGCTGCTCCTAGACTTGGCTGCTGCCCTACCCAAAAGGCAACAGATTTGGAGCAACCGAGTGCTTCTGACTCCTGCAGAGCTCACGGTCTCTCAAGCGCCTGCCTCCTGCCATGCACGGTGGCCAGAAGCTCCCAAAACTTCCCTCCCTGGCAGTTTTAGAACAAGAGTTCATTGATCAGCTTTCCCCAATACCCAACATGGTGGGTTTCTAGCAAATTCTACTAGCAAAGCACTTTTGGCCTTCAGTCATGCCTTCTTGTCAGTAAAGGATTAACTCGTTCTGCATTGTCTAAATATGGCACATTCCACAAAGGTTTGGCCCCTACCTGGCTCCAGGAAAATAACCTTTAAACCCCTGGGATATCCTGTGTGATAAGACAGGCTTTGCTCAGGGAGACCTTAGGCAGCACCAAACAATCTGTGCTGATAGTAAGATTCTTGGGGTGGGGTTTTTAAACTGTGTGGCGAGAATCAGTCTCTGGACAAGCTAGAGACCAATAGCTAGGTTATGTGCTCAGCCAGCATGTCTACGTGCTTAACTCCAATCTCCCCTGGAATATCGTGTGCCATTAGACTTCTGTGGTGGACAGTGCTTCAGTAGCGTTTCTACACCTCGCAGCTGAAAGAGTTAAATCCTGTGTGACTCCGAAGGAAAAGGACCTATGGAACCTTGTGCCCGGTCCCCGAGACACTCTGCTATCTGCCTGTCCCCTTTGCTGACTTTAGTCTGTATCTTTTTAGTTTAATAAGCCCAACCCTTCCTGTTAGAGTGCTTCTGGGTTTTTTTGAGTCTTTCTCATAAATCACAGAACCAATTGATGACATTTAACCTCCAAATACATGTCTCCAATAAAGTCTGGGTCTTGAAAAGCAACGTGGAGACTCTTCTCAAGCACCCTGTGCAACTCCTCTTCCGAGCCCTGCTTTCCCTAGGCTTGGGGACTGCCACCTGCTTCTCAGGTCCCTGGGAGCTAACTAAGTCTTCATGTGAAAGAAACTTGATCTGTGAAGTTACTCTGTGGTTTCTCCAGTTTGCACCCAGATGGATACAATGGTCATGTTAGCCATTTCTCTCTAATTAAGGAGAAGCAAAAACAAGATGTGTTATCTATGGTAGAAGGCTATTAAGATGCAAGTGCGCTTCCTCCATATGTCTTTCCATTTGGACATAGATGATGGCGAGACCCCAAGGCGTGGTGGAGCCCAGAGATGGCAGAAGTCTGGGCTTCTCATTCACCACATGCTCAAGAGCCAATTAAGAAACAACAGCAGTTCAGCTCACCCTATCTAACACACTTTGTTCAGCTAAACAACAACTGAGAAACATAAAGTTCTCTCTGTGTGTCTTAGTTGGGGTTTCCACTATCATCAAGGAGAGAGCATGACCTCATCCATGTAGGCATGGCAAGGAAGGAGCTGAGGGTTCTACATCTTGATCCAAAGGCAGCTGGAAGCAGACTGGCACTTCTGCCCTGGGCGGAGCTTAAGTACAGGACCTCAAAGCCCCTCCCCTCCAACAAAGCTACACCTATTCTAACAAGGCCACGCTCTCTAATAGTGTCACTCCCTATGGGCCAAGCATTGAGTCTATGGGGACCAAACCTATTCAAACCACTTCTCTCTCTCTCTCCCTCTCCCTCTCCCTCTCCCTCTCTCTCTCTCTCTCTCTCTCTCTCTCTCTCTCTCTCTCTCTCTCTCTCTCTCTCTCTCTCTCTCCTTGGTCTCATAGGTTACATCACAGAGAGCATAGCGGCAGTCCTTGTCTGGCAGCATCTTGACAGAAGTGGTGTAGGGGTGGTCCACAGTCTGCTCTGCATCTCCTACTAGGATCTCCTTGCTCTCCTCCAGGATGAGGTTCTTCTTGTCCTCACTCTGGTGGAAGAGCACTGCCTTCTTGCGTTTCTTCACCTCTTCTGGCATTGAAGACTTGCGAACTTTCATGTCATTGAACACCCTGGTGACACCATCAGAGACAGCCACGCCAGAGGCCATGTTTCTGGAAAGGAAAGGGAGACAGAAAGAGCTACAGAAGAACTGAGCCGCCGCAGCTGCTGCCGGGATCTAACTCACCCCTTGGATTTTTTTAAAGGGCTCTTCTAGTGTGCGTGTGTGTCTCACAAGAGTCTGAGAGTTCCACTGGAAAATTTCCAGAAGAGTTTCTGGTAACAAATGGCCTTGGACTGTGCATTGTTTTAATTTAAACAAAAAGGAAAGGCATAGAGATCGAACTCTTTATCTGTTAACCCCAGGCATAGCTGCTTGTCAGCCAATGGCTACTTTTCCTGAGACCCAAAGGGGAAAGAGTGTCCATTGGGACAAGATGGATGAGAGGCTGGATGGTCTATTGGTGGCAGGCCTGGGCCCACATTTGTGTTTTAGAGTAGGTCAGACACAGGGTGAAGGGGATGCTTACCCATCGGGTGAGCAGGTCTTCTCTGTCCACTTCACAAACAGGAAGAATGTTCTCTGAGGGATGGGGGTAACTTTGCTCCCTAGTTCCTGGAACTCTTGAAGTTCCTGAACAAGCATGCGAGAGTTGGGGGGGTGTTTCTGGGGAAGCAGGAAGACCAATCAGAGAGAGCCCCCCCCCACCCAGGCAGAGGAAAGAACATGAGGAGATGGAGAAAAAGAGGGTAGAGCTGTCAGGTGGATGGTGTACTTCGTATCACCTGTCAAGGGAAACATTATTCAAGAGTGAGGCACTGTCATGAGCTCATGTAACAAGAGGCAGATGAGACAGGAGGATCATGAATGAGCTCAGAGAATACACAGTTAGACATTCTAAATAAATAAAATTACTAAAGCAGGCAAACCCCATTCAGATGGAATATAATTAACCTATCAAATTACCAACACAAGATGGCAACAGGGGGCCTCATTACAACTACCCAAACTCTAAAATTGACTCAAGCTGTGGGTTATTTTTTTTTTTTAATTTAATCTATGTGAATGGATATTTTGACTTTAGTGGTCAGAAAAATATATTGGATCTTTTAAAATCTGAGTTACATACAGTTGTGAGCCATATATAAGTGCTGGGATTTGAACCATAGCCTTCTGGAAAAACAATCACAGAACCTTACCTGAGCTATATCTCTAGCCTTTTGGGCTATGGATTATTATTAATGTGGCTGGTGAGGCCAAAGGGAAGGTATCCCTCTGACCGATGGGTGTTCCCATGGGCTGTGAATTCTGGTGATGAGCTTTTGGGAATAATGCAATTAAGTTATTCATTTAAAAAGCCAAAATAGCCCTTTAATTTGATCAGACATTGTGATTAAATTTTCCATGCATTTAATGAAAAAGAAAGGTATATTCTGCTGAAACTAACTAGCCAAGCAGCTACCTTATAATCTTATTTTTTGTTAATAGGAGGTACAGAATCTTATTATAGTCTGAAATCACTATCAACTGTAATTATAACAAACATTTCCTAATATGAGCTGACAGAAAGGATTGTAACTGAATGATGCACCCTGTATGCATGATTACATGATATGTCATCTAGCATGTACTTTGTGTGCATGAATAAATGATATTTCATTTTGCTAATAGACTTGTAATAATTTAAAACTCCTGAGAAGCCCATACACACACACATACACACACACACACACACACACACACACACACACACACACGAGCACTAATAAACACTCCTCTGAAATCTTTCTAAGCTCTTATTTCCTCACCTCTTTAGAGAAGTTCAGCTCCCAGTGTGAAGACACTCCCAGGCTTACTGTTGAGTAGACAGTCTTGAGCTGGGCTTCTCTGATACGTTCTCATGCTGGGATTCAGGGTCAGGATTTTTGATGAGGATAGTACAGAGGTGTCGGGGTGTGCTTCCCATTACCCCACTCCGACTGGTCCAGTTGGCCTCACTATCATGAATGCTGCTGGCATTGTTTTTGGTTATATAAGTACCTGTTCCTATGAATCCAACTGATGACATTAGTTTTGGTTATATAAGTACCTGTTAATTCAACTGAGGTGTCCAGCCACAGATGAACAGGTTTTTTTTAAAATTAATAAATGTGATACAGATACATACTATAATACTATCTAACCAAGTTTTCAAGTATTTTTTGTATTTGTTTGTACACGTGTGTGGGAGGGGCGTGTGTGTAGAGGTCAGACATTGTAGGAACTGGTTATCTCCATTATGTGGGTCCCAGGCATCAAACCCTGGACATCAAGCTTGGTGACAATCACCTTTCCCCTCTGGGTCACCTGACCAGCTCCAGCCATTTTCTAAAAAATATAAAATTTTGTATTTTCTTCCTACCTCGTGGGACCTGAAAAATCACACTGTTACCTGAATTAGCCTAAGACAGAAAGTCAAACGACACAGTATTTTCACTAATAATGTTAACTCTAAAGAAACTGAGCTCCTAGATACAGAGGGTGAAGCAGTACCTACCAGAGGCCGGTGAGGGCAGGGAAGGGTTAAACACTTGCAAAATTGTAGCCAGATTAGGGGAACATTCTGGTGTTCTACCCCACAGAACAGTGACTGTAGTCACAGCACTGTAGCTATTTAAAATAGCTGGAAGAAGATTTTTGAACATTCAAATCACAAAGACGTTGACTGTTGGAGATGACGGACAGCCTCCGCAGCCTGAGTCACACGCGGGATATTAACGTGCTGAGACAGCGCACCATACCCATGCAGATGAACTGTTTTTTTTTTTTTTTTCTGGCCACCTCTAAAAATAGCAAAAATAAATGAATAAAATAACTTTCCTCCCATGGGCTTAATAAAAGCCCATTCCCCAACTAAATATCACCCGATGGATTTTATCAGCCTCTGATATATTCTGCCTGAATAACATTTCACTGTCATTACAGCTCCTGGCAACCGTGTTGACAGCTGGTACTGCAAAGACAAACTCACGTCACCTATAACAAAAGCATTATTTCAAATAATTAGCTTAGGGCTTGTGGGGGCGTGGCTTATTTTTCAGGTTCTTCTGGGAATAGGAAGCATTGCTTGAGATGAGAGACATCAGCAGCGGCTTAGATAATTACCAGAACTTAGTGTCTCTACCATGGACATCTCTGCTTCTCACTATGCTAGTGTCTGTCTGAGCTATAGATAGAAATGGATCCAGAAAACATGGGCTCACACTTTCACAGCTCCAAATCCCACAGAGAAAAAGACTACCTCTTCTGAAATATGGCAATAAAGGTGTTAGAGCAGAGGCTCCTTGACTCAGATTGGCTTAACTTGACTTACAGCCCACCCCTAAACCAATCACCGTGGTTAGGACAATGATGCCAGGGTTTATTTACATACCTAATCCTGAAACAGAAGTGGGATCAGTCCCAAACCAACCCTCTGGGCTGAGTGGTGGTCTCCAAGGCAAAAGAAGAGGTGCTGTTAATGAAAGAGATGAGCTAGATGTGACAGCAGACACGTACGACTCCAGCATTTAGGAGGCCGGTGTAAGAGGGTCCTCACAAGGACAGTTTGGACTAAAATGGAGAATGGATGGGAGGTAAGAGGCAAACCCAACAGATGTCTACTACAATGGTTAGTCCATTAAGGTGTTTAAAAATCTCTTAAGTCATTTAAAAGCCTAAGATCGAGGGTTAGGGAGAAAAGCCAGAGTCCTCATCACATTCATTCCGCATCCTAATTTACATATCGATAATAAAGAAAGAAGAGAAGCAATTGATGTAGCCCTGGAGAAAAATGAAGCCATGACATATGCAGGTAAATGGACAGAACTCAAAATCCTTATCTTCAGGAAAATAAGCCTGTCTCAGAAAGACAAATACCTTTTTTTTTTCTCATATGGAATACTTGAATTCCAAGCTATATAAAAACACCTAATCATAGGTGTTTGTAGCTCATAAAGCTAGAACACTAGAAAGGTGATTGTGAAAGGAGACACTTTAAAAGGAGTTGGAAATAGGGCAATAAAATACATATCATATGAAAGCAGGGGGGGGGTGGGGAACTAAACAGGAAAAGAAAGGGAAGGTAGAGGCGGAGGGGGGGCATGTGTATGAGAGATAAACCTACTACTTTGTATGCCTACCTAAAGTAAATAAGTAAATCAAGGGAACATAATATCACCATTTTTATAGATACTAAAAAGCATTTAATTAACTTTAGACAAATATTTAAGTCACTAGTAAGCAGTTCAGAGGACTGGCTGCCTTCCTCTATAGGCACAGATTCTATTCTCAGCACCCACACGGTAACTGGATACTGTCTGTAGCTCCAGTTCAGGGGGGCACATACCCTCTTCTGACCTCTACTTGCATATGGTGCACATATGTGCATATAGGCAAAATACTCGTGCATATAAAATAATTGTGAAGTATTTGTAAATAAATCACTAAGAAACATAATGGATAAGGATCTAAAGTCACTATTATAACATAATTGACCCAAAGTAAGAATCATCAATAGACACTGAATGAAAAGTTTGAGGGCTGACCAGATATTTTTTAAGTCTCAGAATAACTCATTACTGGATGCTTTTGTGTGTTCGCTTGACACAAATTACAGTCATCAGAGAGGAAGGAGCCTCAGTTGAGGAAATGCCTCCACGAGATCCAGCTTTAAATCATTTTCTCAATAAATGATCAGTGGGGGAGGACCTAGCCCATTGTGGATGGTGCCATCCCTGGACTGTTGGTGCTAGGTTCTATAAGAAAGCAGTCTGCGCAAGACATGGAGAACAAGCCAATAAACGACACCCTCCATGAGTTCTGCATCAGCTCCTGCCTCCAGGTTCCTGCCCTGCTTCAGTTCCTGTACTGACTTCTCTTGGTGATGAAGAGCTAAATAAACCCTTTTCTCCTCACCTTGCTTTTTTTGGTCATAGTGTTTCATCGCAGCAACGGAAACTCTAAGTCACTCTCCTAACATTTTCGTCAGTTACAATGGACACGGAGGTGTCTTGATAGTAGGAAATCAAGCTAGTCATAAGTAGTCAATATAAGATCATTGGTTGTCTTAGCTCTGGTTGTACAGCAAAACACTATGGCCTGGATAGATTATAGACATCTAACATTTACGTAGTTCTGGAACTTGAAAGTATGAGATCAGGTCACACCATGGTGGTGTTCTGAAGGCTTCTTCCTGTGTTGTCCTGAAGCAGACTCTCTTAGTTAGGGTTTCTTTGCTATGAAGAGACACTATGACCAAGTCAACTCTTATAAGGACCATTTAATTGGGGCTGGCTTACAGTTTCAGAAGTTTAGTCCATTATTATCAAGGCAGGAAGCATGGTGGCATCCTGGCAGACACAGTGCTGGAGAAGGAGCTGAGAGTTCTGCATCTTGATCCAAAGGCAGCCAGAAGGAGACTGGCTTCCAGAGACAGCCAGGAGGAGGCTCTCTTCCACACTGGGTGAAACTTGAGCATTAAGAGCCCTCAAAGCCCACCCCCACAGTGGCACACTTCATCCAACAAGGTCATACCTACTCTAACAAGGATACACCTCTTAATAATGTCACTCCCTGTGAAAAAATCATATTCAAACCACCACATTCCACTCCCTGGCCCCCATAGGCTTGTTCAAACATGAGTCTCTGGGGGTCATATGTAGCCATAGCATAATGAAAAAATACATTTAGTCCAACCTAAAAAGTCTCCATAAGACAGTCTCAACAATGTCAAAAGTTCAAAAAGTCTCTTCTAAGATTCATGCACTCTCTTAACTATAATCTCTATAAAATCAAAACAAAAAAACTGATTACATAGTTCTGACATCACAGGATATACATTACCATTAATGTCACGGTGAGGAAATACTGGATCAAAACAAGACCAAAAACCAGCTGGGAAAACTCTTAACTCTGCATCTCCATGTCTGATGTCCAACTCCTTTCAACTTGTTGACTGCAACTTCTGCAACACACTTCTTTCTCTTGGGTTTGTTCTACTCCCTGTCAGCAGCTCTCTTCAACAGGTATTCCTCAACTCTGGCATCTTTAACATCTTTGGGTATCCAAGGCAACTTCAACTGCACAGCTTCTGGTTCTAGTGTTTGGGATCCACATATGATCTCCTGGGCTCCTCCAAAGGCCTTGAGTCATATCTTCAGCTCTGCCTTCGGTAGTACTCTGGGCTCTGGTTGACTACTACACTGTTGCTTCTGTTCTTGGTGGTCATCCCATAGTACTGACATCTCCAATATGCTGGCGTTTTCTGCTGCAACTGGGATTCACCTATAGCTTCTCACAGGCTCTCTTCATAGAGCCAATCCTCAACTCTTTTGCATGACCCCTTCAGTCCTAGGCCATCAACTACAACTGAGGCTGCACCTTCACCCATGGCCTTTTCTGACTTCTCAGAGTGCCGAGCTTCAGTTGCTCTTCATGACCCCTTCATACCTTCAAAACCAGTACCACCTGGGTGGTTCTTATTCATTTTGAAGTCTGGTATGATACCTATCTCTGGAACACAGCTTCTTGTGCTGTCAGAAAACACTTCCTAAAAGATATCACCTCAGTGATGCTGGTCTCTTCTTAGTCACCTCTAATTTCTTAGCTCCAGCTCACCAGCATCAATAGTCCCAGTAGTCTCTTCTACTCTTGATTCTAAATCCAGAGCTGCAAGGCTGAAGTTGCCAAATTACTGCTTGATGGGGTGGGATGCTTGATGGGGTTGGATGTTTGATGGGGTTGGAATATGCCCCCTCCCATTCTATTACATCATCACCAGCTTTATGTTTTCCAACTCCTTTGCTGCCTAAGTCTGGCTGTCCTGGAACTTATTCTGTAAACTGATCTTGAACTCAGAGATTTGCATGCCTCTATCTCCTCAATGCTGGGATTAAAGGCTTGTACCACAATGCCCAGACCTAAGATTTCTTTTCCACTTTACCAAAATCTTTACAGGTTCTGGATTGTAGTTAATTCCTGATATAGTAAAGCTGACAACTGAGGATATCTATCCCTTGTCAATTTGATACAAAATCCTATTTCCTTATACCCAAATGAAAACAACAACTAGGTCATAATAAATACCACGACATAACTTGTTCAACCGCAGGGGCATAAATAATAGGGTTTAGCTCCGTTGAACTTTCTGGTACCCCTTTACTCTTTGAACCACACATTTTGTATTTTACATTTCTAAGCTTGCTATGCTTAATCAAAACACTCCTCGTAAGAGTAAACCATAGAACAAAGTCTAAACTAGGTTTTTTTGAAACTTGCTTTGTGGTTGAAATTAATCTAAAACTCTTTACCTTAGCTTTAAGCAGACTCTTTACCAAAATATCACAAGAATAATCTCTAGGCAACATACTAAATTCTTCTTCTTTGAAACATATTGAGCCAGGATCCCAGAGTTCAAGTCACCCTCAGCACCAATGTCTTCCATATTCCTACTAGGATGGCCCATTAGCTCCACTTAAAGCATTCTACTACCTTCCAAATTCAAAGTTCCAGAATCCACAGTCCTCCAAACAAAAGCATGGTCAGGCCTATTAAAACAATAACTTACTCCTGGTACCAAATTCTGTCTTAGTAGGGGTTTTATTACTGTGAAGAGACACCATGACCACAGCAACTCTTACAAAGGTAAACATTTAATTGGTGGCTTAACAGTTTCAGAGATTTAGTTCATTGTCCTCATTGCAGGAAGCATGGCAGCATGCAGGCAGACATGATACAGGAGAGGTAGCTGAGGTTCTATACCTTGATCTGCAGGGAACAGGAAAAGAGACACTGAGCCTGGACTGAGCATTTGAAACTTCAAAGCCCAACCTACGGTGACACATTTCCTCCAACAAGGCCACACCTCCTAATAGTGCCACTCTCTATGAGTTTATGGGATCATTTTCATTCAAACCACCAGAGATGGTTAGTATGTCTACATGAAAGGTGCAGGGGGCATTCAATTCATAAGACTAACAGAAAATAAGACAAATGAACATCTCGAGCTTCCAACACGAGCACTGGGGAAAACACAGTATAGTTCCCTGACTCCAGTAAAATGAACCAAATTACATACCAGTCATGAGGAAACACCAGGCATGCCCAAACTGAAGGAAGGATGGGGAGGGGGAATGAAAAGAAAAGGAAACACTGGGCTCATAGAAGCTGAAGCAGAAGACAACTCAACCTCTACTCTATAACAAAGTCAGTGTTAAGAAATACGAAGTAGGGCAGTGGTAGCCCATGACTTTAATGTCATCTCTAGGGAGGCAAAGGCAGGTAGATTTCTGTGAGAACTCTGTGGATCTTTGTGATACCAGTCTGGTTTACAGAGTTCCAAGTCACCCCAGGCCACACAGAGAAACCCTACCTCAGAGAAAAAGGAAGAAGAATGAGGAGGATCACCAAAGAAAGAAAGAAGAGAGAGAGACAGAGACAGGAAATACAAAGTAAGCTAAGGTCTGTTTTAAATAAAAACACTAGAACATGACAGCCAAACATAAAGCATATTTCATTGCTGTAAATTATGTTATTGGAAGAATTCATAAACCATTTATAGTCTTCTGTGGGTAGATAATATTATATTGACAAAAAGTTTCTTAATTCTGATCACTTGTGGGGACAGGACTGAAGAGATGGCTAGGCTTGCTGTGTGGTGAAGGACACCTGCTGTCCTTGCAGAGGACCCCAGCTCCCTTTTCAGACCCATGAAGGGCAGAGGTCGAGGGGCAAGGAGTGGCTCTCAGCCCTCCGCCGTAACTCCACGGAATCTGACACCTTCTCTGGATTCATGTGCACATACTCACACAGAGACAAACATATACAGGGAATCTTTACAAATCTTAAAGAAATACTCGGTTGTAGTTAAGGATAAAGAAGAGTCATGTGTACAACAGCTCAGGAATAACACACGGATACGCATGCAGGCACACATTTCTTTTTTAAAAGGAAGGGTAGGGCTGGAGAGATGGCTCAGCAGTTAAGAGCACTGACTGCTCTTCCAGAGGTCCTGAGTTCAATTCCCAGCAACCACATGGTGACTCACAACCATCTGTAATGAGATCTGATGCCCTCTTCTGGTGTGTCTGAAAACAGCTACAGTGTATTTATATTTAATAAACAAATACTTCTTTAGAAAGGAAGGGTATTTGTAGTAAAATGAAAATATTAGGTAAATCCGGGTTAAAGATAGGTGGGGATTCTACTGTTCTTGTAAACTTCTGTAAGTATGAAACTATGAACAAGTTAAAGAAACAAAGAAATTGGTATATAATTTCACATCACTTTATTGTAATGAAGAGAGAAATACGTTGGTCTCAAAAGTTTTTGGTTTAGGGGAGTGAAGAGAGGGTTATGAAATATAGATGTCATGAATGTGGATGGGGGCCTATGTGGGAGGGGTGCAGGCTTGGGGAGGAAAGGGCAGGGAAGGGCAGAGCGAGGCAAAGAAGAAAACATGACTACAGATACAGGTGAGAATATCCCACTGAAGCCCAGGGCTAACCCAAAAGTAACTAAGAAAAAGGTTTCCGTCAGGTTTGGGCTTTTTAATGAGAGGAGCTTCAGTAAGCGTGGATACCAGTGGGAAACAGGAAGGGCGGTTACGGCAGGAGAGTAGGGCTGACAATAAAGAAACAGGACAGGAGGCTGGGGATACAGGGCCCTTGATGGAATGTGGGAGTAGCATGGCTTTCCTCCTACTGGGTTACTAGTTCCAGCCAAGGTGTGAGGATTTGTGCCCTGTCTTACTGTAACAAGTTTGGTGGCTATCCCTGGGAGGCCTGCTCTGATTGTTTGAGGACAAATGGGGGTGGGGGAGGTCTAGGAGGAGGGGAGGGAGAGGAAACTGTGATGGGATAAAATATATGAGAGAATAAATTTTTTTTGAAAATTGCTTTCCTCTTTAATGAATGGAAAACTGACATGGGGAGGGGGGCGGGATGAAGACGGAGCTGTTGGGTGATCATGTGGCAAAGATGATTCCTGATTCAAAAAAAAAAGAACCAAGCCGATCCCTGCGGCCCTTTTCAGATGGGAGTGCGGAGAAGTCGGTGCCCAGGGAGACAGCATAGCTGGAAACAGGGGCTGAGTCAAATCAGGAGAGGAAAATAAAGGAAGGAGAAATTGGAACATGCTTGTGAACACGAAAGCAGATTCTTCCATTCCAAGAAAGAGACTAGAGCCCCTCTGGGGCTCGGGAGACAAACCCAGCTTCTGCTCGGAGAGGAAGTTAGGCAAATGTCAGCTTTTCTCAAATAGCCTTGCCCAGAAAATGTGTCAACAAACACCCAGCCAAACTTCACGGATACAACGCACGCAAGGCAACTCGGCCGAGAAACTGGGCAAGCATCTCCCAAGGGAAAGGCGCTTGGACTGAGTTAAAAATACATGAAAATCACAGTCACTCGAGAGCTAAAAGCCCAGAGTATAACTCTGGACTTAGGCTTTGAACTCCTTCAATTTCCTTTAAGGACGGGGTGTCGGGAGTTGTTTGTTTTTGTTTGTTTTAAAGCGTTACCTGGTCTGCCTGAGGCAGAAGAGGGGTGGCCTTGAACTGGGAAAACAGATTTCACTTTGAGTGGAGTGGTGTAACTCCAGAGGGACTGTGGGAATGGAAACCAGGTCCACAGCTTGGCAGGCAGCTGAACTCAACGGTTTCAGGTGAAATCCGGGCTTCTTTTTACAGGAGCTTACAAGATGTCCTGGAACCCTTCGGAAACTTCAGTCAGCTCTCTCCAACCACCAGCAGAAATACTTTAATATGCTTCAAAGTTGTTTCAAAACGACTCCATTCTTACATGTGTAAAAAACTCTGAGAATAAACATGTTCCAGAAGGAGATAAACATTCCTGGTCCTCTTCTACTCCTGCTCCACGCCCCCCATGAGAATTTTGCTTGTTTATTAGATTTTAAAGTGTTTTAGGGTTTAAACCAATGTTGGATGTTTGTTTGTTTGAGACAGACTTTTGTTCTAGGGCCCCTGGCTGGATTTAAAAACTCACAGTTTTCTGCCTCAGCCTTCCAAGTATTCAGATTACTGGTATACCTCACTTACTTTTTTAAAAAATGGTTCAAAATAAAAATGATGTCAAAAAGATACTGCCTGAGAAGTTTGTACTTCCCTAGATTCTTTTCCTTCTGTGTGTGGTTTTCTCTTTTTCTGAGAGAGGATTTTTCTCTGTAGACCAGGCTGGCCTCAAACTCAGGGGATATGCCTGCCTCTGCCTCTCGATTGCTAGAACAAATTCTTTTCTTAAAATAACCTTTTAAAGTCAGGCCTGGTGACACATGCCTTCATTTCCAGCGCTTGGGCAAGCAGAGGCAGGCAGGTCTCTGTGAGTTCAAGGCCAGCCAAGGCTACACACTGAAACTCTGTCTCAAAATACAATCTAACAATGATGATGATGGTGGTGGTGGTGATGATGATGATAAATTTACTTTCATTATTTTTGTTTATTTGTTTGTTTTGAGACATGGTTGGCCTGGAACCCTCTAAGTGGACCAGGCTGGCCTTGAACTCACAGAGATCCACATGCCTCTGCCTCCTGCATTCTGTGTTTAAAGTCATCCACCACATCCAGTGTTCACTAGTTTATATCTGATTATTTTTTTATTTTGTTGTTTTTGACACAGAGTCTCTCTGTGTATCCCTCGCTGTCCTGGAACACGGGTCCTGGGTCTAATAGCACGCACCACCACCACCTGCCTTAGTTTTTACGAATTACATGTAGGCGTACGTTCTTGTATGTGTACAAGAGTGCAAGTGTTGGTAGCAGCTCAAGTGTCAGATCTCACGGAGTTCTGGTTACAGAAGGCTGTGTGCCACCCATCATGGTGCTGGGAACAGGGCCTGAGGTCCGGAGAGGACAGCGAGTTCTCATAACCACTGAGCCAGCCGTCTCCAGCCTCAACATTATTCCCTCAAAAACAACGTTTAGGTGTATGTGCGTGCATGGATGGTGAGCATGCGTGCTTGAGTGTGTGTGTGGGGGTGTGCAACTGTGCCTGTGCTTAGAGCACATCCTAGTCATGTATTGCCTGTGTTTATGCAGACATTGAGTTTTTACCGACGTTAGATCAGACTTCTGTAACACGCCTTCCCTTTTAACCGAAGGGTTAGACGTTTATGCTACTGTTTTCAAAGGTGACAGGGAAAAGCCCTGAAATATTATGGCTCTCTTCCTCCCTCGGGATAATATCGGAGATAGGAAAGAAAAATACGGTCCGTGGAGCGTAGAGGCCTCGGACGACTTCAGACTCGGCCAGTGAACGTGTGAACTTGGGCTGGGCTGCAGATCCAAATATTCAAAGGCTTCTATCGCACACTTATGTTCTAGGGCTGTCATGAGAGTTAGAGGCGTTAATTAGGAAACAATCACTAGTTATGAGACAATAAAGCACTAAAATATCTGTAGACTGTATCATATGCTCAGGCCTTTGTACACACACACATATACACTCTCACACATATACACACATATGCACACACATACATATACACATACACACACTCACACACTACACACTCACACACACACTCACATTCACATATATACACACTCACACAATAACACAAGTCACACACATACACACACACAATTACACAAGTCACACACATACACACACATACACACATGCTCTCATACACACACAGTCACGCACACTCACACACATACATGATCAAACACTCACATTCACACTCAGACACACATACACACACTCATACACATACACTCACATACATGCTCACATACTCACATTCATACATACACATACACACACACACATGCTCTCATACACACAGTCACACATACACACACTCACAGACACACAGGGGCAGTGCTTGTGTTTTGATAGGGAACCATTTGTTACTTTGCTTTTCAGTGAACACCTTTATACAAAATTTTTGTTTTCTAGAAACACTTCTACTGTTGTGCATTTCATATAGATGAAGAAATCAGGAAAAGTAAATAGTTAAAAAAAAAAAGATAAAATTGAAGTAACCCAAAACTTATTTGTAAAAATCCCTCCAGATATTTCATATGTATGTACATGTGTGTGTGCAATTCATGAATGGTTCATATTTTATATGATTAGTCTTGTTATACCAAAATATAATCTTTCTAAATTCATAACACTAATCTTTATAATTATTAATAGTTTGGTTTTAGTAGTAAATGTACAATGCTCTTTGTAGGCATTCTATGTTTATTGGATACTTAAATTCTCTGGAGACTTTTGCTATTGCACACAACCTTATGAGGGCATTTCCATGTCCAAATATTCGTGTAACTCACGCAGGGAATGGTTTAGCAGGGAAGAGCACTGGAGTCCAGATCTCAGTGTCCACCACAGGCGTCACAACTGTCTCCAGCTCTGGCTCCAGGGGACCTGATACCCTCTTCTGGTCTTCAGTGGCACCTGCACACAGATGTCACACACACACAGAGACACACTCACATCAACATAAACAAACACATAAATAGAATTATGTCTTTAAAAACTTCTGCAACTTAAAGAAGTCAGGTTAGAATAGGGGTGTGCGTTTTCTTTCCTTCACTCAGCAAAGGCTCTTAGGCTCATCACACCTGCTGTGACCTGCACAGAGGTGAGAGCTACAGACAGGAATCTGACACGGGAAGGACAATCTAGAGAAGGACAGTGGAGGAAGCCTATGTGTTCAAGAGTATATGTGTGTATGTATGTTCAAGTATGTACATGCATGTGTGTATGTTCACGTGTGTACATGCATGTGTGTGTGTGTGTGTGTGTGGCAGTACACACACCACAGAGAGGGTGTAGAGAAGAACCTTCTACAGTTAGTTGTCTTCTTCTGCTATGTGGGGCTGGAGACTCAAACTTGGGTCATTGCACTTGGTAGCAGGCACCTCTGTCCACTGGGCCATCTTGTCAGTCTTTTCTCCAGGTCTCCTATGTCTCCATTCACCACTGAAGACCAGACTTCATGCTCCAACTTACATGAGCGGCCAGGGAGAACTGGGGGCTCACCAAGGGAAAAGCTAAAGGCCTAATGCTTTTACAGTTGGGCAGATTCTGCTAAAGAAAAATACTCCAAGTCATGAGTATGATTGAATATAAAATAGTATTTATTTCAACCAAGAAAGTGAATGACAAAAGCTTACAATGCGTTTAAGACAGCCAATAGTGCAAACCCCAGCAGCCTAACACATCTCTCCAATAACTGTTTTAAATCTTCAATTATTCTGAGAAAAAAATACATTAATCTAAACTTAAGAAGTATATAAGCAATTCAAATGTCTTTCGAAACAGTTCTATCTGCAGCAGAAAATCCATGTGATGGGTGTGTGCCATCTTGTTGTGGCAGCGAGCTAGAAGAAGTGGTAACCTTTCCAGAACACAGGAGCTCCACCAGCCAGTGTTCCCAGTGACCAACGCCAATACAGCGAAGGCAGCCGCATTAAGGAGCAGGGCACTGTGGCCTGCAGGAAAACCACCTAAGGACCAACCTTGCAGAAATGACTTAGGAGAGGTGACGGGGTGAGAAGGAACAGGGGACAGAGGGAGGAGAGCCAGGCGTAGTTCTGAGTGGTGCTTGGGAGGCTGAAGAAGGAAGATCTCAAGTTCAAGGCCAACCTGGACTAACAGGGCCAAACCTTTTCACAAAGAGGGAGCAAGGAGAGAGGTGGGGAGGAGAGACTATGGACATATGACTGTAGGCTTCTGGAAACCTGCTCATAATTCATCTATAAATTTAAAATTTTCCAAAAATAAAGTCTGCTAGGAGAATAGGGATGGCTGTAAGTTTTACTGAATCCATAGTTATATATATGCAGGTGTTCTCTCTTTTTGATGGTGCTTTTGAATATAAAATATTGAATATTGGGCTGGCTGACACTATGTAGCCCAGGTTAGCTCAAGACTCACAACAATCCTACTACTACCTCAGCCTCCCAAATGCAGTTTTCCATCCAAAGTATTTCTTTCTTTCTTTTTTCTTTTCCAACTTTTTATTTAGAAAACCAAATCCAGGGTCAGCAGAGGAGGCTGAAGCCCCACCAGCCAGGTCCCGGGGCCAGCCCTCCCGCTGCTGTTGCTACATGCCACCCCATGGATCACTGTGAACACACGTGCCCGGACAGCGTACTCCAAAAGCAGGAGGCACTGACTTCAGACTCTGGGTGGGGGTGGATCAGCAGGCACTTGATGGTCAGCAGCACTTGTGTCGTACCAACTCAGCCACACAGTCCCTGTTTGAGCACATTGACACAGACTTCGCCATTGGGGCCCACGTTTGGGTGGAAGATTTTAGTCAGGAAGTAGCCCTTGGACAGATCTCGGCATAGAGAGTTCCTTCAAGGCCCTCGATGGTAACCTGCAAGTCCGTGAGATCCTCCTCACTGGGGAAGACTTTAATGCCATCAGGTGGGTTTGCCATCAGTGTTGTGACTTTCTACACTAGGAAGATGATGTGGGGAAGCCCTGAGACCCAGCTCTGCTCCCCACTAACTCCGAAGCCCGCTACAAAATGCTCACAATGTTACATCTACCATACTGAGCCCCAAAGTATTTTTTAAGGTCTATTTACATCTGTGAGTATATTTGCTTGCCTGTATATCTGAGCACCACATGCATACCTGGTGCTTACAGGCCAGAAGACTGGGCTGGGTTGCTCAATTTGTGAACAGTCATGGGAATCAAAACCAGATGCCCTGGAAGAGCAGCCAGTGCTCTTAACCGCTGAGCCATCTCTCCAGCCCCCAAAATCATTCTTGAATTACAAAACTTAAGCTTGTGGGCCAGGCACAGCGGCAAATGCTTTTCATCAGAGCCCTCCGGAGGCAGAGGCAGGCAGATCTCTGTGATTTCAAGGCCAGCCTGGTTTCCAAATCGAGTTGCAAGGCAGTCCAGAGCCACTGTACCCCTTTCTCAAAAGCAGTGTACCCCTTCCTCAAAAATCAAAGAGCGAGCAAACAAACAAACAAATCCCAACTTAACTTGATAATTAGTATGTGTTAAATTTTTCTCCGGCTTCTTCAGGCTGTTTTAACTTATGAGAAGAAACATCCCTGTCTCCCTGTATGATGCTCAGTCTGTCAGCAGCAGCAGCTTCTACCTGCTGCTCAACACCCTGCCCCTAGACCAGGTAACAACAAAAGAGTGCCTTCTGGGCGCATAGTTTTAGAGATTCTGATCCCTTTTCAGGCAGCCCCATTGCATCCAGGCCTCTGGAGGGGTGCCTGCCACAGTGACAGGAAGCCTGTGGCATGACAATCTGCTAACCTCTCCTGGTGTGCCAAAAAAGAAAGAGGAAATGACAGACCCACACAACCCCTGCAAGCGTATCCCCGGCCCCCAACACCAGGCCTTCCCAGAAACACCACCCAGGGCCCATGTGATCACTGCATCTGTATTTGATCCAGAGGATAGCACACATCTTACTTGGAAGCAGCTTTCAAACATAACAGAGCTGGGTGGTGGGCACACACCTTCCATCCTAGCACTGGGAGGCAGAGTCAGGCAGATCTCTGAGTTCGAGGCCAGCCTGGTATACAGAGCGAGTTCTAGGACTGCCAGGGGGCTACACAGAGAAACCCTGTCTTGAAAAACAAAGATTATTTTTTAAAAAACATACTTATATTAACAGATGAGTGTAAGCTGTTCCAGTAGAGCTAAAGATGGGGCCTAGAGTCCTAAACTTGATTATTTCATTTCTCCAACCTTCCAGAGCTCCCAAGGGCCTTTCCAGAGCTCTGATGAGCAAATCCGCTCATTCATCCAAAAACTCTCAGTACTGCTGGGGGAATCATTGGTACTCTCTGCCTACTGTCGCAAGCGATCTGGAAGCCCGTAGTTGGAGCTGTAATTCTCAATCATGGTTGGACTCTTGAATCACCAGGAAAGCTCTTTTCAAAAAAAACCAAAAAAACAAAAACACAGCTTTGGTCTTTTCTGGGCCAATCAGAATTGCTAGCTGGATTTGGTAGAGCAGTGCCTGTAATCCCAGCACCAGGGAGTCTGAAAACAGACCGACCGTGAGTTCAAGGCCAGCCTGGGATAAACAGCCTGTCTCAAAGCAAACAGAACTTTCGAGGGTTTCAGCTCTTCCCCCAAGAAATTCTAAAGTAAAAGACAAGACCGAGAAACCCAGCTCTAAAATGGGTGCCCCGTAGTCTCTGCCATCACGGAACGGGTCTCAGACAGCCTGGGGAAAGGAGCAGTGGCAGCGTAGCTCCTAAACTGAAGCGGAGAGGGTGCTGGGAGAAGTGGGGGCGAGGGGAGGGTGTTGAGAACAGCGGTGCGCAGCAGCCCACGCACTGGCTCGTTTTAGAACAAACCAGCTCTTCTCAGACATATGTACTGGAGAAGCCACCTCCTGGAAATTTCCAGAAATCAGCAAGGGGACTACTCCTAGGCAGAAAAGTTTTCAGCTTACATTCCGTTTCTCTTAATTCGGAGAATCTAAAGGTTGTGAGGTGCTTAAGGGTCACCAATCACGGCTCTCTTACCCCTCCTCCTCCTCCTCCTTCCCTTTTCTCTCTTCCCCTTTTCCTTCTTCCTCTCCTCTTCCTACTCCCCCATTTCCCCACCCCCACAGGGCCAGGAGCTGTGAGCATGTTCTCAAGGAGCGTTTGCACATACCATGCAAATTTTTGACCGACTATTTTCACACCTCGACTAAAACTCAGCATAAGGAAACATGGCTGAGAGGTCAATAAAGGAAACGCAGGCAGACCGTGTAGAAGCCACGCCCTTTTCCCTCAGACCCCTGAGGGAAGGCATTGCTCTCTTCACTGAGGAGGAGCCTGTGTTCTAAAAGTTAGTTGAATGTCCTCCCAGGGCCAGTTAGCTCACACTGGACAGGGCAAGAACTTACTTCATCTTTACAGTGATTTTGTTCCTGTTTCCAAATGAGAAACCGAGGCGGAAAGATGGCTACCCGAGATCATTGATCTGACATTCTACGGTGTAGAGTGAGCCAGGGCTCTCTCTCCTCAGAATCACAGCTGTCTGTGTGTCTGGGAGGTGCCATCTGCCCCACCCACGGCAGGGAAGGTTCTGGAGAGCTCTCTGTACTATCTTTACAGCTTTGCTATAAATATGAAGTTATTCTAGAATGAAAAATTTATTTTAAAATGGCACATAAAAACACACACACACACACACACACACACACACAGAGGCCGAGGTAGAAGGCTCACTGTGGTGGTTTGAATAGGCTTGGCTCAGCAAGTGGCACTATTAGGAGGTATGACATTGGAGGAGGCGTGGCCTTCTTGGAGGAAGTGTGTCACAGTGAAGGTAGGCTTTGAGAACTTGCTCCTTGCTTCCTGGAAGTAAGTCTCTCCCGAGTGCCTTTGGACCAAGACAGAGAACTCTCAGTTCCTCCAGCACCATGCCTGACTGGACGCTGCCATGGTTTCTGCCATGATGATAGTGGACTGAACCTCTGAACCTGAACATCAGCCCCGACTACATGTTCTTGGTCACGGCGCCTCTTCTCAGCAATGGAAACCCTAAGTCACTCACCCTGACTTCCAGACCAGCCTAGGCAACAGAGTGAATTCCAGGCCAGCCTGAACCACATGGCCAGACCCTGTCTCAAAACCATACAGACAAGCAAACTAGACACACAACATTATACTTCTCAAGATTTTTCTTGTATAAGTAAGCAATTTTAATAAATTACTAAAAAGTAAAATTAACTTATTAGGGGCTAGAGTGATGGCTCAGCAGTTAACAGCATGAACTGCTCTTGCTAAGACACAGCCCAATGTCCACATCTGGCAAATTACAGTCCTGTAATTCCAGCTCCAAGGGAATCTAATGCCCTCTCCTGGCCTCCTCAGACATCTGCACACACCAGACCACACACATAACACACACACATATACAAGAATAAAGAGTAGAGATATAAAAGGTTTTTTAATGTTGGCCTTTTATCTATGTATTTTGGTGTCTGTGTTTTTTAGTGGATAGAACATTTCAATCTACCAGCATATGTGTGTTTGGTTTCAGGTATATCAAAGCAGACTTGGCTTTCGGGTTTTCCCAGTATCTCAGGGTTTTACAGCTGTGAACAGACACCATGACCAAGGCAACTCTTATGAAGAACAACATTTAATTGGGGCTGGCTTACAGGTTCAGAGGTTCAGTTCATTATCATCAAGGTGGGAGCATGGCAGGGTCTCTGAAGCTCTGGAAGAGCTGAGAGTTCTACATCTTCATCCGAAGGCTGCTAGCAGAATACTGGCTTCCAGGCAGCTAGGATGAGGGTCTTAAAGCCCACACTCACTGTGACACACCTATTCCAACAAGACCACACCTTCAAATAGGGCCACTCCCTGGTCCAAGCACATACAAACTATCACACCCAGCATCCCTCAGTCCCTACCTGGCATACCCTGCTCACAACCTGAACTTTCCAGCCCAGAGGCTGGGCTGCCCATCCTCCAAAGGCTCTTCCGTATATAATCCAAATGTTTTGCTCTCTCCCTCTCTCTCTCTTCTTTATGTGTGCAATAAGCTTTCCCTCCACCCCTGCTTCCTCCTCTCCTCTCTCCTCCTTCCTATGGCAACATCCCTGGCCTCCTTCCTTGGGACCAGTAAACTCCCCCCCACCAGAGCAGTTTCCCAATAAACCTGCATTTAATATAATCTAATCTGATTTGAATTTGCTCATTTCACTGTCAGAGAAATAACTTATCAATATATATGTTGTATTCACTTTTTAGAGCAGCTATACAGTCTGCATGGCTCAAGACAACAGAAAGGCTCTGTCTCACAGTGAAGATTGAAGTCCAAAACCAAGGTACATGTGGACTACAGGTCCTATGCTGTTCTTTCTTAGCTGTGGGTATTGTCTGGTATACATAGATACATGGCTCGGATTCACCGGCACTAATCACTCTTGGCTCACCGGCATGCTCTGTTTGTCTGTATTTCTTCTTTTCCTACAAGACCAGCTACATGAAACTAAGGGCCTACTATAGTCCAAAAAGGACCTCATCCTATGCTTTAACTGCACCTACCCTGAAGTAAAATCACATTCTGGGGTTCCAGAAAGAACGTGTATTTGGAGAAAATTTTTGGTTGGTATCCTGGATCTCCAAGATTCATACATGTAATGGCCATCCTTGGTTGTTCACTTGACTACACCTGGAATTAACCAAAATCCAAGAGCTGGGTATACTGGTGAGGGATTGTTTTCTTTCTTTTTCTCTTTGTTTTTTATTTTTGAGACATCTTTCTGTGTAACCCTGGCTATCCTGGAATAGACTGATGGCAGTCTAATAAAAGACACAGAAGAAGAAAACTTGTATCTCTGCCTGCTTGTCCTTGTGCTCAATGGCAAGTCCATTCCTTCACTGGCATTAGAGCCTACTTCTTTGGGATTCCAGTATATATTGAAGAGCAGCTGAGACATCCAGTCCCATGTGTAGAAGAACCCAAATAGTCGCTGCTCAAATCGACCCTGGTGGCGGTAGCATTCCTCATTACCTGCGCTAATGCTCTGAGTTCCCGAATGACAGTCACATGCACAGTCTTATATTTTAATATGCCCTAAACAGCTTAATGGCTGGGCCACTTTCTAACCTCCACATTTTTTGATAATCTCAATTTATTACTTACTAAAACCTATATTTTATCTTGACTGCCACGGACCTAGACATGTAGCCCTTCTATACGGTATGATATACACTAATAATGTCCAGTTCATTAGTTTTGCCAATTTAGGTATATTACTCTAACATTAATCCTAACTTAAAGAGTTTACAATTCTATACTTGAATTATGTTTTGATTTTAACCTTTATTACTACCTGAAAACCATTCTTTTAAATCTAGATTATCTTCCACAATGCTAAAAACTTAAGTTTGATTATGAAACTATAACTAGTCTTCAACCCCATCAGAGATCCAAGAATGAATTAAGCATCACCTGAATGAATAGAAAACATAAAAATATAGCTTTTAAAACTTAAATAATTTGTAGAGACATCTGACTGGACAGTCCCCAATATTCCTAAAATGTTGGATCATCTGTCTTCAGCCTTCTAGCCCAGAGCCATCTGACAAACCTTAAGGGAAGCAGAAATTACAAATGGCTTGTTTATCCTGTCTTGGCAGAGCGAAGCTATTGACTATCCCACATTGTGTGTTCTTCCCTGGACAGCTTTTGTTTGTTTCATTTTGCTTTTTTGTCTGTAAATGAATTAGAGCAGTTTTTGCCCAGTGGCTACTTTGCCACAATTGGAGCAACTCTATATGGAAGTAATGCTACTCGGTATCTTCTTTGAAAGGTAAAGGGGGTACTGTCTGGAGCAGACATATCTCCTAGTCAAAAGATCTATTAATAATGAAGTGATTTTGTGGACTGAACAACTACTGTATTCTTAAACAGCAAATGGGATCTCCACTGGTAGATAGCCATTGTTGGACCACAGCCTGTAAGCCATTTTAATAAATCCCCTTACATATCTAGATAGACACTTTTGTATATTTATCTGTCCCTCTGTTTGCTCCTCAAAAAAAAAAAAAAAAAAAAAAAAAAACCCTGACTAATGTAGATTTTGGTAATGAGAATGAGGTTCAAATAACAGAAGACTAGGATGTTTTCTTTTTTTAAGGTATCTGGAGTAGGTTTGCCAATCTGATGACACCTACAATTATTAAAACCTCTTCTATAAGCTTAGAGAGTAGTGAAAGCCCATGGCATGAACTATTTTACAAACTTATCAACACAATGCATTTGATTAACCTGATTCACCAATTATGAGAGAAAAGGAATGTTGTGATTCTGTATATCAAACTATTGACAGTTGTAGAAAAATAAGGAAAACAATGCTGCTGGTTGATTGCTCCTAGCATCTCTGGGTAAACTGACAAAGGGAAAAAAATGAACTCTACAATAAAATTAAACAACTTGTAGTATCTCACAATACAGTTGTCTTAGTCAGGGTTTCTATTCCTGCACAAAACATCATGACCAAGAAGCAAGTTGTGGAGAAAAGGGTTTATTCAGCTTACACTTCTACACTGCTGTTTATCACCAGAGGAAGTCAGGACTGAAACTCAAGCAGGTCAGGAAGCAGGAGCTGATGCAGAGGCCATGGAGGGATGTCACTTACTGACTTGCTCCCCTGGCTTGCTCAGCCTGCTTTCTTATAGAACCCAGGTCTACCAGCCCAGGAATGGCACCACCCACAATGAGCTGGGCCCTCCCTCCTTGATCAATAGTTGAGAAAATACCTTACAGCTGGATCTCATGAAGGCATTTCCTCAACTGAGGCTCCTTTCTCTGTAATAATTCCATCTTGCGTCAAGTTGACACAAAACCAGCCAGTACAATTGACCCCTTGTCAACTTGACACACAAACAAATCACTATTAAGTCTCAACCCTTACTTTCTTATTCATCCCCAAGAGCTAAATAACCTTAAGAGTCCCACAGTCTTTACAAATTCTTACATATTAAAATTGCAATCCCTTTAAAAATCAAAGTATTTTTACAATGTAAAGTCTCTTAACTGTGGGCTCCACTTCTTTCTTCAAGAAGGAAAAATATCAGGGCACGGTCACAATCAAAAGCAAAATCAAACTCTATCTAATGTCTGGGATCCACTCACGAACGCCTGGACTCCTCCAAGGGCTTGGATCATTTCTCCAGCTCTGCCTTTGCAGCACACACTTTGTCTTCTAGGCTCCAGCTGCCTGTTCTCCACTGCCGCTGCTGTTCTTGGTGGTCATCTCATGGTACTGGCATCTCCAAAACACTACTGTCAGTCCCGGGACACGCATTGCAACTGAGGCTGCATCTTCACCAATGACCTTCCATGGCTTCTCACAGTGCCGAGCCTCAGCTGCTCTTCATGACCCCTTCATTCCTTCAAAACCAGCACCATCTGGGTGACTCTTACACATTACCAAGTCCAGCCACAGCACAAGTTACATCCCTGGCTATCTCTGGAACACAGCTTCTTTGTACTCTCAGGAAACACTTCCCAGAAGATTTCACCTCAGTGATGCTGGTCTCTTCTTAATCACCACTATTTTCTTAGCTCCAGCTGACCAGCATCAATAGTCCCAGTAATGCAAAGGTTTTGCCTTAGGAGTTCTGGTATCTTGTTAATCCCAGCTGATTCTTCAGCCCCAGCTAACCAAACCACAGAATCTTCACAATCAAAATGGCAACAGCCCTGACAAGAGTGTTTAATTTTCCCTTTAAAATTTCACAAGCCAGGCCTCCATCTTCTGCACTGATCTCAACATTATCTTTCAAGTTTCTACAGAACATCCCACAGAGCTCTTACTATGCCAATGGCTTTTCTAGCTCAAAGTTCCAAAGTCCTTCCACAGTCCTCCCCAAAACATGGTCAGGTTGTCACAGGAATACCCCACTATGCTGGTACCAATTTGTCTTATTCAGGGTTTCTATTCCTGCACAATCATCATGACCAAGAAGCAAGTTGGGGAGGAAAGGGTTTATTCAGCTTACATTTCTACATTGATATTCATCACCAAACGAAGTCAGGACTAGAACGCAAGCAGGTCAGAAACCAGGAGCTGATGCAGAGGCCATGGAGGGATGTTACTGGCTTGCTTTCCCTGGCTTGCTCAGCTTGCTTTCTTATAGAACCCAGGTCTACCAGCCTATGGGCTACCACAATGGTCTAGGCCCTCCCCCTTGATCACTAGTTGAGAAAATGCTTTTCAGCTGAATCTCATGGAGGCATTTCCTCAACTGAGGCTCCTTTATCTGTGATAATTCCATCTTGTGTCAAGTTGACACAAAACCATCCAGTACAACAGTGAAGGGCAGTAATGACTTTAGTGATAAAATTGACTAGCTCTGTGGCTGGAAAGATGGCTCAGCGGGTTAAGAGCACTGACTGCTCTTCCAGAGGTCCTGAGTCAATTCCCAGCAACCACATGGTGGCTCACAGCCATCTGTAATGAGATCTGATGCTCTCTTCTGGTGTGTCTGAGGACAGCTATAATGTATTCACATACATAAAAAACTTGAGCAGCTCTAGAAGCACACAAACATTCTAAAGATTTCTGAGTGTGGCATGGAAGAGTCTCCTCTCCAACAGCCACAGAGCTCAAGTTGCAAAAAGTCAAACAGAAGTCCTCATTATAAGGTTAGCTAAGTTGCAGCAAAAATTCAAGTCCCAGACTCAGTGGGTCAGTGGTTAAAGTAAGGATATTGAGCATCCTGTAACTTAGGATGGAGGTGTGGGGAAGGACCCTAGTAAGGCTGAGAGCTTTGAACCCTTGGATCCTCAAGGGTTTATCTTGACTTAGGAAGTGGTCTCTCCACCTGAAGGAGATACCAGGCAAGACAACTGTGATGTTCCTCAGGATCCAACAATAGTTGCCTCTAGACCTATAAGGCTAAGTAGGCTCTTAGAGCAGAGATAGAAAGTGTGGTCCATAAGAAGGTGCACTACAGCACTAAAAAGCTTAATGAGTCTGTTAATTCATTTGAGCAGAAGTCTGGGGAATGTGTGCGGGAATGGATTTTCAGGGTGTGGGGTAATGGTGGAAGGAACATAAAGCTGGATCAGGATGAGTTGATTGACAAGGTCCTCTCAGGGGAGATTCTAGGTTTAACATGGAAGCTTTCACAGTGAGAGAGAGAGAGAGAGAGAGAGAGAGAGAGAGAGAGAGAGAGAGAGAGAGAGAGAGAGAGGTGAAAAGTTTGAATAGTTAGCTAAAGATGGCCTGGGCTGGAGAGACGGCTCAGTGGTAAAGAGCACTGACTGCTCTTCCAGAGGTCCTGAGTTCAATTCCCAGCAACCACATGGTGGCTCACAGCCATCTGTAATGGGATCTGATGCCCTCTTCTGGTGTGTCTGAAGACAGCTACAGTGTACTTACATACATACAATAAATAAATCTTAAAAAAAAAAAAAAAAAAGATGGCCTATTGAAAAGGAGATGCCTAGTATCCTTCTCATACTGTTGATGAAGGATTTTGAGGCCCAGGGAAACTGCAGTGTTAGAGTGGGTATGTTGTATGTTTTGTAGAACCTAACCCGGGAAGGCCTGGAAGACATGACCTTCACCAATCCTGTAAGACGCAAACTGGAGAGAGAGGCACCGGCACATTTGAAGGGTTTTGTTCTTGCCCCTTTCCTTGCGCCAGACCTTAGGGTTGGAGATGCTGCTGCTCCATTGGATGAATTAAATGCAATGGGTTTAATTGGGACCCGAGGTAGCAAGGGCCAGGTGGCAGCACTGAATCACCAGAGACAGGGAGATCGTAGTTTTTATGATGGACAGCGTAGACAAAGCAATGTCCATAGGGGCCTGTAATGGTCAGCACAGGCAAGGTGATGTTTATGGCGGTATGACTCACATAACCCCTCGGCACCAGCTGACACGGTGTTTCTAGGCATGAAATAGATAAGAAGCCCGCTGCATTCTTGTTTGCTGTGTATAAAAATAGCTTTCAGGTAAACGAAATAAAAGTTATATTGGATTCTTGCAAAAGGAACCAATTCCCAGACTTGATCCAGTTTTCAGAGGGAATGTCAGGTCCTCCTGAGAAAGGACTTTGATAAATACCTAAGAGTTTTTGCTGTTAGCCTTTCTCCAGTTCTTCCGCAGCGGGACCTGCAGCCTTTTACAAGGGTGACTGAGGGAAAAGAAACTCTATTGGATACTGGTTCGGAATTGACACTGATTCTGGGGATCCCCAAACAGCACTGTAGCCCTCCAGCTAAAGTGTGGGGTTTCAGATTATTGAGGTCGAGTTTTGGCTGACATCCAATTCACAGTAGGTCTAGTGGGTCCCTGAACTCATCCTATGGTCATTTCCCAGTTCCAAGATGGATAATTGGAATAGACACACTTAGAAGTGGCAGAAGCTAGGCAGTGGTGGCACACGCCTTCAATACAGCACCAAGGAGGCAGAGACAAGGGGACCCCTTAGTTCCAGGCCAGGGTGGTCTATACTGTGAGTTCTAGGAGAGCCAAGACTGCACAAAGAAAATCCTTCCCAAAAAACAAAACAAAACAAAAACCACAAAAAAAAAAAAAAAAAACCACCCCCAAAAAACAAAACAAAACAAAAAACCAAACCAATCAAACAAAGGCAGCATCCCCACAGTCCCACAGTCTCCTGCTGGCAGAACCCATTCACCCTAACCCAAGGTCTTTTAAACTATTTCAGTATTCACAAGTTCAAAATCTTGTGTAAATATCAATTCAGAAAGTTTACAACTTCATCATCCATATCAGGATGGCTGAGACTTGGGACAGAGTATATCCTGGGCAAAATATTTCTCCATCTGGGGATCTGTGAAACCAGGAAATAAATGATCTGCTTTTGAGGCACAATGAGCAAAGCAGCATTTGGTCGACATTCCTATTTCAAAAGGCAAAACTAAGAAGAAAAAACGTAGACAGATGCAGCCTCTGCTCCACTGGTTGTTTACTTGTTTCTTGATTTTATTTCTTTATTTTGAGATAAGGTCGTGTTATGCTGTCTACGGTGGCCTCTAGGGATCTTTCTACCTCAGTTCCAAACTTTAAAAAATATATACAGAAATCAACCTGGTGTGGCACACCTTTAAATCCCAGCCCTCAGAAGGCAGAGGCAGGTGGATCTCTGAGTTCAAGGCCAGCCTGGTGTACAAAAAGAGTTCTAGACAAGCTAAACTACATAGTGAGACACTGCCTCAAAAAAAGGAAGTGGGGGAAAAAAAGAAAAAGAAATATCTCTATTTACAAATAAGTGGTTGTGGTTGATTTTACAATATTGAAATATTGAAAATTGGTATGGGCTGTTGTTCGTTTGGGAGGGTGCTTGCCGATTCCGCAATGCCCTGGGTTTGGTCCTGGTACCCAGTGACTGGGCATGATGGCGCCTCTTGTGACCCCAGAGCTTGATAAGTAGATGTAGAAAGATCAGAAGTTCAAATCATCCTCTGTTCATAGAGAATTAAAGGCCTGCTTGGGTAAGAGTTAGTCAAAGTCATTCTTTCGAAGAAATGTATCGATGTATTTCCAATAACTTGCACAATAAATATACTTTTGGAGTTAGAATTAGGTAATAATGTTTAAGTTCGAGTATTTAATGAAATCTTTTGTTTTCGAAACGTCAAATCAAATCACAGTTGGAACAGTAACTGTAGCAACCTTCCGGAAGGCAGCCAGCACCCCTCTGGTTGGCCCAGGCATCCTCTGCACACGACTGTTTTTATTAACTGGGATACAGTCCATCTCTGTGTTACTTTATGAAATGTGTTTTGGCTTGGAGCACAGAAAACCCATTTAGACATTAATAGTCTAGTTTCGAGCTGTGTTATTCATTCATCAGAGTAACAACAGTGTGCTGGGATTTTTTTTACCCCCCCAGCATTTCCCCCTTAACTTTATTGGCTAATAAAAATCCAAACACTGAATCTTTTGCCCAGAAAGTGGCACCAAAGCAAAGCAGCTGCCCACCCAGGCCCCAAGGGGCTCCCCTAAAAGGACCTGAGTACTGGATAAAGCCCAAGCAGAGAGAAGGCTTATTCTCCAGCTGTCAGGCTCCCCACAGGGTCAGCCAGGAGCTATCCTATCCCCAGTTCCTCCTGGGGGAGGAAGGAAATCCACCCCTCCTCTCTCTACTCAGAACTCCTATCTGATATTCAAGATGGTGGCATCTGACTGTAGAATGGTCCCTAAACAAACAAACAAACAAATGGTTACAGGAAGACACTTAATGATCTCACTTTATAATCTTGAAAAGCTAAGCCCATAGAACCAAGAATGTAGTAATAACCAAAGGCTAGAGGGGGGCAGGGTAAGAGGGGCTAGGGAGTTGCTGATCAGTGTGTTTCTGACATAAACTTTTGGAAATTCACTTTTGAGATCGATTGCGCAGAAAGGGGAGGCTGAGAAGTTGTAATGTATATTATTTTTATGTATTTATTTATTTATTATATATAAGTACACTGTAGGCATCTTCAGACACACCAGGAGAGAGAATCAGATGTCTTTACAGATGGTTGTGAGCCACCATGTGGTTGCTGGGATTTGAACTCAGGACCTCTGGAAGAACAGTCAATGCTCTTAACCACTGAGCCACCTCTCCAGCCCTCAGACATTTTTTTGTCTCTAAAAAATGAGGAGGGCTTGTGAGATGGCTTGGAGAATCAAAGTATTTAATGACCAAGCCTGACAACCTGAGTTCAATTCCTACAATCCACCAAGTGGAAATAAAGAACAGACAATGGATTCTTACAAGTTGTCTTCTGACCTTCACAACACACACACACACACACACACACACACACACACACACACACACACTATACATAAACACATTGTAAATATAATTATTACTTGTCAATTAAGAGTTTAAAAATTGGGGCTGGGGAGATGGCTTAGTGGTTAAGAGCACCGACTGTTCTTCCAGAGGCCCTGAGTTCAATTCCTGACAACCACAGGGTGGCTCATAACCATCTGTAAATGGGATCTGATGCCCTCTTCTGGTGTGTCTGAAAAGACATGCATAAAAATTAATTAATTAATTAATTAATTAATTTGAAAATCGGTGTGTGTGTGTTGCTGCTACTGCTGTTGCTGTTATCACATCTTTTGAATCAGGGTCTCACTATTGGTACACCAAGTTGATCTTGAACTCAGAGATCCACCTACCTCTGCATCTCAAACTATGGGATTAAAGGCTTGTACCACCATGCCTGGCTTAAAATTTTTTATTTAGATCAGCAATATGGCTTATCAAGTAAAGACGCCTACTGTATAAGCCTGGTGACCTGAGGCTGATGGTGGAATCCATGTTAGAAAGTGGAAGGAGAGAATCAGCTCTGCGATGTTGTCCTCTGACCTCCACACGTGTTGTGGCACATCTGCCTGTCACATGCAAATAATCAATACAATGTTTAAAATTAAGGTCTTGTTGGATAACTGTCCAGGCTTGAAGGTCACTCCAAGCAGCAACTTTTAAAGCCAAGAGCTGAAACGTCAGGTCTCAGATAGCTACAGTACAGACTGGCACCTCTGGCCTGAGAGCAGGGAGGCATTCTGAACTATCCAGAAGGCCACAGAATTACCATCTAGGTTTTCTAGAACAAAGACACATTGTTCTCCTCTTCAGAGTTCATTTAGGTTCCTGTACTAAGGAACTTCCAGCAGCTACGTGCCACATGCGATTCTAGCTCAAGAGGGAAAAGGTTCCTGAGTGCCCACCTCTAACTGAGGAGCTATGGACAGTTGCTGGCTTCGGAGAGGAGTCAGTTTTTTTTAAAGAATGTGGCACGTCGTAGATTGACCATGCCTCAGTGGATGGTCGAAGGTGTATATAAACAGCACAAAAAGGGTTACTTTTTTAAAAAGAAAGAGGCACAAAGTTGGTGGGTTAGGGACATGGGGGTAGATGTGGGAAAAGTTAGGAAAGGAGTCTGGAGTAAATGTGGTCAAAACTCATTGTATGAAAATTTCAAATAATTAAAAATGTATTTTTAGTTAATAGAAGGCCTAAAGTCAGTCTCTGGAACACACACACACACACACACACACACAGCATTAATAAGAAATCATCTAGGGGCTGTGTATGAGTGTGGTAACCCTTTAATCCCAGCACTCAGGAGGCAGTGGCACACAGATCTCTGAGTTCAAGGCTAGCTTGTCTACACAGTGACTATGTAGAGAGAGCTTATCTCAAAAAAGACAAGAGGCTAGGAAGGAGGTTATCCAAATGCACCTGTCAATCATTTGTAAGGATGTCTGTTTTAGGAACTATAAGAAACAGTTTGGGGCAGTAGGATGGCTTGGTGGTCAATCTCACTGCTGCTTTTCCAGAAGATCGAAACTGGGTAGTTTACAGCCACTCCTAACTCAGCTCCAGGGACTCTGGCTCCTCTGGCCTCTATAAACACCTCACTTAATGTACATTCTGTTCCCCACACCTACACACGCACATAATTGCAATAAAATCTTAGACATAGATATAAATATGGTGGCACACACTAATACTCTTGAGTCAGAGGGAGGCAGGTCTCTGGAGTTCCTGGATTATACAACGTGTGCCTGACCAAAAGGATCCAATCAATTCCCGAGGCCGGAGCAAGTAAAAGCCTGTGATCTGCCCATCTGGAAAAGCAAGCTCCGGTCCTCTGCCGAAAGCAGCGACTCCTGAGCCATCTACCCATCCCAAGAGCAAGTTTCAAAGGAATCTTCGGGATCTGGAGGATCATTATTCTATAATCGCTATTGTTCAGCCCTTTCTCTTCACGCTTATCTCTCTTAGCCATCTTTTCTTCTTCCACCTGCTTCAAGTCCTTTGGAACCTCAGCCGCAGCTCAACTGTTGTGTGCGTATCTAGCATAGGAAAGGCCCTAGGTTTGCTTTCCAATGGCACAAAGGAACCAGGACAAGCTTCTTTTCCCCTCAACCCCCTCTTTACCCTCTACTCATTCTTGTGACTGAGTAGTTGGCCGGCCAGTAGCCAGTAGGCCATAAAACTACAGCAGTCATGTGTATGACAAAGCCTCAGATCTAGACACCTGTTTGTAACTGTGTTGCAAACCACTGGAATAGGCCTGATTTGGGGACACAACGTGAAACAATGCATCCAAATATCTTCTGGTGCTGGCTACACACACACTTTTATTGTGAGCAGTCATGAGTCTGACAGGGCAGGCTTGAGAGAATACAGGACCACCGTGGACTTGACCCAAATACATCTGAGACTTTATCTTCTTCCTGCTACCAATAATTCTCTCAAATGTTCCAGTTTTGTGGTGTGGCTTTTAGAGAAATTAAAATTGAATGGCACAAAAATTAACTATAAAAATGGAAAATGTTATAGTTCCATTGCAGTTGTTGACAGATCCAAGTTGGCTACACCATTATTAGGGGATGATAACGATGATGATGATGAGGAGGAGGAGGACAGCTCCTGTCCATACTCTGTTCACCATGTGCCAGACACAGTGCTAAGCATCTGAAGAGATGATTAGTCCACTAGCCTGATTCTTCATAAGTTCTACTTATTCGGCATTAGGAAAAAATATTCAAATTTTTCAGAACCACAGAATCCTGAGGCAGATGAGACGTGTTTAGCTTCTAGACTATATATACCAATGAATAGGCTCACGTGCCACATTTCGGCAGCAGGTTGAAGCCCCAATCAGGACACTTCCCAATACACCACAGTCTACCTGCTCCCTAGCCATTCGTGTACCATGCCTGTCTTCTACGAATTCAATTGTCCCTCCCCACCCCTGACTTTATGCCTGTGAGTCAGGCGTCTGCTATTACATAGCATAATGCTAGACAGAGTTAGCAAAGGAAGGCTGCTTCGGGGGGCGGGGGGGAGTCGGTGGAAATCTTCAAAGGAAAATGTGATCACTGGTGGCCCGTGCTCACACAGGTGGCACTAACTGGAAGAAGAGGGGAGAAGGAATCAAGGTGAGAGAGTCAAGGCACTTGTAGGGCGCTGGGTCCAACAGAGTGGAGGGAGGAGTCGAGTGGATAAAATCAAAATACATTGTATATATGTATGAAATTGTCAGGGGCTGGAGAGGTGGCTCAGTGGTTAAGAGCACTAACTGTTCTTCCAGAGGTCCTGAGTTCAAATCCCAGCAAATGTGGTAGTGGCTCACAAGCATCTGTAATGGGATCTGATGCCCTTTTCTGGTGTGTCTGAAGACAGCTACAGTATACTTACCTGTAATAAATAAATAAATCTTTAAAAATTGTCAAAGAACATATTTAATTTAAAAAGGGGGAGGGAGGGAGAAGGAAAAAGAGAGGGAAGGAAGCCTAAGTTTTCCTAGTCATTTGATAACAATGAAATCTTTGTTCTAGTAAAATCCTACACAGAGGCCCATTTCTAACGGGGAAACTCCTGGAAGAACCACTAGACCCTGCTCTGTTGCCTATAATACGTTAGGTAATCTGGCAGCACAATTCTGTCCTCAGTACAAAGCACAGGGTTCCAAACAAGTCAAAAACATCCATCCTTAGTCACACAGCCAGTCAGCAGTAAAACACCAAATCCATCCAAAATAATTCAACGTACGGGGCAGCGGTGGTGCATGCCTTGAATCTCAGAATTGGGAGGTAGAGGAGGGAGAATCTGTGAGCTCGAGCCTGATCTATCTAGAAAGTTCCAGAACATCAAGAACTGCACTGAGAAGCCCTGTCTTCAAAAATCAAAAACGAAACAATTGGCATTTCTCTCCACTGGAAAAAGCCAGGGCAGTGGCTCAGTTGGGGAAGTGTTTGCCTTGAGGCATGAGGACATGAGTTCAGTCCCCGGCACCTACATGGAGTAAAGACAGAAGGTGTGGAGGCACATTTGTCACTCCGGAGTTGGGGAAGCAGAGATAAGCAGGCCTCTGTGGCTCACCAGCCCAGATTACTTGTAGACAGTGCCAAAGAGGAACAATCCCTGACGTTGTCCTCTGGTCTCCACAAGCAGTTACCCGTCTACTTCAAGCCACTATTCTGTGCCGTTCAAAAGCAGATATGAAAATTTAAGATCCAAAATAAAGGCCAATTATTTATTAGATCCTAAGTAGAAAAGTATTCTATCCAGTTGCGGTGTCAGTGTCTAAATGTTACTTCCTGTTGTCATATGCGCCTGTCCATTGTGTACCAGTAACAAATCCTTCAGAGAGAAAGCCAAATCTAAGCAAAGTACCACTCTGATGATTGCCCTGAGACAGGCAAGACAAGGCACGTTAGTGAGGTCACTCATCGAAGCAGATACTATTTCCTATCGTTTAACCTTAGACTCCGTCAACGATTTTGAAAATGTAGCTATGATGCCAAAAGATTTGGGACAAGGCTCCTGGCACAGTGTCACTCAGATAGGAGCAGGACAGGGCAGGCTGGAGAGATGGCTCAGTGGCTAAGAGCACCGACTGCTCTTCCAGAGGTCCTGAGTTCAATTCCCAGCAACCACATGGTGGCTCACAATCATCTGTGATGAGATCTGATGCCCTTTTCTCCTGTGTCTAAGTCAGTGAGAGTGGACTGACTCACAATAAAATAAATAAATTTTTTAAAAAAGAAGTTATTGTATTATTTCAACATAGCTTTAAAAATAAATATCTCTTTAAGAACACAGTGGGATCCAAAGAATAGAGCAGAATGAACTTGGGAGTTGGGAACTATATCCAGAGAGCAAGAGGAGTTGTTAAAGTAGAATGAGAGCGAAGAGTTGATTTTTATCTAGACCTTAGATCGGTAGGTCTGCTGGCAGTGGGAAGAATGGTTTAGAAGGCTACCGTATCCACAAGCAGGTTTGGCTGTTGACCCTCAGGAGAAGGTGTGGCTTGAACTTGGGCAGTAGAAGACCGAGGATTTCAGGAGAAATTGAGGGGACTTGGCTACAGATTAGATGTAGGTGGTGAAGGGCAGAGGGGTATCAACAGCATCTCCCCAGTCTGGTCCGGGTTTTGTCTTAAATCAGGTAGTGCTGTTTACTGGAGACGCTGAAAACAGTATGTCTGTGCCTAGAAAGCTTTGAGTGAGCTCTCCGGAGGCTGCTGCACAGTCTCCTCGTGGTGGTCTCTACAGTGGACGGCTCTGTTCTTACAGTCATTCATCAAACCCCTATACTGAAAGGGCTTGGCAACCGTAAAAGGATTATTGAGAACTTTAAAGCTACATGGGAAAAACCTACTGCGAAATATTAGGTAAAGTAATAAAAATGCAAATTAAAACGAGGTAAAAATTTATGCTTATTAAATTGGCAAAACTTTTAATTAAAATTTCTAAAACCGCCAAGGGTGTGGAAGAGCTGGCAGCCTCAGACATAGCTGGTGGCAATATAACCCGATACGAAACTTTTTGGCAGGAATTTGGCAAAAGAAATATTGCGAACCATAAACCAGTTTGTATCCTGTGACCCTGAAATTCCACTTCCAGAAAACCATGTTAAAGGTTTAACTCAAAACAAGGGAAAAGCAGTCCACATACAGAGATGTTTATCCTGCAGACGTTAGAAATAGAAGCCATCAGTGATAAGACACTGGCTAAATAAACCATGGTGAATTTATTGGCTAACCTCCTGGACATAATTAAAACTATAGCTACAAATGCCAAAGACCAGCTTTGGCTTAGAGAGGGGTTCCTGAGAGAAGGGGTGCTTGAAAGTGGTGAAAAGAACGGCTCGAAGTCGAAAGACGGGGTGCAAGCGGACAGCCTTGTAGTCTCTTCAAGATAGCTTCCTAGACAGCTCTCTGTAGATAGCTCTTGGTTTCTGTAATGGGCTTTTTACTCAAGACAGCTCCATGCTTGAGACAGCTGTCTCTTAGAGACATTTCTCTTGTGCTAGAAAAGAATTTTTAGAAGCTTTCTGGATAGCTCATGAGTTTTCTTACCAAAGTCAGAAAAGGCTAGAGAAAAAAAATTCTTGAATTTTCTAGGAAAAAAAAAATGTGAAAGAACTGTGTTTGCTCTCCAAGCACTTCTTTCTTGGTAACTGCTAAAAAAAAAAAAAAATTCTAAAAGAGCTGTGTTAGTTCTCTAAATAATTATTAGTATTTTTGACCAAGGTTAGAAAAAAGTCTAGAAGAACTACGAAAAATTCTAAAATAGCTATGTTTACTCTCCATGGATTTTTCAACCAAAATCAGAAATCCTATAAAAAAAATTCTAGAATTTTTTTTTGAATTTTTTGAATTTTAAACATTCCAAAAAAACTGTCAGCTCACTGCTAGTTCATCTCATGTAGACTGAAAATCCAGTCTTTTATTTACATATCAATTCTGTCATTTATTTCAGGTTCCCTCTTGACTATCCCACGAACCAGCATTCCATGACCTTAGCCCCTTGTCTCTTAGGAAAAGAACAGCAAGTACACTTTAAAAAAACATTGCAAATGAAGTCAGAGATCTGCCTGTCTTTGTAAGCACAGAAACAAACTAGCTAGGTAGGACCCTGTCCTAGGATTACCATTCCAACTACACCTGGATCTCTAAATTCACTCTGTCCTAGGCTGACCTTGAACTCCAGTCTGCCTGATTTTTCTGAAGAGCTCATAGTTCATAGTGCATAGCTCCTCATATGATTCATGTTGCATCCTTATATTTTGCAGAGTTGAGAAGTTATATACTTTTGAACTCATATTTTTAGAGTTCTTTCCCACAGCCTTAAGGGCTGTCTTGCATTCTCAGCCTTCACCATTTTTGATAATGACATGGACACACCTCACCTCCCTGACTTGGGCTGTCTCTGCTTATTATGGAGTCATTAACCTTGGCAAAGAGGACATTTCCCCAAAGGAGGAACATAAAGTAAATATACAAACAAGCCTTACACCTAGCAATTGTCAACACTCGTGGAGGCCATGCCCTGCTGACTCTGTTTCAGGGGCAGGAAACCATATCACACCATCCCTTCCACATGGCCAAGTAGGACTCAGCATACAAATACTGCTCAATAATGAAGGATGCTTGTGCTAGCATAAGTCTATATGTACAATATATGTCTACTGCTATATCAACTATGTAAATGACTTCCATAAGAAAAAGACTAGGAGGTAATGATGGTAATTATGAGGTAAGAAAAATCAATCCACAGATAACTTCAAAGTTTTCCTAGATAAATTTTCTGAGATGCCAAATCTTTTAAGTTTAGACTTCATTATAGAGAACCTGACCTAAGTTTGAACTCAGGTAAACTAAGAGGCTGGAACCTAGCATTATTTTCCAAGTTGTCCCGAAACAATACCTGAGCCTAGCTCCAGCCTCTAGGCTAATCCCCAACAAGACCATAGTTTCCAGGTTATTCCCTCAACAAGACCAGATTATTATTGGTTATTCCCCAAACAAAGCTGCACCCCCAGGTTACAAGCCCACCCCTTGCCTAACAACCACCAATGCAGAAGGGAGCAGAAGTTAAGTTTATGATCTGACTCCCAGCACCAGCCAATTATGTTAAAGGCCACAGTAGCTTTCCAGTTAGATGCTTGCAAACTTACTCCCTGCTTGCTGCTTATTATAAAGCCTTGCCCCGATAGACATTTGGGGCTTCCCCCCCACTAAAATCATCCTGCAATCGTGATGGTGGTGCATTTGGGCAGGCTAGCTCAAATAGAATAAAGATCCTGCTGTGAGTTGCATCAGTTTGGCTCCTATGTGTGTTTTTTGGGGGGACTACTAACATTTCCCTGGCAAAACATTTCCAATTTAAAAAAAAAAATGATTTATTTATGTGAGTACACTGTAGTTATTTTCAGACACACCAGAAGAGGGCATCTGATCCCATTACAGATGGTTGTGAGCTACCGTGGGAATTGAACTCAGGACCGTTGGAAGAACAATCAGTGCTCTTAACTGCTGAGCCATCTCTCCAGCCCACATTTCCAATTTTTATTCTAAGTGTTTAAAATGTTTATGTAGTAGCTGGGCATGGTGGCATATATCTTTGATCCCAGCACTCAGGAAGCAGTAGCAGGTAGATCTCTATAAGTCTGAGGCCATCCTGGTATACATAGAAAATCCCAGGCCAACCAGTACTACAAGAACCAAAACAAAGTAAAGTAGAGAAACTTATCTTTGTTAGTTACAAACAAGAATGTTAGTGGCATGTGGTGGTACACACCTTTAATTCTAGCACTCAGGAGTTCAGGGCTAGCCTGGTCTATACAGATAAACCCTGTTATGAAAAACAAAATCTAAACCAAATACATATGTTCATAGAATCATGAACCATGAATGGAATGTAAAGTAAAAGAAACAAGAAATTTATCTGCATAAAGAACTTTCAAAATTCTTCATTGGAATTGAAATATTATTTATGAACATATGTTTACTTTATTCCATTTCCCAATCCTCACAAGCATGCTCATTTCTTAGGGCCTTCCTCATCCCTGACCAAATGCTATAGCTGCTTCTTTGAGCCACCATACCACTTGGCTTTAGATCCTGACCCAGAGTGTGTATCTCACTGGTGGTGGGCGCTGGACTGAGCCTGAGAAAATGGGACTCAGGAGTTCTAGTGTAGATTCTGAGAACTTGCATGTCTAGCAACTTTCCTAATAATGCAGATGCTGTTCTTCTGGGAACCCTGGGCTTTGTTTCTTTTTTGGTTGTTTGAGGAAGGTTAGTCCTTGAAAATTACATATTTGCATATATGATGTGTTTTGATCAAGTCCCTCACCCATCCCTCCCCTATTTCTCCTACCACTTTCCCCTTCCAACTTCAAGTGGAATTTTTTGTTTGTTTGGCTGGCTGGTTGGTTATTTTTAACATACTGAGACAATCAACAGTGGCCTAAATGTATATGTTGTGGGACCAACTGGTGAAGCATGGCCTACATCTCTAAGGAAAATGAACGCTCCCAGAAGCTATCAATTGTTAACAGTTTCTTAGATAGAGGCAGGGCTTCATAAGCCCCTCTGAAATCCTTCCACAGTGACCCTTGAGCCTTAAGGGGAAGGGCATTGTGATATAAATGTTCCACAGTTTCCTATTCCCTGAATCTTAATATTTGTGACTCTATGTTACTTGTTTTCTGCTGCAGAAAGAAGCTTCACTAATCTGAATGGTGAAACGCATTAGTCTATGGTATAAAGACAAGAACATATATAATTTATTACTGTATCTATTTAATAGAACAAAAGTGTTAGGTTCTCCCACGATGCCTACTATCTAGCTAGCCATGTGGTTTGGGCCCAATTAAGGGTACTAGGCATTAGTTTTGTCTTGTGGGGAGGACTTTAAATCTAATAAGGGAATGGTTGGTTATTCCCACAACACAGTACCACTATTGCACCAGTGAATGTATATTGGTGAGCTCATTGTTATTGTAACTCATAGTGTTCTCACAGGGTTCACTCGTGGGATTTTTATTTGATAGCTTATGGTATCTGTAGGGAGGCGCTGCCCCTCGTTATGGGAGCTCCTATATTTAGCCCCACTTAAATCCATCTTATATATGTTTATGTATATGTTTTTGTATGTATATGTATGTATTAAGGAAGCTTCTATAGTAGTGGGTTTCCATATGGGTTTTTCAAAGGTCTTCATTGAAGATTGGTTCGAACACTTTGTTTCAGTTGGGAATCTGCATGTCCAAATGTTAAAGGTCCTTGTCCCTAACTGGTTTTTGATCAATCAATAAAGATGCCAGCAGCCAAAGGTTGGGCAAAGGGAGACGGGGCAGGACACTTAGAGTTCTGAGGGATAGGACACAAGGGGGAGAAGAATAAGAAATTACCACAAAGTGGTAGGATACGGAAGGACGTAGGAGGTGCAGGTGATAGAGCCAACCAGCCGTGTGAGATTTCAGGGGATTAGGTCTAGGGTAGCAGGTGGAGGATTAGAAGTGCCCAACCATCGAGCTACACGGCAGATCAAAAAGAAGCTAATGTGTGCATCTTTCATTTGCTGATCCAAAGATTCCCTGGGCAGGTGGCTAGAAGTGAGACCCTCTGGGAGCATAAAGAAGAGTAGCTAAAAACTCATGCGACAGGCCTTTAGTGCTGGGTCTTTATCCCTCCTCCCTGTAACCTCACCTCCATCCACACTTCCTACTCTGTTACTCCTCTTTCCTGTTTTATACTATCTTCATTCTTTCCCATTCCCTAGAAATTCCCCTAGGGCCCCTGAGTACTTTCTCAGCCGTCTATGGTTACTCCAATTTAACACATCCAGAGCATTTGAAAACTAGCATCTGGGCTAGAGAAATGGCTCAGCAGTTATGAGCATAGACTGTTCTTATAAAAGATCAGGGCTCAAGTCCCAGCACCCACATGGCAGCTAACAACTATCTGCAACTCCAGTTCTAGGGGATCTGACAACTTCTGGATTCTGAGGGCACTGTATGTATGTGATACACAGATAAAAGACCCATGCACAATAAAGAAAAATAAACAAAAACAAAAAACCCAGAAACTAGCATCCATATACAAAAGAGAACATACAGTGTGGTCTTTTAGGGTCCAGGTTACCTCACTTAAAATGATCATCCCAACTCCATCCATTTGCCTGAAATTTTCATAATTTTATTTTCTTTACAGCTAAATAAGATTTCATTGTGTATATGAGCTATATTTTTATTATCCATTCATCCATTGATGGACATCTAGGCTGATTTTATTTCCTAACTATTGTGAATGTGGAATTAATGAACACGGATGAAGAAATATCTCTGAAAGTAGGATATAGAATCCTTTGGGAGCATGCCCAGAACTGACATATATAATAGTGAATCATATGGTAGATCTATTTATAGCTTTCTGAGGAAACTCTACACTGATTTCCATAGTGGCTGCACCAGCTTGCACTCCCCCTAACAGTGATTAAGTGTTCCCCTTTCCCCATATGTGTGCCAGCATTTCTTGGCATTTGTTGTCATTTTTAAACTTAACTGATTGGGTTAAGGTGAAGTCTCAAAGTAGATTTAATTTGCATTTTCCTGATGACTAAAGATGCTGAACATTTAAAAAAAAAATGTTTCTCAGCCATTTGTATTCCTTTTTTTCTTCCTTTTTGTCTTTTTTTCCTTCCTTCCTTCCTTTCTTTCTTTCTTTCTTCTTTCTTTCTTTTTTGTCCTTTCTTTCTTTATTTATTTCTTTCTCTTTTATAACTCTCTGTTTAGTTCCTTGCCCTGATTTTAAATTGAGTAATTTGATTTCTTGGTATTTAGTTTTTCAAGTTCTTTGTATATTCTAAATATCAAAGCTCTGACAGATATAGCTGATAAAGATTCTTCCCACTCTCTAGGCTGCTTTAACATTCAGATGATGGGGTCCTCTTCTGTGGAGAGGCATTTTAGTTTAATGAGGTCACTTTCCTGTCGGTGTTAATGCCTGCCTTACTAGGTTCCTGCTCTGAAAGTCCTTTCCCATCCCTGTAAGCTGAACTGATTCTACACATTCTTCTCTGTCACAACTCAGGTTTTGGGTCTTGTGCTGAGGTCTTTGATTCATTTGGAGTTGAGTTTGTGTGGGGTAATAGGTAGGGATCTAGTTCCATTGCTCTATATGTAGCTATCTAGTTTGGTCAGCTCCATTTGTTGAGGGCTTTTTTCTAGTTTTTTTTTTTTTTTTTTTTTTTTTTTTTTTGTCTGTTTGTTTACGTATTTTGTCTTTATCAAAAATCGAGTGACTGTAGGAACACAGTCTTTATCTGTAACTCAGATTTAGGTCTGGGTTCTCACTTCTAGCCCACTGGCCAACATGCCTTGTTGGTTGTAGTACCATGCTGGTGTTATCACTAAATGAAAATCAGACATGGTGATACCACCAATCATTCTTCCTGTCATGATAATAATTGACTAAACCTCTGAACCTCTAAGCCACAGTCCTTTGCAGAGTTGTCTTAGTCATGGTGTCTCTTCCCAGCAATGGAGACCATAACTAACAAAATAGACAAAACAATCATGAAGAATAAAAGAATGATTGGCTGGGAACTGTTGGATCTGGTGGCAGAATCCACCAGAATACAAAGCCAGAAGATTTCTAACATAGAATAGTCAATGAGTTTAGGACGATAGATTTTGCGCCCAGCGAATTCACAGTTATCTGGTGTTTTCCATTTTGCATCGACTCAACTGACCTCCAGTGGAAAGGTAACCAGCAGCAGAGCATGGGTTGGTGAGAGTGCGCCCCCAGCTAGCTGCTGAAATTTGGGAGTGCTATACGATTTGGCTATTTCTGAGCTCTAGCGAGGGGAGGCACTGAAACAGACCGTCTCGGTATTGGGACTTGGCTGGTGCCAAGCTGGCGATAGTGTGGATTGATTTTTAATTATTACACACAACACACCTTCCTTGCTGTGATTGTTTAAATATGGTTGTTCCAGGGAGTGGCACTATTAAGAGGTATAGCCTTGCTGGAGTAGGTGTGGCTTTGTTGAAGGAATTGCATCATTGTGGAGGTGGGCTTTGAGATCCTCTTCCTAGCTTTCTGGAAGCCGGTATTCTCCTGTTTACCTTCAGAACAAAATATAGAACTCTTAGCTCCTCTAGCACCATGCCTGCCTAGATGCTGCCATGCTTTCCAATATGATGATAATGGACTGAACTTCTGAAAATGTAAGCCAGGCCCAGTTAAATGTCATTTATGAGAATTGCCTTAGTCATGGTGTCTGTTCACAGCAATGGAAATTCTAAGAGGTTTGCTTTTATTTTTAATTTATGGCCCTTTTGTCACTAATTATTATTACATGCATATATGTATATGAATATGATAAGGTCTCATCAGCCTTCTCCCATCTACTTTGGCATATCTGTTGTGTTCTGACCAACCCATCCCAGCATAGTTGGAGCCGTGTTGTTCCATGCCTGCCAGTCACTGATACAGAAAAATAACTTGTCTCAGAGCAAGGTCATGCTGATCACATATTATGTTCTGTTCTGTATGAAGTTTGTTAATCTTAATAAATTCCAAAAAGCTTTACGCAGGATCCGTCAAGCTAAAGGTCAATGTGAACTGTTATGGCTTGAGTCAGGACTGACCAAAAGGCAGAATGCCCTGCACCTATATATGAGCTCATTATGGCTTTTGTGGCCGACCCTGAAGAATACTTCCAATAAGCCAGAAGCGATGATTATAATACTCATGCTCTACTATCTCAATGTTCTGAAATTCACCTGTTCACCCCCCCTCCCCGTCCACCATCCCTCTTACCTCATATCGGACCAATCAGCTTAAAGGTTAGTTGATAATACTTTATCTAATGAGCCAAAATGTAATATTGCTCCCCCTTTTGCCTTTTAAACTTTTAAACCTGGGTTTTCTGATAATAAACCATCTCTGAGGAATGTTTGACGGCACAGTTTCAGCCCCTGATCTGAACTATGTCTCTAGTCTGACAAGTACTAAGATGTGAGACCAATAAACTATCCCTATCTGACTGAGACTGGTGTTCGTATAGTTTGTGGGGCAACTCCTAGACTATAGCAATGTCTGCTTGTGTTCTCCTTGTTCAGCTCGTGTTAGGCAATCATGTTGGTGAGATTTTATGAATGTAGCTTCTGACATCAGTAGGAGACATTCTCAGAGCAAACTCCTTGATCTTTTGGCTCTTAGAATCTTTCCATCCCCTCTTCCACAGTGCTCCCTAAGCCTTAGGTTTGGGAATGTTTTGTAGACATATCCATTGGGACTGGACTCCACAACTCTGCATTTTGACTGGTCACATTGTAATGGTTTCTGTTGCAAAGAGAAGTTTCCTTGTTGAGAGGTGAGGACTGCCCTTATCTGTGGATAGAAGAGTAAATATTTAGAATGTTGTTAGGGGTTGTGCTGGTTTAATAAAGTAGTAGCTATAGGTTCTCCTCCAAGATCAATGATTTTTTTTCTAGCACTGAGTGCTTGGCTAGGTTCCCAGACATGGTTTCCCTCTTGATAAGTGGCTCTTAAGACCAACTGAGAACTGTAATTATCACCAAGGTGTGTGTACCACTACTGCACACTTAGGGTATTGTGCCTTGCTGGTCATTGTTATGGCTCACTGGGTGTCACATCTGGGTATGACTGTAGTTTGTTCTCTTCCTTTGGAAGCTTGCATGGCACCTTCTGTTACCATAAAAGCTAGTCCTCATGGGGCTGACACTCAGGTCAGGTCCACTTAAGGGGTCTCTGAGCTCTGTTTCTTAAGGCAAGCATTTATAGAGGCAAGAAGGGGGTATCTAGCCTGGCACACTTGTGATTGGGAGGGGGACTGTTAAAGAACTTTGTTGCCTTTAACATTATTTGCTGTTGCTGGGAGCCAAACCATAAACTTAACTTGTTTTCCTCCTGATTGGTGGTTGTTAGGAAGTGACGTGCCAGGGGCGGGCTTGTAATGTGGGGGGTGCAGATTTGCGGAAGTAACCTGGAAACTGGTGCTAGACACAGGTCTTGTTGGGGATTAACCTGGAAACTGGTGCTAGACACAGGTCTTATTGGGGGCTAACCTGGAAACTGGTGCTAGACGCAGGTTTGTTGGGGGATAGATAGCTTGGAAACTGGCACTAGGTACCGACCAGTTAGTTAACTAGAGTTTAACCTAAGGATAGGTTCTCTAAGATGAAGTCTGAACCCAAAAGATCTGGTCTCTCACTTTCATCACGTGGTTTGTCAGAGCAGCCAAGAAAGTACCCAAGACACTAGCAATAATTTAAGAATGGAGCCCATATCTCCTTCTGCCATTGCTGTAATGGTTGGCTCAGAAATGGGCACATAACCTGGTTAAAAACAGTAGGACATTATGAGGCTTTTGCTAATAATCCTGAGGAAAAAAATAATTGCCCATTATTCATTACACACAAACTTAAGTAGGTAGTCTAGAGGATCTAGGGGCAACTTACATTCATAAACTTAAGGTTCACTGAAAATAGAGTCAACCCAGAAAAAGAAAAGCTGGGTCCAGAGTCCTTCTTACATATCCTGCATGGGAGTCTGGTGTTAAACCTGCGGCCAAGATCCCCAAGACTGACCTGTTTACCAGCTTTGTCGCAGGCCCTACATTCTGGCAGATCATCTCTGGTAGAGCCTGGGGCTAAGGAGCAGAGAGCCAACGATTAGATAGTCTGAGCTTTGGCAGAGACTAATGGGTAATATCACAGTGTTCTCTCTGGACTATGGCATAAGCCTCTAGCTAATTTGTGGAACACCAGCAGCCTCTCAGTTCCCAGCATGTCCTTGGCCTGTTGAGATGGGTCTGTGTGCAAATTTTCACTTTCTAAGAAGCAAGGAAGGGAAAGTTCAGGATATTCCAGCAGCTGATGCTGTTCCTGCTGCTGCTCCTGCTGCTGCTGCTGCTGCTGCTGCTGCTCCTGCTGCTGCTGCTGCTCCTGCTGCTGCTGCTGCTCCTGCTGCTGCTCCTGCTGCTGCTCCTGCTGCTGCTGCTGCTGTTGCTCCTGCTGCTACTGCTGCTCCTGCTGCTCCTGCTGCTGCACCTGGTGGTCCTGGATTCTTGGGAGGAGCCCATGGGATCCCGTGAGCCAATATCTGCCACGTAACACAGACAAATCTTGTGAGAGCCATGACCAGTCTTCACTGTCAACTTGCCTAGATTTAGAATCAAGTCACATTCCTGGGAGTGATTGTGAAGCTTCGCAGGGAGCTGGACCAAAGAGGAAGACAGCCCTCCTTGAAGGGAAGTGGAACCAGTCTATATTTTGGGAGAAAGTGAGGCAAAGGATGACATTCATGACTCTGGACACAGTGTGACCCGTAAAGTAACTAGTGCAGTAAACCTAATTGGGCTAAAATGCCTGCCAACTGGGACAGTTTCTCAGAGACAGACGCACTCACAGGGAGTAGCTACCCGTGATGAGCACAGATTCGGTGATCCTGACACAGTCATACACTCAGCCGACTGCTCTGGCTCTTCCCTGGCATCATGGGAGTCTGTCCCATCAGCTTGCAAAAAAAATTAAAAAATTAAAATAAGTAACATGCTGAACAAGGCACTTGGCACAAAGCAGAAGGTGCATATTTATGAATAAGGTATAGTCTTGTCCCCAGGGTCCTTTATTGGCACACACAAGTGCATTACATACGTGTCGGAGACTAAATCAGTGGGGTGTGTGCTTTGCCTGGAGGGGCTGTGTAGAAGAGGCAGTATTTACCTTGTCCTCAAGGATGACAGACATGAGACAATCTGGGCAGAGGGACCAGAGTAGGCAGCTTGACTGGGGATGTCATGTCACATCTGCAGGATGACGTGGGCCTAACTGGCTGTCACTACAGTGCTCTTAGAAAATAAAGGATGACGTGAGGAAGGAGTGTAGTGTGGCTTTTGGGGGAGAGGCTTTAACACTGTGCTAAAGGTGACACTTTGACTTAATAACAATTGAAGGCTTGAACAGCCATCATAGAAATTGGGGTCACGTGTTTAGGACAGATAAGGGGACGAGGAGATGCATCAGAAAATATGGCTCTGGTTGGTGAGGGTGACGAGGACCTGGACAGGTTTCTGTGCTAGAGAAGGGGAAGAGACGGCTGGAGAGACAGTGTGCCCGTGGGAGAGCCAAGCGCGTTCAGCATTCCGAATCCTTCCAAGTCCCTTTTCCACACTACCCACATGGTCACCCGCTCCCAGGCAGACTCTTCCCTCCTTGGCTGTCAAATTCTAAGGCAAGGCAGTTCCAAATGCTGACTATGTCTTCCCTGGCCCATCTCAGCTTTTGGCAAATAAAATCGTGCCATTCCCCAGAAAGCTTTTCTTGAACTTCATAAAGTTAGCAAAGAGAGAAGTGTTAACAGTATGCTCTGTTCTAATCCCAGCCCTAACACTAACCCAGCTTTTTCACGCCCTCCTGTGCTGCCAAAATCAAAAGAGAAGGCCTGTGCCAGACGCAAGTGATTTCAGCTGAACAAGCACTCCAAGGGTCAGGGAGCTGCTAAGCTTGCAGATGCTCTGCATTTGGAACTGGCGTGGGGCTGTTGGTGGATGTCCACGTGGGTAGCACAAAGGAACCTGCATAGTGTTTTTCTTTGGCAAACAAATGACAGACTGTTGATTTGGGATTAAACCAGGAGGCAGATGCCCTTCATTCAGAGAGTGAGGGGAAGAGAGAAGGTGTATCTTGGACCATTCCCCATTTAACAAGAAGCAGAAATAATGCTTTACCAGCAGCTCAAGAAAGAGCAAGGGCCGAAGAACACATACAACATGTATTCCGGGTCCACTTCTTTTAAAAAACACTATTGTGTTTAATTCCCCCAGTTGAGAAAGCGGAAGCATAGAGAGACATTTGCTCAAGAGAACGTGTAGGCAAGCTTTGCTGAAATGCGCACAGCGTAGACGTATCCTTGCTATATGACACCAAAGCGGTTTGCATCTGTACAGCTTGCAAAGGACAGTCACAGCCGTCTGTGCTCCGAGTGGCTGCGAGGAAGCCAGCGATGCGCCACTGGGAGTGCACAAGGGATTTGACAGCTGGAGAACGAGACTTAAACAGAGAAGTTCTAATCCAGTTTCTTTTCTGCAGGGGATGGGGCTTCTGTAAAAAGCAAGGGTGAACGTAAGAGAGACAGGTATCCGCACTGGAAAAGACCCAGGTCGGGGTGCCCGGGGCATTTGGGAAAGTGAATAAGATCCACGCAGACAGGTTGTACCAATGTGCAATTGTCTCATGGTCCTGTGTGCGGGTTCTGGAGCCGTACTGCCCAGACCTCAACCCAGATCCAGCCCACCACGCCTCAGTCTTTACGTCTATAGATAGGAACAGAAGTCGTGCTTCCTTCTGGTTCATACAATAGGAAAATGCAAAAGCTCTCTGGAAGAAAGGACTTTGTGATGATGGGTGGGAAATTAACAGGAGGTTTGGCGTTGACTTCAAGCTTGTGCTCAGGCAGAGTTCCTGTTAAGAAGTAGAAGACGGGCTGGAGAGACGGCTCAGTGGTAAAGAGCACTGGCTGCTCTTCCAAACGACCTCGGTTCAATTCCCAGCACCCACATGGCAGCTCATAACCGTGTGTAACTCCACTTCCAAGCAACCTGACACCCTCACACCGATGCACATAAAGTAGGGTTAAGTGCATTGTTTTTAAAATGATTTGAAAATGAACCTGGAAGCGGTGGTGCACATCTTTGATCCTACTACCTGGGAGGCAGAGGCAGGCGGGTCTCTGAGTTCGAGGCCAGTCTGGTCTACAGAGGTCCAGGACAGCCAGGGATACACAGAGAAGCCCTGAAACCCTGTGGGGGCAGGAATGGTGGGAGATGGACACATATACCAAAAAGAAAGAAAGGAAGGAGGGAAGGAGAAAAGAAGGGAGGGAGGAAGGAAGAAGAGAAGGAAGGAGGGGAGGAAGGAAGGAAGGAAGAAAGGGAGGGAGGGAGGGGGGGAGGGAGGGAGGAGCGAAGTAAGGAGAAGCACTATACCCAAGAACCAGCAGCTGTGGCTGTGGGCTCAAAGCTTGAATGAAGTCCCACCAGTGAACATTCAAGCATGACACCCCTAACTGAGAAGCCATTGACAATAGATGATTCTGGGGAGGCAGAGTTGGTTTTCTTGAATTCTGTGTTAGGTTGGCTCTGCTCCGGTGGATGGCACCACATCCAGAGTGAGTACCGGAGCAACACAACCTGAAGTCAACAGTTTGCTAAAAGTAAAAATGGACCAGAAGTTCAGGGACAAGAATGAGGGGGCAGGCATAGAGCATAGATACAATCAAAACAACTGTGTGAAAAATTTCAAAGGCTGGGTATAGTGGCTGAAGTCCTTAGGCACAGCATGAAAGGAGACAGGTTAGTCACAAAGTCAAGGCCGTCTTAGTCTGCAGAGCAAACTTTAGGTCAGCCATGGCTACATTATGAGACATTGTCTCAAAGGGACAGGAAGAGAAGCAGAAAGGAAAAATCTACCAGAAAACACAAGGTGCTCTGTGAGAGGTGTGGCCCTGAGCTGACCCTTGTCGAATTGTCGGAGCTGCTAGCAATGAATGTGAGGAATGCTAGATACATAGAGGAAGTGCTATTAGCCCGGACAGGAAGTCAAAAACTACCGATTTCTCCATCCAGAGGAAGTGCAGGAAAAGAGGGAGTCAGCTGGTCAGAGCTGCTGTGGGGCTGAGAAGATGGCAAAAGAGGCTAGGTTTCCAGACTAGCTACTTCCCCTCCAGAAGCCTACGCATCTAGGAGAGCTGGCTTTAAAGCCAGCCCTTGGCTGTCCCGGAACTCGCTGTGTAGACCAGGCTGGCCTCAAACTCAGAGGCCTGCTTCCTCTGCTACAATTAAAGGCATTCTCCACCAAGCCCTGCCTAAGCCATTCTTTTTCATTGTTAGTATTGTTTTGTTTCCTTGAAACACTGTATTGCAGTTGTGGTCACCAAGAACTTGTAGCACCCCTTTTTTGGATACAGAGTTGCGAGCCAGGCATTGAGGCTCACACATTTAATCCCAGCATTTAGGAGGTACTAGAGGTAGGCGGATCTCTTGAGAGTTCGAGGCTAGCCTGGTCTATAAAGCAAATTCTAGGACAGCTAGGCTGTTACGCAAAGAAACAACAACAACAGTAATAATAATAGCAGTTGTTGGGTTCTCAGCAGAAGTCAACACCCCCACACCCACCCCAGCCTGCATATGGCAATTTCAGAGAAAAGAAAATTAATGTTCATACACACCTTGAGACAACAGAAGGCTAATCAGCTTTTGAGCAGTCTGCTAGTGAGGAGCATCTCTGCACTGGGATGGCCTCAGGGATCAAAAGTGGCCAGAAAGGTGAAGAAATAAGTCCTTTGCAATTAAGTAGCAAGGTCCCCCTCCCCACACACACACCAGGCCCACCTGTGAGCTTCCACAAGGACAAAGAGAGGTGTAAGTTCAGAGTTAGCCCAAAACCGGGCTAAGGGTTTCAAAGAAGGGTCTTTTTCCTTGTGTTTTGTTTGTTTGTTTGGGTGGGTGGTGTGGGTTTTTGTTGTTGCTGTTGTTTTTTTTTTTTTTTTTCTAAGCAGACTACACTTAAACTTGCAGCCCTCCTGCCTCCTACCTCAACCTCCCCAACTGCAACTAAAGCCACGTGCACATGTGCCCAATAAACCTCCCCTTTACTATACATTTGTTCAAGTGTCAGTCCCATTTGATTGAAGGGTAAAAAGACTGTATGTGTATGAGATGGCTTGAGCAGCCTGGCTTCCTGAGCTGATCACACTCAGGGCGGACAAGCTGAACTCCAACTTCAAACAAATCCCCCCTGCGTCCCTCCCGCTTTCCTCCCTCTTCCCTTTTCCGTCTTACTCTGTCCCACATAGCTGAAGCTGGCCTCAAGATCATAATATAGCCAAGGATGACCTTGAATTATAGGCATGGGCGAGCATACACTCTAACAACTGATCTACATTCCCAGCTCCCAAATGTCTATCTCTTGCCAAAAGAAAGCCCAGAAAAGACTACGCTGTCTACCCCATTACCCCTCAGACCCTGGATAGGATCCAAGCACACTGGAGCCCTGGCTAGCCAAAAGCACCCAAGAGCCACTTTTGGAGACAGGCAGCAGAAAAGCTCTGATTTTCCTGTTAAATCCCCATTTGGCCTCAGAAATGTTAAAAATAAACTTTCACCTGCATCTGATTTTCTTGTTATCGCAAAGCTATTGTTGTTGAACAAAGAGGTAGCTGGGGCCTCTTTGGGCAGCTCATACAGGTCACCTCTGAACTCAGATTGGAGGGACACAGATGATAACAGACAGAGGGCCAGCAGGAATGTCATTAGAAATCAAAAACTCTTCAGGACTTCCAGGCTCCTGAGTGGTGGACCAGGGCCCTGCAGCTTGGGCCAGCTCTGCCAGCCCTCTATGGCTCTCAGATTTCCTCCTACACAGTTTGCTATAGAGTGGGATCCCTGGATCCTTTCCTCTTTCTGGTTTGCAGCTGAGACCCCACAACTTACAGAGGGTGATTCAGTAGGAAAGAAATCTCAGCCAGGCTCTGAGAAGCTGGTCCCGCCCACTGGAAGCAATGTATCGCTCTGGACAGGACTTGGGCTAGAGAGTTGGATAGTTACTTTTTGATGTGGGACCTTATGCAAATTACTTGACCTTTTCTGATCTCCTTTTCCTCTCTGTAAAACCGGCACAACCCGGTCGGTTAGCAGCGAGAGCCATTGTAATAAATAAAACACAATGCCAATTGCCTTTAGCTGTGTGGAAATTCACTTCCGGTTCAAATAAAGTTCAAAGTAGGCATTTCTAATTTGTGGGATTTTAAAAATTTTAACGTTTACTATTTTCAGTTGTGAACTTGTGCATGAACACCTTTAGTGCAAGTGCCTCCTGAGGAGGTCGGAAGCGTCAGATGTCCTGGCTCTGGAGTCACAGGTGGATGTGAGCTGCCCACTGCAGGAACTAGGAGTCTGCTGGGCTCCTCTGGAGAAACAGCACGTTCTTAACTGATGAACCATCATGTTAGCTCCTTAAAGAGATGCTTTTATTTATTCCTTTATTCTCTTTATTTGGGGCTATTCTTCAAGATGGAATTTCAGTAGCTGGGCCCACAATCCCCTGAACGTAGGCTTCTGTGAGCATCAGGGCAGGGCGAAGATGATATAGCATCACAGCAGAGCTAAGAGCTGTGTGCTAGCCTAGAAGCCTGGAAGCGTCCTGCATCACTTCTGAGGTTTTGGTTTGGTTCTGGTTTTGGCTTGTGTGAGACAAAGTTTCTCCGTGTAGTCCTGGCTGTCCTGGAACTTGCTGTATAGCAACCCAGAGACCTGCCTACCTCTGTCTCCCCAGTGCTGGAACTAAAGGCATGTACTGCCACTGCCCAGCTACTGTATCACTTCTGACCTAACTGGAGCATCTGTAAGTCAGCTACACAGCTGCAGTTTCCTGCAGAACATACTAGGAAATGACGCCCAGCTGCGTGCCGGGAAGAGCAGGCACTGGCTCCCGAGTCTTTGCCACACACACTGTGGAAGAAAAAGAAGCTGACCTAACTGCAGACGACAGATGTTTAGCTGTTGGGTGGCTCCTTCCATCCCACCAGGGCCAAGCACTTGTCCTTCGTAAGGACACAGACAGGAGCTGCCCAGCCCTGCAGCACCGCAGTCACAGGCCCACAATTCCCTATTGCCAAAGAGCAGGATCTGCCATCCTACTCAGACTCCTCCCCTAGATCAGGATGCCTACAGTGTTACTACAGTGTCAGGTCACAAAGTCCCTATTCTGCCACCAAATCAAGCCGGCTCAAGGAGGCAAGCCCTAATGTCAGGAAGCCACCATCTTAGGAGTTGCCAGTTTTAGTGCTCTGTTCATTCCTGGTCACCCAGGACATTACCCTAACTCTCTCCCTTCCGTCCGAATCCTTCGGGCTGCATAGCCCTTAGGAACATGTTACATACATACTTTGAGCACCTACTGAGGGACTCCCTGGGTTCCAGCTCAGAGCTGCCACACTCGACCTGCCCACTGGTCCAACATTGGACCCCATGGCTTTGCCTGGACCCAGAAGTGGAACATCTCTCTGCTTGCATTTCTTCACACAGAGAAGAATTGTTCCGTTTGTTTAGGTTTTTGTGCTTGGTTTATCTCAAGCAGGGCCATGCTGGGCTGGCCTCCAACTCTTAAATCTATTGCTTCTGAGTGCTGACATGGGTGCCTAAGGAGGCTGGCTTTGTCTTTTTGTTTCTTCTTTTTAGAATGGTTCGCACTGTGTTTCCAGTCTGTCCTTGTTCTTCTGGGATCAAGTGACCCTCCCATCCAGCCTCCTCTGGTAGCTAAAATGACAGGCCCTTGCTGCAGCTCTGGTTCCCATATCAGACCCCCGTGGCCTCCATGCTCCAAGTACTGTTCTGTGCTCACCTGGCATTAGTTTCCTTGTTCCCCTGTGTGTTTGTGTGGGAGAAAGGGCTATCACCAGCTGTGGGGAAAGCTGGTCCTTATATAATACAGCAGGTTGGCATTCACACAGAGTTGCTAAGAGGTGTCCAAATGCCCAACTTCTGAACTCCAAATACGATGACCCATCTTTTCTAACTTGGCCAAACAAGAGTCTCCAATAGCTCTGTGACTTGGATAAGCCACCAAAACTCCCTGAAGTGTCTTTATCTGTGAAATGAAAATATCTTGACTAGAATATTACTATAGAGACTTGGGGGCTGGAGAGATGGCTCAGTGGTGAAGGACACTGGCGGCTCTTCCAGAGGACCCAGGTTCAATTCCCAGCAACCACATGACACAATTCATAGCACATTCCTGGGCTATGAGAGATCCTGTCTCACAAGAACAAAACAAATACAAGTCACTCAGAGCCAGAAGAAGAACAACAGAGAAGACAATTAAGTATGGGACAGGAAGCACTAGCCCACGTGATATTCACATGGCCACCCACACCATCTTTAACTCCAGTTTCAGGGGATCTGACACCCTCTTCTGGCCTCCCTAGACATTACATGTATATGGTGCACAAACACGGAGCCCAGCACTTGCAAGGTTGAGGCAGGAGGATTGCCATGAGTTTGGAGCCAACCTCGGATAGCGTTCTAAGGCGAATCATAAATACTCATGCTATTGCCTCTCTGCTTCCCCGAGGAACTTGGAACTGAGCGTGTTGCCAGAGCAAGCACAGTTGGAGGGCTACTCAGCCGAGTTCTTTCTAAAACTGTTTCTGTGCTCCATGAAACTCAGAACTTCAAGGCTTCCAGGGGCGGGAGAGGATGCCGGATCACAGCCAACAGAGCAAAGAGCTTGGCCCTCGGGGACAACGTAGACTCTGTGCTCTGAGCCCAGGACACCCTCTTTCTACCCTGAAGGCTCGTCCTCCTGAGTGTGGGCTGTGCTTGATTGAGGCCTTTCAGTAAGCTGTTCTTTCTCTACTTTCCTGAGTTCCACACACACCACAGACGGAGACAACATCTAGTTCAGTGTCAGACCCAGAGACGATTCCAGGCCTTCGTCTGTAAACTGATCATAGAGGTGATTGGGAGCACAGAAGCAAGAGACCCAAAGGAGTTGTGCCCCACATAACTCCTTTGACTGTCCCCCATCAAAGCCCTGAAAAAACAGTCCACCTGGACCGAGGCGCTCCATACGTTGCCTGAGCTAGACCTACCCTGCCATCTAGTGGCAAACACCTGGAAGGGGAAGGACTAGACACGAGTTAAGGCAATGGGGAGGTTAAGATTGGTAGGCAGGTAGGAGTCATAGGGCATATCACAACTCAGGGTAGCTGACTGAATCGCTGGGGATTCTGGGAAGGATTCTAGTCTTCAGTGATATTGTCTGTTAGCAGAGATTAATGACTCACACATTCCATCCCAGCAGTAGGAAACAGACATAAGGATTGTCTCAAGTTCAAGGTGACATTCTGATCTCCACACCTGTCTTCCTGGGTGTGGGGATTACAGGGGTGCATCCGTGTCTCAGTGCTCCATCGGGCTCCCTTTCTGGGGTGTGTAAAAGTGAGTGTTGCAACTCCCTAGAAAAAGTTTTATCACAAGACACCTTCCACCCCAGCACTCGGGAGGTGGAGGCACAGGAGATGTGAGGTGCACACAGGCTATGAGCTCTTCGTCCCTCATCTCTCCCTGTCCTCAGTCTTAGGAGATGCTCCAGTTTTTACCTGGAGCCAAATGGTTAGATGGATTCTCCAGCTTGTCTTGTCATAAGTGTAGCCAAAACCTGAGAAAGCACCAGATCTCCCTGGGCCAATGGACCACTTAAGTTAAAAATAATAATAATAATAATGCACAGAGAGAGAAGTCCACACATGCACCCCACCACCAATGCTACAACATAGATTGAAGAATCTAAATGCAGGGCAGCTGATAATCAAATAATGATATAATGGATGAGCTAATGATAATCGAATGATGATGTAATAGATGAGCTAATAAGTGAATCAAAGTACATACTCAATCTTGAGGCAAAACTTAACTATAGAGGTTCTTAATGTCTTGGTACAGTTCTTGGCCTTTTAAGGCAGGGCTTCAGGTAGTAGCCTGGTCTCAACTAGAACCTATATGTAGTTCAGATTGGTCTTACACTCTAGACTACCTGCTTCAATGTCTGAGTGCTGGGATTACAGGTGTGTGCCCCTGTGCTTGACTGAATTTCAAGACTAATTCCTATGCTTGTCCACTAAATACAACATTCTTCAAAAAAAAGTTTTTTAGAGATCTGAAGTGATTTTACCTTTATTTCCTTCACTTTAAGCCAATCATTCAGTCACAGTGATTTCTGGGGTGGGGCAGAAGGAAGGCGTCATCCAGAATGATCGAGGCCGTGGCCTGGTTGGCCTCACTGGGGAAGCTGGGAGAGCACGGACTGCCCTGCTGGAGAGCAGGAGAGCTGGTGGGCAATGTCCTCAGCAGCCTCCAGCTTCCGCAGCTCAGTCAGGTCACCTGCTGTGGCCAGCCAGTTGGCGATCAGCTCGGCTGCTTTGGAGTCCCCCTCAGCAGAGAAGATGGCTGCCTTCTTCTGCTGTTCAGCCTTTCCCACCACAAATCTGACTCTCTCCGCTTCCTGCTGAGCCACCTGTTTGGCTTCTGCTGCCTCTGGGAACTCCTTCCCGAAGGTCAGATGTGTCAGGGACACGTCATCCAGGATGAGCCCAAATGTTGCTGCTCGCTCCGTGAGGTCATCGCTCACCTGCCTGGAGACCCGCTCTCGCTGGACAATCAATTCTCCGGCATCGAATCCAGCCACCACCCACTTGAGGATCTCTGTGGTGATGGACGGCAGCACCGGCTCATCATAGTCCTCGCCAATGCTGGTGTAGATACGAGGAAGCGGGCTGGCCACCGGCCGGAAGAGGATGCGTAGTGTGATGTTGACATTCTGCAAGTCTCTGCTACCAGTGATGACTGGCACATTCTGTGGTTGAGAGCGGCAGTCGAAGATAATTGTTTTTTGTTCCCAAGGGATGAGAAAGTGAGTCCCTTCCCCTACCACAATGTCCTGTACGCCACGGAATCAGTCAAAGATGAAGGCTCTGTGACCAGCATCCACGTTATATAAAGCAGAGTTCACCGCCCCTCCTGCAACGGCTAACCAGGCCGAACTTTCGGATGGAATCAAACACTTTGGCAGCCATGACTCCTTCTGTTGCTTCCGCTCACCCCTGCTTTCTCTCTGACCTCCACATGGATTCCCCCTAAAAAGTTTTATATAAAGAATTTTTTAAACTTCATAAACAATAAGTTCCAGTTGGCTCAGTTTTGAAGGCTAGAAGGCCAGTGCGTAAGGTAGATCTTCTAGAGGGCCAGGCTGTATATGGTTACGTGGTTCTCACGTTGTTTTAAAAACGTGTGCCCTTAGCTGACTGATGGCGGCACATGCCTATAATCCCAGCGCTCTGGCAGAGACGAGCAGATCCCTGTGAGTTCCAGGCCAGCCAACACTACACGGAGAAACTCTGTCTTGAAAAGCCAAACCAGGGCTGGAGAGATGGCTCAGTGGTTAAGGGCACTCAGGGACTGCTCTTCCAGAGGTCCTGAGTCCAAGTCCACACAGTGGCTCACAACCATCTGTAATGGAATCTGATGCCCTTTCCTGGTGTGTCTGAAGACAAACAGCTACAGTGTGCCCACGCACATGAAATAAATAGATATATAAATAAATAAACAAATAAATAAATACACCTTTTAAAAAAGAAAAGAGAAAAACCAAACCAAATCAAGAAAAACAAAAACGTGTGCCCTTTAGTATCTATACCTACTCCAAGGAATATATTCTTGAGAGCCATTTGTTTGAATTTATTAATCTGTGTATGCTTTGTGCATACAAGGGTGTTCATTTTAAACAAAATACCAAAGGTTACAAAACTTGTAAATGTCCTATATCCATACTGCCACTGGTGAGGGACGAGGAAGCGAGTGTCCGTGGTGCCGTGAAGGCTCTCCTACCTCGGAGGCGCACGGCTCACAGCTAAGGTACCCAACAAAATCAGTGGCCACCAAAGCCACACCACACCAGGGGCTTCCATATCCTGCCCCTCAAACCTGAAGAATAAACAGAAAATAGAAGGGTGAATGTAGAGAGTTTTATTCTAGGATTCTAGGTAGGAGCTTGTGAGAAGGAGGGGGTGGAGCCCCTGCAGAGCAGGGCTGAGATACCTATGGAGTTGCTAGTCTAGGGCTGTCTACACCACAGAAGCCGGGCAAGCACTGAGATGTGGCTGGTTAGTCCAGCTGACCTTCTGTGAGGTGTCTTGCTAACTAAGTCTCCGTCACATCTTTGCTTATAGTTTCTGAGTGCTCCTTTAGGCTGTATCAAAGGCAGGAGAGATAAGGCCAAAGCAGATGAAGCGCCAGAGCTCTGTCCCAGCATTCTTGGCCTTTGACTAAGACAAAACCAAGGACATGTCAGGCTTCTAGTCAAAAGTAAGAATTAGGGACTAAGAAATAGCTCAGCAGGTAAAGGTGTTTCACAGCTCTGCCCATCTGAGTTTGATCCCTGGACCCACATAAAGGACCAGCTCCATAGAGTTGCCCTCTGACCGCCACATGTTCTGTGGCATATACACCCATGACCACATTAATATTAATTAAAAAAAATAATTAGACCATTGGCTTTCAGGGTCCCTGACCTAAAACTCCCAGGCTAGCATTCACTTCCTGATCTCATCACTAACGTAAATCTTCAACCATCTTCTCATGTTATGATGGTTTGGAAATGTTTATATGGCATAAAGATACACAACTCAAAAAGTGCCATTTCAGACGTACAATTCATTGGCAATAACCACATTCACAGTACTACGTACCTGTGGCTCCTGTTGTCCAACTCTTTGGTCAACTTTAATAGAAATTCTGTAACCATTAAACAACCACCATTTCCTCCCTGCCCCATCTTGTGCCAACCTTTTCTGCCTCAGGAAAGTTGTCCATCCAGAGAGTTCTCGTAATTGGAATCATGCAATATTTATCTTGTTGTGTCTAGCATATTTCAATTAGCTCAACGTTTTCCAAGCTCAGCATGTTGGAGCATATGTCAGCACTTCCTTCCTTTCCAGGGATATATAATATTTCATGGTATGTAAAACATTTTATGTAGTAAGAGTCTTGGATTCTTAAAAAAAAAAAAAAAAAACCCTGGTTATGTTATGTGACTATGTTTTTGTTTTAATCTCAGGTGTGGGACCTGGGGCTGCTTCAGATTGTCCACAGCCACTCTGATTATCTCCTGCTCTACAAGGGGTGTGGTTTTTGCCAGCTGCAGATAGTTTATGTTTGGAATTCAGGAGACTCTGGAGAGGTTATACATCCGTGGGTCCTGAGAGGGCCTGTGGCGGCGGCTGCTTCTCCCGCTGCTGTCTTTGTTATTACTGGCTGGAGACATCCAGATGATGGAGAATGGACTCCCCCCAAGGAACCCAACACCCCTAACCAGCAGGAAGTAGTCTAAAGCAACCTATGCCCCCCATCCCTTCTAACCTTTTTCTCCTACCTAGTGTGGGCGGAATAAGGGTTGAAAGGGTGGTAGCCGATACAACCCAATAAATAACTCCAAAACAGTATGCCAACAATTTCTCCATTCTGCTTTTGAGGGTCACTTAGGTTGTTTTTAATTTGCTGAGAGTTTTGAGATGCACTTGAGAAAACCGGGCTGCTAGGGGAATGTATGAAGGAGATTCCCTCGTTCAGAAGAGAGCTGAGTGGCTCCCATTTATATTAAGGGACAACTTGGGTGTTGGGGAAAGGGTAATGCGCTCAGGGACTTCTCCATTCAACAAACAGCTCTGCCTCCACTGATCACTAGCTGGAAAGGTTTAAGAGAACCAGATTTCTGTGTCAAATCTCCAGTGTCTCCCCCTGGAGGGGAGGGGCAGAGAACACGCAGATGGTGCCATAATTACCCCCATCCCCCAGGCTGCTCTGTAAAGGGAATGTGTTGTAAGGACAGTGTGATCTGAGGAATAGGATGCCCAAGAGCCTCCATGGCGGAGGCTCTTCACCTGCCTTTAAAGGTTCCTGTTATTTGAGATAAAATGGCTGAAGCTTCTGATTGTGGGGTTTAGAAGGTGGGTAAGTATAGCTGCTTGGATTATGAATGCTAGTTAATTACGTTCCCCCCAAAAAAAACTGTACCAGAGAGTCTGCATGGAGCTTCTGGGAACCTGCCCCCAGTTGGTTCTGATTGGCAAATAAAGATGCCAACAGACAATAGCAGAGCAGACAGAGGTGGGATTTTAGGACTCCTGGGTTTGGAACCGGAAGGAGAGAGAGTTCTGCCACACTGGGAAGACCCTGTGCCTGAGAAGGGCGCAGGACAGAGAGGCAGAGCTGCCCTGGGAAGGAGCCGGGAAAGCATGTACCAGAGAGCTGCTCACCGGGGCCGAGGGCAGCCAAGACAGACAGAATTAGTAATAACTTGGGATTATCGGTGGGCAGCCAAGGTAGAACATAGAATTAGTAAGTAATAACCTGGCATTATCCGCAGGAGGTAGAGGTTAACAGCATGGAACATAGGCAGTGGCCCAGCTATTGTGCTGACTAAATCATATTAAAATATAAAAGCTGTGTGTATCTCTTTTATTCGGGAACATATACCTTGGGCTGGGTAGCAACCTCCCGAGCAAGAATTACTAATAATCATTTCAACAGGTAAACTTGACATCATGGTTTGTCTTCACTTGAAGGAAATAAAACATATTGGCCAACTCCTCTGCTCCAGGAGATCTCAGCTTCTCCGTGTCTGGGGTGGTCTTTTAATAATAAGGAGGAAAGCAATAGGGGCTGGAGAGATGGCTCAGTGGTTAAGAGCACCGACTGCTCCTCCAGAGGTCCTGAGTTCAATTCCCAGCAACCACATGGTGACTCACAACCATCTGTAATGGGATCTGATGTGTCTTCTGGTGTGCACTCATATACACTAAATAAATAATATTTTAAAAAAGGAATAAGGCAATAAATGTTACAGTTTGCACTTAAAATAGTTTTAAATATATTCATTCTAATAATGATGCAGGTCCATATACTTTAACTCCAAAAAAATCTAAGAAAAATTTCAAGTAACTATCATACAGTTTGTTGGGAATCTGATGAACTAATTGGGTGGTAAATTCTGATCCAAACTCTCTCTCTCTACATATACATACATGCATACACACACACACACACACACACACACACACACATATATATATATATATATATATATATATATATATATATATATAGTCTTTAGGTGTGGCATTCCACGGAAATAGGCAAGTGCTTCCTTGCAGAGATGTTGATGTATTTGGTCACAGGCTCCAGCCACAGCCCTAGTTGGTGATGTTACACCATGTACCAGCTGACAGATGTTCAAAGCTTAACTGTCTGAGGTCCAGGCGTCTGGATAAGGTAGATCTGAGCATTTTCAGAGAGCCTCCTCTCCCTTTCGCTCAAGATTCCCCCAGCAGGCCTCTGGGATAGTCTACCTTCCTGGCTCCACGCAAGCATTGGTTCCCATCACAATGAATCTTCACTGGGAGAAAACCCGTCTGCTTACTCCCCACCATGGTTAGAGTATGGCTTTTTTTATGTTCTTTCTCTGTGCTTGTAGCCAGCCAGGACTAGGCAGGCCCAAACAATGGGGCCTATCCCATGCTTACTGACTGACACTAACCAGATACATGGCTGCCTCCACTGAACACCCAGGTATCCTCTCTAATATCTGACTCAGTATAATCTGCCCTCCCCGAAGAGGTGAGCTATGACCTTACAGTTCCATTTGTTTTTTTTTTCCATTGAAAATGTGCATGTATTTATATGTCTGTGCACACACACACCATCACTGTGGGGTCAGAGAACCTGCAGGAGCCGGCTCTCTCCTGCCACCCCATGAGTACAGGGAATGGAGCTCCGGTCATCGGGGCTGACGTCAGTTGTCTCCAGTGTAAAGTCACCTCACTGGGCCTCCACTGAGAAAAATGTGTGAGAAGTAACAGTGCGTGCAAAACCAGGACCGTGTGGTTTGAGAGGCCTGACTCGTCCCTTGAGTGTATCCAACAAACTTCCTCCAAATTCAAAACAGATCAACAAAACCATAACTGTCATATGCTTCCCCCCCCCCCCAGGCTCTCTCTGCAAAGCTCTGACTGTCCTGTAACTGACTCTGTAGGTCAGGCTAGCCTCATACTCAGAGACCCACCTGCCTCTGCTGGGACTAAAGAAATGTGCCACCACCCCAGCCATCACAAGCCATTCTTAATAATAACTCCTCCATTCCAGCTCCTGGGGAATCTGTGAGGAGTCTGAGGCTGGTCTGTGTAACCAGCAAGTTCTGGGCCAGCTTGTCTCAAGGGAAAAACAAAAGAAGATTCAAGAGCAACACACGCCCAGAATAATATGTATTAACAGAATAATAAAATATAATTATATTACTGTATTGAAGAACTTTAGCAAAGTAGGAGTGTTTATAACATTGAATGAAATGGCCCATTGAATGTTGCTTTAATATATAAATATTATATACAAATATACATAAATAATATATATTACATATACTAGAAAAGAACTGGAAGAAATTGAAAGGTCATGTTACACTAGATTAAATTGGGCGTTTTAATTTTCTTTTTAATAATGGCCCCAGTTACAGTTATAAGTGCTTGAAAAGATAAAGGCTGGAGATTAAGAATGTATGCTGCTCTTGCAGAAAACCTGAGTTTAGTTTTCTGGCTTCCCAGAGTCCCTGCATGTATGTGCACATACAAGCACGTGCCACACGCACATGCACACACTTTTAAAACCGTATTTTAAAATTAGAAAAAAAGATATTTAAAACTTTGAGTTTGGAAACAGAATAATTTATGTAGGAAGCATGGGGAGGTGAGTTAAAAGCTGTCTCTAAGTCGCACTGTCATCTTGTAACTATGACAACTAGCAAATCTCATACATGGGGGGTCTATTGTTTTGCAGGGTTTTACAGATTTCTGAAATCTGTTCTCTCAAAACTCACTGTCTGAAACAGCCATGCTTCCTGGCAGTTAAACAGACAGTTTTACCAGCTCTAAACAACTAATGAGGGTTTAGTGGCTTTGCCTCACCTGACCAGTCTGTCCCACAGACTCCTCCTGAGTGGACAGGGAGGTTGGGCAGGTTGGAGACCAGAGGGTACCAAACTGGGAGGGCTAGAGCACCACCTTGTGGCCAAAATCAACATAGCGGCGCCCAAGCATTTTGCTACCTGAGGGCAAAGAGCTTGTCTTCAGACTGACAGACAGAATTTTTTGCCCATAATGACCGGGAACTTTAGGTGCCAAAAGAGCCTTAACTGTATTAGAGAATAAATCAATGCTCCAAGAACAGCTAGGGACCAGGGGTCTGTCTAAAATGCTAGGAAGTTCCTGAGCCATCCAGAATCATGTTTACGAGTCCTGTACGAATGAATATAAGCCATGCACCCTATTATGTATGTGGCTCCGTTCTCTGCCTCTTCTGTATACAGGACAAACAAAAGACCCAATGTGAATGCCCTGGGGCAAGGGCCATTGGGAAATATATTTATACATAAGACCTCTCATGACCCCATCTTTGAACGAGAGACTGTCTTCTAAGGCTTGGAAGAGCTTCCTTTATGAAATTTTGTGTGATTACAATTGTTTTATGTTTTGATCAATACGTATCATGGTTTTTCTAGAGTAAAAGATTTCGCAGTGTTCTCACAATGCTACCAATGAAGGGTGAATTGAAGAACAAACCATCAGCATAACCACCGCCACTGCCCCTCTTCCTGTGAGTGGCTGGTCAGGGAGACTATATTTTTTTTAAGCCCCCTATTCCACTCCCCATTCAAATGACTATACCAAGAGTTGCTGATATAAACAAGGACCCACCTTTCATTTCTGAGGGGAATGGGAGATGTCCAAGAACAGGAGTCAAGAAGCTTTCTTTTGGGGTGGGATGTTCTTGTCATTCTCATTCTATTCAGGCTACATCTCACAAACAGACCTCCTTGTCCCCACATCCTGTGTTCTGGGATTACAGGTGTGTGAGCCATCTTGCTGAGATGGTGATTGTCAATCTGACACAATCTAGAATCAGCTGGAAATGCACCCGAATAATGGATTGTCATGAGTAGCTTGGTGTCTTAGTGAGGTTTCTATTCCTGCACAAACATCATGACCAAGAAGCAAGTTAGGGAGAAAAGGTTTATTCAGTTTACACTTCCATATCGCTGTTCGTTACCAAAGGAAGTCAGAACTGGAACTCAAGCAGGTCAGGAAGCAGGAGCTGATGCAGAGGCCATGGAGGGATGTCACTTACTGGCTTGCTTCCCCTGGCTTGTTCAGCCTGCTTTCTTATAGAACCCAGGTCTACCAGCCCAGGGATGGCACCACCCACAATGGGCTGGGCCCTCCTCCCTTGATCACTAGTTGAGAAACTGCCTTACAGCTGGATCTCATGGAGGCATTTCCTCAACTGAGGCTCCTTTCTCGGTGATAACTCCACCTTCTGTCAAATTGACACAAAACCAGCCAGTACAGCAAGGGACTTAATGAAGAAAGAATGTTATGTCTCCCACCTGACACACTTCCTTCTCTTTGCTTAGGTGGTCCCAGAAGTTGGTCACCAAAAAGGCTCCATGGGTCCCTTTTGACGCTTCTTCCACAGAGGCTGAGTCATCCAGGTCACATCTGACCACCTCAGCACCAAGGTCCCAAAATTCTCGGGCACTCTGCTGAGTTACATCCCTGGTCAGTACTAGCAATGCAAAATGTTTGTTCTCCAGTATGGACCTGGCCATAGAGGTCAAGAAGAAACACAAGGTCAGAAAGAAGGGGCAGTATGGGGCAGTAGACCATGTCAGGAAACCTAGCTCAATCAGGTTGAGCTAGGGCTTGAAGCCCTAGGGACCCTGAGGGACAGTAGGAGCTTTGCCAGCTCCCGGCCCTAGGCCCCTGTCATGTAGATACAGCCCCCCATAGATGGAATGTTGTACATTAGTCATATAGGAACAGTGCCCCCAAGCCTCTTCACATGTAGAAGAAACATCCCTAATATCTCAGGCCAAGCCAATAGAAAGCACCTGTTGTCATATCCCCAACCCACCCTAAAAGTGCATATAAGATCTTATCCAGAACGAATAAAGGTGTGAGAATTACTCCATCTGTCTCACAAGAGCTGTAACTGCCTGGGGAGAGAATGCTCACCCGAAGCATTCACTACCAGAAGCTCCCCTACGTTCCACCCACTAGCCAGCCCTCCAGCGTCTCGGCTCCGCTCGCAATTAGTGTGGCATCTAAAGCTGCCAGGGCAGTGGCACCAGAGGAGCAGCAGCAGTGGTCTCCCTCCCTGCTCCGGCCCTTTCCCCTTCCCTTGAACCCTCCCACTGGGCTGGGGCAAAGATCTCCACAGAGAGCCTCCAGTATACAGACCAGCAGATCGGCAGAAGATCCCAGCCGCACACAGAGATACTGAAGGATCTACTTCTAGAGGCACCGTGGGGAAACTTTAGGCATCCCATATATTTAGAAGTACCTTTAAAAAAAAAGTTTTATCTAGTTTATATAGGTGACCACACTGCCGCTGTCATCAGACACAGTAGAAGAGGGCATCGGATCTCATTACAGATGGTAGTGAGCCACCATGTGGTTGCTGGGAATTGAACTCAGGACCTCTGGAAGAGCACCCAACCCCCACCTGGTAAGGGTTAGCTAAACTGCCCAATTGCATGTTTTGACTTTGGGAAAACACACCTTCCTTAGTAATACTAATGCCCAGTCACAAGCCTACTCCACACCTGTTCCTGCTTTTTGCTACCTGAGGATAGACTTCACCCCAGGGGGTAACGCCTCCACCCAGCAGCTAGGGAATTTGCATACTGCCTTTGTAACTACCTTTGTAAGTATAAATCTGGAGTTGGAGCAAGTTGCACTTGGACTTGGAGTTGGAAATGGAGTAAAGCATTTCTGGTAACACGAATAATTGAGTTGTGTCTTTCTTTCAAACCCTACCCAGGCCTTCAACCGATTCAGAGTAGGTGTTCTTGGTGTGGGTACCACACAAGAACATTGAAATAATCCCATGGACTAAGGCTGGTCTTCAATAACAACAAAAACAACAAAAAACCCACATACACATGGAAACTGAACAATGGTCAAGAAAAAAATAAAGAAATCAAAGACTTTTTAGAATTTAATGAAAATGAAGATACAACATACCCAAACTTATGGGACACAATGAAAGCAGTGCTAAGGAAAACTCATAGCTCTAAACACCTCCAAAAAGAAACTGGGGAGAGCATACACTAACAGCTTGACAGCATACCTGAAAGCTCTAAAACAGAAAGAAGCAGGTATACCCAAGATGATTATACAGCAGGAAACATTCAAACTCTGAGCTGAAATCAGCCAAATAGAAATAAAATACAAAGAATCAACAAAACCAGGAGCTGGTTCTCTGAGAAAATCAACAAGATTGATAAACCCTTAGTCAGACTAACTAGAGGGCAAAGAGAGAGTATCCAAATTAACAAAATCAGAAATGAAAGGGGAGACAAAACAGAAAAAGAACTTCAAGAAGTCATCAGATCCTACTACGAAAGCCTATACTTAATAAAACTGGAAAATCTAGAGGAAGTGGACAATTTTTTAGATAGATACCAGGTACCAAAGTTAAATCAGGATCAGATAAACCATCTAAATAGCCCCATAACCCCTAAAGAAATAGAAGCAGTCATCAAAAGCCTCCCAACCAAAAAGAGCTCAGGACCAGATGGGTTTAGTGCTGAATTCTATCAGACCTTTATAGAAGACCTAATACCAATACTTTTCAAACTATTCCACAAAACAGAAGCAGAGGGAACACTACCCAACTCATTTCTGAAGCCACAATTTCAGTCATCCCTAAACTACACAAAGACCCTACAAAGAAAGAAACTTCAGACCAATTTCCCTCATGAACACTGATGCAAAAATACTCAACAAAATGCTTGCAAACCGAATCCAAGACCACATTAAAAGGATCATTCACCATGATCAAGTAGGCTTCATTCCAGGAATGCAAAGATAGTTCAATATACAGGAATATATCAATGTAATCCACTATATAAACAAACTGGAAGAAAAAAAAACATGTGATCATCTCACTAGATGCTGAGAAAGCATTTGACAAAATTTAACACCCCTTCATGTTAAAAGTCTTGGATAGATCAGGAATTCAAATACTTTAAAACATAGTAAAAGCAATATACAGCAAGCCAGTAGCCAACATCAAACTAAATGGTGAGAAACTTGAAGCAATCCCACTAAAATCAGGCACTGGACAAGGCTGCCCACTCACTCCCTACCTATTCAATATAGTACTAGAAGTATTAGCCAGAGCAATCAGACAGCAAAAAGAGGTCAAAGGGATACAAACTGGAAAGGAAGAAGTCAAAATAATATAATTTGCAAATGATATGATAGTATATTTAAGTGACCTCAAAAATTTCACCAGCGAACTTCTACAACTGATAAACAACTTCAGCAAAGTGGCTGGATATAAAATTAACTCCAACAGTAACATTCCTCTATCGACACCCTTCACAATAGTCACAAAGAATATAAAATACCTTGGTGTGATCCTAACCAAGCAAGTGAAAATCTGTATAAGAAGAACTTCAACTCTCTGAAGAAGGAAATTGAAGAAGACCTCAGAAGGTAGAAAGATTTCCCATACTCATGAATTGGAAGGATCAACATAGTAAAAATGGCCATCTTACCTAAAGCAATCTACAAGTTCAATGCAATCCCCATCAAAATTCCAATTCAATTCTTCATAGAGTTAGAAAGAGCAATTTGCAAATTCATTTGGAATAATAAAAAACCCAGGGTATCAAAAACTATTCTCAACAATAAAAAAACTTCCAGGGGAATCACCATCCCTGACCTCAAGCTGTATTACAGATCAATCGTGATTTAAAAGAACCGCATGGTATTGGTACAGAGACAGGCAGGTAGATGAATGGAATAGAGTTGAAGACTCAGAAATGAACTCACACACCTATGGTCACTTGATCTTTGACAAGGGAGCTAAAAACATTCAATGGAAAAAGGACAGCCTCTTCAACAAATGGTGTTGGTTCAACTGAATGCAAATTGATCCTTTCTTATCTCCCTGTACAAAGCTCAAGTCCAAGTGGATCAAAACATAAAACCAGGTACACTGAATCTAGCAGAACAGAAAGTAAGGAGAGAGTTTAGAACACATAGGCATAGGGAAATTTTTTTTTTTTTTTTTTTTTTTTTTTGAACAGAACACCTCTAAGAGCAAAAATCAACAAATTGAACCTCGTGAAATTGCAAAGCTTCTGTAAGGCAAAAGACACTGTCAAAAGGATAAAATGGCAACCAACAGATTGGGAAAAGATCTTTACCAGTCTTACATCTTATAGAGGGCTAGTATCCAAGAAGTTAGACTCTAGAGAATCAAATAATCCTATTTTAAAATGGGATACAGAGCTAAACAAAGAATTCCCGGGCTGGAGAGGTGGCTCAGTGGTTAAGAGCACTAACTGCTCTTCCAGAGGTCCTAAGTTCAGTTCCCAGCAACCACATGGTGGCTCACAACCATCTGGAATTTGATGTCCTCTTCTGGTGTGTCTGACAGCTACAGTGTATTCATATAGATAAGATAAATAAATCTTAAAAAAAATTATTCCCAACTGAGAAATATTGAATGGCTGAGAAGCACCTAAAGAAATGTTCAATATCCCTAGTCATCAGGGAAATGCAAATCAAAACAACCCTGAGATTCTACCTCACACCAGTCAGAATGGCTAAGATAAAAAACTCAGGTGACCGCAGATGCTGGTGAGGATGTGGAGAAAGAGGAGCACTCCTCCACTGTTGGTGGGGTTGTAAGCTGGTACAACCACTTTGGAAATCAGTCTGGTGGTTCCTCAAAATAGTGGTCACAGTACCTGAGGACCCACCTATACCACTCCTGGGCATATACCCAAAAGAAACTCCAACATCTAACAAGGACACATGTTCCACCATGTTCATAGCAGCCTTATTTATAATAGCCAGAAGCTGGAAAGTACCTAGATGTCCTTCAACAAAGGAATGGATACAAAAATTGTGGTACATTTATACAATGGAGTACTACTCAGCTATTAAAAACAACAACTTCATGAAATTTCTAGGTAAATGAATGGAACTTGAAGCTATCAAACATCCTGAGTAAGGTAACCCAGTCACAAACAAAAGAACGCTCATGGTATGTACTCACTGATAAGCAGATACTAGCCCAAGAAACTCGGAATATCCAAGAAACAATTCACAGAAATTATGAAGCTCAAATAGAAGGAAGGCCAGAAGTTGGAAGCCTCAGTCCTTTTTAGAAGGGAGAACAAAACAATCATGGGAGGAAATAATGGGACAAATGGAGAAACAGGGATTGGAGAAAAGATCATCCAAAGACTGCCTCACTCGGGGATCCATTCCATATGCAGCTACTAAAGCCATACATTATTGCTGATGCCAAGTAGTGCTTACTGGCAGGAATATGATATGGGGGGTAGTGTTATCCCAAGACTTGACTGAGGGTCTCCCTTCTGAGGGGGTCTTTCATGATGTGTAAGTTATATGTGGATTTATGTATATGTCATGTACATACACATGAATGTAAATGTACATATTTCTTCAAACTCATTTTTTTAAGAGGCAAAGCATCACAATACAAATATTTTCCATAGAACCCCAAATATTCTATTCCTTGCCTCAAAACTAATAATATGACTACCTCATAAATATTTGGGTATTTGGACTTGTTTTTTTTTTTTTTTTTTTTTTTGTGGCTTTATTTTATTTTTTTGTGCATCTGAATCACTTTCTCACTTTAAAATCTTGTAATTAAATTACTTTCTTTTTTATTTTTTTAATTGGATATTCTCTGTATTTAGATTTTAGTTGTTATCCCCTTTCCACCATCCCATCTCCCCTCCCCCTCCCATTACCTCCATAAAGGTGCTCCCTCTCCCAGCCTCCCTCTCCCACTTCAGCACCTTGACATTTTCCTACACTGGGAAAATGAGCCTTTGCTGGAGCAAAGTCCTCTCCTCTCATTGATGTCATACAATGCTATCCTCTGCTGCATATGCACCTGGGGCCATGGGTGTCTCCATGCAAACTCTATGGTAAGTCCCTGGGAGCTATGGTGGATTTGGCTAGTTAATAATGTTGTTCTTCCCGTGGGGTTGCAGACCCTTTCAGTTCCTTCAGTCCTTTCTCTAGCTCCTTCATTGGGGTCCCTGTATTCAGTCAAATGGTTAGCTGCAAGCATCCTCCTCTATATCAGTATGGTTCTGGCAAGAACTCACAAGAGACCATCCTTGCTGCAATTACACAAGGTTTTTTAATGAACCAGTGCACTGGGGTCGAGACTCATATCCCACACAGGGGTCAAGGAGTCTGACTCCGAGTGACTGAGAGAAAGGGTTTTTAAGGAAAACAAACCACAATGGGGGGGGGGGATGTGGAGTACGTCATTGGAGAATACCAAAAATACCAGTGAAGAATCGTTCTCAAGATTGTTTATAAGGTGAAAATTACCAGTGAAGAATCGTGAGGGGAACATCCGGTTTCTCAAGGTTGTTTATGATGTGTTATTTAACTTTTATGTTTTTATGGTCAGTCAGTTTCTGAAACAGAGTCACCCTGACCTTAAGGCCATAAATTCTTTTATGGTCAGCCAGTTCCTAGAATAGAAGGATAGATAGTATTGCAGAACTGGCTAGCCTACATTTTTGGCACTACTCTACCTGCTAGGGGTCTTCTACTTTACCTGTTAGGGGGGTCAGGCTTTATCCTGGTCTTTCAATCACTTATATGTATTTGTGGATGTACATATGCACACACATACACATGCACACACACACACACACACACACACACAAGGGGAGGAAAGGTATGTGCAACCACTTCCCTTTTATAAACCACAGATTCTTAAAATATCAGATGACCTTGACAAAGTCTTTAAGGGACTCTCAAAGTTCCCTCTGAAATGTTGTTACAAGTCAGGCTTCTACCATCCACACTACTCTCAGCCGTATCTTCTAAATTCCCATAACAAACATTCCCTAAGTTCTGAGAAATCAATAGTTTTTCTAGTTCTAAACCTTTCAACTCCTTCCACAATCATTCCCAAACTATGATTAAATCCGTCATGGTAATATTCCAAAAGCCTGGTACCAGTTTCTGTTGTTATTGTCTTCCCGACGCCTTTCTCCCTTCTTCTGTTTGTTTGTTTTCTCTGTGTAGCCTTGGCTGTCCTGAACTTGCTTTGTAGATGATGCTGGCCTTGGGTTCAGAGATCAGCTTGCTTCCCCAGTGTTGAAATTAATACTGTAGTAATTAATTAATTAATTTCACCATCACCAGGCTTGATAAGAATTTCTATTGCTGTGGTAAAACACCAAGTCCAAAAGCAAGTGCTTATTTATAACATCTTTACAACTTAAAAAAAACTTTTTTTTTCAAGACAGGGCCTTACTATGTAGCTCTGGCTATCCTGGAACTCACTCCATATACCAGGCTGGCCTTGAAGTCACAGAAACCCACCTACCTCCTGAATGCTGGGATTAAAGGTGTGAAACACTTTGCTCAGCTAGATACGCATTTTTAAAAAATTGTTTTTCTGTGTATGAGTGTTTGAGGCCAGAAGAGAGTATTAGATCTCCTGGAATTGGAGTTAACCATAGTAACATAGTAATAAGCTGTCACTAGGCTGGCTCATTTTACAAATTTTTAAAAAACATTTATTTATTTTACTTTTATGAGTACACTGTCTTCAGATACACCAGAAGAGGGTGTCCCATTATAGATGGTTGTGAGCCACCATGTGGTTGCTGGGAATTGAACTCAGGACCTCCGGAAAAGCAGCCGGTGCTCTTAACCGCTGAGCCATCTCTCCAGCTTCACTTAACTACTCTTAAGGTCACATTCCACCACTAAGGGAAGTCAAAACAGGAACTTAAGGCCAGGAATCTGAAGGCAGGAAACAAAGCAGAACCATGAAGAAATGCTGTTTGCTGGCTTGTTCCTCATAGCTTGCTCAGCTTGTTTTTTTAGTTGAGACAGGGTCTCATTATGTAGCTCTGGCTAACTAATTAGCTATGTAGACCAGGCAGACCAGAAGCTCGCAGATGATGGTCGTCAGAAGCTATTCTGAATCAGGCGAAGGCCTGAGGATTTGAAAGACACAACTCAGGTCTTTTTTATGAGAAGAATGCCATTTACTCTCTGAATCCAGCTAAAATATCAGTTACAAAGGCAGTAATTCGAATTCCCCAGCTGCCCAGTGGAAGAAAGCACCTCCTGGGTCAAACCTGTGACCTTCAGCAGCATAAGCAGGAACAAAGGTATGAGTCTGCAGCTCACAGCTAGGCCAATTTAAAACTCAAAGCAGGGTGTGTTTTCCCAATGTCTTGGCATAAAAGCAGACAGTTTGGCTAACCCCTGGAGGGGGATGGGCGTCACTCCCAACAGCTCCCCCTAAATTATTTTATAAATTAGCGCCTGTCTTGGGCGACACTCGGATGTCAGCACTTGCTTTACCCGTTTTTGGAAGTCCATCCAGATCTTAGGTTAGCAAGCACCCCTCCCCCATGGTCTTTTCTGTCACTGGCTGTCTAATTTATTCATGCTCAAACAAACTTGAGCTGTAGAGTTGCCTACTGCTATAGTTTGTCGACTGACAGCTCAGCTCTGAGCTTGTCTTCTGCCTAAGCAACATAAAGAAAGATACATACCAATGCTGCTCACAGGGCTAATATGCTTAAAGCTATGGTACTAGCCCAAACTTATGAGCCTCCCCAAATATAACTAGTTGTTCCTGCAACAGTGCCATCTGTTGATTCAAATTTAATATTCCCAATTGAATGAATATCCAGTTAAATTAATGATTTCAAATTAATTTAAATGGAGAGGGCTTCAGCTACTTCTCCAGAAAACTCCACCATGCTAGCTGTGACAACAGAGTGGGAAAGGGCAACCCCAAAAAACTGCAGCTGCAGAAGCAGCTGCTGTAACAGCAGCAATAATGGCTGTAGTAATGTTAAAATTTCTTTGGTGCAGGCATGAATTAGTTGATTCTCTCCAGTACGTTCCACAGGCACAGATCCTGGGATCCTCGTCACCACTGCAAGGTCTTCTCTCCCCCAGCAGCTTCTCGGGTGACATTTCTGTTGAGAACAATTAAGACTATCCTTTTTATTAATATCAATAGTACGAGTCCATGGGTTTAACAGGATGAACACAGTGCTCAGAAACCCAGACAGGTGACTGCATCCTGAGGAAAGACACAGAGCCTCAGGCCCTAGTCAAAATAGGGTCTTGTTCCCACCACAAGCCAAAGACAAGATCTTTCCATTGAACCATTCCCTGCTGCCCTGGGCACACTTTCCAATGTCAATCAGCCACAGAACAGCTTTCAGAATTTACAGTTAAAAATTTTTAAATGGGCTGGAGAGATGGCTCAATGGTTAAGAGCAATGCCTGCTCTTTCAGAGGTCTTGAGTTCAATTCCCAGCAACCACATGATGGCTCACAACCATCTGTGATGGGATATGATTCGCTCTTCTGGTGTGTCTGAAGACAGCGACAGTGTACTTATAAATAATAAATAAATAAATCTTTAAAAAATGTAAAATATGTAAAATTAAGAATAAATGTGCATGAGGGGAAATCTGCTCCCCCATTTTTGTTTTAGACAAATACATTTTTATAGTGTGATGAGTATGTTTACTGATGGCTTTTCCTTGAGGATTATAGGAAATTCCAGTTTTATAAATTATAGCATAGTCTAAACAAAATTGTTCAAACCCTTTACTGGAATAAGCAGGACCGTTAACTGTTTTAATTTTCTTGCGAACATTCATATATGCAAAGGCTTGCAAGCAGTGATTTTTGACATCTTTTAATTTCTCACCACTATGTGTAGATGCATATATCATTCCTGAATAAGTATCAATTAAAACGTGCACAAATTGTAATCTCCCAAAAGAAGGAACATGTGTAACATCCACTTGCCAAATATCATAGGGAGTCAGTCCCCTAGGATTAACTCCCAAATTAGGAGCAGAAATGAATTCTACACACATGGGAGATTGAGTGACTATTTGTAGAGCTTGGTCCTTTGTTATTTTGCAATGAAATCTTAAAGATCCTGCATTCAGATGAAATTTAGTATGCATCCTAATAGCTTTATCCACGTTAGATTCTCCTATAACCAATGCAAGAGGGCGAGTGTACGCATCTGCAAGCCAATTACCTCTCGAAAGAGGTCCTGGAAGGGTAGTGTGAGCTCTAATGTGCCCCACAGATATAGGAAATTTTCTTTGCCAAATCAAAGTCTGTAATTTCAATAGCTGATCAAGAACTGCTGACACAGGGGCAATATAAGTGGCAGTTTCTAAAGGTGACAAAGTTTGAGCAATGTAGATACTATCAGTATAAATATTTAGGGCTTCTTCTGGAAACCTCTGCAAAGCAAATTGCACAACCATAATTTCAGCCATTTGAGCAGATTTAATTGCTACTTGGTAGGTTTCAGGGATCTCTTCAGATACTACAGAAGCAAAGCCATTAGAGGATCCATCTGTAAGAACTAACCCAGCATGGGGAAGAGGGACAGAGGAAACTTACCTTAGGAAACACAATGGGATGCTCTTTAAAAAAAAATGAGCCAATTTATTAAGATAATGGTTATCAAGTTCACTAATAGTACTGCATAAAAATATAGCCCAATCTGTATGGGTTTGCACTAAAACACATAAGGTGTAATGGTAACTTCTACCTCTTTTTCAAAGGTCTGCACTACTGTTTTTTTGCTTTTTTTTTTTTTTTTTTTTTTTGCTTTTTTTGTTTTTTGCTTTAAAAATTAAATTAATAAGAGCTTGGGGTAAGAAACAACAATTTTTAAAGGCGAGGCTTACAAATGTACCCATAAAATATGTCCTTGCTGCCAAAATACTCCCATTGGAACATTATCAGATGGAAATACTAGTAACTATACAGGTATTGAATAATCTATAAATTTCAAATGAGCTCTTTCCAATGCCTCTTGGACCCCCCTGCAAACAATCTCTGGCTTCAGTAGCAAGCTGTCTATCAGAGATGTGATTAGCATCACCCTAAAAAATATCAAAAAGAGGACACAATTGTCCAAAGGATATCCACTTTTAGTTGATTCTCCAGTTAGAGAGGTTGTAACTAGAAAGCCTGAAAGGGTGTTACTATTTAAATAAATATTTTCTAAGATTTTATAAAATCAGATCTCATTACACCTGGCTCACACAACCCCCTGGGTTAGCTCCTCTCCCTTCCAGTATCCTGACAAGGTCATCGTTGTGGGGGCTCCTCAATCTGCTGGTCCTTTGTCATTGATATGGTGAAGCTGAGAAAAGAAGGCAACAGAGGCTGCTGCAGCTCTTCAAAGGCGGCCAGTTTACCATCCCCTGGAGCTTTATTCCTCTCATGATTAACCTGGGATTTACAAAGGGTTCAGATCCTGGAATGCCTGAACCATCAGTTTTAAGCCTACTTTGGGAGTTAAAGGATTGGTCATCTGGATGCCATCCAACATGGAAGGTGTGTACCTGGATAAGAAAGGAGACATTTCAACTCATCTGTGGCAGAGTGGGGTCTGTACTGACTTATGATAGACTATTAGAATAAATATTAACAATGTTAAAAAAAAAAAGAAAGCAGCCCTGGGTTTAGTCCCCAGCACCACATGAAGGGCATAAACTACACACCTGTAACTCAGTGTTCAGAAAGAAACAGCAAGAAGTTAGAAGTTCAATGCCAGCCTCAGTTACAGTGCCAGACTGAGAGCCCCTATCTCAACACAAAACAAAACAAGAAAAAAGTACAACAAAAACAAAAACTAAAAAGACATAAAATTGGAACATCACCCCAAATTGAAGGGGGCAGGAGAGGCAGGAATTTCAAAATGAAAGTATGGAGGTTATCTTAGAAAATAAAAACCCCCATTCAGCTTTTTTCTTTCCTTTTAGCACATCAGTACCTTGACTCTCTGGCTATAAAGAGCTTGTTTTCTAGTGTGGAAAGACAGGTCAGAGGTCAAGTAGGGGAGGGAGTGACTGGGCTAAAGCAAAATCTGGTGCTTTAAACGCAATTCTGAAAATGCCTGGCAACAGTGATTGTTTGAGTGGAGCCCCAGATGCTGAAGGAGAAAACAGTGGATGACAAGGAAGACTTTTCCAGGCTGCAGCAATGTGCCCAAAGGCTCTAAAGGAGCAAGTGTTTGAAAATGACACCGAGGAAGAGCCACAGAGTGGCTCAGTGGATAAAGTGCTTGTGGCTAAGCCTGGGGACCTGAGTTCTATTTTCCAGATCACAGCCAACTCGACATTTTAAAGGAAACAGTGAAAGAGGGAAACCAGTATACTAGGCATTCTCTTGGGCAGGGGGTTTGGGGAAGGACATTAACCAAGACTTCATTTTCTGGGGAGAGAGGCTGACTTGATTAACAGAGATGGTTCAAGCTGCTGGGGAAGGGTGGAAAGGGGAGGATAAAAGGAACAAGCGCAGGCAGTTGCCCAGGTGAGGAACGGCAATTTTCTGTTTCCATGAGACATTTCTTTCTCAATAATTTATTTTTTTATTCCCTTTACATCCTGATCACAGGCCCCCACTCCCAGTACCACCCTTTAATATCCCCCCTATTGCCCCTCCCCCTCTCCTCAGAGAAGGGGAGCCCTGTTTGAGAACCACCCCAACCTGGGACATCTAGTTCCAGGTGGACTAGGCTCATCCTCTCCCACTGAGGCCCAACCAGGCAGTCCAGATAAGGGGGCGAGGGATCAGAGGCAGAGAACAGAGAAAACGGAGACAGAGACAGGATCTCCTCACTGCTATAGTTAGGGGACCCATACGAATACCACAGGGAACATTAAGGCCTTAAGGGAGATTACAACCTTTGTGTGGCCCCTCCCCCTCATAAGGTTCTCCTGGTTACTGCCATTTACTCTGTAGTCTTCTCCATTGAACTTGCTATGTGGCTGGCTTTGAACTGATAGAAGCCTGCCTTTACATGCTGAATGCTGGGATTAAAGGCATGCACCATAGCGGCCAACCGTTAATTTGTTTTGAGACAAGGTCTCATATCCCAGGCTGGCCCGAAACTTGATAAGTAGTCGAAAATGACCTTGAATTTCAGGTCCTCCTGCCTCTACGTCCCAAGTGCTGGAATTTTTGCCATATTCTTAAGTAAACTGTGGTTATAATCTTTACCCAGTATACTTCGCTTTTTCCCTCATACACCCGTATTGCCAATGTGTGACAAGCATGTATATTTATTTATGTATTTATTGTCTGCCTCCTCCTCCTGAGTGTTTGCTCCTGAGGGTACCATGTTCCCTTCCCTCATAGCACCCTAGTGTCCAGATGTGTCAGCTTACAGGGAGTTCACAATAGATCTTTGTTGAAACAATGAATGTATAGCGGATGGATAGTACCTAAGATCTGGAGGGCATGAAGCACTATACCAATCCAGGGGTGCTGAAGTGGTAGCTTGTGGAGAGCATTTTTGGCACCTCCGGACAGTTGAAGGCAGAGTAATATTAATATTAATATTAATATTATCCCAGGACAGCTTGGGGCTGGCCAAGGCAGGAATCTGGCTTCTGTGCTAAGCCCTGTAAGGGCTATTATCAAGTACATCTACATCTGAAGTTCGGGCAGGGCTTTTAAGACTGTGGCATAGGGAAGTACATTCGTAAAAGAAGCTCCAGGCGGTGTCCTTAGAAATGCAGCTCAGGGCAGGGTGGATTTTAGAATGTAGGCACAGCAGTATCCATTTTTGTCTCTGACCTTTTCACCTGACCTCCAGTAAGATGTTTACAGGATCTTTGATTATTAAACCAAGCTTCACGTCGGCCATAAGGCTTAGGCCTCAAGTCAGGCTGAAGTCATGCTGCAACGTTAACTACCTTGTCTTTCTTCTTTCAATCCTCGCTCCGGCTCTGGGAGACCCATGTTGTTTGCCCGAGCTGGTCTCGGAGAGTAGCTAAGCCTCTTGGCCAAATAGAATTAAAGATAGATCCAAAGTGTTAACATTCCTTCTAGGCTCTACCCCACAGTTACCTGGCAATAATAGCTAGGTATGCCTGACTCTCTATAAAAGGTGTTTTTTGCTCCTCCCCTCTCTCTTACTCTCTTCCCTCTCTGTCCCTTCTCTCCCCATTCCCTTCCTCACCTCCGTGTGTTCATGACCAGCCTCTACTCCTGTCTCCTCTGCCTTTCTCTGTCTCCCTCTACTCCCCATCCCATGCCCTAACTAAACTCTATTATATACTATATTTGTTTTGTGGTTGGTACTTCTGGGGGAAGGATGACTCAACATGGGCCCCCACAGAGGAACCCCCTTCCTCCCCCCTACACACAACACCTCACCTCTACCAAACACATCCCTGGTTTCCTTTTCTTTTTTATATAATGCAAACCCAAGTTGTGCCATAACTTGGATTTCCCACTGCCACCTGACTATCAGCACTCCACATTCTCTCTCGCTCCTCGCCCGCCTGCACTTCGCCCCTGCCCACTCACATGGCGACAGAAACCACCTTGAGTGCACTTGCTCTCCCACCTGAGGAAGCTGCTAGGAGACCAGACTCTACTTCAGGAGCTAGCTCTCGCCCTGCTCTCTTGCTCCCATTAGATTCCTCTGAATGTTTGTCTCTGCCATGTTCTGTTGTCGCCTGACTTTCCTCCAGGCAGAGCTGTGCTTCAGCGCCATCTTAGTTAAGGGCAGTCACGGTTATGTGGTTGGCTGCCATTTCAGTATCTTCTTAACTAAGGACAGTCCCAGGACCATCCGCCATCATTGTTATGGGCAGTCCCCAGGTCTCTGCCTTTAGGAATACAGCCTGCCAAAGTCACTTAGCAATTAAGATAAGGTTTTCTAAATGGTAAAATGTTAAAGATCACTGCCTTACATATATGTTTACCCTTGTTTTTGCTACTGTCATTAAGTTACAAAGTGTTCTCTTTATTTGGGAGATATAGTCTCAAACAAGTAATCAAACAAACACAGGTTGTCTAACTCCGATACGCTTAATAAATACTGCTCTCAATCTCCTCAGAAATTTGCTAAATGTAACGTTAAATCTTTAAGCTTATAACAGACAGACTCTCCAAACGCCTAACAGTGACACCACACACACACACACACACACACACACACACACACACACACACACACACACACACCAGGTCTGAGACGATAATGGGCACAGCAACAAGAATGCCTGGATTGTGGTCTGATAACCACTGAGAATCACCGCCATTGCCTTGCCCGCTGCCAGCACTTGGTCTACACTGTGGACAGAGGAAACCCAGAGAGTTAAATGTCTCATAGTGCCTGAGTCAAGGTGGGTCATTTCTCTTTCATACTTATCTACTCCACAGAGAAAAAGATTTTCATCTTCTGGGCCTCACAGCCAGACCAACTCTGCCCAAGTTTCCATGGAGACCACAGGGACCTGGAAACTGTAGGTAGTGGACTCTAGACCAACCTCTGCTGCTTTAATTAATACATGACTCCTAGACTATAATTTATTCTTCCCAGATTTCTGACTACATTGACAGCTAAGCTTGACAGCTAGAAACAGACCTAGCTCCTTACACCAAGGTAATCCACCACCATTTTAGCCATTTGTCAACTAGCTAAGGCATCCAGATTTCTTTTTTTTTTTTTTTTTCTTTTTTCTTTTGACAGCCATATTTCTTATCATAGACAGATAGGTTTGCCTTCCTCACAGACTTCATGACAATGGATACACAGGTTCATATGTAAGCTTTCACAGATGCAACTTTCTGTTACTTCCTTATCTAAACACATATTCCAGTGACTAAGTGCTTCATATTTCCTCTCCATGCTATACCACTGTCCTAACATTAATCAGCATAATTCTTATAAATTATCCTAACTCTAATTAAATATTCCATATACAATCCAACTATATAATCACAAGTTCAATTTTTAAGTTTTGATTGTCTTATAACTATAGACTAAAAATGCTTCTTGGGATAAAACTACAGTATAAGCTATCATGTTCAAATATAAGTTTACTTTGGTTGTCTATTAACTATGGACTTAAGGTGCTTCTCGTGCTAAACTATATGATCAACGATCACATTCACAAAGTCCTCACATTTCTGAGTTTCCTTTAATTGTCTTTCAATTGCTATATATTCAATCTCCTAGACAGAAGGAAAAAAGCCCTTCTTGCTCCTCTGCTCCACAAAAGGGTTTTTTTTTTTTTTTTTTTTTTTTTTTTTGTCTTCCTTAAGCTCATCTAAAAGACTGTTCATATTGTTAACAAATTTATCTTTGGTAAACTTATAAGCTACAGGAAACCCACTCAGATCTTCTCATGGACTAAATAGACTCCATCCAGATAAGTACACCTGCCACTCAATAACCTAAGTTCTCATTTACTACCTGTCTTAGTTAGGATTTTATTGCTGTGAACAGACACCATGACCAAGGCAAGTCTTTTTTTTCTTTAAGTATTTATTTATTTTATATGAGTACACTGTAGCTGTCTTCAGAGATGGTTGTAAGCCACCATATGGTTGCTGGGATTTGAACTCATGACCTCCGGAAGAACAGTCAGTGCTCTTAACCGCTGAGCCATCTCTGCAGTCCCAAGTCTCATAAATAACAACATTTAATTGGGTCTGGCTTACAGGTTCAGAGGTTCAGTCCATTATCATAAAGGTGAGAACATGGCAGCATCCAGGCAGGCATGGTGCAAGAGGAGCTAAGAGTTTTACATCTTCATCCAAAGGAATTCAGGAACAAACTAAGCATCCTCAGGCAGCTAGGAGGAATGTCTCCAAGCCCACCCCCAGAGTGACAAACTTCCTCCAACAAGGCCACACCTTCTAATAGTGCCACCCCCTGGGCCAAGCATTATGCAAACCATCAAACTACCTATTCCAAAGGGTGGGATTCCTCCCCTGCGCCCTGGAATTGGGACTCCCTTGCCCCAAACACCAAGACCTAAGGGTTTCAAAGGTACATCTAAGAAAAAATATAATTTGCTCCCAAATGTACTTAACTTTATTCTCTACGTATTTATATTTGTACTGGCTGCTTTTGTGTCAACACAAGCTGGCGTTATCACAGAGAAAGGAACCTCAGTTGAGGAAATGCCTCTATGAAACCCAGCTGTAAGACATTTTCTAAACTAGTGATCCAGGGGAAGGGCCCAGCCCATTGTGGGTGGTGCCATCCCTGGGCTGGTAGACCTGGGTTCTATAAGAAAGCAAGCTGAGCAAGGCAGGGGAAGCAAGCCAGTAAGTAACATCCCTGCATGGCCCCTGCATCAGCTCCTGCTTCCTGGCCTGCTTGAGTTCCAGTCCTGACTTCCTTTGGTGATGAACAGCGATATGGAAGTGTAAGCTGAATAAACCCTTCCCTCTTGGTTCTTGCTTCTTGGTTATAGTGTTTGTGCAGGAATAGAAACCCCAAGTAAGACAATATGTATATAAATGTGTGTGTGTGTGTGTGTGTGTGTGTGTGTGTTTCAGCTGTCAAGTCCAGGCGTTTACTCAAAATGTGCATCCAGGACAGGTCTAGGGAAGCAGCCCCCAGACGCTCCAGTCCTCTCTCACAGATGCTCCTACTGGACCTGCTCCTTCCTATCTATCCACAGATGCTTCCACAGACCCTGGACAGCAAGGAAACAGACGGCGGTTCTAAGACTGGACCAACATTCCCCAGAGACAAGCTGCCTCATAGTCATCGGGAAGTAGCTAAAGATCACGATGACTCTATTCCTGCTTCACCATCACCTCTTTCTAGTTTCACCCTTTTTAATTAAAACAAAACAGGAATGTCAGCATTCCTTCTAGGCTCTGCTCCACGGTTACCTGGTAACAGCCAGGTATGCCTGACTCAGTATAAAAGGGGCTGTTTGCCCCCTCCCCTCTCTCTTATCCTCTTCCCTCTCTGTTCCTTCTCTCCCCACTCCTCTCCCCCCTCTCTCCACATACTTTTATGGCCCATCTCTGCTCCCCCCACCCCCGACTTTGCCTTTCTTTGTCTTTATTCCCTCAACTCCCCTCCTCATGACCTAAATAAACTTTATTCTATACCCCTCCTTGTGTGGCTGGTACCTCAGGGGAAAGGGATCCCTCAGCATTGGCCTGCGGAGGCACCCCCTCCCACATCACCATACCATGCCTCTACCAAACATAGTCTGATTCTTTCTTTCCTGTAAAACACAACACAAAGCAGAGGGCAAACCAAGCCCTTGGTCTTCCTCTGGACTCTCCAACTGATATTCCCTGCTCCTGCCTGCTTATCCTTTTGAGAGAAGGCAGTTTCCCAACCATCTCATTTTGTAGTATGTTACAGTGCAATGGAGGGACAAGGCTAGAGTTGGAAAAAGAGAAGCTGGTTGTTGTAATGGCAGCTTGATTGTCAACCTGAGACTTAGAATCACCTTGTAGTGAAGCATTTGCAGGACTATGAGAGGTTTTCTACACTGAATTGAAGTGGAAAGGCCCCTCCAAACACAAGTTCTTGAGCCCAGACTGCACAAACATGAGAAAATGACTTGAGTGTTCATCGATCAGTTTCCTGGTTACCAGGAAATGTGACCAGACCTCTTCAGCCACTATGACTTTCACACCGTGGTGAAAATACCTTTGCACCACGCGGTCACCTTTCCTTCCTAACATTGCCTTTGTAAGGCATTTTGTTCCAGCCAGGATAAACTCTACAAAATAGTTGTATACATATGCTCATTTATTTATTTTTGAATAGTTGTTTGTGTGTGAGTTTTTTTGCCTGCTTGTTTATATGTTCACAATGTGTATACAGTGTCTGTGGATTAAACAAAACAAAACAAAACACTCTGGCCTAGCACTGATGGCATGCAGCTTTAATTCTAGCTTTAATTGAGAGGGAGATTTCGTTTCAAGGCCAGCCTGATCTATAGAGTGAGTTCCATGGGAGCCAGAGGTACACAGAGAAACCCTGTCTTGAAAAAAACACCAAACAAAAAACTAGGTGTTGGCATTTCTTCTAGGCTCCACCTTACAGTTACCCAGCAACAGCCAGAAGTGCCTGACTCACTATGAAATGGGCTGCTTGCCCCTTGTCTCTCTCTTACTCTCGTACCCTCTTACTCTATTACCCTATCTGTCTCTTCTCTCCCCATTCCCCTCCCCCTCTCTCCACATGTTCCTGGCCAGCTTCTACACACTCTCTCTACCTCTCTTTGCTTTTTGCTGTCTCTACTCCTTCCTCAACTCTCCTTCCCATGCTTTAAATAAACTCTATTTCATACTATATCCATCTATGGCTGGTACCTCAGCATGGGTCCACAGAGGCACTCCCTCCCACCTCACCATACCATGCCTCTACCAAACATATTTCTGATTCATTTTTTTTATATAAAACACAACACTAGGTAGATGAGTAATGAGGAAGAACACTCCAAATTCATTCACACACACTTGCAAACATACATACGTAAAAACAATAAGAATTCATGCCCCAGATAATAAAAAGGAGATCAAAGCTCTAAAAAGAGAAAGACAGGAAAAGAAATGAACGTGGGTCCTGTCAGGCTACAGTGAAACTCAACCTGCCTCTGTCTCCCAAATGTTGACCTACACATTTGTGCCACTGTACCCATTGGATATTTCTCCTCCAGTAAAATGAGCCAGTTCAAGCCAGATTATATTACATTAAAGGCGGGTTTATTGGGAAGCTGCTCAATAGATTCAGTAGATTCTCCAAGGATTGAGGCCAGTGGAGTCACCATGAGGACGGGAAAGAAAGAGAGAAACGGTGCGGTGCATTCTCAGAGAAGAGAGAACTTCACCTAGGCCAGGTAAGGACTGAAGGATGCTGGGAGAACCTGGAGGCCAGATCTACTTTGATATGTAAAGTATGCACCTCAGAACCTTGTCCTGGAGTCTGAAACTAAAATCCCACTTTTCTTTCTTTCTTTTTAGAATTATTTGTTTTATTATTTTGTGTAATTTTATTATTTTATGTGAGTACACTGTCGCTGTCTTCAGACATACCAGAAGAAGGCAACAGATCTCATTATAGATGGTTGTGAGCCACCATGTGGTTGCTGGGAACTGGACTCAGGACCTCTGGAAGAGCAGTCAGTGCTCTTAACCTCTGAGCCATCTCCATCTCTCTAATCACCAAAACCCATTTTCTATAATTTTCTGCTAAACTAAAAAATACCATTCCTGGAAGAGCCTGATGTGTCTGCCCCGCTGCCTGTTTTCTTCCACTCATCTGGGGTCTTGATATTACCTGCCTGTCTCAAAGAAAATGTAGCAGGAGTGGGTGACCATGTAGAGACACCTAGGAAAATGCGTGCAGGGGCTAGCCTGATAAATAAAGTAATTTGCCCTTGGTGTACTAGGCTGAGGTTAGGGAGTGCTCTCTCTCTCCTTCTCTTTCCCTCTCTAGTTTTTTGTTTGTCGTAACATTTATTTACTTGGTTTACGAGTGTTGGAGATAAGGTATTGCTCAGGGAGATCTGCCTGCCTCTGCCTAACATTCCAGGCCATAGTGAACTATAGTAGATCAAAGTTGTGAGTTCAAAGTCAATCCATGCAACAGTGAGGCTTTGTGTCAATTTTTTGTTTTGAGCCAGGGTTTCTCGGTGTAGACCAAGCTGTCTTCCTAGACCTGCTTTTCTTTGCCTCTTTGGTGCTGGGATTAAAGGCATGCACCATTATGCCAGGTTTAAATTGGAAAAGTTTTAAATGAATGTTTTATTTAGGAAGGAAAGATCTAGAATGAAGTTTAAATAAATGGGAGGTGAGAAACTGGTGTGTGGCTGTGTTCTCCCCTAGATCAAGAGAAAGAACAAAAGGAGAGGAAACTAGTAAGGCAGAACAAAGGCACTGAGGAAAGTGCAACCATCTCTTCTCTTCTTCCACGCCGGACGAATCCCTAGAAGGTTCCAGAAACGTCTGTGGCATAGCTCCCGACATCTCGGTGTCCCAAGGAGAGCACTATACTCGCCTAAAAGCAGGAGCACACTTTCCCGCCACGCTGTGGCCTGGTACTAGGGGCGGGTCAGCACAGGGGCGGTAAGTTAGACGTCACGTCCGGTTTGGGAAGCGCCTTTGCTGGAGAAAGCGGTTCGGAGACTCTATGAAGTGGGCGGAGCCAGGAAAGCGCGCCTTCGGGGGGAGTGGGTGGGGCCAGGTTAAAGAGCGTGGCGTCACGTCCGGCAGCGTTAGACCGGTGCGGAGGTGGTGTGGAGCGTGTCGGCTTCGGGCTACTCTCAAAGTGTGGCGTCGCGCGAGGCTGCGGCGGAGCCTCTGTAAGGAAGGCGGGAGCTTGACAGCTTCAGTAAGGGCCAGCAGCGGTGACAGCAACCCGGAGTCATGAGCGACAGCGGCGAGCAGAACTACGGCGAGCGGGTAAGCGCGGGGATGCGTGGGAGGCCGCGGTCCCACCCTGCTTCTCCTTCTAGGCCTTTCGGCCCACTCCAGCCGGGTGTCGGGAGCCTGACGTCAGGAGGGAGTCGGGGCCCCGAAGGGCCTGGTGGACGACGCCCCGGGTCGGAGGAAGCCCGCCGGTGGGATATGTGCCTCGCACCCGCCGCGCCACGACCGTTTTTTCCCCCCTCTGTTAAACGGTGTTGGGGGGAGATTAAAAATGGCCGCGGCGTCCCTCGGCGTTGGGGGATGGGAACGGTATCTTATTTCGCCGTTGCTCTCCTGCGAAGCGGCGCCGCAGCCATCTTGGGCTCGCGAGCCGGGCGAGCTGCCAGAGGCACAAAATGGCGGAGCCGCCGCCGCTCCCTGCAGCCAGGCTTTACCGCCTCAACCCGGGGTTCCAGGGTGAAGCGGGGCAAGGCCGGCCACGTGTGACCCGGAGCCGAAGGGGGCTGGTGCATTCGGTTGATGCAGGGCGGCCTCCACCCAGGAACGGACAGCTCTTGGGGCGTCCGGAGACAGAAGCAGAGGGAAATTAAGGACCTGTTAGCTGGAGGGCTTTGTTTTTCTCATTGTTAAGATCTTACTGGAATAGAACTCAAGGTCATTAGGCGTTGTTGTATGGATTCCTCCTCCCCTGTGAAGGAGAAACCAGTGGCGACAATTTATGACGCTGTTAAACTCTGAGATCGACGTGTTTTTATTTTTTAGGTTTCCACCTCCCAGAGGGTGAAAATCAGTGGAGGCTGATTAGATTGTATATAACGGTCCTGGATTAGACCCAGTTCCAAAGCTTAACAAATAAAAGCGCAAGTGGCGTGTCTGTAGAGAGTATTAGATTAAAAAGCTATCACGTGAAGATGGCGGAAGTACAGGGCTCAGTGAAAAGTAATTGCAGTTTGAAGCATCATCAAAGAATGATTGTTTTGCTCCTCGGTATTTAGGTTTCTATTTTCACAAAAAGCTCACAGGAACTTTCAACTGCCAGATCATAGTTTACTTCTTGGTCAAATTTTTTGGTTAGTAAACTCTAAAAGGCCTTTGACGGTTTGTAGAAAGTGTTCTGGGACTCTTCGATGGTGAATTTGGAACCAAAAAGAGTAATTTGAACAGATCTGATTTTTACATACCGAGACTAGTTCCTTATCCTTAGATAAGTTGATAATTTTAACCTCACCATAAACCGGTGTGAGCCTTGTCCTTTTTGCCTTTCCTAAAAAAGATGGAGGTGGGGGGAGTGGGACAATTTTGTTATTTTTCTGATAATGGAAATGGAACCTAGTCTCAGTAATGGGCAAGCCTCAACTATACCCCAAACTTTTAAATTTGCTTGAACTCCTTCTGTAGCCCACACGTACCTTATTTTGGTCTTGCCTCCGGAAGTTGAAATTATTCTGTTTAGAATTAAAAGCAAATAGTTTTTTGTTGTTTGGGCACTAAATAGGTATGCATTATCACACCCCGGGAAGTTTTCATAGTATTAAGGGAATGAAAGTGGGTACCATTTTGAAAGCTGAAAAATTGTTACTTATGTTAGAGTTTTTTCTTATTTCCTTTTTAAAAATATTTATTTATTTAATTATATGAGCTGTATTCAGACACCAGAAGAGGCCATCTGATCTCATTGCAGATGGTTGTGAGCCACCATGTGGTTGCTGGGAATTGCACTCAGAACCTTTGGAAGAGCAGTCAGTCCTCTTAACCACTGAGCCATCTCTCCAGCCCCTTTTTTCTTATTTCTACTAGTAAGATGCACCTTCTGGTAATTTTCAGTCTTTGAGGTAGGGCTGCTCATGTCGCTGTCTTGGAACTTGACTCTTGTAGTCCGAGGCTAGTCATAACCTCAGGCATCTGCCTGCTGCCATCTCCCTAATGCTATGGTTTTAGAGACTTTCTGTGTAGCTCTGCCTACATATGTATACCAGGCTGGCTGGACTCAAACTGTTGATCCTCCTGCCTCTGTCTTCTAAGAACTGGGGTTAAAGGCATGTGTCGACCCCTTGGGTTTAACATTTAAATATGTGTGCATGACCTTTCCACGCCCCTTGACCCATGTGTTCAATTTTGAGCTACCTGGTGTGGGTGCTGGGGCATAAAACTGGGTTTTCCCTAAAGAGCAGTAGGTGCTCTTAAGACCTGAACCAATTTTCCAGCTCTGTGATTACTTCCCCCCCCCATTGGAATCTTGGGATGAGTGGAAAACTGAACTTTTCAAGAAGGCTTGCCAAAACAAAGTTCAGAGAGGAGGTTTAAAAATACTTCAGGGTAAACTGGGCGGAGTGTTGCTGGTTTGTAAATCCTAGCTACTTATTCTGGATAGGATCCAGAGTTAAACATAATCTGGGTGAATTATTTAGCAAGACTAAACATTTCCCTCCTGAGGAATTAAGGGGTAGTTTAAGGACTTGTTTAACTCAGAGTGCTTGCCTGCCACACAAGTTCACACACAAACATAATGAGTGGTAGCTCAAGCCCACCTTGCATTTTACCAGTCACAGTAAATGCAAAGTAGCAGGGCCAGGTCTGACTGATTTACCTTTCCTTTATAAGTGTAAGAAGTCATGTTCAAAGTAATAGTCTTGGATATGCCTGGTATAACCACCCATCTCTGGAACCTGAAAATGAGTTTCATTGACTTCTAGACCCTTAACTCTTAAGAGTTATGTACATGACTATCTTCCTGTGGACACTCCCACACTTCTGGGTTCCCTCAAACCCTTTATTCTTTCAAAGTTGTTTCCTAAGCAGATTTTAATTTGAGTTTGTGAAATAGTGTTTAGTTTGGTTATGAAATTTATTGGATGGATGTTAGCATTTAGCTCTGTTGCTGTATGTTCTCATTCTTGCTATCTGTAGGATTTATTGAGTTGGGTTTTTTAAACTCATTTTAAAGTTGGTGTGATTAAAATCTTCAAGAATTACTCATTTTGTAAAGCACTTTTTGAAGGAAATGTTGCCACTCATTAGAAGTGTAAAGAAATATCAGTGTTAATATTTGAAAGCCTGTAGTAATTCCAGTATAAGGTATGAGGCTTTTATGCATATGACCATTCACTTAGCTTAAAATTCTAACTTCTTTGAGATTGTGCACATGAATCTTTGTCCAGAAACTAAGGGTTGTGGAAGCTAGATAATTTAAATTTTTTGTTAGGCTATTTTATTATGATAATGGTCAAGCGTTAAGGAAAAGTTTGGAATTTGCAAATATTCTGGTAGGATGGATAGTAGCTGTTTACTTAGAAACACTGTGTTTGGAACATAAGCCTTCTGAATGGAGAAGTAACTTATGGATCCCACCCCATCAAATTGCCTTTCAAGCTCTGCAGCTTTTCTCTATCCTGTGATGCTTTTGTGTATTCCTTGATTTTATCCCCTAACTCCAAAGTCTGGTTTTTAAAACTAAAACATGTATTTCTAAAATAATTGTAGCCTTCACAGTTTTCCTTAACAAAGAAAGGGTTGAATTAATGGCAAGTTTAAGAAAGTTGCATACTTTTTTCATTGTTGACTAGACAGGTATAAGTCTCTTAAAACTGTTAAATTGTTTTCTTTGGCTTAAGAATGCTTATTGATATTGTGGCTATTGTCAAAATAGTGGTATTTTCAAGGTGATGTTGAAATGATTTTATGAGGTAAGTACTACTGGTTTTGTTGAAAGCTTGAAGAGGAATTTGTCTTGTTTGTACAGCCTTTTTCCTTTTCAGTAAAATCATGAACTATGTGCTAAAGATGAATATTTTTAACCTTGACTTTGTAATTTGGCCAAGTCATTGATTAGAGCTATTTGGCATATGTATCCAGCATTGTATTGTTGATTAGTATTTATTCGTAGCATTGTTTTAGAAATGAGTGCTTTTACATAGGTTATTGTAGGATGTGGGCCATATAGAATTAGGTGCTATCATTGTTTTTTGTTTTGTTTTTTTTTAAGTTTCTGGTCAAAATTGACCAAATTATAGTTCCCAAGTCATTGCTTTGAAGTGGGTTTTGGAGGTTATTTATTGGCATAGGTTTTCATGTGGCATTATGTATGGGTCCCACTTCTGCATAGTGGGTAAGAACTTTCTAAAACACCCTCCCCGCCCCCCAATGCATATATGTGTTTTTGAGGGAAATGATTGTTCATCATCATGTTTAAGGTTTTTTATAAAAATCAGACTTTATAGCTAGTATAGGTGTGTTCCCCCCCCCTTAAAGAAACTACTTGTTTTTGAGGATTTTTCTCCATCCTTCTGATACTTGCAGAAAAAAAGTAGAAGATACTGCCTGTAATTGCCCCATTTGGGATGTGGAGGCAGAAGGATTGCGTCATGCAAAACTATATAGTGACTTTGAGGCCATTCTGGGGCTACATAAGGCACTGACTCAAGGGGGGGGGCTTTGCTCATTTCTGTGTTGATGTTTCTGTAGCAAGGTGTTTTCTTTGTTCATTTCTTTTTGTTATTGAACCACTCCCCCAGTAAAGTGTTTTTCTAAGTAGGATCATTTTTTCAAATGCATGTTAACTCAGTAGTTGATCTTGTTAAGTTCTTAGCTAAGTTCAAATGATCCTAAATGCAAATATTGCTTAGCAGTGATTTTGTTCTTTAAGAGAAGGAAGACTTGGAAAGTGGTAATAAAGCAACGCCAAAATGGCCTTTACATTGAAAAGTCATGGCACCTAAAGCTTTAGAGTTTTCTGAATCTAAGCCCTGTATATGTACATAAATAACCTTTAGGGAGGCCAGGCACTAAAGAAACGTGCTTGGGCATTCTGATTCCATGATTACATTTGTGCTTCCAGCAAATATTTCCCATTGCATTTTAGTGATGGATGTTACAAGGAAATGAATTATTGTGACTCCCTTAAATAAAAGCCATTAAACAAGATGTTTCCAGATTAAATGATAATTGACTATAAAATTAGGCTGGAAATTAGGCTTTTTTTCTTAGTTAGAAAAGATGCTACCTACTGTAGCCATGATTGCCTATACCAAAAATAAAGTCTTGTCTCTACCTACCTTATTTTTTTGTTGTTGTTAAGAAAATAATTTGTTTTTCATTTTTACCAGAAGAAAATGCAGGAGGAAACAGTATGCAGAAATATTTAGCAGGATAACAGGGAAAATTAGACTGATTTACATGGACAGTGTTTTGCTTAGTGTTCCAACAGTGTTCTAGTTTGTATTAAAATTCACTAATATGCTAAAGTGGGCCTTTTTAATAATCTGAGAGGGTTAACTAATTTTCTCATAACCAACCTTTCAAGTAGGATCTCTGCATTGGATATCCAGAAGACTAATGTTAACAGAGGGGAAAACTTACAGAATTCTTTGAGCATAACTACTGTTGGAATCAAGTTTGCTGTTTTTCTTTATAGCTGTTGGCATGTAATAGTTGATTAACTTTATTTAGTATCAGGATTTTAGTTCTAAATTTAGTAATTAAACTACCCTTAGAATAGTTTGGCTAATGCAGATTTCCTAAGGGTGGGTTGAACAGATCCAAACAGTCAGGTTTGCTGACAATGTCTAACAAATGCTGTTTTAAAAATACACAGTAATGTGGCATTAAATAAATTTCCATATGTAGACAAGTCACAATAATGTAAACCTCCTAACCCCAGGCTTTGTCATTATGCAGATGAGTTGTCCATGCTTTTCTTTCTTGCACTTTTGTACTGAAATGTGTCATTTTTTGACTAGAGATGTGCTTTTGACACTTAGCATTTTCTCTTTAATACAGTAAGAAGTGTGAGATGTGATTACAGTTTGTAAAAATGTTAATTGAACAGTAAATGTTCAGTTACGAATGATGAATTTATTTGGAATAAACAAACGATTACCACATACCAACAGGAAACTATGTAGTTTCAGTTTTTTGAACTGCATATCTAGTAAATTTTTTTAATCCAAAACTACAAAAAGGGATTTTTTTTTCTAGTTTCAGTTTTGGCACTGGATTTTATCCTGGAGTTTTAAAATATTCTTCATCCTGTTCTTTTTCTATTAAGGTTAATGTTGAAGAAGGAAAATGCGGAAGTCGTCATTTGACAAGTTTTATAAATGAGTATTTGAAGCTCAGGAATAAGTGAAGCTGAAATTTGAAAAAATAAAAGAAAGAATGCATGCTAATTATCAGACCAGAAGTCCCACTTGTAGAATATTGAGCAATTTGTGTGAAGTGGGGAAGATGAAAGAAGTCAGAATTTGAAACGGAAGAATGAAGAAAAGAAATAAAAATGAAGTTAAGATAAGAAGTAATCTGGAATCAGAAAGCACTACGCTAAGTAATTACTAGTCTGTTTATGTGTCCCTGTATATTTTGCTAAACATGCATGCATTATTTGTTTAATAGAAGAAAGTATATACAGGGTAAAGAAGTGACTTCCAAGGGAATCCGTTTAAATTAGGTAATAATTCTAATTTTACCTGCTTAGTCAAATGATGGAAATGCAATTCTTTAAAAATACTTTTAGTCAAATAGGCTGCAGCAGTGTGCTATTTATCCTGGGTAATTGGCCTCCCATTTTGCCTTAGGCCTTTTCATCTGTTATCCTCTGCTGGTTCTGGGGCATGAGTGAGTATGAGTTGGAACTGGTGGTCTCTTTAATGCCCTTTGGACTCTAAAAATGCACTGACAGTGTATGGTAGAATATTTCCTACTAGAAAAATTGAAGATTGTTACCAGGGTGATAATGGGACTAAACCCCCAAAATCTAAGCAAAGCATTCACCACCATTGTTTCTATTGTGATGAAAGCATTAGGTTTTCACATATTTGTGGAAAGCTACAACCACTTAAAGTCCAAACGTTGATCTACATGTGCTAAATAAGGATGAATTATATTGTTTCAGTTTTAACGCCCGTTCCAACTGAATTAGGGGTTTTGCTGAAGTGTATAGTAGCTTCCCTTAAAAGAAATGGGTCGGTCATACAAGTGAGATGAGCTGATTCAAAGTGTGGTAGTAGCTGGTGCTTTGTGCGTTTTCTGTTATCCTTAGTTTATTATAAAGATCCTAAAGTAAGCATTGTTTTCTTCTAGTATGCTACTCCAACTGAAAAAAATTAAACAAAATTTGTCTTTCTATATTTTGACTGATTATATAGTTAATTAGCATAATGTCAATTCCAGGCACATACAACCTGCAAGCAACCAGTAGTTGTCTTCATCATGCAGAATATTTAAGATTATCATCTTAAAGCTATGTCAACTTTTGAGTGTCAGGTTTTTAGAGCTATTGGAAAGAATGACTTAAATGACTGAAGGATGCCTGTTATCAGTGCTTTTTACATTATTTCTGTTCCTTGGAAAAGTACACAATACTCATAGAAGACAGTTTTTTGCTATGTAAAACTAACAAGATGAGTGAGTGGTTTAACTTTTGTTACTCAAATTTATGTGAAATTAAAGTGAGTAATGTTGATGTTAGTGTATACATTCCCCATCTGTTTTTTAATTTCTTTTTTGGATCTTGCATCTTCTAAGGACCATTGAGGATGATGCTTTTAAGTCCGGTTCATAGGGAAAACAGAATTAAAATCAGGGCTGAAGTGGGGTTTGTAATCAGGGAAGATTGCTTTGTGAAAGAATCATATTAAATATTTAACTTCTAATATTGAATTTGTGAAGCTTTAAATAGCATAGGATTAGGGTGACTAACAAACTAAAAGCTGTATATATGTCTTTGTATTCTGAGCTGCTATTTATAGGAGCTTTGGATTGAGAATTTTGTTTTTAAACTTGACCTGTTCCTTATAGGTTGTGCACTAGCTGAAGTGATGGCTAAGATTTATTTGAGATTTTTTTTTCTGGGAACTTCTGATGGTGTTTTAGTTATTCTACATTCATGATCTTTTTCAACATTGGCTCTCTAGACAATAATTTTATAGGTTTATATATACATATATAGCTTTCTTACACAGTTGAATTTGAAGAATTGTGTATAAAGAATTTTCCTAGCTGGTTTTGTAGTTTGTGCATTAAGGTTTAAGATTAGCATAGAGCTTTGGATTTAGCTAATCAGTCTCGTTTCTTCACACAAAAATCTTTTTTTCCCCACCAATAAAGTTAGTCAGCATAACTGACTTAACATCTTTAAACTCTGATGGGAAAGTTTAGAACTGGTTTGTTTTTGTTTTAGTTTTTTGTTGTTCCCCACTCCCAATCCACATTCCAACAAGGTAGCAGTAATACAGACAAGTGAAATCTTTTGTATTCTGTTGCTTATTTCCCCCTCATTTCTGATCTAAGAAATAGTTGTTCAAAATGTACATCTGGGGCATAGCCTATTAGATAGGGAGGCTGAATGGTGCCTTGGGATCATTCTAAACCATCTGCTTAGAATTTTAAGGAGAAACCTTACTATGGCTAATTTTTATGCTAGATTTTGTTTTCTTCTTTAAGCAAACAGAGGCAAGTCAAAGGGTGAATTTTTATTTTCTGCCCCTTTATTCCTAGGCAAGCTTCTGTTAGCTAAATTTAATTTTTATTTTATGCTGTGTGGCAGTATATTATGTGTATTTCTGGAAAAATACTTCATTTGCTTTCCTTTAAATCTTTTAATTGTTCTGTGATACATTCTTGTAGGACTAAAGTAAAGGCATTTTTATTAGCTTTTCCCTATAGTAAAGATGGATAAAGCTACTCTTAGTTTTTTAATCTAAGAAAGTGAGGTAAATTGTCTTATTGAATGTTTGCTTGAGCATTTGATACAGAAATCCAGGGGCTAGGTAATTGGAGTAGTCTCCCACCAGCCACAGTGAATGTTAAACTGTATCTTGTATTAAAGGCAGCTGTTTTCTCATATATTTTAATCTGTAGTCACTCCTTGAATGAATTAAGAAAGGTCTAAGGGAGGTGATGCTTCCTATGGCATGTCATATCACACCATGTTTTAGTGTCATTCAGGTATTTTCTAGATGATTCTGGACCTAGTTGTCTATTTTACTTGAGGTCCCTTCTCTTCTATGTTGTATACAAAATACATATTTTTGTGTTCTGAGCATAGAGGGAGGGATGTTCTAAATTGTCTCCCGTATTCTGTATCTTTATCCTTTTGAGAATATTCATACTATTTTGTCAAGGGAGCTGTTGTAACTTTTATATGTAAGTGTAGATGTCCATGTTCTTTATTTTAATTTTGCTTTAAAAAGTTGTGGTTAAAGCTTAGCTGTCTAGGAGAGTTAGTGCTGTTTACTCATTTTCTTTGCATTCTATTGCTATATACTTACACTTTTTCAACTAATTGACTCAAGTCCTTGGCTTAAAACAGTTATCCTATTTAGCCTGCCCCCACCCATTTTTTGAGATTTCATTTGTGTTGGTTAACTAGCATTTGGAGTTTTGATAGAAAAACAAGTACATAATTGCCTAGGCATCTATTTTTTTTCTGGGCTCCTATCCTTGTTTGAATGTGCCCTTGACACTTTTTCTCAGTTACCCATTGTATTCTGCCTTGGCTTTTGTCAGTTTAGTCAATAAAACTAGATCTTTGTACCTTCTCTACTTACTGTTAACTGTTTATACTATCTTCCTCTGTTCTTAGCTCCTTTGGTTGCTCTTGAGTTTTGTTGGAGGTTCCCACATTCGAAACAAGAACCTAGCTAGATTCCTTCAGAGCTTGCAACTCAAGACTATCCTTATTGCTTTTGCTCTCATTCAACAAACTTTAATTTGAGATTTTATAAATTCTGTAGGATGCTTGTTTTCATTATTGGATTGCTAGAATAAACTTCATAGTTCACTGAGGTTTGTTCCCAGTCTATGTTGTGTTGTTCTCCAAATATAATCCCTGGGCAGTTCTTTAACAGTCTGACTTGGACACCTTTTAAAGGGAGTGGAGTTAGATACTTCTTATCCCTGCTCCTGAAAGGAGGAAGAAAAGAACCAAATCATGTCAGTTGAAGCAATGAAACCATTATACCAGGTATACTCAATTCCTGCCCTCGTGTATATTTTATCTTTGGAAGAGGATTGCTCTCCTTGGCCATTTATCTCACAGAAGCTTATTTGTTTTTAAAGTTTCCAAAGCAGTATACAAATTAAAACTTTTGACATCTGCGTGTAGGAATCCCGTTCTGCTTCCCGAAGTGGAAGTGCTCATGGATCGGGGAAATCTGCACGGCATACACCTGCAAGGTCTCGCTCCAAGGAAGATTCAAGGCGTTCTAGATCAAAGTCAAGATCCAGATCTGAATCTAGGTAAGAAAAGACATTTTGAGATCTGTTAAGTCTGCTTATGGGGTAGTTGATAAACCAGTGAAGGTCTGTTATATGTTGGTATTAGCTAAGGGGGGGCAGAAGACTGAAAAACAACTGGGCTTCTGGAGTCAGGGTTTAGATCTTTGCCCTATTTTTGCTGACTTAACTTTTTGAATGGCACCAGTACAGACCACAATGTGTTGTGGTTTAGTGACCACTTTATACAGAGGTAAACACTCTAGTCAAAAGCCATGAATATTACTAAAAAGACTACTGTGGTAGCCTAAATTTAGTGGGTATAATAGGAAATATAGAATAAAGGGGGATAGCATTTTGAGAGGTAAAGGTGTGCATGAACTAAACTAGGAGTGTGCCATGTGGTCCAGTTTTAAAAGAATTTTAAGTATTATTTTTTTTTAAATCAAGATTTTTCCTTTTATATTATATTGAAATGTTTTGAGGGATTTGTTCTGACTTTGAGTGCTTTGTAAAGTTAAAAGGGACACGATTAGGGTTGGTTTTGCTTATGGGTTATGGCCCATGTTTAACTCTAGGATATAGAGTAAAAGAAAAGGCATACCTGTTTCAGTTATTTAGTCATAACTACAAAGACTTCTGTCTTGCAGGTCTAGATCAAGAAGAAGTTCAAGAAGGCATTATACAAGGTCACGATCACGATCTCGCTCTCATAGACGATCCCGGAGCAGGTCTTACAGCCGAGATTATCGCAGACGCCACAGCCACAGCCATTCTCCCATGTCTACTCGGAGGCGTCATGTTGGGAACCGGGTAAGATTTCTGAAGTGCTATAGACTATGCACAACTTAATATTCAGTGTAATTTTTCTCTCTGACTTCAGCTGCTAGACATTCAGAAGGAGTGGAAGATTATAGGAAGAATTTGTGAAGCTTTAATGTTTGCTTTATCCTTACTTGCTCCATTTTAAGACAGGGTTTCTGTTATGTTGCTCTTACTGTCCTGAAACTCAAGAATTATTAACAAGGTTGGCCTCCTGGAATAAAAGTATTTATGACTCTACTCAAGTTTTATTTTTTATCACCTTTATTTTTATGTGTCCATAACTGAGGGAGTATAGAAGTCAGAACCAACTCAAATGAGTTTTGAACTTTTGAACCAGCCTTAGTTGTACTGAGTCTCTGACTATAAACAAAATGGTTCATTTTTTTTTGTTGATAGAGATTGTACTGTTCTGATTTATCTCTTCTTACTACTATGATCTTTTTCTTTAGAATAAATTCCTAGATGAATATCATCTCAGCTGAACTTCAAACCCCAAAAGTGGATTATTAGGTTTCTTTTTACTGAGACTTAATAACCCTCCCCACTTTAAGGTTGAATTTAGTTCTCTTGTAGGATTTTCTCCCCCTTTTTGTGTTTATTGCACCATATGCCACAATGTTTTGTAAGATACAGTGGTGCTTGATCATTTATCATTTTTCTATACTAGTTAGATTTATGTTAAATTTTCAAAGGTTAAAAATATCTTATTTCTGTTTTCTAGGCAAATCCTGACCCAAACTGTTGTCTTGGAGTGTTTGGATTGAGCTTATACACCACAGAAAGAGATCTAAGAGAAGTGTTCTCTAAATACGGCCCCATTGCTGATGTGTCTATTGTGTATGACCAACAGTCTAGACGGTCAAGAGGATTTGCCTTTGTATATTTTGAAAATGTAGATGATGCCAAGGAAGTAAGTAAATTCTTGCACTTTATAGTTAAAAACACAGTTCTGTTAACTGTTCTGATAACCAAGTGACGACAAGGCAATTTCTGTTTTATAGTATAAATTTAAGATTTGAAGCACACAACTAACTAAATTTGAGTCAGAAGAAATAAATACTACTGGAAACATGTTAAATTCAGTGATTTGCTGAATTAATTCAGGACACTTAATTAGTTTGGAAGCTAAGCTTCATTAAGTTGCTGGCTTTAACCTGGTGTACTTTACTAATTATTTTGAAGTAAAATACATAAAGCCATGAAGAGTACACAGAACTATTTTCTATTTAAAAAGTACATGCTAGCAATTAAGTGAGTTTATTATTTGAATTTCTTGTCTGACACAATAAAAAGTGAGATTGTGGTTAACTGTTTAGAAATGTGCTACTTTATATTTTAGACCCTAAATTTGTATATCCATGGGTTTTTTGCCTACAATAGTATCTTTGCATTGAATGTACAGTTGTCTGGAGGCCATCAGAGATCAGGGCTCCTGGAATTAGAGCTATAGACTGTTGCATATTTGGTGGGGATTGAATTCAGGCCCTCTGGAAAAGCAGCCAGCACTGAACTGCAGAGCCATCTTTCTAGTCCATGCTCATTTTAGTATAAAGAGCAGGTCCATTGGTTATTGTTAAGACCAGGAAATAAGCTTTTGCTAGAATTTTAGTGCAGTAGTTCTTCTTGAGGTTGAGAATTTTTTTAAATATTTGTTACTAAAAAATTTAGATGTAAAATGGCATTGAAGCTTTAAAGAAAACTTAAAAAGAGCCTTCTAATATGCCGAAGCATGTAAGATGTATGTAATAGTCTCTTCTAATTTCAAATAGTATGGAGAACCACCCCCAATCAAGTCCTTTTTCACTTTACAAAGCACTCAAAGTCAGAAGAACAAACTCCCTCAAAACATTTCTTCAATATAATATAAAAGGAAAAAAATCTTGATTTTTTTTTTTAAATACTTAAAATTCTTTTAAAAACGGACCACATGGCACACTCCTAGTTTGTTCAGAGATGTTAGTATGCTGTATGTGTGTATAATCCCAACATTTAGGATGTTAGAGACCAAGGGTTTAGGTAAGTCCCATCTAAATTTGTAGGTAGGAACAGTATTTTGTGGGTCATGTAGGCCGATTTATTTGTCTGCACTGTGAGAGAGAGAGAGAGAGAGAGAGAGAGAGAGAGAGAGAGAGAGAGAGAGAGAGAGAAATAAATTTACAACCCATTGTAAATTGTGTGTGGGGGGGTTAGGTAATTAGATGCATTGACCAGAATGTATATAACTTTTTTTTTTAATCTTTTGAAGGCTAAAGAACGTGCCAATGGAATGGAGCTTGATGGACGTCGAATTAGGGTCGATTTCTCTATAACAAAAAGGCCCCATACCCCAACACCAGGAATTTATATGGGGAGACCCACTTAGTAAGTTGAACCTTTTTGTGTGTGAGGATGGGTGGTACTCTATATAGTCTAGAGGTGCTTGTTGGGCATCTTCCTCTGTCATGATCTACCCTCCACTTCCCCCAGTCTCTGGACATTTTTTTAAAAGAAATTGTTAAATACTGTTTATATGCACAACCACATGTATGTAAGGTTCAGGAGGGGCAACTTTGGAGATAGACTCCTTTCTTACACAGGATTCTGGGGGTGATTTCATTTTCACCCTTGCTGTCCATGTCATCTATTCAGATTTGCAACTCTCCCAACTCCCCAAATGTCTCCCACTCCCATTCTCATCAATTAGTACATCTATATATGCTCCATGTGTGGCCATCTACTGGATCATGTTCAGTCTGACGTGCTTCACACCTTCCTAGAAAACTGCCTCTTCAGCAGCAGCCATCAGTGCCACTAGCTAGTTCCTTGGAATGGGGGTGGGGCCTTGGTAGGACCATCCCTTCACCCCCACGTGCTGGGATGTTAATTGATACAGGTAACTAAACTGCAGTTACTGTTAGATTATGAATGTAGTGGCAATATTGTTATGCAGTATGGTGTTGTAATTCTTTGTAGATTTAGAATCTTTCTACTCTTTCCCTGGAGTGAGGAATAGATTGATATTGATGTTCAGTACCAAAAGAAGCTGCTTTTTAGGACTGGTTGCTCTAAATCATGGGTCCTAATATATGATTTGAATAAATCTAGAGTTTATTTACTGGCTGCCGTGAGGCTGTGACCTTGGGTGCTGATTACCTATTTTAGACCCAGTACTTGAGCTGTAAACACTTTACCCATTGATCCATCTTCAGAACCTCTAAATAAAATTTAATTCTAAAATTTGTGAGGTGGCAAGGGGGTTTGTGGAGCCCTGGTAATGGAAGCCTTCAATCCCAGCACTTGGGAGGCAGATCTCTGAATTCAAGTACAGCCAGGTCTACACAGTGAAAACTGTCTCTGAACATCAGCAGTAAAACAAAACAAAGGCAGGGTTCTTGCAGTACAACTCTGGCTGATCTCAAACTCTCTGCCTCCTTAGTGCTGGAATTAAATGTGTGCCACTGTGCAATTGGTGATTTTTAATACAAAAAGTAAGTTGGATTTGTGTGCTCCTAAAATCAAAACATTGCATATGGGCATACACATAAAAGTAATAAAGTATAACAAGGAGAAAGGAAACAAACATGGTATTGATACTGGTAAATTATATATATAGAAATATATTTCGGTTAGTGTGCTTAAAAAGGTCTATTAGTAGACATCTCTAATATTTGTACAGGAAATCCAAAGACACGTTTGTTTAATCATATCCAAAGTACTAGGTTGAGTTGTTCTCTTTCTATCTACGAGGACCAGTTTTAGCAAGAGAGGATTACTAAAAGATATGTTGTTGTTGTTCATAGTGGCAGTTCACGGCGCCGGGACTATTATGACAGAGGATATGATCGGGGTTATGATGACCGGGACTATTATAGCAGATCATACAGGTAAGCTGTATAGAAGTCAGTCCACACTGAAAGCTTAAAAAAACCCAAGCTTTTAGGGTGTAATAAGTAGCTGAAATTTAGGGCAAATTTCATTAGTAATGTCTAACTTGGTTGTGTTTCAATGCCTAGTTAATTTTTCAAAATGAAGAAAGACCTAGCCAGTACAAAGATGAAACTTAATTTTGTTTCTCTGTTTAATTCAGTGTGGGTCTCAGCTTACTCATTGGTGTGCTATGCATACTTTTTTGGTATTTTTATGATGTTCAAGAAATGGACAATTGTTCACGACGTTAAAGGGCTCTTCAACATTTCACTATAAGAAACTGGATTTGGAGCTTTGTTTGTGGTGATGGTTTTAACTAAACAATTTACTTTTTTCTGTCTTTACAGAGGAGGTGGAGGAGGAGGAGGTGGATGGAGAGCAGCTCAAGACAGGGATCAGATTTACAGGTGTGCCTTGGGTTTTTAAAATCCGGATACTATAGAATACTTGTAAAAATGTTTGCCTGATACTTAAGCAACAGCCTCTAAATGGTACAGTTTTGTTTTGAGATAAGGAGGGTCCTAGAACTCAAAGTTCCGTCTGCCTCTTTTCTAAAATGTCTCAAGTGCTGGGATTAAAGGCTTGCCCTGTCATGACTTACTTTTTTTTAAAGATTAATTTATTTGTGTATTTTGCCTGTATTGGTTTCTCCCACATTTATGCTTGCCATGTATCCATGAGGGACAGAAGAGGACTTCACGTTTTCTGAGCCACTTTTTAGGTGCAGGGAATCAAACTGCTAGAGTAGCATCTTCATTCTTAGCTATTTCTCTGACCATAGGATTTGATTTCTTAAAGTTTGTAAAAGTAGTTTTCAATGGACAGTGAAAAGGAATTTGTAAAGATTGCAAATTGATCTTATAAGAGATAAGCCATTTTTTAGATAGTTCTTCTGTAAGCTTTGTAATCACATGGAGAATCATGTTTAAAACGTCCTGCTTGCTCAGTCCATGTGCTCTTAAGCTTTTTTAAAAACTTGTTTATGAGTGCACTGTAATTGTCTTCAGACAGACCAGAAGGTGGCATCAGCTCACATTACAGATGGTTGAGAGCCATCTTGTGGTTGCTGGGACTTGAACTCAGGGCCTCTGGAAGAACAGTCCTATTCTTAGCCACTGAGCCATCTCTCCAGCCCAATTTTCCTTTTTTTAAATTGACACAAAAAAGTGAAAACAGAGACTGAAACTTACCCATTAAGGGATTTTCTTTTGGGTATTCATAAAAATGGCTTGAATGAAAGGTGTTTTGTAAGTAAGCAGATACTGTAGTTATGATGCTTATTTGGACATTTTAGAGGTTGATAAGAAACTTCTAGCTTGAATAGTGTGGCTATGTTATTATTAGACCAATATCATATAGATGTAGATGCAATCTTGATTTGTTTACAGAAGGCGGTCACCTTCTCCTTACTACAGTCGTGGAGGATACAGGTCTCGTTCCCGATCACGATCCTACTCCCCTCGTAAGTTACTTTAATGGCTTCTATTGTAAGTCCATGCTGTTTCATCCTGTTTACATAGTTAAATCTGTGATACATGAATGGTTTAAATATAAGCTTACTGAATTGCATCTTTGTATTTTATGCATTTATGAACTAATCTAGTATGAATGCTTGCGTAAAAATCTTACTCGCCGGATTTTTCAGGTTGCTCCCATTTAATACAGTTTATTTTCATTCCAGGTCGCTATTAAAGCATGAAGTTGAAGACTTTCTGAAACCTGCCATAGAGCTGGGATATTGTTTGTGGGCAATATTTTCTATTGTCTCCTGTTTAAAAAGTGAACAGTGCCTAGTGAAGTTAGGTGACTTTTACACCTTTTATGATGACTACTTTTGGTGGAGTTGAAATGCTGTTTTCATTCTGCATTTGTGTAGTTCGGTGCTTTGTTCAAAGTTAAGTGTTTTCAGAAAAGTATGTTTTGCATGTATTTTTTTAAAAACAGTCCAAATTTTGACTGCTGAGAAGTTTCTATTGTACAAAACTTCATTTAAAAGGTTTTTCTACTGAATCCAGGGTATTCTGAAGATCGAAGCCTGTGTGTAAAATGCTACCAGATGGCAAAAAGCAACAATAAACAAGTTTGGTTTTTACTTTTCTTTCTAAATATCAATGCTTAACAAGAACCATTCTTAAGTTATCAGTAAAATAAATAAATAAAAATAATTTTTTTCAGGAGTCCATGAAACTTGCCATATTCAATATATCTGCAGTTAAGTGTTAAAATGCGCTGTAACTCTGTGCTGCTAGTATTAGAACAAAGATCTTTCCATACAGCAAATGCTTAATGCTTACATTAATGTGGATCTGTCGGCCTTTGTGTAATCTTTGTTATAGAGCAGGGAATAAGAGCTACAGATAGATACATGCCTGTAAAAGGCTGTTACAAGGAGGTAATGGTATTTCAACTAATTATCAGCAAATGACAATACATTCCACCACAAATGTACTCTTGTTCTTCTAGCTTTTAGACTATATGAAAATACTGGGTGCTTCAAAGTATGGAATGAGAGAAGGGATCACCATACCTGTGTCATGGATGAGACTGCCTGTTCATTTTTTAAATATGATTTTCAGGTCCTTTGCTTATCAAAGGAAGCCCAATTCACTCAAATGTTTTGAGAACTGTTTAAATAAACGCAAGAAAAATTGCTGATGCAAACTTGTTTTTCAAAGAAGTGCTGGTTTTCTTTTTAACTGTTGTAATTAAAGTCCTGTAGTTTATTTAGTGCCTAGTGCAATATTGTTCTTGTTTCAAGATAACATTAAATGTGTTTCTCAAATATATTGGTAGATACTGGAATAAACATTTCTCTTTGGGGCTGAGGTTGTATAACCTAACCTCACATGTCTGGGTATTTTGCAAAGCATGTTTTTAGTATCAGTTTGCTTCTGGTTACCGGGCTTTTTTAGTACTTGGATGTTACTTAGTATATACAGGTGTTTCATAAGGCAGAGAAGTTCCTTACTGGAGAAAGGTTCTAGTTTACTAAAGTGGTAACATTTACAGCGGTGGGAGCATATGTTGTGATGACCACTAAGCTCTGGCTAGCTTATAACAGCTAGGAGTCTGACTTTGAGCCCAGAGACCATTTTTACCTCCTCCCTGAATGATAGTATTACAGGTGAACATCTTCCTTTATGTTTGGGAGAAGTAAATCTTACTAATGGAGTAGACTTATGCCAAGGATTGTTTGAGCTGGTTTACTATGGTTTGTTTTGAGCCTGAGTTTAATGGTTAGAATGCTTTGGGGGCATGAGTTCTTGAGGGTACACAGCACACATACACTATATGCATACTGCACATGGTTTGTAGCTTTACTGCCTTAGAATTTTAAAAATCTGTGGTCAGGCAAGAGTGATGACTATAATAAAACATAAGCTATTGTGGGCAAGAGTGGGGGTGAGTTAATTCGTGTGTGAGGGTGATAAAATAATAGTTTGAAGCTTGATATTAGTTTAGGTGCAAGGTTTTTAGGGAAAGAAACTAGGGTCTTAGCATAACCAGAAGACGGAAATTTTGTGAATATGAGCATGAACTTTAAACGCCAGATGCTAGTGTTTAAAGTGGGTGTATATGTGCACATTTGCATGCAGAGGCCAAAGATGGAGGTAGACTAGAAGCTTGCTCTTTGGGCTAGATGGACAAGTTGGGAACTCCCAGTCCTGGGAGGTTAGGCATACATACAGCACCATGCCATGAAAGAAAATGGATTCCTAAGTTAATGGTTATCATCTAAAATTAAAGGGAAAACACAAGTGCTAAGGTTCATAGGGGTGAGTCTTCATGCCAATCGCTCCGGGGTACAATTTTATTCTGTGTCTTTAAAGGGGTGCTGTGTCGCTCTAGTAGAATGCCTTCTGGCCTGGTGGGGGCCAGCTGGTGCTAATGAGTTCCAAGTGATCTGGCTTTGTCCTTCATGTTGAAGACTGACTCCAGTGATTAAAGCTGACAGGTGGAGAAGTGAAGGAATGATGGGGGGATGAGGTTGGAAAATAAGAGGATGAAAAGAGCAAGGAAAGGATGGGGGGAAGTCCTTGTGAGGATCCCAGCTCGATGGCTAGGTCATAGGCCTGCAAATGAGTGCTGTGGCGTCTAGGATTTATATGAACCCCAGATTGCAATCCATGAAGTGTGAGCAGAAAGCTGGAGCATTAAATTTTCATATTAGGGAATTTTGCTTTAGAGGCCTACTAATTAATGTACACCAGGCTGGTCTTGATTACAGCTCTGCTGATTGAAATTTGCCAGGAAACCTCTTACTCATGTATTCAGTATGCAGTTAGTATGGCAGACATTTCACTATGCACTATCATAGGTTGGGATGGCAGGACACAGATTGATAGTGAAAAACATCTAATGGGGAAGGGTGTCAGTGTGGAGTGAGCAATAAGGGGCACAGATTACAAGCCAAAGGTCATTTTAAATTGTGGGTGTCATGAGTCTTCACCTCTTGAAACAGCACTTGGGTCTAACTTCATCAAAAGTAGCCTCAGAGGAATGGAATTTGGACATGTTTCTGGCTTCTACCTACCGTGCAGTTAATAAGGTGTGAATTAATGGCCCAATGTGAGGCTGGGAGCTGGAACGCCTGTTTTGGCAGGGTCACTGCCATTCAGCAGAAGGTAAGAGGCTGTCCAGGAACCAGGCACCAGCAAGCCTGCTGACTCCAAATCCTGTCAGCCAGTGTACTGCAGCTGTTGGAGCAGGACCAGCCTTACAAATTGCTTTACAAGTCACTTGCCAAGTGTTCAGTAATCTCATCTCCATCCCTTCTGTGCCCCTCAATCTAATCCCAGGCAGAATAAACGGCAGTGATTTCTTTAGCATTTTCTCTTGAAGTGAGTGCAGTTAAAGAGGTTTTCATTCCCATGCAGCCTCGAGGCTAGAAGTTACATAAATATAACTCAATAGACATGATAATATGCTTTATCATGTCTATTGAGAACAATTATGAGCTGGAGAGATGGCTCAGCAGTTAAGAGCAATGTCTGCTCTTCCAGAGGTCCTGAGTTCAAATTCTCAGCAATCATGGTGGCTCAAACATCTGTAATAGGATTTGATGCCCTTTTGTGTGTCAAAATCTTTAAGAATACATGTTAAAAAACAATTAGATGGTTGGGACATTTATGTATATCTCTAAACCATACAACATCTAACATCTGATAACATCATAGAGCACCAGAAATAAGATAATTATATTGGTAATGCAAAGTCAGGAAGGTGGCCCATAGGCCTTGGGCTGTTTCTGAACTGGTGTCCAGGCTATACTCTGACTCCCAGGCTTTAGACAAGACCCTATTCAGGGATCCTGGGATCTCTAGAAGCTGAGAAGCAGGTAACCAAGTAGGGACTTAACAAGGAAATCAGCTTGGCAACCTCTCAAGTCATTGGCTAAACTGTATGTACACAGATTGAGACTCCCAACTGGCTGGTCCAAGAAAGTGAGCTGAAGAGCTACCCAGTCTTGTTTACGGACAGACCAGCAGTGCCATGAATGATGCCTCCACAACCTCACTTTATAAGGAAGGACTGACCTAGCAGTTCTGAGCTGCCCCGTGTGTGCTGCAAATCAAGCTTGGGGCCTCTATAGAACACCAACCACTTGTACCTACTGAGCCATCCTCCAGCCTGCTCATTTATGTATATACCAATTGCTGCCCCCGCCCCAGGGCATCACACACAGTCCCTTTCCCAGTAACCCCCTCCCTTAGGTGGTGGGCCCCTCTGAGTCAGCCTGGTGTTTTGTTTCATTTTTAATGAGAAAGCCTCAACCTATTTAGTTTTTGGTAGAGTCCTGCTGAACCCTAGAACCTGTGGGGCAAGTAATGAATGAAAGGTTTTCTTTCCACACTCACTTTTTTAAAAATTTGCTATGAATTTATTTTATTTTTTTTCCTGTGTAGTCTGGGTACTTTATTTTCTGTTGTACATTAGGCCATAAATTCACATGGAACTGGCCCCAGCAACCCAGGCTCTTTCCCGTTATTCCTCACAAAGTGTGCTCCTCTGGATGTCACAGGCTGGTGCTTCAGCACAACCCAGGTACCCTTTGGCTTCCGTTTTCTTCTGGTCGTTCCCCCCTCACCCGCTTCAGGAAGCTGTCTCTGCTCTTCGGGTGCTTGATGTGCTCAATCCACACATGGATCCTCTTAGCCAGAATCTTGCCCTTCACTTGGTGCTTAAAGTGATGCCCGTTGCGTGCTGGGAGACAGTGTAGACTAACGGATTTCCGTGGTAACATTCATGTTTCCTAAAAGGTCTAGAGAACCTAGACCAAGTGCCTCTTTCCCTTTGTGTCGTCATGTTGGCGAGTTAACTGGAAGATATGGCTGCTGTGGCTGAAAGCATTTTATTACATTTTTGTTTGCGTAACTGCCTTACTACGGAATTTTCCTTTTAACATTTTTGGTTCAATTCTGAGTGAACTAACTTGGCCTCTTTATACAGTGTTCTTGCCTGATCCTTTTCTGATAGTTTCTCTCCTGTGTATAGTACCACAGTCTCAATGGAAGGGACTCTGAAAGGCCCCCTTCTTGAGCCCAGATTTTGCTGTCTCCTGGTGTATCATAGCAAAAGCCATGTTTCTGCTCCAGGTGACCGCAGTCAGGGCAAATGTCTGGGGGTTTCTTCTATGTCGGTTAACTTTGTTTTGGGGAGCTGTCATTCAAAAAATGTTGTCTAAAAAGCTGGAATTCTCTATTTTCACTGGTATCGTCTGCTAGTTCTGTGAGGACACATGGACTCTGGACTGCTGGTGCCCACTGAGGAAGGTGAAGCCGCCCCAGCGCTGCTGCAGTTGCTGTTGAAGCAGCTCCCAGCTCCTCTGGAGCAGTCCTGGACTGCCATGGGAGTGACCGCAGCAGTGAAAGAGCCATGTCCCATGTCCTCAGTCTACATTCACTCTCAAATCGCTTAAATGTCTCAAAATGAACAATTCTTCCTATGTAAACTATTTCTGAGAACAAAATCTAACCCACCAAGAGACCTAAAGGCTGGCAGCGTGCCAGGTACCCAAAATTATCACCAGGTACATCTGAGACCAGGGCATAAAGATCAATTGAGCCCAGGAGTTCTGCACTAACCTGGGCTTATGTAGCTGTGTCCCAAAAACTCTTAAATAAGCTGGTTTTTAAAAAATTGTTTATTATATTTTTAAATCATTTTATTATAGATAAAAACTAGTTGGAGAATGGTTCAGTAGAAGAGTGCTTGCTGCTTCTACAGAGACCCCAAATTTGGTGCCCAGCACCCACATTGGGCACCTGAGAAGTGCCTGTACTTAGATATTTTACCTCACTTGCACACACATCAACATGCATGTACATAGAATACAAGTAAAAGGACTAAAACAGGGGCAGTAGAGTTTGCTCTGTGGCACTTAAGAGCACTTGTTATGCCTGTAGAGGACTCTGGCTTGATTCCCAGCACCCACTGTGTCTTACAGCCATCTATAACCCTACTTCTGTAAGATAGGATGCCCAATTCTGACCTCAGATACCTACATGCAGGCAAAACACGCATATGCATAAAATTGTAGAACAACAGCCAGGCAGTGGCAGCTTTAGTCCCAGCAACTGGGAGGTAAGTTTGAAGCTAGCCTGGTCTACAGTTAGTTTCAGGACAGCCAGTGCCGCACAGAGAAACCCCATCTCAGAAAACCAAAAAGTAAGCAAACGGCAAAAAAAAAAAAAAAAAAAACTCCACATACCACAAACACTGTAGTGCCTATAATATCTAGCATGTAATTTCAAAATTACAGATACGAGAAGGAAATCTGTAGCCAAGAAGAAAATCACTCAATAGAAACATCAAAGTGATGGAGGGGCTCCGGATGTGACTTAGCTAGGAGAGTGCTCAGTGTATAAAGTCTTTATTCTCAGCACCACACAAGCCACCTGGGAACCACAAATCTGCACCTTGCTGCTGTGGAGGTGGAGGAAGAAGGATCAGATGTTCAAGGTTAGGGTCAATCCCAATCAATCACACAGTAAGATCAAAGGCCAGCCTTTGAGACCCCATCTCAACACCATAAAAACCTACTATTCTAGTTACATCTAGCAGTTATAAGGAAAAGGAATATTGTGAGAAGAAAAGTGGGAGAGAATTGAGAGATCAAAAATTAAAAATTTAAAAGGAAATTGTAGCAACCATAAAAACAATCCACCAATATTCAAATATTGGAATCTGTGGGGCTGAAAGACCCCTGCAGAGGAGAGACCCTCACTCGAGTCTTGGGATAACACAACCCCCCAAAAACTCACGTCCTTGCTGCAATTACAGGTTTATTAATGAACCAGTGCACTGGGGCAGAGAAGTCTAACCCCGAGTGGCTGGGAGTAGGGGTTTTTAAAGGGAAAAAACACTATCCGAGGGAGGAGGGAGTGCATCATTGGAAAAGGCCAAAAATACCAGTGAAGAATTCCCAAGAGTAACACCCGGTTTCTCAAGATTGTTTATAAGGTGTTATTTTAACTTTTATGGTTTCATGGTCAGTCAGTTCCTGAAACAGTCACTGAATCGGCTATCCTACATTTTTGGCTCTACCTGCTAGGGGTCTTCTACTTTACCTGTTAGGGGGTCAGGATTTATCCTGGTCTTTCAGGGCCATCCTATCCAAATGTAACACATGGCCTCCCAGTGACCTGCTGACAGGATCCAGTCAGCACTGCACCTGAAGCTCAGATCTGAGGTTAACAGATGAGAAGTACTTGGTAGAAAACTACTTGAATGAAGAACAGCATGAATAAATGTTACCACCACCCCACCCCACACCCCCCAAATTTCCAACACACCCCCACAGATCTACGTAGCTCCAGGAGTCCTTAAAAAAAAAAAGAAGAAGAAGAAAAAACTCAAACATGCCAGGGACATGGAAATGAGCTACTGAAGCCACAAGAAAACAGTTGAAAGGCAGCCAAAGAAAGAAATATGCATTCCATGGTGGAATAGTGGGAAAATATCCTCTAGCATCTCATGAGAAACAATGAATCAGAACACCAGAAGCATGCATGGAAAGCGACGGGAGAGAGAAATTCTGGAGTGATTCATTGCCTAGTGCTTGTGTGCCCTTTTGTTTTCAGAGGACCTACTGGTAGTTCAGATCCACCTGTAACTTCAAAGCCAAGTGATCTGGCGTCCTATTCTGGCTTCTCTGGCTACCCAAATGTATGTATGTACAGGCAGACAGAGGAACACATGCACATAAATAAAAAGCAAATTTTAAAAAGGAAAACTGATTATATAAGAATTTATATTAATCTTCAAAAATGTAGGGTAATGAAGCCATTTTCAAACAAATGACGTTCAGAGAATTTCATTACCAATATGATCTACGGAGAATTTTAAAAAACTCTTTAGGCTGAGAAAAATTATACCTGGTAGAGAAAACCAAATGAAGAAACAAGGATTAAACTACCAGAAGAGGTAAATATATGTCTCTACCTGAGGAATGTCATGTAGCCTCAATTAGATTACAGGATCAATTTCTTTCCTCCTGATAAAACCTGTACACCTAGCACCTGAGATTCCCGAAATGCTTCCCTATGCTAATGAGGCATTTTGATGCCCTGAGCCCCCAGCCAATGACATTTGCCCATCGTGGATGCTCTTACCCTCAGTCCCCCAAAAACTTAATAGACTTTGAATCACCCTAAATAAAGTTGGTGTGCCTCCTGACAGCTGGTCCTGGGGTTGTTACTCACTGTATGTACTCACGGGGCTTCCAAATGCTCCCCTCGCTGTCTGTTCCTTTTGCTCACATGTTGGGTGAGCCATATATACATATACACATATACCATGTATATGACCTGAGAACTACAACATGCTACAATAACCACAGGGTGCAGTAGGGGCACATGTGCCCTGGCAATAACCAATAGCACCTTTGGCCTCTCAGGACACCTGCACATATGTGTGTATACCCACACCCAGATGCCATGCATGTATATGATAAAAGAAAAATGAAAGTGAATATTTGGCACTGATATTTGTATGAAATGTAAATGATGTAGAACAAAATGTCTAAAATAATTTTCATAAGGAACAAAGAGGATATTTTTTTACATGTGCCTGAGAGAGAATATGAAGGTACACAAGACACGCATGAATAAGTCGGGACAATCAGGTGCTCGTCTCACCTTGCTTAGGGCAGTCTCTGGGTCACCACTGTGTCGACCAGGCCAGCTGGCTTTTGAGCTGCAGAGGATTGTCCTGTCTATTTGTCCATTTAGCCAAGCTCATTCTGGGATTGCATGTTCCCGGCACCACATCCATGTTTTGTTTTGTTTTAACTTGGGCTCTGGGTATCATACTGAGTGTTAGAGAAACAAAGGTAAACAGGAAAGTGAAAGCAGGTTTCCTCAGATGGCAGCTTCCTATTGCCAGAAGTCACTGTGGGGAGAAATAGGGGAAGGCATAGGGCAGGCATCTATACAGGTACCAAGAGGGGAAAGGGGAGGACCTATAGGCCTATAAAATGCAAGAGTCCATTTATAGTGGATTTTCAACCTCAGGTTTCTTTCATTTTGAAGGCTTGGTCTTTTGTCTTTCTAAGTGGTTCCATTTTTTGTGCCAAGGAACAAGTTAGATGATTCTCTAGACTACTGGCACCACCCTTGTTATAAGTGCATATTTGTTTGGTTTTTACGTGAGTGTTGGGTATCTGAACTCCAGCCCTCACATTTGCACAGTGAGAAATGACCATCCCAGAGGTCAGGAGGAGAGGGAGAAAGATGCCTGGGACTTGTGAGTTAGCTGGTCTATCTGAAATGGAAAGATTTGGGTTCAACAAGAGAGCATTTTAGAAAAAAATAAGATTGAACACAAATAGAAGAGGACATAAAATATAATCTTGCCTCCACACACAGGGAGCCAGTGAATATTTGCTTCTTGATGGAATTGGGGCAGAGGGCAAACGATGTTTCCTGGTCTGAGAGGATTTTAGGGAAGTTAAAAATGGGATATACAGGGCTGGAGCGATGGCTCAGTGACTAAGAGCACTGACTGCTCTTCCACAGTTCCCGAGTTCAATTCCCAGCAACCACATGGTGACTCACAACCATCTGTAATGGATCTGATACCCTCTTCTGGTGTGTCTGAAGATACCAATAGTGTACTCACATACATACAATAAATAAATCTTTAATTGGGTATACATCCAAAGTTAACATGTCACCACTTCATAGCCCTGAGCACTGTGTGACGCATAAACATATTAACCTTGACATTGCTCCTAGCTCCTCTGGTCAGTGGTGGCTGGGGCAAATTCATTGTGGCAGGAGATAGACAAGAAGCAATGGGCTGTCTAATGAGTACAAGTGAAAAGGGAGATGTGAAATGCCTGCAAAGGCAGGAGAGATGGTGGGAACGCATGGAGAATGCTTGCGTTGAAGGGTAGCTAAAGCTTAATAAACTGAGACATAACCATCAGGATATACAAAGAACTAAAGGCCAAGACAGGTCCGACTGCTATAAAGGGAACTAAGTCTCCTGAAGTAACTGTTGTCTCCAAGGCTTGCTGCTAACCTAGGCCTAGTCCTGGAAGCTTCTAGCCTCTGTGCAATCTAATCTAGGCCTAGAATGTTTTTGGCCTCAGAGTTGCTGCTGAATAAACTCACCCTTTCTTGTTCTTTCTGAACTCTGGCTGGCTGGTTCAGCTCTGCTGTTCTGGCTCAAACTCCTCTCCGAGCTGACTGATTCAGTCTGGCTTCCCTCAGGTTCTAACTGAATTGCTCTGCTTAGCCTCATGCTACCTTTGGCAGGCAATCTGTTCTTATCTTCTGGCTCCTTTTCATTCTCTAGCTCCTGTTTTCATCTGTATTTAGCCTGTTCTTTCTGCAACCTGTCTCTGTAAAACTCTCCCAGTAAACCTGTCTTTTTTTTTTTTTTTTTTTTTTGCACTTTCCCTCAAATAGCTTCTTCTTGAGAGAGCTGGGGCTATCCTATCTGTCAACTCTCTCTGATTCAGCACTTTGTCTGCCATTCTATTAGACATCACTTTCAGCTATGGGTGCCTCCTTCACACACTAAATTCACCTTCTTTGTTTGGGATTAAAGGTATGTACTAAGGGTGTGTTTGTGTTCCAGCTACAGGGATTAAAGGTGTGTGCTGAGCCACAACACACCCAGTAACCGTTTTTTTTTTTTTTTTTTTTTTTTTTCAGTAAATAACACAATCTCAGGGTTTACAGCATGATCAAATATCCTGCAACAACTGCTCTTTGATTATTTTAAACTTAAAAAAATCAATTAATTGCTGAGCATCATGGTACACGCCTTTAATCCCAGCACTTAGGAGGCAGAGGTAGGGGGATCTCTATGAGTTTGGGGCCAGTCTTCAGAGTGAGTCCAGGATAGCAAGGGCTCAGTTGCATAGAGAAGCCTTGTTACAAGAAAAAAAACTAAACCAAAAAGAGTTCATTAATTAATTAAAATATGAGACAGGGGGCTGGAGAGGTGTCTCAGAGGTTAAGAGCATTGATTGCTCTTCCAGAGTTTCTGAGTTCAATTCTCAGCAACACATGGTGGCTCACAACCATCTATAACGAGATCTGGTGCCCCCTTCTGGTGTGTAGGCATACATGCAGACTGTACATTGTATACATAATAAATAAATCTTTTAGAAAGTTTTTGAGACAGAATCTCACTATGTAGCAGGCTGGCCTGAGACTAGCTATGTAGATCAGGCTGGGCTTTAAGTCAGAGAGATCTACCTGCCCCTCCTAAGTGCTTAGACTAAATGTGTGCACCATTATGTCTAGCTATATTTATTCTTAATTATGTGTAGGTAGGTATGTCACATGAACTCAGAAACCCGTGGAGGCCAAAGGCCTGGAGCTGGAGTTACAAAAAGCAACTATGAGTCATCAGATGTGTTGGCTGGGAACAGAACTCAGGTTCTCTGGGAGAAGAGAGCTCTTCTTTCAAGTGCTCTTAACTGACGAGTCATCTTTCCAACCCTATATAACTTGTTTTTAAAGTAGGATTCTTGAGGTCATATTTTTTTTTTGGTCTATTCCTTTAATAAGATGTATAAAGCAGACCACACAGAATTATTTCACAGTGATGGCTGCTCCTCATCTGGTTGTGTGCCTTTTGACAATGACCAACAATAGGAAATACATTTCAGATCCAGGAGTGGTGGGGGACGCATGCCTGTAATTTCAGTCCTTATGAGGCGGACGCAGAAGGATTGATATGATTTGAGGCTGCGTAGTGAGTTTGAGGCCAGTTGGGGTACAGGAGTTTCTTAGTTAGGACTTCATTGCTGTGAAGAGACACCATGACCAAGGCAATTCTTATAAAGGACGCTTAATTGGAGCTGGCTTACAGTTTAATCTATTATTGTCATGGTGGGAAGCATGGCAGCAGCATCTAGACAGACACGATGCTGGAGAAGGAGCTGAGACTTGATCTCTGATTCCACACCGGGCAGAGTTTAGGCATAGAAGACCTCAAAGCCCAACCCCGCAGTTACACACTTCCTTCAACAAGGCCACACCTTCTCCAACAAGGCCACACCCACTCCAGCAAGACCACACCTCCTAATAGTGCTAGTCTCTGTAGTCCAAGCATTCAAACACATGAATCTGTAGGCATCATTCCTATTCAAGCAACCAGAAGAAGTTACTTTATTTTCCCCAAACAAAGAAAAGAAAAGAACTTTTCACATTGTCACCGAGTATACACACAATTTTTTTTAAAAAGAAAATATGCTCTTTATAAATATGACAAACAAAAGTTATAGCAAGGTTTGAATAAAATGTTAATATTTAAATAGAATACTGGGAAATTTCAAAGGAATTAATCTAAACAAAATCAGGAACAAGCTTGGACCCAGAAGAATGTGGATTACGCTTCCAGGTTCAGGTAGATCGGCAGTCTTTATCAGGAGGCAACTTGAGCCTTGAGTTTTGACATCTAAACAAAATCTATTTTCTCCTCTATAGCCCAGGCTGCCCTCTAATTTACCATGTACTCCAAAATGACCTTAACTCCTACTACAGTCTCCTGCTTTTGATTCTCCTGCTACAGTCTTCTGCCAGATTGTGTGTGTGTGTGTGTGTGTGTGTGTGTGTCACCATGACCACTTATATGGTCTGGGGATTGAGCACAGAAGTACCTCATCTGTATCATCCGTAGTACCTCAAGGAAGTATTGATTTGTTTTTGTTTTTAAATATTTATTTATTCTTCTCTCTTGTATTACATCTCGAATGCAATTTCCCTTCCCTCCTCTCTTCCTAGTCCCTTCTCCCCGTTCCCTCTCCCTCAAATTCACTTCTTTTTCTGTTCAGAAAAGGATAGGTCTCCCAGGGCTACCAACCAAGCATGCCGTATTAAGTTGCATTAAGACTAGACGACAAATCCTCTTATCTGAAGGGTGCACTATCCAGCCCAGTAGGGAAAGAAAAGGTCCCAAGATCAGAGAAGAGAGTCAGAGTCAGCCCCATCCCCGCTGTTAGGAGTCCCACAAGGACACCAAACTTCGCAACCATAACACCTACTCAGAGAACCTGGGTCAGACCACTGCAGGTTCCCTGATTGTCAGCTCAGTCCCTGTGAGCCCTGCTTAGTGGGTTCTGTGGGCTGTTTTAAGAGATTTATTTTTAACTTGAGATATTTATTATTTTATGTGTATGGGTGTTTTGCAGGCATGCATGTCTGTTGCCAGGGAGGCCAAAAGAGCTTGTGAACTGCTGTGTGGGTGCTGGGAATCCAACCTGGGTTCTCTGAAAGATCAGTCAGTCCTAACCACTGAGCCATCTCTCCTTATTTTTTTTTTTTTTTCAATTTTTTAATAAACACCAGCATCTTCTTTACTTCCTGGCTCAGCATGATACAAACAGCTACTTTCCTGCTACATGTCACATCCACACTGGCGTACACACAGACTTGGAGGTATCATCTCTCTATGCTGGCCAAGGCTGCCCTGTCTTCACATGGGCTTATTTCACTGGTGCCTGCCTGAAATAAAACGATCTTTAAAAAGAAATCATTTATTTATTCTATATGAGTACATTGTAGCTGTCTTCAGACACACCAGAGGGCATCGAATCCCACTGCAGATGGTTATGAGCCATCATGTGGCTGCTGGGATTTGAACTCAGGACCTCTGGAAGAGCAGTCAATGCTCTTAACCACTGAGCCATCTTCTCCGGCCTAAAATGAAATTTAAAAAGAGCTTTTCCTAGCTATTCCCGCTGCAATAAAAGTCCCAATCAGACCTTGGTGAGGAACATACACAAACTGTGGAGCCAAACTCTAATCACACTTAATCCTGAGCTCTTTAGATAGAAATGATGGGTTCTATGTCTGGGGCAGGAAATAATAAAAGAAGACAAAAAGCATATCATTGAAAAAGAAAGCCATTACCGAAGTGTGCTAAAATGACCCCCAAAGAGCTGGACAAGGGGCTCAGTGAGTAGAGGTATTTGCATGACCTGAGTTTGATCCCCAGAATATACCACAGAAGGAGAGAAAAAAAAAATACTGAAGTTGTCCTCTGACAGTTTGCACATCCTGCCCCTCAACAAACAAACATGGAAAAGAACCCCAGAGCCTAAAGAGGCACCCACAACTTCTAAATAAGACCGTTGTACCAACGCTCTCTAACTAGTAGAATTCCTCAAATACATTTACAGATTCATAATGATACTAAAAACCTACTGTCAGTCTTTGGAAGATATTAGGGGATTAAGTCATTATTTTGGATTATACTAAAAGGGTAAGGGGAAGCAAGCGTGTATCCTGCCTTCCCTATATGAGTCGTATCTCTTTCCATAGGCACAGCTCTTGGTGTGGGGCACTTGGGAGGTGAAGGCCGACAGGTCAGAAAGCCAGAGTCATTCTTAGCTATGTCACACGTTGGTGGCTAGCCTGAGCTATGAGAAACTCTGCTTCAGAGCATGGATGGCACCACAACCATGAGTTTATGTACAGTCCAATCTATGGGGGTGGAGTGGTTCTGAGAGAAGCTCACATATAAAATTCTCAAAAGGCTAATACATATTTTTTAAACCCAAGGATAATAAAGACTTAATTATTATTATTTAATTATTTATTTATATTCCAGCTGTTGCTTCTTTTCCCAGTCCCCCACCTCACAGTTCCTCATCCCATTTCCCCAACCCCTTGCCTCCGAGAAGGTGCTCCCCGCTCCCCAGGTGTCCCCTTTCCCTAGAGCCTCAAGTCTCTTGAGGGTGAGGGAGGAGAGCGGGCCCACCGATCCGGCCAGGTGGAGGAACAGCACCTTTTCATACTGGTACCATCCCTTCTGTTGCTCTGTTCAGGAAGATTTCCTCAGTATTTTCTTTGTCCCACGATCTTGACAGCTTTGAAGAATCGTGGTCAGTTACTTTATAAAATCTCCTTCTGTTTGAGTTTGCCAAGGCTCCCTCTTAGTTAAACCCTAATCATTTTTATTTATTTATTTATTTTAGAAAGAGAAAAGCTAATAGAGAAAGAGTGATGTTAGCACTTTGCACTAATAATGGGACAGTGCTGATCACGTCGACCGCAGGAAGAACCAGACGTCGTATGTCTCATGATGGAAATGTGTAAACTGGGCAGTACACCTTTAATCCCAGCACTTGGGAGACAGAAGCAGGCAGATCGCTGAGTTCGAGGGCAGCCTGGTCTACAGAGTGAGTTCCAGGATAACCAGGGCGACACAAGAAACCTTGCCTCGAAAATCTAAAAGGAGAATGTGGTGATGTGCTCCAACAGTCGCAGTTGCTCTTGAGGTTGAGGCAGGAGGATCACTTGAGTATGGGAGTATGAGCATGTTTTCTAAAAAGATTTATTTATTTATCACATGTATATGAATGCTCTGTTCTCATGCACACTAGAAGAAGGCATCAGATCTCATTACAGATGGTTGTGAGCCAGATGCTGGGATTTGAACTCAGGACCTCTGGAAGAGACCCTAACTGCTGATCCATCTCTACAGCACCGAGAGTGGGAGTTTGAACATGAACCACATAGTAAGATTCTGCTTCAAAAAAGGGTGCTAGGGCTAGGTACACAGCTCAATGGTCATGCACTGGCTGCTTTACCAAAGGACCCAGGTTCAATTCTCAGCACCCGCATGACAGCTCCCTTGTCTTGTAACTCCGGTCCCAGGTAAGTCAAGTGTCAAGCTCCTCTTCTGGCTGTGGTACAGAGACACTTACGCAGAAAAAGCATCTATATACATAAAATAGAAATAAATCTAAAAGAATGCAAAAAAAAAAAAAAAAAGCAACAATCTTACTCTGCTGAAGCATACAGACATAGCTCAGAAGGCACAGGAATAGAGAGACACATTAAATAATACCACAAGGCTATAACGAGCAAAAATACAGATTGTGGGAAAGTGTAGGACGAGTGACATGACATGCTGGGGAAAAAGAGAGACGAGAACAAACAAGCAAAGCTAGTCACACTGGGTTCAGTTAGAGCTGTGGGAGTCTGACGTTTGGCTAGACAGAATCTTGATGTTGGTTGGTCAATTCGTATAGGTCCTGTACCCCTGAACTCCCTGGTCTGGATCCAGTGATGTTCATGCAGCTGAGAGACAGCAACAAGTGGTACACCTGTCTGTGCTCTTGAGTACAAACAGAATAATGATATACCAAGGCCAGCTTCAGGGTGACATATTAACTTTACTTGAGGTGAATCAAAAGTTGTATCATTTTGGGGCTGAGGGACTAGGAATATTCAGGGTGGGCAAAAGGTTGTTGGCTAAAAGCTCAAGTACTGAGAAACCTCATTAGCATAGTGAGGCATTTGGAGAATCTCAGGTGCAAGCTGAATGAATTCTTATCAGGAAAAAGGCTGTCAAACCTGTAGCCTTAACAAAGGCTATCCACATTCCACAGGTACAGGGTGTGGCATCTGGGATTCCTCCTGTTGAGGAAGGAAGCCTCACTTTCAAGACCATTTTGCACTAAGGTTAGGGCCTTGTGGTAAGGTCAGACTTCGACAAAAAAGAGAGTCTAACCCCTCCAAGGACTCCCAAGCTACCTCACTCTAAAGGAGCCTTAACCCCCACGCCTATGTAGCCCTAAATACCTCAAATTCCAGACCCTGCTCTCTGCCAATAAGTAGATATAAGGCCACACTCCTTGCAGTTCCGGAGCCTGCTTTCTGTTTGAAACTGGGTGAAAGGGCGTAGGACAGGCCCTTGGATACTTGAGCTGGGCCTAGTAAGTTAACAGGAGATAAGCTGACTTAACTGCTTATCTGGCTTCTGCAAACTGCTTGCACCATAGGAAACCCCCCCACCCCCGCCCTAGTGACTTCTCCTGACTGCAATTGTCACCCCCATCCAGGAGACTGAGCAAACACAGACCTCTAAGACTATAGGGAACTGATTGGTCCATGGAGCACGGGCTTAGATAGTTTAACATGATTGGTCCCCAGAGTGCGGGCTTAGATGGTTTACAATGATTGGCCTAGAAAGCGCTGGCTTAGATAATTTAAAATGATTGGTTTGTGATTCACAGGCTTTGCTATGATTGATTTGGGATTTGCAGGCCTTGTGGACCCTATAAAGCTGTCCTAATCCTGCACTCGGGGTCTGCAGTCCTCTATCCTTGTGTGGTGTGTGACTGTGGGCCCCAGCGCGCTTGGAATAAGAGTCCTCTTGCAGTTTGCATCAAGATCGCTTCTTGTGAGTGATTTGGGGTATCGCCTCTCCCAGGACAGATTGTGGGGTTCCTCGCTTTGAGGATCTAACCCAACCATGTAATTTCTTATACACCTGCTCAAAGATGACAACACACATAGTGAGCTGAACTCTCTAGAATTAATTATTTAACAAGAAAATGCTTGTTAACTAGACTGGCCTACCAGCCAGTCTGATGGAGGTGTGTTCTACACTGAACTTTCCCCACAGATTGTGTAAAGCTGGCAGAAAGTTTAGTCAAATTAACACACATATACATACAGAAATTGCTGTTAAACCATAGCCTTTCTTTTCTTGTTTTCCCAATATCTTGTGATAATATCACAATATAAAACACAGTGAAACTTTAAAAGTCCCAGTTTTAAAAAATTCACACATTTAAAAAGCTCAGTCTACCTAAAATATTCAACATCTTAAAAGTCTGAAGCCTCTCATCTGTGGGCTCCTAGAAAATCAAAAACAAGTTACATACTTTCAGTTCCAAGAGGAAAAAATCAGGGTACAGTTACAATCAGATTTTTAAAAGTAAACAGTTTAAAACATAAAACACTCAGTGTCCAATATCTGATTCACTTGTGCTGTTCTGGGATTTGGCAGCTCCTCTGCCATCAGCAGCACACACAGCTTGTCTTCACTCTGTACCTGCTTCTGTTTTTTTGTTTTTTTTTTTTAAAGAATTATTTTATGTATATGAGTACACTGTAGCTGTCCTCAGACACACCAGAAAAGGGCATCAGATCTCATTACAGATGGTTGCAAGCCACCATGTGATTGCTGGGAATTGAACTCAGGACTTCTGGAAGAGCAGTCAGTGCTCTTAACCACTGAGCCATCTCTCCATCCCTTCTGAATGCTTTTATAGCCTGTGTACATATGCCTGTTGCCCTCTGAAGTCAGAAGAGTATTTTGGATTCTCTGCAACAGGAAGGATGATTGTGAGCCATAATGTGGGTGCTAAGAACTGAACCCAGGTCTTTTGGAAGAGCAAGTACTTTACACTTCTGAGCCATCCTTCTAACCCCTGTGTGTTTTCTTGGACGTTGCTCGGGTATTTATCCTCTGTAAGTCCTCTTTAATTTCACTGACCTGTTTCTTTTAATTTTCTTTAAACTCCTTGAATTCTTTGATGAAGTTTATGATTATTCTTTTAAATTTTATGTCTTAGGATTCATCTAGGTAATTCTTATCGATAAACATTTCTATAGGACTGGTAAGGTTTTGGAGTGGAGATGCTTGTCTAATCTTTCATGTTGTTTGTATATTTGTCATAAGGCATGTGGGCTTCTTTTTTTAGTTCTATGCCTGATACAAACAGAGCTGGTTGAGGCAAAAGGATATGTGGGTGGGTTGGGCAAAAGGTTGGAATGAAGTCAGGTGAGTTGGTAGAATGGTCTGATGTGCAGGATGTGGTCCTGGCTCATCGTGGGGCATGTGAGGGTAGACCTGCCTAGATGGAAAGGTTGACTATGGCTCAGAAGGGTCTTGTGGTTTGGGGTACAGGTAGAGAAAGGGCAGGTCCTTGCAGATAGGCTGGGACACTGATGTAGGACCTGGATAAGATCTGGTGGGTTGGGGAGGGTTAGCCAGACTTACCAGGCTAGACTCTGAAGAAGACCTTGTGCAGTATTTGGCTAAGTGGAGAGGTTCTCTTGTTAAATATTTATGAATACTTAGGACATCTCATGTAGAATATATGTTTACATCTCATTTTATTGCTTTGGCTGAAATATTTCTGTTTCACTTTGTCTCCTATTAATTTACTATCTGGTAGTTTTATTTAGCAGGTTTTCCTTGAACATAGCCTTATATTAGAGGTTTTGTTTTTTGTGTTTTTGAGACATGATTTCTCTGTGTCGCATGACTTGGGATTCATTCTCAGTGCCCAGATCAGTTGGCTCACAGCTCCCTGTAAATCCAGCTCCAGGTATAACCCTTGGTGCTCTGGTCACCAAGGGTACAGGTATTCGTGTACATATACCTATGTGCAGCTGCACATATATGTGCACACGACTAAAAATAAGTATTTATTTTTAAAATGTGAATGAGGGCTGGAGGAATGGCTCAGTGGTTAAGAGCACTTGACAGCTCTTCCAGAGGTCCTGAGTTCAAATCCCAGCAACCACATGGAGGCTCACAACCATCTGTAACAGGATCTGATGCCCTTTCCTGGTGTGTGTGAAGACAGCTGCAGTGTACTTATATATAATAAATAAATGGTGAGTAAAACCGGGAAGACAGCTCATTCAGTAAGCTGCTTGGTATGCAAGCAAGAGGGCCTGAGTTCAGATCCCCAGCACCTATGGGAAAAGCCAGGTGTGGCAGTGTGTGCCCGTGATTGCAGTGCTAGGGGGCAGAGACAGGAGACTCCCTGGAGCTTGATGACCATGCTGTCTAGCTGATTGGTGAGATTCAAGTGCAGTGAGAGACCTTGTCTCAAAAAAGCTGGAAGCGAGTTCATGTTGGGTATACATCTTTAATCCCAGCCATTTGGGAGGCAGAGACAGGCAGATTTCTGTGAGTTTGAGGTTGTCCTGGTCTACAGAGTGAGTTCCAGGTCATCTAGGGCTACACAGAGAAACCCTCTCTCAACCAAACCAACCAACCAAACAGACCAAAAAGTTGGCACAGCGAGGGTTAGAAAAATACATGTGATGCTAACATCTGGCATCCATGGGCAGGAGCACCTTGCATGTTCATGTTATTTTAAAGGGTGGAAGATGGGACACTAAAAAAAAATGCTTTCTGTTCAATTCCCATTCAGTGTGAGGATGTTGGACCACAGTGGAAGATACTTTATGGCATGACAAACTAAACTGTATGGTATTTAAAAGTTTATAAAGAGTTTGTGGCATACAGGACAGTGTACTATTGATCCTAAGAATCATGGCCTTTCATTCCAGTTCCAGCAGGCAGGAACAGCTGAATCTCTGTGAGTTCTAGGCCAGCCAGAGCTACATAGAGAAAATCTGAGAATCTATCTAAAAACAGATAAATAAGAACTATGACCTCACTTCTGAGAAACGGTTGTGGGAGCAGGAACATGAGGATGGTGAGGCAGGTCTCAGGCTAAATCAGTGATTCTCAATCTGCAGGGCAGGACCCTCTGGGGAGTTGCAAATTTAATATCTTACACATCAGATATTTACATCACAATTCATTTGTCATTGGCAAAATTACGGTTATGAAGTAGCTGTGAGATAGTTTTATGGTTGGGGGACACCATAAATTGAGAAGCTGTTTAAAGGGTCTTGGTGTTAGGAAGTCTAAGAAGCGCTGAGCTAAACCACGGTTCCTCAGAGCTCACACCGTGTACACAAGGCTATCAAAGATGTCTTGAGTCTTAAAGGGTTTGTGTGTTCCATGTCCTTGCGAAGATAGTTCTTCACCCATGGGGGTGGAGACTAGACCTAACTGGGAAGGTAAGAAAATAAAGAAACATGTAGACACTTAATAAAGCATCAGTCGGGTTGACTGGGCTCTCTGATAGGAATGCTTCATTATCATAGAGGCTCAGCATTTTATTATACAGCTGAACAGAGAGGCAGGGTTATTGTATACAGCTGGATCTGTAAAGCCCAACCATCTCTATTTTTGAAGAAACCCATTTTGTGTAAGACCAGGGGCTAAACTCCACTTCTAGGAAGAAAACCACAACGTCCTCCTGAGCAAACATCCCATAGCAACCCCCTTAGTGACAGCCAGTCAGGCTACAATAGCAGGGTCAAGGTCCATATAGATACCTGAAGACATCCTGCAGAGGACAGATAACTTGGCCATCCTGTTTGTCAAGTGGGTTTGCACCTTTGTTCATTTCCTGCAGATTACACCAGAGATGCAGTTCTTAAAGTAGTAACGTGCTGACCCGTTAGAATTACTCAAGCTTGCTGTAACTATAAGGAGTACCGTGCACCCCTAGACTCAGGGCTGTGCAGACAGTGAGAGACCTGGCCTGGCTCCAGGGTTCAGGCTGAGGCCCACCTGCACTGTGTGTGTGTTTCCCAAATGTAACATCAAAGCAATTAAACTGAAAGCAAAAATGGAAACATGCTTGAGTCCCTTTGTTGTGTATCTAATCCCTCAAAGGTTCTTCTATTAATTTATTCTTCAAGCAGCCAAATCTCCTGCCACTTTCTCTGGACATGCCTCTGGAACACTGCCCAGGACCAATGGAGGCCTCCAAAATTCTTTCAGTGTACTAGCATACAACTACCTCTTTAGATTTGACTTCTGCCCCAAATCTTAACACATAATTCTCCTTTTCTAGAGTTTAGCTGCCCCTCCCTGGAGTCAATATGTTCAAATCTTTTATTAGCCTAATGCTTAGAATTGCACCTCCTTTATTTGTTTCTTTCTTCATGGTTTTATTTATTCAATTCCTTACTTTTTCTTTTATCTGTATAAGGATGATTCTCTCTGGAGTGTTCCCTTGGCACAGAGGCAGAGAGTACTGGTCCCTCTTCCAGAGAAACCAGGTCCAATTACCAGCACCCGTGTGGCAGCTTACAATTGCGTGTGACTCCAATTATAGGGGATCCGACACCCTCACACAGACATATGTGCAGGCAAAACACCAGTGCACATGAAATAAAAATAATAAATAAATATATTATTGTCTTATTCAGGGTTTCTATGTCTGCACAAGCATCATGACCAAGAGGCAAGTTGGGGAGAAAAGGGTTTATTCAGCTTACACTTCCACATTGCTGTTCATCACCAAAGAAAGTCAAGACTGGAACTCAAGCAGGTCAGGAAGCAGGAGCTGATGCAGAGGTCATGGAGGGATGTCACTTATTGGCTTGCTTTCCCTGTCTTTGCTCAGCCTGTTTTCTTATAAAACCCAGGACCACCAGCCCAGGGATGGCTCCACCCACAATGGGCTGAGCCCTCCCCCCTTGATCACTAGTTGAGAAAATGCCTTACAGCTGGATCTCATGGAGGCATTTCCTCAACTGAGGCTCCTTTCTCTGTGATAACTCCAGCTTGTGTCAAGTTGACACAAAACCAGTCAGTACAGTTATAGATAAATAATATATAAATATATATTAATATATTAAATGTCTATATTTGTCTATTTGTCTATCTATCTATCTATTCTCAGTAGCCAGTGTCCACATTCTGGTCTTCTGTTCAGGCGTTACTTCCTGTGTCTTGGTGTCCTTGCCTGGCCTCCCGGAGGACCTTGACCTGACTTGGGGCACTGAGGGAATGAAGAAAAAGACACGTGTAGAAGAGTTGGGGTCATGCTGCCTCTCTGATGGAAAGACTGTAGCCCCTGGACTCATAGCATTGTTGTTGTATGTAGTTGGCAGATAAACAAGCAGGCAGGTTTATGGTATACATCTGAATCAAGGAGGCAGGGTCAGTTAATCATTAGGCACTCTCTCTGTGGGCAAACAGTCTTCAAGATATAAATACCAGTGTGAGGTCTACGGTAAACATTTTCTGCACTCAGTATCAACTCAACATCCACACTGAACCAGAGGAAGATTTTGCCATTTCCCTTTGAGCTTCATTTGCTCTGGGAGTTGGGAGAGAAAATGTTTGCCATTTTTCCATGTGTCTGAGGCTCTGGGGTCCTTGACATGGCTGTTCCCATGTCAACAGCACAATTTACTCAAGGATTTCACAGACTCAGAGCTTCGTCTGCTGCCCACACGTACCCACATGTATGTGTGTGTGTTTGTGTGCTTGTGTGTGAGTGCATGTGAGTATGTGTATGTTTGTTTGTGTGTGTGTGTATGTGAGTGTGTGTGTGTGCTTTTGTGTGTGAGTGCATGTGAGTATGTGTGTTTGTGTGTGTGCTTGTGTGTATATGTGAGTGTGTGTGAGTATGTGTATGTATGTGTGTGTGCTTGTGTGTGTATGTGAGTGTGTGTGAGTATGTGTATGTATGTGTGTATGTGAGTGTGTGTGAGTATATGTATGTATGTGTGTATGTGAGTGTGTGTGAGTATGTGTATGTATGTGTATATGTGAGTGTGTGTGAGTATGTGTATGTATGTGTGTATGTGAGTGTGTGTGAGTATGTGTATGTACGTGTGTATGTGTGTGAGTATGTGTATGTATGTGTGTGTGTGTATGTGCTGTGTGTGAGTGCATGTGAGTATGTATATGTGTGTTTGTGTGTGTGCTTGTGTGTGTATGAGTGTGTGTGAGTATGTGTATGTATGTGTTTGTGTGTGTGTGTATGTGCTGTGTGTGAGTACATGTGAGTATGTGTGTGTGTATGTGAGTGTGCATGAATATGTGTATGTATGTGTTTGTGTGTGTGTGTATGTGCTGTGTTTGAGTACATGTGAGTATGTGTATGTGAGTGTGTGTGTGTATGTGTGTGTGTATGTGAGTGTGTGTGAGTATGTGTATGTGAGTGTGTGTAGGCCAGCGGTCAGTGTTGAGCATCTTTCCCGATTGCTTTTCACTTTATTTTTTGAGTCAGAGTCTCCCCACGTCCCTGAAGCTGACTAATTTTGCTAGACTAATTCTGGTCTCCGTCCCTGCAGTGCTAGGATTATAGGCACATTGCTGTAACCCACTTTTACTGGGGAACCAATTTTAGGTGCTTGTACTTTCCCTGTAAGACTGTTCCTGACTGATTTACCCCCCACCCCAGGATTTTTGAGTTTAGAATTCTCTATTCTTTATATACATGCTATTGCTGTGGGCCCTTGAGGAGCAGAGCACATTTTCATGTCCCCAAAGAAAGGCTTTCTTTTGAGCTCTGTAGACCAGGCTGTCTTCTCCCTGCCCCCCATTGTTTCATCTCCTTACACGTGACTCACGCCCGTTCTCTCTCCCAACCGTAGACTTTAGGCCTGGCATTTCTGTTCCTTTTATTTCCTCTTTAGAATGTCATGGACACTGTGTAGATATCCTCCTCACGGGAGGCTTGATGTCACACCATGAAATGGGGTGGGCTGATTATACACAGAGCTTTATTACATGTTCTCAGATGTCGAATACCTACAGACCCCAGACCCCTGCTGAAAGCAAATTTCAACTTAGTATGTCAGGAAGATTCAGTGCTGGAATGAGGTTCGTTGAGAATCTAAGGCAGGAGGATTATCATGAATTGGAGGTCAGCCCGAACTACAATGTGATTCTATTCTTACACATCAGTTGGCCATAATAATTGTACATAAAATGATTTTATGACGTAAGGACATAAAAATCGCAATCATTTATTTCTCAGTATGTGTCTTAAGGTTGGCTGACATTTAACCTTTAAGCAACTGTTAGATATCCTTTAAACTTAAAGCTGAAGGTTGGGTCCATGTTTTTATAGATTTCTCATTTCCTGGGCCACAGGTTACTCAAAACATGCTATTCTCAAAACAAAGGGCAGGAGGACATGAGAAAAAGCCCAGTTTTGCTGGTTTACTTCCAGCCTCTCCTTTCTCTACATATGCCTCAAGCAACTGGCCACAGTAAGCCATGTGGTGAAACCCAAGCCAGAGTAGGAAAGACACACTGTGTCCTTTATGAAGGTGCTTAAGAGCATGAGCCCGAGAGTATCCAGGGGACGATGTGGCCCTGGGGACCAAACATCCCAAATTCTATGTGCAGAACGTTGTGTTTATTTCATCAACATTGGCTTTTCATTGGATTCCAGGAGGTCTAGAAAACAGGTAGACTTGGTAGCCATGACAACTTAGGGGTGACGCTCTGTATGACTGAAAGTTTCCTCACAGCTCCTCCACGGGCCCACCATAGCTCCTCCACGGGCCCGCCATAGCTCCTCCACGGGCCCACCATAGCTCCTCCACGGGCCCGCCATAGCTCCTCCACGGGCCTGCCATAGCTCCTCCACGGGCCCACCATAGCTCCTCCACGGGCCCACCACTCCAATATAGACCCTGAAAATATTTTGCTGTGTTGTTCTCTCTACACATTTGGAGTAATTTGATGATTAAGAAATTCTGACTTCAAAACAACACCTCCCCCAATATTAAATATTTCGTGAAAGAGCGGGGCTGAAGGGCAAGTACCTTTGATGGAGGCAGATCTCTGAGAGGTCCAGGACTGCTCTCCATAGGTCAGCCAAGGTGACACAGTCAGACCCCATCTCCAGAAAAAGAAGAGAAAAGAATCTCCAATTTACAATTTATTTCCACCCTCCCTACAATTCTTGTCAGACTAGACCCTTGCTATGTGTAGGTAGGGAGGGTAGGGGGCTGAGGCTGCACTTCATAGCATCCCTTAGACTTGAAAAGGTCAGAACTTCAGAGCATCCCTTAGACTTGAAAAGGTCAGAACTTCAGAGCATCCCTTAGACTTGAAAAGACTATGGCCTGGGACAGTGGGCTCCACCTCCAGACAGGCTGATTCCCGTAGGGAATAGAAAAGGTCCTACAGAATCACAAGTCACCTGTTGGCCATGCTTGAGGTGGTAGGCACTCAGAGAGGCCATGTAAACCTCCCAGATGGCTTTCGGGACAAAGCATACTGCTAGTCTCCACATCTTTATCAGCTGAGCATAACACCAGTGTTTCCTTTTGCTGGGCATTTGGCTTTTGTCCACTCTGTCATAAAAACAACGAACACCTCATAAACCTTGGTCACACTTCTGATTGCAGTCCCATGTTACTTAGTGGTGGGGCATCTATTGTGACAAACCTGTCATTAGGCGACCTTTTACTGTTATGACAGGTTAACAGTGTGTCACAGGGAGTCTGTCATCGTTCAGCATGACCAGATTTTCAGTGGCGAGGTTCTCAGGAATCTGATCATCTGGCCAAAGATGATGATGATTATCTTTAAAAAAAATATTCACGCATGAGTACACTGTCGCTGTCTTCTGACACCAGAAAAGGACATCAGATCCCATTACAGATGGTTGTGAGCCACCATGTGGTTGCTGGGAACTGAATTCAGGACCTCTGGAAGAGCAGCCAGTGCTCTTAACCGATGAGCAATCCCTCCAGCCCTTGATTCAGGCTCTTTTTTTTTTTTTTTTTTTTTTTTTTTTCTGTTTCAAAAACTTTATTTTTTTCTTGGTAGAGGCTCCAGGGCAGTTACAAAGCGGCCTAGTGGCTTTAGAGGTTCATTCGGGTGGAGGTCCTGAGGCGGCTGGTGCAGCAGAGAAGGGAGCCCCTTGGAAGGCACAGAGGCCTCCTAGTCCTGCTTGAGAGTGAGGCGCTCAAAGAGATACTCGCCCAGAGATCCCTGGGGCACGCCAGTCTGCGCTGGCTGTGGCCCTGCCAGCCTACGGAGGTTAGTCAGGTGGCTGCCCATCTTCTCGATGAGCTTCGCCTCCTTATCCAGGAAGTGGCTTTCCAGGAAGTCACAGAGATGCGGGTCTGCTCGGGCAGAACCCAGGGCATGCAGATCCAAGATGGCCTGGTTCAGGTTCTTCTCCAGGGCCAAGGCAGCTTCCATGGCCTCCAGAGTTTTACCCCACTCATCTTGAGATGGCTTCTGCACATCCTGGAAGAGTGCACGGCCCCCACGTTCGTTCTGCAACTTGAGGAGATGCTCTCGCGCTTCTCCTTGGCCAATTCAGGGAAGAAGTGGCCTACGCCCTCCAAAGCCACGTCATCGCGATTGAAAAGGAAGCCCAGAGAGAGGTAGTGTAGGAGGCCCGCAGGTGCAGGTTGACCGGGCGGTTCACGGCAGCTTCCACTTCTGTGGAGTAATTCTGACGGATCTGAGAAGTCATAGCTGGTCCGCAGTACGGGGCAGACCGCGAAGACGGTGTTGGCCGGTCCTAGGAGACGGCGAGGAGATGGTCCCGGAGGCTGCGACTGGAGAGACTTGTAGGGCAGCTGGAAGCTAAGATGGGAGCCCCCGGGTCTGTTCCGTTCAAACGCTGTTGAAGCAAGACACAGACCCACGGGACCTCAAAGATGCTGCTTGATTCAGGCTCTTACAGTGAACTGCCAAATGGCTTAACCGAAGGGTCAGACTAATGTATTCTCCCATTAGCCCATCTTCAGATGGTCTTGTCATGGAATTGAACATTTGATGGTAATATTACAAAACTTTTCTTTCCTTTGCCTGGACAGTTATATTCCATGGTTACCATATTGCACCTAGGTTTTTTTTTTTTTTTTAAATTCAAGAATATACACCTTTTTAATTGTTTGAGACTTTTATCCATGCATGTAATACAAACATTGATCATGTCTACCCCATGCTCTCTCTCCAGTTCTTCTCACGTTGTCTCACTTCCCCTCTCAAATTCATGTATTCTGTTTGTAAATCTATGGAGCCCACTTACTGCTGCCAGTGTGTGCATGGGTTGGATGCCCCCCATCCCCCAATCCCTACATCTACACGCAGTGAGGGGGGTTATTTTGATAAAAATTGTGGAGGAAAGGAAAAAAAACTATTTCTTCAAGGTTTTTTTTCCCTTCTTCTTTTCCTTTTCTTCCTCCTTTCCTTTCTTTCTTCTGAGGGCTGGCCTGGAACTCCTTATGTAGACCAGGCTACTGGAGCACAGGTAGCTTCTCGGGGGCTGCTTCCATGAAGATGCACCTTCAGTTGTCAATGGTGCCTCGGTAGGGGTTTGATTCCATGATCCTCTCCATTCAGGCTGGAATGTCAGCTGGCTTGTTCTTGTGTAGACCTTGTGCGTATAGGCACAGCTGCTTCGGGTTCACGCCCATAGAGCAGGTTTGCTGTAGGTATCTGCTGCTCTGGCTCTCACAATCTTTTCTTACTGCCTTCTCTTTCTCGATGACTTGGATGGTGGGGGTGGGGGTGTGTGATAAGATATCCCTTTTAGAGCTAAACACTCCGCCATCTCTGGAGACCACATAAGGTTTGTGAGATGCTCTTCAAGTGGAAAGGTAAATGCTTAGATGGCAGCTTATGTCCATTTAACAGAACAGTGCTAGCAGACTTTCCCCTAGGGCATATGGCTTAACTAGTCATAGGTTCTTGGCTCAGTTAACAGCATCAGGCCGGAGTCCTGTTTGGTGGAGTGGACCTAATTTCAATCATAAAGTAGTTGGTTACTTTCATAACATTTAAGCCATTATTGCAATCGTGGGTTTATCAGGCTAGTCAGCGTTGTAACTCACAGGCTTCCTCGCTGCTGAGACTTGGGTAAGACAGCTGATTACTATTCTCTACTGACAGGGTACACAGCGCTTTGCAACACCATGGAAGTGAGTAGGGGTGAAGCTTCTAGGTCAGTCCTGTCACCCTCATTTCTCCATGCTCTATGGTTCAATTGTGTCACAGAGCAACCAAGTATACTGACCGTTGTCTGTAATACTTGGGGAATCTCTAGGGCCATAGTGACTAACAACTCAATAAGCAGTAACCCCTACTTAATAATTGGGTTTATTTGATGCCGTGATATATGGAAGAGGTATTGCCCCTTCCTCCACTACAGACTAACTCCATTTAAACTCTGTATATATGTATACATTTTAGGAAGCTTCTACAGATGTATGTTTCCATAAAGCTTTATTATGTTAAGTGACCCCCCCATGCTCTCTCTATCTGCCCTCTCACTCCCATCCACTTAACCCTTCATTTCCCATTATCCTTATCCCCCTTCACACCACCTACATTCTATTTTCCTTCCCTTGAAATCCTCATAGCTCTTTACAAGTTTTCTGACTTTTAAGGGTACCCTAATTTAAGTAAAGAAATAAAGAAAATAGCTAAAGAAAATTAGCTGGAGAGATGGCTCAGTGGTTAAGAGCATTGACTGCTCTTCCAGAGGTTCTGAGTTCGATTCCCAGCAACCACATGGTGGCTCACAACCATCTGTAATGGGATCTGATGCCCTCTTCTGGTGTGTCTGAAGACAGCAACAGTGTACTTATATATAATAAATAAATATTTTAAAAATTAACATTCATATAGGAGAGAGAATATCTTTATCTTCCTGGATCTGGGTGGGTATCACTCAAAATGATTATTTCTAGCACTATCTGCTTGACTACCAACTTAATAATTTCATTTTTTTTTAACAGCTGAATAACATTCTACTGTGTACATGGACCACATTTTTATTTTCTTTTCCCCACTTAATGGGCATCTGGGCTGTTTCTACTGCCTGGCTGTTGAGCACAGAGCAGCGGTGACCATGGATGAACAGGGGTCTCTGTGGTAGGATAGAGTCCTTTGGAGATGTGCCCAGAAGTGGTATTTATGCCTCCTATATTTGCCTTTTCTAGTTTATTTTTTAATGAACCCCCAGGCTGATTTTCATAGTGGCTCTGCTGTTTTACATCCTCGCCAATAGTGAATGGGAGTTCCCCCTTTCTCCTGGCTGGCCTGGAACTTGACATGTAGACCAAACTGGTCTTGAGCTCTCAGAAATTTACCTGTTTTGCCTCAAGTTCTGGTGCCAACAGGGTGCTCTACCACACCCCAGCGTGGCTTATTCTTTTTTTCTTTTTTTTTTTTTTTTTAAGACTTTGATGGAGTAAGATGTCTTGTTTTTAAAAGACAGAAGTCCTGGATGTTCAAGGTTATGAAATGAAGGCTCAGGAGCCAGATCCTATGGTGAAAGTTTGCTAGCTCAGGCAGAGAAAGCTCTAAGCTGAACTTCCAGTAACATTCCAGGAGGAAAATACTCTTTCTCCCTCTGCATGCTGTCCTGAATTCCTTCAACTCAGAGCCCTCCCCTCTTCTTTTTACTTTGATTAAGTGTTGCTAGGAAGTAGCTAGAGTAACTCTGTCTATGGACAAGCTGTGGGGTCCTTTCTGGGTGCAGCTTGGATTCAGCTGTGGGCCAAGTTCTCAAGGCTTTTCACTCCCTGTCAGTCAGTTACTTGCTCTGCCTCTTGACCTAGGATTGACCTTGGATTGAAGGTGTGTGCTTGGGCTGAGCTGCACCACAACTACTTGTTTACAGTAAACAAAGAGCTCTAGAACAAAGGCTGAGCCACAATTAGAAACAGATTCTCACAATTCACAATCTCAGGTTTTGCAATGTGATCAAATATCCTGCAACAAAGGTGGAATCTCAAATTAGTTTTAATTAGCATTTTTCTGATGGGAAAGGATATGGAACATTTTTTTTTTTAAAAATGGTTTTGGTGATTTACATTTCCTTTTTTGAGACCTCTCTATATAGTGCCCCATTTTTAATTGCTTAATTGGGTTGTGTGCTAGATGTTCAGGGTCCTCTGGAACAGCAATCTCTCTAGCCCAGGGTCCTGTTTTTTTTAAAATTTAGTCTGCTAGTCTGTGGTTTTTGTTTTGTTTGATTGAGAATTGGAGGCCCAGGATGTTCAGGATTATTATGGAGAGATGTGTATTTGAGAGGCCAAAACCTACTCCATCTTGAAACTAGCCTCCATCTTAAAAGAAAAGAAAAAGCCCTGAGAACTTGGCCCACAGCTGAATCCAAGCTGCACCCAGAAAGGACCCCACAGCTTGTCCATAGACAGAGTTACTGTAGCTACTTCCTAGCAACACTTAATCAAAGATTAGTCAGATTGTTTCAGATGTACTTTCAGACCATTTGTAACTGTATCATACCATCTTGCTGAACAGCACCCACCTGTTGGGTTACAATAGACATTCAGTAGTTACTTGCCAGGCTGGACCCCTCCTCACTTGCCTCCATTTCCTATAAAACCTTGTCCTAATGAGTGTTTGGAGCTATTTGACCAAACCATTCTGTGGGTTAGCAGTAAACCCAAACTCAAGTTTGTAATAAAGAGACCCTAATGTAAGTACATCTGAAACGACTCCTTGGTGGTCTTTTGGGTTCATGAATACTTGTGGCACAACATATTGATTCCTGTCATTTTTTTTTGACTTGGTGGGGGTTGTTTCCTTGTCTAAAGTGTATGTGTATGTATGTGTGTGTGTGTGTGTGTGTGTGTGTGTGTGTGTGTGTGTGTGTGTGTGTGCATGCTGTTGCCTCTTGGACATGTTTATCCTTCTTCAGTCTCAAACATTCTTTTAAGTATCCTCTGCAAGGCTGGTGGTCATAAATTTTTTTAATCTGCTTTTATTGTAGAAAGTTTCCTTTCTCCTTTGAGGATGACAGTTTTGCTGGGTATAGTAGTCTGAGATGGCACCTGTAGTTTTTCCAGAAACTTCTAGAACATCAGCCCAATCTCTTGTGGCTTGTAAAGACTCCACTGGGTTGGGGGGGGGGGATCAGCCGTTATCTGATAATCTTGTCTTTATATGTGATTTGGTCTTTTTTTCTTGCACCTTGCAATATCCTTTGTTCTATACATTTAGTGTTCTGTACTTTGGGGACAATATGATTTTGTTGAAAATATTTTCTGTGCCTTTAACCTGAGTTTGTTCTCTTTCTTTTATACTTATTAGTTACAGGTTTCATCTTTTTATATAGCATTTCAGGTTCATGCATGTTTCATTTTTCAAAACTCATTTTCCTTGACTAAGTGGTCCAGCTCTACCCTGTCTATAGGCTCTGAGACTCTCTCTTCCACTTGATCTACTTGATCTGTTGGTGAGGCCCTCCACTGAGTTTTTTGACTTCTTAAATTTTTTTCATTTAAAATTTTATTTTGTTGGGGGTAGAGGTTCTTCAGAAACTCTTTACCTCTTTATTAAATTATATTTTCATATATTGAATGGTTTTATTTTATTCAACTGTTTGAGTTCTATTCATTCTATTTTGGCATTTATTTAAATCCTTGTCAAGTTCCCCAAACATATTTTATATCATTATTTTGAATTTGTTTTCTTGTCATCTAAAGGATTTCCCCAGGGAACATTACTATGGGAATACTAATGTCTCCATGTTTTATTTTTATGACAGGACCTGGGCATGTAAAGTCAGGTCATTGGTACTGTTTTTTAGTATGGACTCTGCCCCACCTTTGTTGAGTGGGAGTTTAGGTTTCTGTTTCTTGTTATTCTGATGTCTCCGGTTTTAAATAGTCTGGTGTTTGAAGTTCAGTCTTAGTTCACTCACTATTGATGTGAAAACGGGATACGAGAAGTTGTCTTATCCCAAGGGTAGAGATGCATGTCTTTGATCCCAGCATGCAGAAGGGAGAGGCAAGCAGATCTCTCAGTTCCAGGACAGAGTGAAACTTTCCCTCAAAAAAAAAAAAAAAAAAAAGTTTTTTGGAGGTGGCGGCTAGAGAGATGGCTCAGTGGTTAGGGGCATTGTTGCTCTTTCGGAGGACCTGAGTTTGATTCTCAGCACACATGTAGGACAGCTCACAACTTCACAACAACCTGTAACTCTAGTTCTAGGTGATCTGACACCCTCTTCTGTCCTTTATGGGTACCAGTATACACGTGGTATACACACACTTATGCAAAAATAAAAGTAAGGAACTCTTTTTTTAAATATTTATTTATTTATTATCTATATAAGGACACTGTAGCTGTCTTCAGACACACCAGAAGAGGGCATCAGATCCCATTACAGATGGTTGTGAGCTACCATGTGGGTGCTGGGATTTGAACTCAGGACCTCTGGAAGAGCAGCCATCTCTCTGAGCCATCTCTCCAGCCCCGTAAGGAGCTCTTAAAACCAAAATAGTACTCCTCATTCAGCTGGGGCCAAGTGTAGCTTCTGAGCACAGCAATGAATCTTCTAAAATAAGAGAAGGTAGACTGGAGAGATGGCTCAGCAGTTAAGAGCACTGACTGCTCTTCCAGAGGTCCTGAGTTCAATTCCCAGCAACCACATGGTAGCTCACAACCATCTGCAATGGGATCTGAGGCCATGAGAAAAGGAATCTGTTGGGTGTGGTGGCTCAACTCTGTAAATCCAGCACTCAGGAGGGCAAGGCATAATTGCCCTGAGTTTAGGCTATCCTGAACTGCATAGTGGGTTCTAGTCCAGCCTAGGTTACAGAATAAGACCGTGTCTTAAGAGATGAAACGAAACACAAAAACAGAAAAGCTAAAAGGAAGGTCAGAAGGGAGACAAGGTGGTTTGAATGAAAAGGCTCATTCATAGGAGCTGGCACTATTTGGACGTGTAGCCTTGTTGGAATGGGTGTGGCCTTGTTGAGTGGGTGTGGCCTTGTTGAGTGGGTGTGGCCTTGTTGGATGGTGTCACTGAGGTTGGGCTCTGAGGTCTCAGGTGCTCAAGTCAGGCTAGTGTCTCTCCCTCTTCCTGCAGCCTGTGTGTGGATCCAGATGTAGAAGTGCTGGCTTCCTCTCTAGCACCTTGTCAGCCTGTGTGCTGCAATGAGAACGGACTAAACCTCTGAAGCTGTGAGCCAGCCCCCACCGAAAGGCTTCCTTTTATAAGAATCGTCACAGTCATGGTGTCTCTTTACAGCATAGTAACCCTGACCAAGACATGAAAACCTCCTTACTGCTACATTAAGATGACAGGTTGACAGCCTGAAGGACAACAGAGTTTTGGAGCAGAGGACTCACCTGCACCTCCCTTCCTCCCCGTCAGACCAGACGGTCTAAACAGAGTCCAGTGTAACATTGATATCGCAAGTGAGCCATTTTCCTCACTGATTCTGTTATTTCAGATGTGTGATTAGGAAAAATACAACTTGCCTGTAATATGTGAGAAAGTGAAAAGACTTCCTAAACAAGCCCTTAAAAATAACTCCTTGGAGCTGAACAGTACGGGTACTACACTACTGCGAGGCTGCAGACAGGAGCAGGAGGGAAGGATGCTGACTTTGCCTTTCACAGGTAGCCTGTGGGCCTGCTGGAGCCCAGAGCATCCCCTGTGAGAGCTCTTTGGCTGAGGGAGTGTGTGGTTAACCCTAGACCTGGTGAGAGGTGTTAGTTGTTCTTTTTTTAAAACATTAACAACAGTTGGGTATGATGGTGTTTACGTGAAAACAGGAGGACCAGGGAGGGCTCAAAGTCAGCCTCACTGTGTAACAAACTGGAGGTCAGCCTGGGCTAAATGAGACAGACTTAAAAACCAAGGGGAGGAAAATAGCATGCCAGTAACCATTGCCTGGATATTAGCTAATAGCCTGTTCCTTTGTGTGTGTGTGTGTGTGTGTGTGTGTGTGTGCGTGTATGTGTGTGTGTGTGTGTGACAGCACCTGTGTAGAGGCCAATCCTAGGAACTCAGATCTCACTTGCCACTCCATAGGCTCTGGGGATTCAACTCAGGTTGGCAGGTTTTACTGCTGAGACATCTACTATTCATTCATTCATTCATTCATTCATTTTTAGTGCATTGGTGTTTTGCCTGCACCCATGTCTGTGTGAGGGTGTTGGATACCCTGGAACTGGTGTGAGCTGCAGTGTGGGTGCTGGGAATTGACCCTGAGTCCTCGGAAGAGCACCCAGTGCTCTTAACTGCTGAGCTGTCTCTCCAGCCTGTCTGAATAGTGGCAAACCAAGGCCATCACTTCTAATTTTGCTGTAGTACTTACTAGAGCTTTGTCTGGACAAGTTGATCAAACCAGCACCTTCTCAAACCACTTCTGGTTTGAGTTCTAGAAACACTACTTTCACATAATGGAAGGCAATTAAAAAAATTAAATTATGTTTAATCGTATATGTATATCCGTATCTATAGGGGATGTGAGTAGAGGTCAGAGGGCAATGCGTAGTAGGTTCTCTTGCTCTATCAGATGGCTCCCAGGGACTGAGCTTAGGTAGTCAGGCTTGGTGACAGGTTCCTAGGAAAAGGGATTTCTAAAGACTTTACTCTCTGGTATGGTATGTTGGCAAATGCCTATAATTCCAGACATTGGGAGGTGGAAGCAGGCGAGAATCAAGGCCATGGCGGCACAGTGAGAATTTTGGGTCCACCTGGGCTGCCTGAGATGCTGTATCAAAAAATTTATATAGAAAAATTTCAAAGACACGGTTCTAGATACATCATTGTGAAGAGGATGTCTTCATGCAGGAAGGCAGGTACTAGATAAAACAAGGCCAGCCATTGGACGAGAAGGAAGGATGGGTGAGAACAAGAATTAGAAAGAGGAGAAGAAGCCGGAGAGAGGAGAGGCAGCTGGGAGCAACATGGAAGCAGATGTTGAGATTCTTCTTTGCCCATAAATACAGATTGTTATGAGTGTCTTTAAGGGGTGAAGTGTTCGGGATTTTGTGCTGTCTAGATGGGAAAATTATATCTTATCTTATGGTGTGATGTATTCTTTCTTGCGGCCACTTAATTGAGTTCAAGAGAGGGTGTGGGGGCAGGATGAACCACGCCCACCACGGAAATGGGATGAGCAGAGGGCTGGGATGAACCACGCCCACCACGGAATTGAGACGTGCAGAACTGGCGCCATGGCAACCCGCAACCCGCCAAGGGAACTATGAGTGAAAACACCTTGGCTGAGGGGGGGGGGGTTTGATGGTGGTGGGGGTACCATGGAGTAGCGGCTCCCGGACCGCCCAGGTCAGAGAGTTTCCGGGGAAAGAGCAGAGTGGTGTGTGGGGGAACCAGTATGGCTGTGGTTTTTAATATTTACTGCAACATTATTGATTTTAAGTTACTAAGACAGTATCATCAAATTAAGTGTTGTAACTATAGGGCTGGAGAGATGACTCAGTGGTTAAGAGCACTGACTGCTCTTCCAGAGGTCCTGAGTTCAATTCCCAGCAACCACACGGTGGCTCACAATTATCTGTAATTGAATCTGATGCCCTCTTCTGGTGTGTCAAGGACAGTGTGGTTATAAACATGTGTGTCATATACATAAAATAAATAAATCTTTAAAAAAAAAAAGCGTTGGTAACTATAGCAACCTCATGAAACAGCAGCAGTGGGAGAACACAGCAAACCTTTCAGCCAGACTTTCTGATCCGAAACCCGGAAGAGCTGCTGACACTCCTTCAAACAGCTCTGGAGGAAGGGGCCTTCTCTCACAATTTCCACAAAAGCCTAATAACGCTGAACTTCTAGATGTATTTTAAAGTTATAAGAACCTCCCCTCACTGGAGAAAACATCAGGGCCCCATGTGTGCTCAGGATGTTAGGCAAGCATTCTGCCACCGCACTGTTAATGAGGCTCGTGATCCTCCTGCCTCAGCCTCCCTAGTGCTTGGGTTACAGGTCATACCAATGCACTTGGTAAAAGCTGGCTTATGGGTTTGTGTTGAGACTGGTTCATGTGGTCTAGGCTGGCATCACACTTAATCTGTAGCTGGGGATAACCTGACCTCTCGGTTCTTCTGCTCTGTGAGGATAACAGCCTGCAGTACTAGGTGTAGGAGGTAGATTTTTGTTTTTCAGAAGTTCCCCTCTAAACATTGTCTTCTTATGTTAACATATTTTGGCAAGTCTTACCAAGCTCTTCCCTGGGCCTCGCACAAGTGTTTCCAAAGTACCCTATGTCCAGTCAGCAAAACTACAGCATCATGTCTACCGAGTTTTATCCAAGCTCTGCTGGCTGTGTGTGGCTCAAGTTGTTGGCATTTCCAGGTCTAATGACTCCGATCTGACTCACAAGCAGACCCATTTCACGGTGGGTTAGAACACAATGAGAAACTTGTCAGTTCTGTGAGTCACAGATGCTGCAAATGCAAAGATGAGGGACTGGAGAGGGCAGAGGCGAGGGCCTGATTCATAGGCCGGGGGCGGCAGCACTCCAAGACCTGGGCTGATGCTAACACCAAGAGACCAGAAAGACTGCTCTTCTGCCGCAGTTCTACAAAAAGGACAGCATACTTTCTCTCCTATAGATGCTATACTCCTCTACACAGAAGGGACCCTATAGATACTATACCTTTCTACACAGAAGGGACCCTATAGATACTATACCCTTCTACACAGAAGGGACCTTATAGATGCTATGCCCTTCTACACAGAAGGGACCCTTTAGATGCTATACCCTTCTACACAGAAGGGATCCTATAGATGCTACACCCTTCTACACAGAAGGGACCTTATAGATGCTATACTCTTCTACACAGAAGGGATCCTATAGATACTATACCCTTCTACACAGAAGGGACCCTTTAGATGCTATACCCTTCTACACAGAAGGGACCCTATAGATGCTATACCCTTCTACACAGAAGGGACCCTGTAGATGCTATACCCTTCTACACAGAAGGGATCCTGTAGATTCTATACCCTTCTACACAGAAGGGATCCTGTAGATGCTATACCCTTCTACACAGAAGGGACCCTGTAGATGCTATACCCTTCTACACAGAAGGGACCCTGTAGATGCTATACCCTTCTACACAGAAGGGACCCTATAGATGCTATACCCTTCTACACAGAAGGGATCCTATAGATGCTACACCCTTCTACACAGAAGGGACCCTATAGATGCTATACCCTTCTACACAGAAGGGATTCTATAGATGCTATACCCTTCTACACAGAAGGGATCCTGTAGATGCTATACCCTTCTACACAGAAGGGATCCTATAGATGCTATACCCTTCTACACAGAAGGGACCCTGTAGATGCTATACCTTTCTACACGGAAGGGACCCTATAGATGCTATACCCTTCTACACAGAAGGGACCCTATAGATGCTATACCCTTCTACACAGAAGGGTCCCTCCCACCCCCCAAAGTAAGAGAATTGCAAACTAAAACAACACTGATATATTTCTCATCTATAAGATTGGCAAGAATTAAAGATCACCACCCACTTTGTTGGCACAAATTGGGACCTAGGTACCCTTTTACAATGGATGGGATGCCAAGGGGTATAACTGTGTTCATGTTCACATGTGGAGGCCAAGAGGTCAGCTTTAGGTGTGGTTCTGCAGAAGACACTGCCTGGGGTTGTCTGTTTGTTATTGCTTTGAGATGGGAGCTCACTATGTAGGCTTTGTTGGCCAGGCATTTACTATGTAAACTAGGCTAACCTCAAACTCAAAGATTTGCCTGTTCAATGCGGGGATGAAAGGCAAGTGGTCCCTACGCCCAGTTGCAACTTGTTTTTTTGAGACATGGCCTTTCACTGGCACATGGGGCTCACCCATCAGACTAGGCTTTTTGCCAATATGCCCTAGAATTCTGTTCCCACCTCCCAGAAGTGTGCGTTCCAAGTATGTGTTATCATGCCTAGCTTTTCCAGTGCTAGTGCTGGGAGTCAAATCTGGGTCCTCATGCTTACAGAGCATGAGGTCTCCTACCCTAGCCTGGTATAATGTTCTTGGAGGATGTGTCCGCAGTGTGTATTTAAAACATATACACACAGTCCCAATGAGGTTGCTAAAGAAAGAACCTAAGGAGCTGAAAGGGGTTGCAACCTCATGGAAAGATAACATTATCAACCAACCAAACCTTCCAAATTTCCCATGGACTTCCAAAATTCCAACCTTTGTGCAAACTTTGAGAGACCTATAGATCCAGTTGCATAAGTAGCTGAAGATAGCAGGGTCTGGCATCAATGTGAGAAGAGGCTTTTTTCCAGGGAGGGCATGATTTCCCAATGTAGGGGAATGCCAAGGCAATGGGGTGGAGAGGGGGATCAGAAGGGAGTACACCTTTGTGAAGGCAACTGGGGGGTGGGATGGGAGCAGGGCGGAGTAAAGAGATAACATCTCAAATGTAAATACAGAGTAATAAAAAAGAGAAAAAACATGCACACACAGGCTTTGATTTTCTTTTTAAAAAAAGATTTATTTATTTTATGTATGTGAGTACACTGTGACTGTCTTCAGACACACGGGAAGAGGGCATCAGATCCCATTACAGATGGTTGTGAACCAACATGAGGTTGCTGGGAACTGAATTCAGGACCTCTGGAAGAGCAGTCAGTGCTCTTAACTGCTGAGCCATCTCTCCAGCCCAGATATACTGGCTTTTAAACTAGCAACCTCACTCTAAGAATTCGGGCTAAAGATAAAGCTTCAAAGATGGTCCAAGTGTGCACATTAGGTTCTTAATGGCATTTTCTGTTTTCTTTTTTGTGTATATGTATTCAGGGTGCCTGTGAATATTCCTGATTGTGTTTGCATGCGAATGCACACATGCAGGTCTATGGTTGATATCCAGTATCTTCCAAGACAGCTCTCCACCTTATATATCAAGGTGTCTTGCTGACTCATGAGCTTGCTGTTGGCTAGTCTGACTAGGAAGCTTACCTTCTGTGTGCTGGATCACAGACAGACACTATGCCTGACCGCCACTCAGGTGGGCTTCAGGGATCCCAACTGTTCTCAGGCCTTTACTCTATGAGCCATCTCCTTAGATGAGTATCTACCTTTGGAAAAAAAAATACAGAATATTGGAAGTCATTGATTGATCACATACTGTGTGTGCCGTGCAACTGCTAAAGGGGTGGGAAAATCTGTGTGAACTGAGAGTATTTTTTTCAAGATGTACTGTTATGTCAATAGAAAAAAGTACACACAGGCCTTGGGTGTGGCTTATGGAAAAGTACAAAATATTGTTGTTAACAGTTACCTTTTTTGTGGGAAAGAAGAAGAATAAAAAGAAAACATGAGGGGTTGGGGATTTAGCTCAGTGGTAGAGCGCTTGCCTAGCAAGCACGAGGCCCTGGGTTCGGTCCTCAGCTCTGAAAAAAAAAAAAAAAAAAAAAAAGAAAGAAAACATGAATGAGTTTAATTGTACAGAAAGAAAAGCATATGAAAGATCAGTGGGGGATTAGTAAGAACAGCCACCCTTGGGAAGGAGTAGATAAGGGTCAGACAGAAGAAGAGAGGGGACAGACTGCCTTAGTAAATACTTACTGAGGAATTAAATCATTAAACAAACCCCTGCAGTGGCACATTCCTCTCTGCCCAACCCAATGTTCTGGGTTCCCAAATGAAAGATACACTCAATCTTTAAATTTTGATATGTCTTAATCAGCTCAATGGCCGGGCCACTTCCTAACCTCCATGTGGTTAATCTAATCCCCGCCGAGAATCCTGAGTTATAACTTACTAAACCCTGCATTCTATCTTGGCTGCCCGGGACCCAGAGTGATGCCCAGTAGGCTGCACTGTCCTAGCTTCTGCACATGCTGGCTGTGCCTCCCTGCCTCCCACTCTCACCGGGCATCTCTTCTCCTTTTCCCAGAATGGCACATTTGCCCCTTTTCTTTCCTTCCTCTCTGACCCTAGCCCAGGCATCCTAAAAGGCCTCCTCTGTCTGCCCAGCCAATGGCTGTTGGCATCTTTATTTGCCAATCAGAACCAAGAGGAAGCAGGGTCCTTGAGTGTCTTATGGAAGCAGTTGGGGGGGGGGATCCAAAATAACATAAGAATACAAGTGGCTACAATTAACAACCACTTTAATACTTTATATATTAAATGGCAATAAAAAGAAAAATTGACACAGTAAAACCAACATGAGAATGAAAGACAAATAAGGAAGAATGAAAACAAAGCAAATCAAATTTCAGGTGTAAAAGAGTAACATTGGAGAAGGGAATAAAGCCCTAGTGAGTGTTAAACACTTAAACATTCTTAGATCAAAATCAAATGTTAGGAGAAAACACTTATTTAAAAAAATCATTTATTTTTATGTGCACGGGTATTCTGTCTGCACATCACATCTGTGCAGTACCTGAGGCAGCCAGAAGAGGGTGTCAGAGCCCCTGGAGCTGGAGTTTCAGACGATTGGAAGCCATTATGTGGGTGCTGGGAATTAAACCTGTGTCCTCTGGAAAAGCAGCTAGTGCTCTTAACCTCTGAACCATCTTTCTACTGCCATTTTAAAAGATTTATTGTTGTTTTGAAATAGGGTCTTTATATATACTCTGGCTGGCCTGGAACTTGCTTCATAGATCAAGATGCCCTGAACTTAAAAGATCCATTTACCTCTGCCTGCTAAGTGCTGGAATTAAAAGCATGCACCCCCACATCATATTAAATTATGTGTGTGCACGTCTGTGTGAATGAGAACCAGAGCATTGGACTGCCCAGAGCTGGAGTTACAGGTGGTTGTGTGCCACCTGAACTGGGTGCTGGGAACTGAACCTGAGTCCTTTGCAAGAGAAGTATGTGCTATTAACCACTGAGCCACCTCTTCAGCCCCAACAACAGACTTCTTTTTCAAAGATAGATGAGTAATTCTACACACTCTAACACTGAATTACTTAACCATAGGGATTAATCCAATGAAGACTCAACAATAGGGACAGGCCTATGGCTCAGCTTGTCTAGGATGTGTGAGGTCCTAGCATGGAAAAGAGTTGATAATAGGACAACAAACAGTAAAACCCCTGGGGTTGAATTTTAAAGGTAAGAAAGTAGTAGCTACATAGTTTTGAAGTCCTTAGTAACTTTGTAACACAGAAAGCTGATTTATACTGACATAACCACCAGTGCTAGACACACCAGCACCATGTCCCCCAGACACAAGACAAACTCTTACCTAAATAGTGTCATCTCTGTGGTATTCCTGTGAGCAACCTAATTCTCCTAAATCTACCGAGAAGAAAACATCAGATAAATCTATTTTGAGAGCACTCCACACAGAGATATCTTTCACACATCAAAAATGTCAACACAGGAAGAACAAAGGACCAATCAGTTATGTAGCCTGAACACACCCAAATGCAAAAACCAATTCCAATTTTCTGTTGCTACAGCAAATGTCATTGATACAACAGTAAAATTCAAAAACCTAGATTTCAACATTAATGTTTATCTTGTTTTTATGTGCTTCTGAATTTTCTGTATTAATTTTTTGAGAATTTCATATATACATGCAATGTATTATCATAATCCACCCCATCCTTCTGCCTAACTTCCCCCAAACCTAACTTTACAATCAACCTATCCAAACTTCTCTTTAAAAAAAAAAAAAAAAGATTAATTTATTTTATTTATGATTACACTGTAGCCATCTTCAGACACACCAGAAGAGGGCATCAGATCCCATTACAAATGTTTGTGAGCCACCATGTGGTTGCTGGGAATTGAACTCAGGACCTCTGGAAGAGCAGTCAGTGCTCTTAACCACTGAGCCATCTCTCCAGCCCCTTTTGTCTTTTTTAATACTTAAAAATTATGAGTGTTTTGTCTGAATGTGTGTATGTGTACCACATGTGTGCAGTGTATACAGAGGTTAGAAGAGGGTATTTGGTCCTGGAACTGAAGTTAGTGTTGGTTGGGGGCCACCATGGGATACTGGGCACTAATCCCAGTCCATTGCAAGAGCAGAAAAGGATCTTAACCACTGAGCCTCTCTCTGCCTGTGAGAGACACAAAGCTCCAACTACTCCAGTGACAGAAATAGGTTGCATCTGAATTGTTGGTCAAAGGGTTTTATGGGAACCCCACACTCCAGTTATTGCCAAGGCTATCCGCAGACTGATGGTAAGGTCCCATGCTAAGCATAACCATGAAACTCAGTGAACACATAGAAGTCAAGCTGATACCTACCTAGAGCCTTCAGCCCCACTGACTAGTGTTCACACTCTGCATACTCCCAAATGAGAAAAGTAAACAGCAACCCAGCTATAAACCCTGAGCTCTACAATGGTGACGTGCCTGCAGGATACCCTGGCACAATAGAGGCTCAAAAGTTGTGGGAGTAACCAACCAATATCTAGTTGGAATTAAGGCACAACTCCATGAGATGGAACCTATGCCCGATATTACCTCGGTGGCCAAGAACCCGAGAGGAGATGGACCAAGGACACAGGAGAAAACCAAATGTTCTTGTTCTGCTAAAGAAATAGAGCAATAAAATGACTCCTAATAACCTAGTCCTCTGATCACAGATGAGTGCTTAGCTAAGCCACCATCCGAGAAGCTTCTTTCCATAGTAGATGGGAACAAATGCAGAGACTCTCTCTGGACAATGTCCAGAGATTGAGAGACCTTGAAATGCTCAAACATAAATGGGGTGTCGCCATTAAATCCTTCTCCTCAGGGCTCAGTGAACTCTGTGGAAGAGGCAAAAATATTCTAAGAGGCAGAGGAGATGGAAGAGACCAAGGAAAACAATGTTTTCTAAACACAGTAGAACTAATGCACATATGAACTCACAGAGACTGTGGTAACTGCCACAGGGTCTGCACAGTGCTGAGAGGAGTAGACATAAGAGCACATAAATACTAAAAAAAAAAAAAAAAAAGTAGTCTTTTCCAGCCGTCTCACTGGGTATACAGACCACCGTTAGGGGCCGGCCCCAGGTAGATGGGCAACACGAAATAAACTTAACGGTATTTCTGGAGGCTCACAGTATTTTTTTCTTTTAAACTTTACAGATCTTTTGCCTATGTATTATGGTTTCTGAGTTTGCTTTTTGTGGTTTTCTGTGTGTGCTAATGCATGTGTGTCTCAGATTCTGTATTTCTTGTGATTATTCATTGGCTCCCTTTTTCTGTTTGTTTTGTTCTATTCTGTTTTGCTTTCATTTTCTTATTACCACAGCATCTTTAGATGTCTGTTAGCATTCTAATGAGAGATGGAAAGAAAGGGTGTGGATTTGAGTGTGTGGAGATGTGGAGGATCTGGAAAGATTTAGGAGAAGGAATCTTAAAAATCTACTTCCAACAACAACAAAGAATCCCAGTGATAGATCTTGAAAATTCGTATTCTTTAAAATAGCTTTGATTGTGGGAGTGCACCAGTGCATGCCACAAAGCACGTGTGGAGGCCAGAGGACACCTTGTAGACGTTGGTTCTTTCCTTATACCATGTAGGTTCTGAGGATGTAGTGCAGATCATCAGGGCTGTCTACCAGTACCTTTACCTGTCCAGCCATTTTGCCAGCTCAGAAATCTGCAGTTGTAAAAGTTATCCTGACAATTATGATGTAAAGTCAAACTTGGAAAACATTCTTTGCCCTGTAATAAAAATTTGTTAGAGCAAGATTTTTAAAGATTTATTTATTTTACATATATGAGTACACTGTTGCTGTCTTCAGACACACCAGTAGAGGGCATCAGATCCCATTACAGATGGTTGTGAGCCACCATGTGGTTGCTGAGAATTGAACTCAGGACCTCCGGAAGAGCATCAGTGCTCTTAACCACTGAGCCATCTCTCCAGCCCAGGGCAAAAATTAAAAAATATCCATATATTTACCACCAAGCTTTATTATTGTTTTTTAAAAATAATACTAATAATGTTACTTAAGCATAGTGAAAACTAATTACTGCTGTCAGCTTCCGGCTCTCAGAAGAAGCCTGAAGGCAGCAGAACTGTCTGCCCAGGAAATGGCACCAGGTTTTTCTTTTTTTTAACTGTAACCAGCTTTATTAAAGATACTTTTCATAAACAATCATGGTATTCAGGCAGGGCATGAGCAGACATTCAACAATATACAAGAACTTCCAAATTCCCTTCTTGTATAGACTACCAAAATCAGAAAGCCACTGTAGAACCCAATGAAATCTTCATTCAATGCTTCAAAAAGGGGAAAGTAGCTTAGAGTGAGGGTTGACATTTCACATTAAGGATGTTGCTTAACAACTTTTCACAAGCCGACCCTGACTTTCAGGAAATGAACATGGCAGAATTATCAATCTGAAGATCCACAATCTTTTATAAAAGGAGCCATTGCTCTTCTGAGAACACTCGATGAAGTCATTGCGAAGTCCACATGGTCCAATAGACTAGAAAACCAATCTTGGGGGTCAGGTTCCAACAGGTCTCTGGTTTTAAGGGAATTATGTCTACATTCATGGTACACAGGAGATAGGTTATAAAAATGAATTTAGAGTTTTCCCAGACCACAAGGCATTTTGTGCCTTGGTATCCACCTATGCAGGATCAGGAGCCTTTCAAAATTATCAAGGAAAGAGGTTTTCTGTCCTCAATGCAGCTTGGGTGATATTTTAAAATGTTAGTGACACATGATCCACCCCCCCACCCCACAATGAAGTGTTCTGTGTGCTAACAATATAGTTTAAAAAAAAGTAAAACAAAATTCTGCATTTTTATAAAACTTGATAAAAAATAGTTTTTTCAAACTGTACAGTCACCAGAAGTACACAGTTATCAAAAATGCACACACGTCACTTGGCATCTCCAGCACCTTCAGCTTTCTGTGCCTGGTCTGTTCTGGCATCTCCATTTTCTGCAGGATTATTCGTATCCTTCCCGGCATCGGCTTTCCCCTTCTTCCCCTTGGGTACCTTCTCTCCCTTCTTTGCTGGGGCCTTTTTAGGTTTGGGCTCAGGCTTTGGAGGAGCAGGTTTAGCAGACAACCTTGCAGATCTTCTCTGTGGCTCGTCCTTCACCTTGGCTTTGTCTCCTTTAGCATCCCCTTTAGCCTTTCTTTTGGGCGTGGCTGCGGCTGGGGACATCAGCGCTGAACACGAGTATACAGCTGTGCGCCGGTGCACCGACTTGGTCTGTCCTCGCTGCTTCTTCACACTGTTCCATGGCACCAGTTTATTCAAACAAAGACATAAAACTGAAATTCTGACACACACACACACACACACACACGTTTTCTATTCTCTCTCACTCTCACCAGGGCCAGTGTCACTTCAGATTTGGAACTGTGTGACTCTTGCTTGCTTCCTGTCTTCTAGATCATAAACAATGATGTGCAGTGAGTGAGGGGAGGCGGTGCATCCACAGGCTGAGCAGGAATGGTGAGGCTGTCTGTAATAACACTGAGGTTATCAGGTATAGGGTCTGATGAGGGCTGGTGGACAGCTCTGCTGGGTCCAAGTGTCACCAGTCACCCAGGACAGTGGGAGAGGAACATTTCTGATGCTCTGAATCTCCAATGCCTCGGAATTTAAAAACTGGTCTGTTGCAGTAAATAAAATAAAAATAAGAACCCCACCCCGGTTCCTGCACAGTTCACGCTGTGAGCTTCGAGCAGACTCTGGCTTTGACCCAGGCTGTCTGCTCTGTCACCTGACCAAGACCAGCTCGGGCAAACAACAGGTTCCCCCAGAGCCGGAGTGAGGATTGAAAGAAAAGAGACAAGTTAGTTAAAGTTGACTTTGGCCGGACTTGAGGCCTGAGCCTCATGGCCAAAGCGAAGCTTGGTTTAATCCATCTTTTAAAATCACTTTAATTACATGCAAAAAGGTAACCGGTTCTGAGACAGGGACCAAAGATCCTGTAAATATCTCTAGGTCAGGTGAAAAGGTCAGAGACAAAAATGGATACTGCTGTGCCTACATTCTGAAATCCACCCTTCCCTGAGCTGCATTTCTAAGGACACTGCCTGGAGCTTCAAATATGAATATATTTCCCTATGCCACATTCTTAAAAGCCCTGCCCCAACTTCAGATGTACTTCCTTATAGCCCCATTCTTGAGAGCCCTGATCGAGCTACAGATGCCAATGTGCTTGATACTGTCCCTTACAGGGTGTAGCACAGAAGCCAGTTCCTGCCTATAATCAGCTTTAAGGTGTCCTGAAAAATTAATATTACTCTGCCACCAACAAGGTGCCAAAATTCTCTCCACAGTCACCCCAGCTGCTTCTGACCCAGGCGGTCCACGACTGTCCCAGTGTGCTGTTTTCACTCACTTTCCGTTGGCAGGTTGTTACCACGCCTGACATACACACATCCCAACGCAGCAGCGGGCTTTGTGCATACTGCCACGGCACTTTCTTTTTATCTAATTAAGTCGTCACCTTAAAGAACACACCAAAACACTCATAACAACCTGTATGTATGTGCAGAGAATATTTACATCTGCTGCCATGTTGGCTTCCAGCTCCTTCCTTTTCTACCTCTTCCTCTGGCTCTCCGGTTTCTCCTCACTTCCTTTCCTCCTCCCTCCTTCCTAGACTTTTCACTGCTTACCCTTCCTTCTCATCCAGTGATAGGTTGGACCTGCCTAGCTGCATAGTGACATCATCCTACACATCTCCCTCTCTGTTTACTTTAAAAAAAAACAAAACTTTTCTCTCAAATGTCAGCTGTGCACAACTATTACCATTTGAAAATCATCTAAATGACTATGTTTTCTCAAAGTTAATTAGCTTGGGTAGGCTATACTATATTAGTCTTCAATGCCATCAGAAATCTGAGACTGACCAAATATTTATAAACATAGGAAGCCTAACATGGCTTCCAGAACTGAGACAGGCTGTAGAGACAAAACTCTACCAGCAGTCCCCTGTTAGCAACATGTGAGAGCAAATCTTCGGCCTTCTGGCTCAGGATCAAGTAACAGACCTTTGAAATGCAGAAATCTTGAAGGGCTGATAATTCCGACTTGACAAGGATTATCAGTTGACTATTCTGTAATGTGTCTCTTTCTGGACAGTATTTGTTCGTAGACGAAACAGGCATTTTTTGCCCAGTGGCTGCCTGGCCACAAGATATAACCTCACCTGGAGGCAGAGATGATCCCTATCTTCATTAAGTCCACCAAAGGAGAACTGTTAAGAGCAGATATGTCTCAACAAAAGAAAAATAACAATAAATGTCATAATTTATAGATTTCTGATGTTTTTGAAAATTATCTATCTATATAAGGTAATCTGGACTGTTGTCTGTTAACAGCTGTTTCTGATGAGAATATTTTCAAAATGCCCAAATGGTGAACTAGGAGCCATTAATTTGTTATTTGACCCTTAATTCCTATGTTTAATCAACTCAGAAGTTGCAATGCCAACAATAGAAGGACTGGGTCCAAACCTTGTTTTCTTAGATGTATTGTATAGGCACAATGCCTATATGAAACTAACAATATTAATCTCAATTTTAAATCATTAAGAAAGGTCTGAAGAGATGACTCAGTGGTTAAGAGCACTGACTGCTCTTCCAGAGGACCAGTTCAATTCCCAGCAACTATATCATGGTTCACAACCATCTGGAATGAGATCTGATGCCCTCTTCTGATGTGTCTGAAGACAGCCACAGTGTACTTATATATAATAAATAAATCTTAAAAAATAAATTAATAAGACATTATACCAATAAAAACCTTAAATTTGTATTAAATAAATTCTATACCAATATAAAGATTATAACTTCAAGTTAGCATCAATTACAAAGATTTCTACTAATGTAAGATATGGCTTTAGCTTTGGTCTGGAGAACTTGTCTCTGGCTTTGAGAACTTTGGCTTTTCATTATCTCTCTTCTCTTTTTATTGTTCTTAATTTCTCAATCTACATGTGTGTTTGACTTTAAGGGTTGGAGTGGTTTGAGTAAGTTTGGCCCCCACAGACTCACGTTTAAATGCTTGGCCCAAGGAGTGGCACTATTAGGAAGTATGTCCTTGTTGTAGAAGTGTGCCACTGTGGCTATGGCTTTTGAGACCTTCCTCCTAATTGCCTGGAAGACAGTCTCTCCTGGTTTCCTTTGGATCAAGATGTTGGAGATTTGGTCTGCTGCTTGCATTGTTATTTTAGTTCCCCAAATTCCATGTGATTCTATTTGTAAGACGCTGAGGGTCCCTGCCCCCAGTTGGTTCTGATTGGTAAATAAAGTTGCCTGTAGCCAATAGCTGGGCAGGGAGACAAAGGCTGGACTTTAGGATTCGTGGGCAAAGGGGACTGAGAGGGATGGAGGATCGGATCGCCATGCCAGGAAAACAGTAAGGTCCAGGCCTGAGAGATGCAGAAGAGAGAGCACACCAATCATGTCAGAGCCAGGGAAGAGCAGCCCCAGGGGCCCTCTTGATTGGGTCTGGGGTAGCTCCTTCTCCAGCACCATGTCTGCTGCACACCGCCATGATGATAATGGACTGAACCTCTGAACCTATAAGCCAGCCCCAGTTCAATGCTGTCTTTAAAAGAGTTGCCATGGTCATGGTGTTTTTTCACAGCAATGGAACCCCTAAGACAGGGGTAGAGATGATTTTTAAATTTGTCTGTCTGTCTGTCTGCCTGCCTGCCTGTCTGCCTGCGGGTGTTTTGGTGGCATGCATGTCTATGCAGCATGTGTACACAGTGCCTTAGAATCCCGAAGAGGGCACCAGGTCACCTGGAACGGGAATTGTAGACAGTTGTGAGCATCCATGTGGCTGCTGCGAAGAGCAGCCAGTGCTCCGAACCACAGAGCCATCTCTCTAACCCGTTACATGCTAGACTCTTGTCTAGAGCATTATATTTATTGCTGTGAAGAGACTTGGTCCATTGTAGTCATGACAGGAAGCATGGCAGTGTGCAGGTAGACATGGTGCTGGAGAAGGAGCTCAGAGTTCTGTCTGCAGCAGGAAGAGAAAATGCCACACTGGGCCTGGCTTGAGAAAGAGAACTCAAAACACATCCTTTTGTGACGCTCTTCCTCCAACAAAGCCATACTTATTCCAACAAGACCACGCCTCCTAATAGTACCACGCCCTATAAGCCTATGGGGTCCATTTTCTTTCAGACCACCATGGACTTCTAATTCCTTTCACGCCTTTTCCTAGTCCAGTAAGCCCCTACTGTGCTGCCTACTTTTATGTCAACTTGACGTAAGCTAGTGTTATGGAGCGAACCTCCTTTGAGAAACTGAGAAAATACTATCATAAGATCAGGCAGTAGAAAACTTTCTTCATTAGTGATTGTTGGAGGAGGGCCTAGTCCATTGTGGGTGGGGCCATCCCTGAACTTGTGTTCCTGGGTTCTATAAGAAAGCAGGCTGAGCATACCATGGGGAGCAAGCCAGTGAGCAGCATCCCTCCATGGCCTCTCCGTCAGCTCTTGCTTTCAGGGTCCTGCTCTGACTTCCTTTGATAATGAACTGTGTGTGATATGGAAGATAAGCAGAATAAACCCTTTCTTCCCCAACTTGCTTTTGCTCGCAGTAATACGAGCAATTTTTCATCACAGCAATAGAAACCCTAAAACACCTACTTATCTTTCAAACCCCATTTCCAGTAATCAGTTCTTCCGTGATGACCCCTGGTGAGCCCAGGCCGAGTGGCATCTGTTTGCCAATAAACTGTCACATCTGAAATGCCATAGTACATCTGTGTGCAAATCTGCCTCCTCCACTGAACATAAGCCTGTCAGGTCTGAAAAATGCTTATTTCTTATGTATCCTTATTTCTTTGCACGGTGATACCACAAGCACACTAATGTGTTCAACAAGGGGAGAAAGGAAATGCCCCATCATATGTAGATGCCTTCATCCAACTTAAGGTTTCAGGTGACCAGTTTTTATTCAACAATATTACTGGCTTGAATACGAGGTCATACTGGCTTGAAGATCGAAGGGGTAGAAAGCAAGAATTTCGTTCATCTAGAGAGTTACTATATGGAGGGAAGACCTCATATAACTTATGAAGTTTTAGTATTCACGGGTTTCTATGTGTGTATGTGTATGCATATGCCATGCTGTGGTATACAGGTGGAGGTCAAAAGACAACTTGTTTCTCTCCTTCCACTATCTGCATTCCAGGGGTCCTCAGCCTTGGCAGTAAGCACCTTTACCTGCTGAATCATCTCCCTAGCCCCTTGTATAATAATAATAATAATAATACTTCTGAGATATAAAGTATCTGCCAGGGATCCAGGGATCAATCCCTAGTACAAAAACCATACACAGAAACACAGAAGATATGTACTTTAGGGAGTTCTTTTTTTAGCATATTTACAACAGCAAGCAACTATGACTACTAGCCAGGATATCTTCTTATCTGTGAAAAGTGCTGAACGTATCCTGGTGCCAAGATGGGAGGAGAAAGGGGGTTACAGAGGAAAAAATGCATTCCAGGACAGGGAACAGCATGTTCGAGGGTAGGTTATTCTGAGAAAGCAACATTCGAGGGCAGGTTCTTCCAGGGAAATGGAACAGTATGTGCAAAGGGGCAGAGTTCTGAGAAGGCCCAGGCATTGGAAAGTGTCGGGGAGGTGGGGTTCATTGTGAGGAAGTGGCTGAGATATTTCCCAAATGAGGAATCTGAATGAAGCCAGGTGAAGACACTTTCCCCTGTACTGACTTGACAGAAGACATCTAAGGGACACTATTAAACACTACCGTGTACACAGATGCTGGGACATCTCAGTTACACCATGCTGGCTTTGGCCCCATCTTCCAGCACGGTTTCATTTTCTTCCAGATTCTCACATTATCCAAAAACATTGACCATATTAACCTTGATTAGGATAATCATGCCCCCTGTGGCTATGTGGCTCAAAAAGTTAATGCTAACACGATCCCATCAAAAAGTATCTCTGGCCAGAGGCAGATATATTTCCATACTGAAAATCCAGGATGAAGACTTGGTCCTCTGTGGACTGTCAGACTCAACTATGTTTACCACAAGTGTCTTAAGCCTGTGTGTGTCTATGAACTGCTTGCTGCCTCCCAGGGTTTCAGTAATCCCACCTACAAAGTGGGATTAGGAAATGCTGTCCTGGCCACCTCTTTGCTACTGTGGTACAGAGAATCAACAGGAAGCTATAGACTTCTCTACTGCTTCTGAAACTCTTGGAGAAAATGCCAACATAGTGTCTTAGTTAGGGTTTCCATTGCTGTGAACAGACACCACAACCAAAGCAACTCTTATAAAACCAAACATTTAACTGGGGCTGGTTTACGGATTCAGAGGTTTAGTCTGTTATCATCATGGCAGAAAGCACTACAGGATGCAGGCAGACTTGGTGCTGGAGAGGGAGCTGAGAGTTCTGCACATTGACCCACAGACATCCAGGAGAGACTGGCATCCTTGGACAGCTAGGAAGAAGCTCTCTTCTGCAATGGGTAGATCCTGAGCATAGGAGGAGACCTCCAAGGCCCATCCCCACAGTGACACACTTCTTCTAACAAGGCCACCCCTCCTAAAAGTACCATTTGCTATGGGCCAAACATATTCAAACCACCACACGTAAGTTTTAGAAAGAGACGTGAATACTTGCAGAATGTCCCCAGACTTCTGATCCTAAAGTCTCATCTTGCTTCACTAGGTTTACAAGATCACCCAGGAGCTCTATCTGACAACCATTTCATCTCTCTAGGGGAGGCGGATGTTGGGAAACTCTAGAGAAACAACCAGGAGTGACTTTTTTAGGTAGGAGCAAGAACCTCTATAGATTTCTGGTTTTCCCTTGGAGGTTGCCCCTGCCATCCCCAAAGGTTTCCTGGCTCCTTTCCTATCACAGGAAATCTATTGCCTCTAAGAACTGTGGCTACTGCATGTTGATTTTTTTTAAAGGTTTATTTATTTATTATATATAAGTACACTGTAGCTGTCTTCAGACACACCAGAAGAGGGCATCAGATCTCATTACAGATGGTTGTGGGCCACCATGTGGTTGCTGGGAATTGAACTCAGGACCTCTGGAAGAGCAGTCAGAGCCATCTCTCTAGCCCGACTGTTGATCTTGATGTCAAGGTGATGGGATTTGGGATCATCGGGCAACCAAATCCATGGGCCTGACTCTGAGGGACTGGCTTTAGGTGGGAAGAGCCATTCTAAATGTGGGTGGCAGTACTGTCCACGGGCTGGGCCACTAAGTTGCAGGGAGAGGAATTGAGCTGAACATCAGCCTTTATTCTCTCTGCTTCCTGACTATACACCCAACGCAAGCAGCTTCTTCACACCCCGGCCACCATGCCTTCCCTGCCAGGATGGCTGGTACTCTCAAAACGTGAGAAAACGGAGATGAGTATCGAAAACTGGTGCTCAGAGGTGGGCTCACGGGTGTGATAATCCTGCCTATGTGGTAAGAACTTGGAACTGGCTTCTAGGAAGACTGGACGTTTGAAACTAGAAAAGCCCTAGAAAGCTGTAGGCAGAATTCAATAGGCCAGGCTGGTGGAAATTTGGAAAACTAGTATGTCAAATATGGGCAGTGGAAACTCAGCTCGTGAGGTTCCTGAGGAGAACAAGAACCCTATCGAGAACTCGGCTGGGGCTGCCCCTTGATTGTGTCCCAAGAACCTGACTGAGGCTGAATTCAAAAATAATGGGACTAATGTGCTTGGTGGAGGGAATTTCAAGCCAGGCCGCCACTCAGACTGCAGTGCAGCTGTGGGTCACTGCTCTTAGTCAGGCCTACAGTGTCTCAGGAAAGATTAAATCGTGGCAGTGCTGTTTCCCTGCCCTACCACTCCACACTGGCCTCCAGGCTTGTTCCCACACTAGTTCCAGCACCAGCCCCCCACCCCCGCACCCATCCCTGTGATCCAGGTAGTCGGAAGAGTTACTGCAACATCATAGTTAGAGAAAGCAAAAAGTGGAAAAACGTAAAGTTTGAGTAGGAAAAGAATGTCAACAAGTTACAGTTTCAGACAAGGCAGGCTCGAAAGCCTCTGTAACTATTAAAGGAGACAGTACCATCGTGAAACGGGTCTCTGCACTGGGACAACAGGAGAGATACTCTGAGGGGAAGATCCCATTTATTAAGATTTCCAAATACAAATTTATCTGACAGAAGATAATACTACTGAAGGGATTCTTTACTCAGAAAACAAAGAAATAGCCCAAAACAAACAACAACCCCTCCAAACAAACAAACAAGAAATATTTAGGAAAAATGTGTTTCTCTGGGATCAGAACACCAAGGCCAACAGAACCATGGTCCAAGAGGAAAGTGGGGCAGTCTCCATCTTGAGCTGGGAGTAGAACCTGGTATCAGCATCCACATGATACTAGTTGTAAGCATGACAGACAGATAGAGGAGGGGTCACAGGATATAGCATCACAGTTCCAGAGAGTCACCAAGGCTGGGCTATGTGTGGCAGGGTTGATGCCCCTGCAAAGAATCCCCGTGAGCTCTGACAAGATGAAGCCTGACCTGCACTGGAGACTGCAGAATGCTGAAGACAATGAAAACAGGGAAACCTAGGAGGGAAACTGCATGTGTCAAATGATGCCAGCCCCAAAGAGAGGCTATGCTTGCTGCAGGGTGGCAGAGCTGGTAGAGCAGGGCTACCCAAGCCCTCTGGAGCCCAGAGGGGTCCTCAGGAGTCCCAGACGGCCAGGAACTGCAGGACCTTGTTTGCCCTGCTGCATGTTGTTTCTGTTTTAGTCAGATTTCCCCCCTTGCTATGATTTTCCTCCCTCTGGAATGGGAGTCTTTATAAGTGCCACTGTAACTGGAAATGGGCAATTTGTTTATTAACTGTATGCTGGTTCTTAACTAAGTGAAAACCTTAAGTCTTTAGAGACCTGGGACTTTCAAACAGTGTCAGGAATATTTAAGACTCCAGGGGCTTTTAGAACTGGACTATGTTCATTACGAGAAGAAAGCAAAACTTTAGGGGTCTGGGGTGGAATATTACGATGCTTAATTTTGTCAATTTGATGAGATTTTGAATCACTATGGATGACTCAGGTCTAGGCTGGGGGCACTATGGATATAGGCAGCAGAGTTTCATGGCAGGGGTTCTAGAGAGAAAAAAAAAAAAAAAAAAAAAAAAAAAAAAAAAAAAAAAAAAAAAAAAAAACAAGAAAAAAGCAAGCGAGATGAACACCAGCATTCAGCTTTGAAGGCCAGCCAGTTTCTGTCCCTATGGCCAGGAAAGACTGTCTCCTCAAACTGTGAGCCAAAATAAGCCCTTCTTTCCTTCAACTTCTTTTGACTGATACTTTGTTGCTGCGCCAAGAACAGTCAAAAACACAAGAGGTAGGCAGAAACCTGTACTTTGTGATTACTAATCCTGGACTTCTTCATGAAGCATGGTTTACAAGACAGGACAGAACACACCAAAGATAGTCAAAAGCTGTTTCCCAGAAAGGAGTCTGAAAGTAATCCCATTGACAATAATCCCACTTACAGAGTAAGAGAGTCCTCCCCTGTCCCCAGAATCCACAGAGTAAGAGAGTCCTCCCCTGTCCCCAGAATCCACAGAGTAAGAGTCCTCCCCTGTCCCCAGAATCCACAGAGTAAGAGAGTCCTCCCCCACCCCCCAGAACCCAGAGTAAGAGAGTCCTCCCGTCCCCCAGAATCCACAGAGTAAGAGAGTCCTCCCCCACCCCCCAGAACCCACCTATGCCAAGAATCTGTGTGACATGTATGCCGCTCTCCAGAGCAGCCATGGTTCAGCCACAAACACTTGACATGTTTGAAAATGTAATGCAAAACACAAAAGGCTTACTAACCTTTCAGGGAGGGAGACCACCAACCCTTGGCGAATCCTTGTCTTTTGTAGCCTGTAACTAGGATTCACTGCGAATAGGCAAACATATCCTTACAAAGATGACCAGCCTAATTAGGAGTGCTTGTGTAAGTATTCCAGTCTGCGGTGATCTGTGCACAAACTACGTGTTTCCATTTGCGAGTTTCTCCCACGTTTCACTTAGGAAGCATCTATTCCTGGTTTATCTGTAAGTCTGGGGAACACCATCAAAGCCCCATTTCCAGTTCGAGGAGCAGTAAAATCCAGAGAGGAAAATGGGTGACTTTTTTGACGAAAGCTAGAATCGAAATGTCTGTAAATATCTAGATGAGAAAGAATTCATCATTTCCTTATCAAGACAGGTAATTAAGAACAGCGGCCCCCCCCCCCCAGTTTTTAAGTTTCCCTGGGCCAAGAAATGGGGCAAAGTGCAGTGTGTCACACACTATCAGTCAGCCTTTTATGCTGCTCTCATAAGGGGTGGTTGTTTGATTTCCTTTAGGGAAAAAAGTCAGGCTCAGGGATGTGGGTACACTTTGTGGCATTCTGCTGGGTCTGAGTATAGAGCACACAAGCGGTCAACCCTATGCCCCACAGTGATTTCTCCACCCAGACATACCACCACTGAAACCCTCCAAAAACCAAGAACGCTCCCCGGATCACGCTCAGAAGTCCTTAGCCACACCTCACCTCAACATCCCTCCATTCTCTTCTGTAGCCCTTCATTTCCACGATTCCCACGGGACCATGTGACTTAGACCGCTGCCTGGCAATCTGTCTGGCTCCTTCCTGGGAGAGGGTCTAGGACCCTGCCTCTTCCGTCCTCCTCGAGGAAGGACAACTCTCCTCTTTAGTCCCTTCCAGGGCTCAGGGAACGCCTACCAAGCCTGGGACTGAAACCCGCCACTCAGTCTGGTGTCTCCGCCACCACCTGGCCTCCGCTGGACTCGGGTCTGGCTCTCCTTTCTTGGTTGGGGAAACTGAGGCTTGGCGGCGCGATAACTTTTCTAGGATACCCGGTCTGGGGGAGGGGACCCGTGTGTTCCTTCGTCCTTTGACCACATGCGCCCCCCTCTCCAAGAGCTTGGCTCACAGCGAGTCTCCGGATCCGTGCATGGCTCGGGACGCGCCGAGAAAGTTGTCAGCCGTGGCGTGCAGAGCTCTCCTCGAGGTGCACCTCACTGGCCCTGCGCCCACGTCGCGTCCACCTTGCGCACACCCCACCCACGACCGCGCCCCTCGCCTCCCGCGCGTCGCCTCGCTCCTCCGCTCCCGGCCCCGCTCGGGCGGCCGCCGCCGCTTCCGCCCGCCGGGCGCGCAGCCTGGGAGCGCCGAGCCCTCGGAGCGCGCGGCGCGGGACGGGCAGGGCGCGCACTCTCGGCGGTGCACACGCCGCTCCAACTCTCAGGCGCGCGGGGAGCGTCGGCCCGCCGCCGCCCCGGCACCCGGAGGCAGAGCGAGCGCTTTGTCCGCACGCCCGCCCGGGACTCTGCCCGGAGGAGGCAGCCGCGCCGAGTCCCCGCCTCCGCCTCTGCCCCCGGGCGGGCCGGGCCGGCCGCGGTGGGGGGAGCCAGGCTGAGGGTGGGGGCGGGGGCGGGCGCAGGAGGAGAGAGGAGGGCAGCGGAGACGGCGGGAGCGCCGGGTGCCGGGCCGGGGGAGCCGCGGGCTCTCTGGAAGACGCGGATGATGAACAAGCTGTACATCGGGAACCTGAGCCCCGCCGTCACCGCCGACGACCTCCGGCAGCTCTTCGGGGACAGGAAGCTGCCCCTGGCGGGACAGGTCCTACTCAAGTCTGGCTACGCCTTCGTGGACTACCCCGACCAGAACTGGGCCATCCGCGCCATCGAGACCCTCTCGGGTGAGCACTCGCGCTGCCCACGCCGCGTCTAGCTGGCTCGGGACGGCGGCAGCGGGGAGGCCGAGCCCCATGGGCCGCACCCGCCGCGACTCCCGAGCCCTCACGCTCACTTTCACGCACCAGCCCCGCGACTCTCGCGGCGGGCTGGCTCCGGAATGGCCGACCGCCCTGCCCCCACTGCGGGGTCTAACAGACCCTCGGGCCTCAGAGTCGGGGCGACCCTGTGCCCCTCCGAGGATCCCCAGGCTCGCTGGCTCTCTAGGAGCGCCCCTGAAGTGCCCTACTGCTCTCCGGAGCTTCCCCCGCCCCCACCTTTTCAGAGTCCCCCGTTTTTTTTCTTGGCCCTTCTAGTACCCCCTTTGCCAGGGACCCCCCCCCCAAATCCAGCATCTCCTCTCCTCCTAGCCAGACCTTCCTTCTTCCCATGCCTCGTGCCAAAGACCTCTCGCCCTCTGTCGTCTCCCAAGCTGCACTCTCCTTTTGAGACCCCCTCTTGTCTTCTGGCCCCCCACTTTGGGCATCTCCTGGACTTCACCTACTGAACCCTTCGAAGTCTTGGGGTTTCTCCCACCCGGCCCTTATCGGACCGCACATCTCCCTCGGTCCTTTCCCGAAGCTCAGTTCCCTCTCTCTGGTCTCGGAAGCGCTCCTATTTTTTCCTGAATTTTTTGTCCGATTTTATTGAGAAGAACTCGGGGCTGGGGGCTTTCCGCCTCCCGTCTCCCCGCCTCCTGCTCGGCCAGAAGCACCTTTTTACGAGGTACCCTGTCTCAACTCGGTGGGGGCCCGGGCTGAGAACCGGGAAAGAGGCGACCGGGGGGCCGGCGAGCGCACTGGAGCCCAGACGGGAGTCGGAGCGCGACACACTCGCCCGCGCGCGCGCTCCCAGCTCGCATCCCGCACACGCACGCGGCGGACCACGCTCCCGGGGGACTGCGACCCCCTACCCCGCAAGGGAACCCCCTTTCCTTGGGTAACCTGTGCGGTGGGGCGAGCTGGCGAGACCTGGGGGTCACCCCAAAGCAGGCGGCCGCAGAGCCAGGGACTCCAGCGCGTGTCCCCGAGACCGCTGGTAGGGAGGGCAGGGGGTGAGCGCCCGGGAGCCTCCGGGTCCCAGGGTGGCGGGATGGGGTCCTGGGGGCCGGAGAGACCGAGGCGCGCCAGCCCTGCAGCTTGAGTTTCAAATGAGCTCATCTTTTCAAATTGGCGCCGCTCTTTATTAAATGAGTTTTTCCGGTAATGCCACCCACAGCTATACCTGGGGTCCGAACCGGGCTTGCGCCCGTCCCTCCTCGCCGGCCACCCGGGGCGCCCACTTTTCATCACAGTTGGCGCTAAGTTCGCCCAGCTGCGGCCGGGTGGAGGACCCCTTGAAGGTTCCAGAAGGCGGAGCCCGAGCGTGGAGTAGTGTGCGTGCCCCTCCTTGACCCCCGCGGGTTTGACTCTGGGAGGTTCTGAGTGCTTTAAATTTCTGTTTTAAAGGTAAAGTGGAATTGCATGGGAAAATCATGGAAGTTGATTACTCAGTCTCTAAAAAGCTAAGGTAAATATATTTTGCCTAGTTTCTTTCTTTCTTTTTTTCTTTACCCCTTCTGTGATTGATTGGGCTTCCATACGTATAACTATAAAAACACGCTCAGCTTAAAAAAAAAAAGATGTCTCTCTGGTTTTTAAAGGGGCTTGTGTTGGTTTTGTGAGTGGAGATGCTAGCTTAGAAAGTTATTGTTTCTGTGTATTATTTTACTTTCATTATATAAGGTGTTTTCTGTGCTTGCAGACTGGTTGGTGCCTAATTAAGGGGTCGGAATGGAGAACACTAAGTGGATTCAGTTGGCTGTGACCGATTAAGTTGTTTATCATAAATTGCCTTTTGCTCCTACTGCCACCCCTAACCCTAGCACAATAGCAAACTTCCTGAGAGATGTTAAGAGTAAATATTTACTGTGTCAGCTGAATTGCTTAACCAAACCGTGCGATTAGTTATTTTTTTGCATAGTTTAGTGATGAATTATAAAATAATAATAAAATAATATAAAGTAAATGAGCAGGTTTTTGCACCGTATTCTAAAGAAGTAGCATGTTTGTGTTGGATTCGGGGAGGAGCCAGACTTTAATAACTGAAGCTCTGGGCTTCGTTGTTACTGTTGCTTTAGAGAAAGGTTGGGGGGGGGGGGGGGATAAACAATGTCGCGGTGAAGTGAATAGTTAGCTATTGTTAATGAAGGAGTAACACGCTTTGTGGGGGTTGGGCTTCCCCAGTGATTCTCTATGAAAGAACGAAGGAGAACATCTTTGTTTAAAGCTCTTTGTGGACTTTAAATTGGGAGCCTTTATTCTTTCTACCCCCACCCACCACGTGTCCTAACTTAGGTTTTTTTTTTTTTTTTTTTTAAATCCTATTATCGAACGTTTCTTCTTTACCGTTCTTCATTAAGTATCTGAACTGGGGAGGCTAAGTCAGATTTTTCCACCTTCTTAGTCTGAGGGGGAAAGCTCTGTCAGGATTGAGAACATTTTAAAACAAGTTAATTTTATAAATACGTGGATGTGTTGGAGGGTTTTTAAAAACACTGTGTGCACAGTTCTGCATACATCGTAATGTAACAGAATCTGTTTGGAAAATGAGTGTGCCACATTAGAAAACTCCTTAATACTTTTGGTTTTGAAAAGTCCAGAATCATGATTTATAGTCTGGGCTATTATACTGAAGGGATTCTTATGTTGGAAATCGTGGCTCTCTGTAAAGTGTCCTATGCTTCAATTTTCCTTTAATGTTATCATTTTAAGTTGGGATGTTTAAGGGGATGTTTTCTGGGATGTTAAACTCCTACTGTAAGTTTTAGCCACTGGTCTCCTAACAGTTGAAGATTTGATGGCTAACATGAGAACCAATGAGAACCCTCAAGGCAGAGGTACATCTATAAATATTTCATTTGTGTTGACTTGCCTTGCTCTTGTGAATCTGTTTGGAGATTGAAATGAACAAGTCACTAATTTTTAATTGAGGTTATTTGATGTCCCATTATTCCACGATGCAGTGGATATCACTCAGTTTCCAAAATAAGTGAAGAACTGGTCTATTTAAAGTCATCTCGATCACCTAAAACTTAGCAACAAAAAGACCACTCTGGTTTGTTTTTAAATGTAGGGGTTGTTGGGCTTTTTGGCTGAAGTGTAATGTAATTCGGCTTATATGTGTTCAAAAGTAGTCATGTCACAAGTTGTAACATAAATTTATAAACAGTGTAGGGCTTCCATAGTCCTAGGACTAAAGGATTTCTTTGAACATGCTGACGCTATGAAGTAACTTGGAGGAATCTGCGAGCAGGCTGTGTGATTGGCTACACCTGAAGACAGTTAACATACCAAATGCATGGGTAACCTGCTGGACTCCAACACACACCGCTCTACATCTCCCTCTCTCTATTAGTTTAAAACACAAAAGTTACCTACTTGCAGTACAAGCTAAGGGGGAGAAGGCTAAACTGGTCGAAATTTGGTTAGCCGAGGTCAGCCCTCTGGGATGAGGAATCAGTAAATTCTCCATATTTCTGGGTATAACTATTCCTGTGACTTAAAAAGCAAACAAAAACTAGGGTGCTGTGACATTTGAGGCCAAGCTTTTATGTTATGCAGTGATTGCTTTTGTTCTTTTTGTTGTGCTTTTCGATGCAAATTGACAAGTTGGAAGGGTCAGTTCTATGTGGTTTTTTGAGTTTTGTAGAGCTGGAGATAAATATGTCATTCTCTCTTGTTTGTCTGCTTGAAAAAAAAAAGATTCAACAATTGAGTGCTAATATTTTAATATTGTGCTTGGTTCTTTGATTTTTTTTTTTTTTAGGGAGCTATTTTAATATCTAGATCCCAAATACTTTTTAAAACAAAGCTAATGATAGTTTGTAAGATGCCTTTTAAGTCTTTGAGGAATTATTGGCACGGTATTTGCTTACCTCAGCAGCTTCAGTTAAATCACATAGCATCATTTTATACTGGCGGCTACAGCGCAGACAGAGTGGACCCCGTTTTCTCAGTCAGAAACATTCTGGAGTGGAGAATTCTTTTTCTTTTTGCTATATATGTTTCATCCTTTGGGAATGCAAATTATCATAAGTAAGGCATGTTCATCTGTTTTGCTTGCATTCTGCTCGGTTTCAGTCTGCTGAGTACAAGTTTCCTTTTCTGTATTTGTATAGTACCTGTAGGCACAAAGATTTTGAGAGGAAAAAAATTGATAACTTTAAGAGTGCTATTAAAAGCTATGGAAACGTTCTTGATAGAATTGTTTGAGTACTGCTGAGAGTTCACTTCAGAAGTCATGTATGCATGCTGGCACACATATTGCATAAGCCGTGTTGATCTAAGACATGCTAACTTGAATGTGCTTTTGTTCCTAACGTTGAATGATTCTGTGAGAACCAGGACTTAAATAAGCAGGCAGTATCTGCCCTCTTCCCGGAAGTAGTGAATGATGGTCGTTGGGTTCCACTGGGACAGTTAGATCCTCGGAGGAGGCGCAGGGAAAGCTGTGAAGCTGTCTTTCATGAGTTAAAAATCAGTAATTGTCTTCTCTCCAATGCAAATGAATTTGGGCTCCTATAGGAATGCTAAAGAAAACAGTATCCCAATTGTATTTTGCTTGTATGTACGACATTGTGTATAGCTGAATTAAATACCAACCCCCCCAAAACCCACCCGACTTCCAGACCTCCCTGTAACAAAGGCTTTTTCTGCATTAATTTTTAATTTTCTAGGAACAAAAAAGACTTTATTAGTTTTAAATCTTATTTAGTAGCCTTCTATTTCAAGACTTGGTTGAATTAGAAAGTAATGGCAGGACTTAATTACATATTTGGATAGATTAATACAATGTCACATGATATCAAATTGTAAAGGCACTTAGATTTAGCTTTGAAATTGCAGTAGTACATTTTTTAAAAGGTAACTTTTTTTATCTTCTAGAGAACACACATTTTCCTGATCTCTAGAAATAACTATTTGGATTAGAATAGAAATGGTAGAGAAAAAAATAACTTGGTATTTAGATAACAATGTAGCCTTAAGATCTTTGTAAGAGGCTAGCATTTAACTTTTTACATATTATTAGACATTAAAAATAAATGTGATGTCTACAAAAAATATATTTTATTTTGCTTAGTTTTCAAATTCACCAAATGGTATCAAAATTTAAAGTGTAAGGTAGCAGTTTATAGAAGTATTTAAATTCTTAAACCTTAGTTCTAAAAGAGAATGGATATGTATTTTATTTGCTACATTGTGCTTTCTAATAATAATGTCTGTCTGCAACTGTAGAGAATAAAATGAGCTCTCAGAAGCCCTTTAAGAGTTATGTGTCTCATTTTGTTCAGCTGAGGTTGTCATTTCCTAGATGAGGGGAAATTAATAATATTTGGAGAAAGCCTTTTATATACCATGGTCTGAAGTATATTTTCTTTAAGAAATGATTTTACCTTCTAAAATACATTAAAAGATCAGAAGCCTCAAAACTAACTACATGTGACAATTATTTGACCATTTTAAATGTGTGTGTGTGTTTCTCTAAGTTACTTAGTGCGTTGAAGAGGAATCTTAACGATGCTGTATTGTGTGTAAAAGAACAGAGACCAGGGCAAATTTATCATAAGACAGAAAAACAGTTAAAAAAAAAGTTCTTCTAGAACTATTTATAAATGTTTGATATTTTCTAAATATATGTGATCTACAACTGAATCACTATTCCATGTTTACTAATGAAACACTCCAAGTAGAGAAACAGTTGGTCATTTGTCACTGAACTAAATTGTCGTCCCTCTGATTCAGCGCTGTGTGTGCATTCTGTGGGGGGCAGTAGTTTTACACAGATCAAGTAGCAAGACAAAGAGGAGATCTTTAATTGAGCAACCGTTACTCTGAGTTTCAGTCCAGACAAAGCTAATGAAAATCACTCGATGACTGAAACTCACGAAGGAAAGCACATGTAATGCCATCTTCCCTGAGTGATGCCTTCCATCTTAGAGATGGTGTCACTCCTGCCAGTCAAGGCACAGACACCTGCAGCGTTTCCAGTAAGCACATTGCTGAGACGACAGAACAGTGCAAAAACTCCCTTTTTAGATTTCTCTCAAATTCAAGTCTCTTTGCTCTCCTTCTCACCCCTACACACACACACTTTTATTTTCTTCTCAAGACACAGTCTCTCTGCGCAGCCCCAGCTGTTCCTGAACCCGTAAACCTCTTTGCCTCAGCCTCCTGAATGCTGGGATCCTGGGCACACACTACTCTGCCCAGTTTACAGAGTGTGTGTTACTGAATGTGAATGTTCACTTAGAAACCCTGTACTTGGGAGGGTGTTTTGTTATTTTTGCACAACCAATTATGGCTCAGTTTTTATTAGAAGAGGCGTAGAATTGGAAGCTGCTTAGAAAATTATACATTTTAAGATATAATTTTAAAGAATGTATTTAAACATCTTGTGTATTTTTGTTCTTTTTTTGTTTTTGTTTTTAAAGAGACTGTTGAGCTTTGGCTAAAAACGAACTTAAAAAAAGTGTGCTTTGAAACTTCTAGTCAGAAGCATAATATCTCAAAAAACGATGTCTGACTCCTTAATTTGAGGGACAGAAGAAGGCGTTTAAGACGGTGTGCCTAAATAGTTGATTGGTCTGGTTTTATTTTTTTGCACTCACTAGGAAGTACAAATTAGTTTGGGGGAATATTCAAACAATGTCAAATGAACACATAAAAGCAAGCAAACAGCACATATCTTCCAGGAAAGACAACCCCCACCCTTGTCATTTATTGCATTAAGGCCACTTTAAGTTTCTGCTTTATAATTTGGCTTGATGCTTATAAACTTATAATTTTCATTTGGTGGCGTGGATGGTATGGGTTTTATTTTGGGCAGCAAATTGCAGAGTGCTCCGAAATATTTTTAAGGTTTTTACTTTTCATGTTTTGATTCTGGATTCCGGTCTGGTTGCTTCACAAAATAGGGGAAAGGAATTATTTTTTTGTTACAGAAAAACTTTAGGTTCTGTCCCTTTCACTGTCAAAGAAGATCACAAAATTAGAATAACGTGTCTTCTTCAATCCAGTGCGGAGTTGGGTGGCGGTCGACGCTGGGTGAGTAGTGGAAAGGACCCTCATGCCCATAAGCCATCCTTAAATCCATGCCTGACATGGCCTCCCACCCCTCCCCCACCCCCAGTAATATTTGGTATTCTTGAGGTGTGTTGCTTGCTTGCTTCTTGCATTTTCTAACTGTTTATGTTTCTTATGCTTTCATTTCCTAAAATGCAAACACTTAGTTTTCCTGGTCTGTCGAAGTGGCCATTTTAAGTTCCGTACCTTACCTAGCAAATAGAAACACGTGTGTGAAACTATTGCAACCTGAGGGGCATTTGCCGTTCTTCTCCTTGTCATGTATTCATTTAATAATACAGAAATGTGAATTGACCTTACGATTCTTAAAGGTTTCAGGATCCGGTACTGTTGTGAACACAGTACTATAGGTCGTGGTGAGACATGGGTCCTGTGGCTGCATCTTAAGTTCATACGGTAATAAAGGTATTATGGCCTCTTTGACAGAAAATTTACTTTTTCTAAGTAAGATTTGGAAAAGGGGGGAAGAAGGATGAGTTCTTTGCTCATTAGAGGAAACTTTAACTTAGAGAAATGGAGTAGTAATTTGTCTAAGGCAGATAAAGAAATTGAGTATCTGGGACGAACCAGGCAAGAGGTCCTGAATCAGCTGGAAGTGTTGGAAGGCCCATATCCCGGCAGGGGTGATCGAACTTGTTTGTCAAGTGTTCAAACTTGCAACCATCTCATTCTTACACTGCTCCAAATGATCTGCTCTTTGGCAGTACTCTGCTTTTATAGGAAAAATAATGAGGAATAGGCACAAACTTTTATTATTTTATTTTTTGGTTTTTCAAGGCAGGGTTTCTATGTGTAACTGCCCTGGCTGTCCCGGAACTTACTTTGTAGATCAGGCTGGCCTCGAACTCATGGAGATCCACCCACCTCTGCCTCTGAGTGCTGGGATTAAAGGCATAGGCAAGCAAGTTATTTTAAAAGCAGCATTGATCCCTTTTTATCTGCTAGCCATAGACAAGAGAGTGGGGCGTTCGTCCAAGGAGGTGTGTGGTGGTTTTGTTTGGATGCTGTTTATACTGTTTTATTTTTTTAGTGGTTACATTCTTTGTATTAATAAATAGGACAGTGCTAAGAAGGACATTCCTCACTGGGGGCAGTGGCGCATACCTTTGATCCCGGGCCAGCCTGGTCTACATAGCAAATTTAAGGGCAGCCAGGGCTACACAACAGAGAGAGACCGGGTCTGTCCCACTAAGCCGTAAAACCAAAATAGGACAGTTCTCTCAACTTGTGAGCCACCCGGATTAGGCACTGACTTGTTCGGGTCAACATTGTATCCCTCTCGGTAAAGATGAAGAATTCTCCTGGTGGGCTCCTGGAGGCTTAGCCTTTCTGGAGACTGCACTGTGCTTTTCTTGTTTCCTTGGTGGGAGCTGCCAGTCTTTCTTCTTCTGCTTCATTTTCTGCACGAAGGTCTTTTAACCTGTGCTGGAGTATGAATGGAGGTTTGCCATCAATGGAGACAAGTCCTTAATGACGTACTCGTAACTGAGCGCGCTCGTGAAGTGCCCCCTCGGCTCTGAACTGTTTCCTGAACTCACCTTTTGGTTTCCTTTGCCTTTTGTGGACTCTCGTGGTGGTGGTGGTGGTGGTGGTGGTGGGACAGAGGGCAGAGTTATCAAGGGAAAAAAGTAGGTGAAGGGTCATTTCCCACTCCTTATGTGTGTCTTCAGGTCGTAAGGTTCGGGGCTCGATGTTTCTGTGCAGTTGTGACTCAGAAGCTGGGACAGGAAGAGAGTTAACTAATACTGAGTGTGCATTTGTGGCTGTTTCTTTTCTTGAGTAACATGGAACTCATTTTCTTCTATAGAGGGAGGTGGTACATTTTAAAAAATGAACTTTTTATTGATTCTTTGTGAGTTTCACAACATGCAACCCACTCTGACTCATCCCCCCCAGCCCTCCACCCTTGCTACGGCTCCCCCCAAATAAAAAACAAACAAAAGTAAACAAATAGAGAAAACGTGTCACCGTGGACGCTGTAGTGTGTCACAGCGTGGCCCACAGTGTAGCCCTCTGTCCACTTGTCTACACTTCAGATGTTCACTGCAGTGACTCACTGGTCTGGTTTGAGGTCTCTGGCTTCTGTGACACCATCGGTATTGGATCCTCACCGGGTCTCTTCCGGGTTATCCTGCTGCGCTGTGTCATGTCCGTACGGTGTTTCCAGAGTGGCCCGGGGCGTAGAAGGCAGAACAGCCGTCTCACGGGCCCCGACAGTCCAAGTGGAACGTTTTAAGCCATAAAATAATATTATGAAATGTGTTAAATTGTGAAGGATAATTTCTCTTCTCAGTCAAGGTAGCTTAAGGCATTAGAAGATTGTGTGTGTGTGTGTGTGTGTGTGTGTGTGTGTGTGTGTGTGTGTGTGTGTGGTTTGTCAAGGCAGGGTTTCCAGGTGAGCATTGGTAGTCCTGGACTCACTTCATACATCAGGCTGGCCTTGAACTCAGCATTAAAGGCGTGCACCACCATACCTGGCTTAAAAGATACATTTATCTCTTGACTCCTTTTCTCTTTGAGAAAAGGCAAAAGCCAGAGTGCCTTTCCTGTGTGCAGGTAGCTTCCTGTTAGCCACCGTTCAGCAAGTAAAGTGCTGCCCTGTGGCCTTTTGTCTCTGATGTTAACCACCTTACTTTGAAAAGTGGCTGTTTTTCTTCATATTGTACTCTCTGAGTTCTGAAGAGCAGTCTTCTGTGTCTGTCAGACGTTGATGATGAAAGATTAACATGGAAAGCACTTAGTCCTTTCATTGATTAGAGAAGAAAGGAGGGAGAAGAGGAGATACCACAAAACGGCACTGGGTGGCTGTAGCCTGTGGTGCAGCTGTGTGCTCTGGAATTCCAGAGCACAAGAGGAGTGGTCGGTGTTTCCAGAGTGGCCCGCAGCGTAGAGGCTCGGTAACCTTTCTTTCCTGGAGTGACTGATCTGCTCACAAGCTTGCTTTCTTTAAGCCCCTGCCCTGACCTTTGCTTTTTTGAGGGTGTTAGGGAAGCTGGGTGGTAGGCCTGGTGTGTTTGCTAGCCCCAGTGTCCCTCGCTGGCTGGGCTTTGGGGCAGCTCAGGAGGCACGTGTGTGCTTGCTCAGTGTGTTGGAATGCATGATCTCTGTGGCACACACTTCCTTGAACTGTGCAGCTGACACACCAGCTTCTGTGGGTGTGGGGCCACAAACTACAGATTTTTTTTTTTTTTTTTGTAAGTGGTTGCAAGATTGGGAAAGAGCTTCTCCGTGTTGAAGGTTTTTCTCCCATGAAGGCAGGTTGTCTTCATCGTTTGTGAAGGGAAAACATCTCTCTCATTTCCTTCCTAGTTAGTAAAAAAGGAAAAGAGATCTGGACGTGTAACTCATCTTGCAGCCTGTGCTTTGTGGGACACCTGCGCAGGAGGGAATCAAGCATCTTTAGAAGTACACAACCTGTTCTTCCCTTTAGGGAATTAAAAAAGTCTAATGGCCTAATCATTTTAAGTTTTAGCTGCTTTTATTTTTAAAATTTTACACATTTTGTCAGTTCATCACAGAACTACAGTAAAAGGGCATCTTGTTTTCCATGTTAAAGAGGCCTGGGAACAGGGGGTTGCGGCTTCAGACTTTTGCCCCGGAAAAGTTAGTTCTTTTGTTCATTGATTTTCATATAAATGGTTCAGTGAGCATATCTCTTTCAGTAATGCTGTCAGAATTGATTCGTGGTTTTAGTGGGGTCTTCTTTTGTTTTGTTTTTGTTGTGTTTATTTTTCTAGATAAGGTTTCTCTGTGTAGCCCTTGTTGTCCTGGAACTCACACTGTAGATCAAGTTACAGACTCAGAGATCCGCCTGCCTCTGCCTTCCCAGGGCTGGGATTAAATTAAAGGCTACCACTGCCTAGTGGGTTTGTGGGTTAACTTCCGTGTGGTGATTATGACTGCATTATTTCTGTCTACCTGACGGATTTCAGGGCTAAACTCTGGATTTGACCTTCCATGGCAGTGGTTTTAGAACTGTTCCACAGAGCCTGGGACTGAGGATCATTGCATTTATGGAGACAGGGAGCAGCTGTGTGTTGTTGGGAGCAGCTGTGTGTTCTGGGGAGTAGCTGTGTGTTGTTGGGAGTAGCTGTGTGTTGTTGGGAGCAGCTGTGTGTTGTTGGGAGCAGCTGTGTGTTGTTGGGAGCAGCTGTGTGTTGTTGGGAGCAGCTGTGTATTCTGGGGAGTAGCTGTGTGTTCTTGGGAGTAGCTGTGTGTTGTTGGGAGCAGCTGTGTGTTGTGGGGAGTAGCTGTGTGTTCTGGGAGCAGCTGTGTGTTCTGGGGAGTAGCTGTGTGTTCTGGGAGCAGCTGTGTGTTGTGGGGAGTAGCTGTGTGTTGTGGGGAGTAGCTGTGTGTTCTGGGAGCAGCTGTATGTTCTGGGGAGCAGCTGTGTTTTGTGGGGAGCAGCTGTGTGTTCTGGGGAGTAGCTGTGTGTTCTGGGAGCAGCTGTGTGTTCTAGGGAGTAGCTGTGTGTTCTGGGGAGTAGCTGTGTGTTCTGGGAGCAGCTGTGTGTTCTGGGGAGCAGCTGTGTTTTGTGGGGAGTAGCTGTGTGTTCTGGGAGCAGCTGTGTGTTCCTGGGAGCTCCATTTTTGCAGCTGTGCTCATGGGTGCTGTAGATACTGTAGTTGCCTCTCGAATTTGGTTTAGAAAGGGGTGTGAGGTCTGGATGATCGTATGTCAGGCTTTGATTAGCTTACAGCATGCCCAGCCTCTCTCCTGGTCCCTTGGCACCTTCCCTCTTGTGTGGTGACCTTCTGGCCTCTGTCACTTTCACTTTAGAAACTGCTTTACCAGCTGCATGGCAGGCTCCTGAATCTATGGATTTTCCTGGAGTCAACAACGGTTTCCTTTAGGAAGGGGTAGGCAAGCAGGTCCCTTATGGATGCACTGGAGTAACCACGAGGTGACGTGGAACCGTCACCTGTGAGGGTCGGGCTTTAGGCTTCACGCTCCCTTCAGAACAGGGCAGCTCTCTCTTGCACTGGAGTAACATAACCTTGAAAACATTCTTGAACGGGTGAGATTGACAGCCAGTGAGCCAGGCGGGGGAGGGGAGTCACTATACTCTTTCCAAATCTCATGGGTAAAAAAAGTTCAAAATGGAGAGGTGGCTGATTGAAAAGTGGAAGGGGGCTCATGGGAGTGTGAGGAGGACAGTTGGGTGAACGTAAGCAAAGTACATTACATACGTGTGTGTGATAACACGAAATTCCCAATGAAATCCACGTGTTGTGTGTAATATCTGTTAATAAAAGCGTTCCTCTTAGAAGGGCCAGCAAGATGGCTCAGCAGGCACAGGCAAACCTGAGAATCTGAACTCAGCCTCAGAGAATCACCTGAAAGCTACCCTCTGACCTCCACCCGTGCGCCCACGCACATAATTAAAGAGATAAAAACCAAGTTCGAAACTAAAGATTGTAAACAGAGAGTGGAAGGAAGTCTTGGTTACATTTATCGTGTGAAATGGTATTACCGGGAGGCGCGTGTGCCGTAGCTTGTTGGTGAGACACTGGGGAAGCGGTTCCTTCTGCCTGTGGGTTGTCAGAACACCTTTACCTGCTGAACCATGTTACTTATTGATGACTGAAAATGTTTTCAATAGACTATAAAGTAGCTTCTAAGTCATAGTGATGGCAAGATATTATCAGTGGTCCTACTGTGTAAAATAATTCCCTTTTTTACATGGCTTTTTTTTTATCACTTATTTTATTGGTCCCAATAATAACTAATTACCTGAGAGTAATAATAGGTCAAATACAAATTATTAAAACATTTGTCAGTTCTTAGTTTTAACTCTTTTAGAATTTGGTACGTACTCCTCATTCCTCTTCCAAACTCCACAGATCCACCTCTCCCTCTCCCCCACTCACTTCAGTCTTTAAAAACTTACAATTAAATAAAGTCTCTCAAACCCGGTCCCCCACCCCCATAGGCTCATTTGCTCAGGATCAACCCAGTAACCACGTGCTTAAAGGAAACCGGTTCCTCTCCAGCAACCATCGCTGGCAGTAGCTCCTCAGCTAGGTGGGGTGGGAGCCTGCACGCCCCCCCCCCCATCCTGGAGCGCTCATTGGCTTGCTCTTGAGCAGGCACCACAGCTGTGAGGTCATGGTCTACACAGCTGTCTGTGCTACCCTGATTATAAAAGCCTCCGGAATCTTCTAGGAATGTGTAGATTGGAGTTTCTCCTATTGGCTTTGCCTATTGACAAAACCTGGAATGAAAAAATCAAACCAAACCATTCTTTTAGTTACTCTTACCCCGAGGAAGAACCCTTAGGGAGCCTTCGAGGCTTTGCCTTTTGCAGAACCCCACGGGTGATGTCCAGCATGGCGCGCTGCTTGCTGTGTCGGCTCCCGTTCCTCTGCCTCCTCCCTTCCAGGATCAGTGACCTCACACATGTCTAACCCTAACCTTTCGCAATAGGATGAGACCTCCCAGGGTCTGTTCTCAGGGATCTGTGGACCATAGCGGTGGTGGCAGCAGGAAGGTTTCAGAAGAGAGCATCAGCCACCTGTGGCCACTGGGAAGGATCAGGCCCGAGTTTCCAAGTGCGGTTTCCAAGAGAAATGTTAAAGCTTTTAATGCAGAGCCCCCACTTATATTTTATAAATGTACTTTGCCTGCATGTGTGTGCCATGGGCGTGCCTGGTGCTCATGGAGGTTCAAATAGGGCATCGGATCCCCTGAAACTGGAGTCCCAGTTGGCTGTGAGCCACTCTGTGGGCGCTGGGACCTGAGACTGCATCCTCTACTGGAGCTCTTAACTGCCGAGCATTCCTTTAGCTCATAATCCCTGAATTTTAAAATTTTGGCAACAGTTCAAATGTGTTTGTAAACATTGAGGATCCAAAAAGACACTGGTAGAGGTTAAAGGTGGCTATGGGTTGACATTTGCTACTCTCTTCTCTGAGAGTGTCTATATCCATAAAGGGAATACATGAAGTGTGTGTGTGTGTGCATATGTGTGTGCATATGTGTGTTACTGTGTGAGAGAGTGTGTGTGTGAGAAAGAGAATGTGTGTGAAAGTATGTATGAATGTGTGTCGTGTGTGTTACTATGTGAGTGTGTGTGTATGTGTGTTACTGTGTGTGAGAGTGTGTGTGTGTGAGAATGTTGTGAAAGTGTGTGTATAAATGTGAGTGTGGTGTGTGTGTGTGAAAGTGTGTGTGAATGTGAATGAGTTGTGTGAGTGTGCATGTCTGTCAGTGTGTGTCCATGAGTGTGAGAGTATGTATGTGTAAATATGAGTGTGAGTATGTGAATGGCTGAATAAATGTGTGTGTGAGTTTGAGTGTGACAAAGTCTTGAATGTGAGTGAGTGAGAGACTGAGGAGATTCCGAGACAGTCTCTGTGTGACCCCAGCTGTCCTGAAAGTCACACAGAGGTCGTCCTGCCTCTGCTTCCTAAGTGCGGGTGTGCTTAGTTTATTCACGAGTGAGAAATAAGAGGAAACCCTTCTTTCTTTAACCCTGCTGTTTGCCAGTTCTATCAGTCCGCTGGGTGCAGGATGCCTGGATACTTGTTTTGTGAAGCCACCCAAAGTCTGAAATGTAGGAAGTACATATACTGACTGTGTAACATTGTCTTATGTGTGTCATACACATTACACATGCAGACTCATGATAGAATACAGCCTCTGTTTCCATTTATTAGAGCAGCGTGGCCCCTCTCTCTGATTCACACCAAGGCAATAGCAAGAGCGTATGATTCATATGCTGGGAACTGCGACTCTCGGTGTCTGGTAAATTCTTTAAAGTTTCCTTTTACATTTCCTGGTGAGTGTGTGTGTGTGGAATGCAGTAGAGGCCAGAGGCGTCCTACAGGAGTGTGTCCTCTCCTCAGCCTAAGTCTAGGGACTTAACTCAGGTCAGCAGGTCAGTGTGGTTTGAATCAGGAAAGTCCTCCGTAGTTGGGCACATGAACACTTTTTCCCAGTTGGTGGCATCATTTGGAGAGGTTTAGGTGCTGCAGTCTTGCTTCAGGATAAAAAGCCTTTGCTTTGAGATTTAAAAAAAAATTCATTCTGGTGAAGTTAATCCTCTGCATAGCAAGTCAGAGGCAGCCTGTTTGTGTCAATACAGATACTACTCTGAAAACACGTCTTGTACTCTAGTTCACAAGCGTGAGAGGCTGGCCACCGAGGCTCCAGCCAGCAAAGGTCTGATGCCAGTTTGGAAGTTCAGGATCCAAGGGGTTCCACAAAATGTGCCGGCCCTCTTCTGCAGGGCAGGGTGATGACGGGAGAACCGACTGGGGAGGACTGGTCTTTTGCCACATTTCTTTTTCTGTGTATGAGTGCTCTGTGTGCATGTATAACTGCACACCAGAAGAGGGCGCCAGATCCCGTTATAGCTGGTTGTGAGCCACCATGTAGTTGCTGGGGACTGAACTCCGGACCTTTGGAAGAGCAGTCAGTGCTCTTAACCGCCAAGCTATCTCTCCAACCCACTTTTTTTTTTCTTCTTCTTCTTAAAGACAGGGTCCTACTATGTTACCCTGGCTGGGCTGTGTAAACCAGGCTGGCCTAGAACTCACGGAAATCTGCCTTTGGAGTGTTGGGAGGTTTTTGTTGTTGTTACTGGGTTTGTTTTGTTGTTGGTATTTTGTTGCTGTTGTTATTGTTGGTTCCATTTGTATTTGTTTATTTAGTTTCTGTGTTTGTTTGTTTGTTTGAAACAGGGCTTCCCTTTGTAACCCTGTCTGTCTTGGAACTTTTTTTCTATTTAAAACTGATTTAAAACTAGAGATCTGCCTGCCTCTGCCTCTGAGTGCTGGGATTAAAAGCATAGGTCACCATTGCCAGGTGAATGTTGGGATTTACTACACGCATATCACCCTTCCTGGCCTGGGCTGTTCTTCTGAACATAAACACTTTTTATTTTCATCACTACGTGGACCAAGCTGGCCTAGAAGGCATGTAGACCTGGTTGGCCTTGAACTCACAGTGATTGACCTGCCTCAGCCTCCCTAGTTTTACAGGGCAGGTGCACCTTCAAAGGTCCACACAGACAGACAGTTTGACAGAGACAGCAGCTTGAGCTGCTGCTGCTGTCATTGGGAGGCCTGGTTGTGGCTCCTGACAGCAAAACCTGCTTTTTAGTTGTGTTGGGATCATGACAGCGGGCTTCCCCAATGTGAGGACACAAGAGAGTGGTGTCACCAGCTAGCTGCCTCCCGTGACCGCGCTATTGTTTTTGCATAGTGTCCCTTCATTAGACAGGAGACACCAAGTCTAGTTCACACTCTCAGGACGTTGGCTGTTGTCAGGAGGTGACAACTTTGGGAGCTGTGGTGATGCAGAAGTCAGTCAGAAGTGACAAGTAGATGTGTGCTTGTTGTGACATACACTGAAGGGCAGGAATGCCGGTACAGTGGCCTCTACAGTTAGCGCCTTTCAGAGTGAGACTGGACTGTTTGGAATGACGGCCGGACCAGTTGGTGGCTCCTGAGTCGCGTTGACTCCTGTGCACCTGGAGGGCAAGGATGACAGAATGAAGCACGAGTTTTAGTGCCTCCGGGCGAGGATACAGTTTTACCCTCAGCCTCAGTTCTAGGTGGTGGTTGTTGTTCTAACCTTTCTCCTCTCTGAAGAGTAGTTTCTCTTAGCCCACCTTTTGTAAAAACAACTGTTTTCTCCCTGCCTGGCCTGAAAGGGCTGATGGTTTTAAATACCTAATTGAAGACAAAAAAAAAAAAAAAAAAAAAACCAAAACACTTTCTGCTATCAATACAGATGTTTGCTACATTTCTGACAGCAACAGTGAGTTCTTTTTGCTATTTTTGTAACTGGGTGAGGTCTGATTTCTCCAGAATTACGCCATACTGTGGTTAGCCATGGCCTACAAGAGGGAAATAGATTTACTCTTTAAAATCATGGGTTTTCTAAGAAATGTGCCGTTTACTATCCAAACATGAGCATCTTTCTCCAGCAGAACACAGTGGTCACTTTGATAATAGACACATACAGTTTTCTCCCCCACTAGAAATTGGAGAGCCAAGGTCCTAAGATCCTTGGCCCCAGCTTCTGTCACACTCTAGAAACACACTGCAGACACGGCTAATGGTACCTGACACGCTTGAGGAGATTGGAGAGTATTTAGAGTTGTCTTTCGTGTTGAACATATGCACACTTGGCAATGGAAGCTAGGGCTGCAGCATTCTAAGCACATGTGACCTCTGAGCCGCATCTCGGGTATAAGCGTATTCATGTGCATACCAGGTGATTTGTTCTGTCTTACCAAACTCAGGCCAGCTTCTGAGCTTTGCATTTAGGCTGCCCTGAGCTACTTGACTGAGTGTATAACAGTCATGATTTCAAACTCTTCTTAAGCTCCTTACTGGCTGTCTGCAAAGTGTGTATTCCTGGAATACGTGGGACTTTAAAGTTTCTGGTGACATACGTTATGTGGATGGAAAGTTTTGCTTCCTTTTAAAAGTAAAACTACCTTATTTTATCTTACTGTCTTAGTTATGGTTCCCATCGCTGAGAGGAAACATTGTGACCAAAAGCAACTTGGGAGAAAAAGGATTTATCTCACTCTCCCACATCGCAGTTCATCATCAAAGGAAGTCAGGACAGGAACTCACGCAGGGCAGGATCCTGGAGACAGGAGCTGAAGCAGAGGCCATGGAGGGCTGCTGATTACTGGCTTGTTCCTCATGGCTGGCTCAGCCTGCTTTTCTTATAGAACCCAGGACCACCAGCCCAGGGTTGATACCTTCCCTACCCCATCACTCACTCAATTAGGAAAATTGCCTTATAGATTTGTCTCCAGTGGGATCTTATGGAGGGTTTTTTTCAATTGAAGCTCCCTCCACTCAGATGACTTTAGGTTATGTCAAGTTGACGTAAAACCAGCCAGCACATGTATGTATATGTGTGCACATGTGAGTTTTTGTGCACCAGGTGCTCCAAGTATCTGTGGAAGTGTGTGTGTGTGTGTGTGTGTGTGTGTGTGTGTGTGTGTGTGTGTTTATTCCCCTGGACCTGGAGTTAATGAGCATTCATGAGCCACCTCATGTGTGTTCTGGGAACCAAGCCTCTGTCCCCTAGGAGAGAAGTGATTGCCTTTTAAGTGCTGAGCTGTCTTCCAGCCCTGGTTGTTTCCTTTGTGCTGTGGAGAGTGAATCTTAGCATCGTAGTCCCTAGTGTTGTCTACTTCAGAAAGAAGGTGCTTTTATTTTATTTTTTAAATTTTTCTGCAAGTTTACACATTCTACTCAACCAGCGTATACTCTGAATCATTGTTCGTATTCCTTACTCCCTTCTCTCTTTGTCCGAGACTGGACCCCAGCTCACTATCTAACCAACCAACCTGGCTCCGAGGCTCACAGATCCTCCTGCCTTTGCTGCCAAGTGCCAGCATCACATGTGTGCATCGTCATACCTGCCTCCTGGTCTGTGATCTGAATGGCTTGCTGACTCCTCTTAGGAGAGAGTATTTAGTTGGGCTGTGGTTTCAGAGCGTTGGAGTCCGTGGGGGTGGATAAAAGACATGACAACAGGAATAGCTGAGTGCTCACATCTCAAACCACCAACAGGAGGCAGAGAGCTCATTGGGGATGGCAGGAGTCGTTTGAAACTTCAAGCTGCTCCCAGTGATATACACCTCCTTCAATAAGCCCACACCACTTAATCCTTCCCAAACAGTTCCACCAACTGGAGACCGAGTGTTCAGACATCAAAGTCTACGGGGCCCTTTCTCATTCTGACTACCACAGAGGTATTTCTGAGCGCTTTCCTTGAACAATTTCATTCTATTTCAGAGACCTAAACATTTGTGGGCGGTGCCTTAGTCTGCTGGTAGGAACAAGGAGGCTTCTCTACCTCATTTGTGGTGTTACAATTGTGTGGAAATAACCCATTCCTAACCACTGGGCCCCCTTCTGTTTTCATTTCTCTGTGTGCTCCACTATGTTTGATAGTTGCTTGTGCAACTTGCAGAGGCTACACCACTGGGGAATAGAACTCCCCCTGTGTCCCCCTCTACAACACTTCTGAATGCTTGTGGTCCATTAAGGGTGTGATGCTGTCCAAACCCAGAAGATAGTCAAGACCTGGTCTGCTCTCTACCTGTGGGCACCTCTGGGATGCACTTCCTGTTTCCCACATATATCCTTTTTATCATTTATTGCTAAGCATTCAGCAAGGGATTTCTGAATGGGAAGCATTGGTAATGCTGGAAAGTCCAAAGGTAGGAAAAACAGAGAGCCTGTCAGCCTAGAATTCAAAGTAGCATGTATCACCAGCATGATCATTCCTAAAATGGCTGGGGACAAGGTCCAGACAGAGCCCGCGGGGCAGGCAGTAAACTTCAGAGGCGGTGTAAAAGTCGGTGTGAACACTGGGCGATTGGCAGTTCTCTTCAGCCCCATCGTCCCCTTGAACACCCATCTAAAAGCTCTTGTCCTGAATCAAGTCCTTCTGAGTGGCCCTTTAGATCTCAGTTACCCTCTTAGTCCTGGACCTGTATGTCTGTTTACACCCTAGCAGGAAGGAATGGCACACTCAAGGGATGTGTTCTCAAGCCTGGCTGTGGGAGACGACTCCTAAGGATTGAAATATATTGTATCTGGTTTATTATGGTTTGACTTTGGTACAATTCTTAGGAAAAAGAAAACTGTTACTTTTTTAAATTGACAGGTAAGCAGAAAATGCTATTGTTCTATTAGTCTCTTTTGCCCAGGCTAGCCTTGACCTTTCTGTGTAGTTTTCAGAGAAGGACCTTGGACTCAAGCCTCTACTTCCCCATTGCTGGGAATCTGGGCTTGTATCACCATACGGGAAAATCCCTTTTCTCTGTTGGCACTGTTGAAAACCAATCTGAAAACCCTAGCTCTCCTTTCTAAAGTGTAGGTTAATTGAGGTAATTTAGGATAACAATAATGATTTTTAAACCAGAGATGGCTGAGTTGATGGTTCTTTGTGTGGCTTGTGGACTGGGCACTTTTGAACTACGGTAGGGATTTGTTAGAGGTGTGAGGATGGAGTTGGGGTGGAAAATGTAAACACAAGAGTATTCGGACTTAGCACGCCCCAGGTGGTGTACAGGTGTGTCTGGATGGACATCCTAAGTGTGTAGGGAGTGACCTTAGTCCACCTGGTTTTGGGGCTGGGCTCTGGCTTTGTGTGGTGCCCACATAGGACACAGCCAGCACTGGCGAGGGTGTCCAGCAGTTCAGACTCATTTCCTAAGAGTTCAGTGGAGAAAGACTCAGTCATTGTTTAGTGGGGTTTTACTGCGCAGGCAGGCACTGCTTTTTTGCAATTTGGCATTATAAAATCTTCCAAGAGAAAACACCCTATAAAAATAGTTTGGTGTGTGTGTGTGTGTGTGTGTGTGTGTGTGTGTGTGTGTGTGTGTGTGCGCGCATGCATGGTTGTTGGGGTGGGTTGGTTGGAGAGATGGCTCAGTGGTTAAGAGCTCTTGCCATTTTTACTGAGGGTTCCAGGTTTGGTTCCCAGGACCCACATGGAATCTCAATACGATTGAAACTCCAGTTGTAGGAGATTTGACACCCTCTTCTGGACACCGGGCATGAATGTCCTGCACAGATATATATCTGTGGCAAAGTACTAACACAAACATACAAATCTTAAATAGTTTCGTGGATATGTGTGTTGGGGGGAGAGTATGCCACCCTCCCACGTGGTGTGTGGGTGTACAGAGGTGAGGGGTGTGAGACTGGATCTCTCAGAAAACCTGATTTAGCTGGATAGAATGGCTGTCCAGCAAATGCTGGGGTCTGAGGTTACTGGCTTAAGTTGCCATGCTCAGTTTTTACATGGGTGTGGAGGATTAGAACTCATGCTTAGCAGCAAATACTTTTATCTGGTGAGCCATCTGCCCGGCCCCAAAGCAGGGATAAGGGAGATGGTTCAGTGGGCAGACACATTTGTCTTCAAGGTATGAGGACCTGAGATTAAACCCAGAATCCACATAGAAAGCCAGATGCACACTGGAAGCTGTAACCCCAGTGTTCCTGTGGGGGAGATGGGAAGCAGAGAAGGGAGACTCCAAGAGAACTTGCAGGCTTCTAAAGAGGTGTACACAGTGGGAAAACAACAGGGAACTCTGACTCAAGGTGGAAGGCTGGTGCTGACACCTGAGGTTGCCCTCTGACTTCCATATGCATTCTGCGATGTGCACGTGAGTGTGTGTGTGTGTGTGAGATACAGGTGTTTTAGAGCAGTGGTATTTTCCCATAAGTGTCACATTTCAACATTAACTCCCTTTCCGAGACCCCGGCATCAAGTAAATCATAGAGTAGGTCTGTAACATGTGATGAAGTAAACTGCACAGTAATTGTAGGTATCCATAGTAATTTAAATACAAATGTTGCACCGCTCCCAGAAAAATCAGCACATATGTAGTGTACACTTGATGACTGCTTTCCCAGAGGTCTCAGCAGTGAGGGAAAAAAACTGGGATCATCTCGGCAACAGTTTCTGAATCTAGTGTTTACTATACTGTGCTTGGAGAATTTGGACAGGAAGGATTTGGAGAGTCTGAGCTATTCAGACTGTCTCAGGAGCTCTTGAAGAATGTCTTCCCCACAGGTCTCTTCAGGATGGGGATCCAGCAGTGGCTGCTAGAGATAGGGAGAATAAATGGTTTTGGGAGTTTGTTTGTGTGTGTGTGTGTGTGTGTTGTACATATGTATGTGTGTGGAGTCCAGAGGTTGATGTGAAATGTCTTCTTTAGTCTTCTTTTTAATATTTAAAGATTACCACAATCGTGTGTGTGCCTCTGTGTGTGTGCATGCATGTGTATAGGCAAGGCAAACAGCAGACTGGAATCCTAGAACTCAGCAGGTGTATGTGCTTGTACTTGGTGTGAGAGAAAACAGATGTCAGTGGGTTGCTCACAGCGCTGGTTGCTGACAGACCCAGAGTTAGGGCTTAGGCGATAATCTTTCCTCTGGGCCAGTGAGGTGGTTCAGCAGGTGAAGGCGTTTGCAGTCATGCTGATAACCTGATCCTGACTGAGTTCGAGCCCCTGGCTCCACATGGTAGGTGAGAACCAACTCTTGTGCCTTTACCCCTAAGCTGTGGTGCACGCAACTGCACACATGCAAAGTAAATAAAATGGAAAGGGGAGAGACCCAATTTTTGCCAGATAGGGTGGCAGGCTCATACCGCTCATCCCAGCACATTTAAGAGGCTGAGGCAGGGGAATTACAGCTTGTGTGAGACCAGCCTGTGCTAAATAGTGGGACATCTCAGAAAACCAAACTAACTGTCTCTAGGTAAAGAATTTGCTGTGCTCCTCACACCAAGTTCGAGGCAGAGCTCCTGAGCTGGCAGGACATCGCAGAGACCGATCTAAACAATACTGGTTTCCTCTAGTGCTGATCCATTTGAAAATCGCCTTAGAATGTCCACAGCACTTTGCATTAGGAGTCATAGTGTAAACTGAACCACTGAATCGGTGGCAATTTTGTAGCAGTTGCTCTAAGACTGTCAGTATGTGCCTGGCTCTGTATCAATAGGGCACACCTGCCAAGAAACGATTGCCACAATAGTTTGATTCAAACAATACTTCTGTTACCTAGCAACATGCCGTTATCATCAAGGTCCCTAATTGACAGTGTGTTCTGAGTTAACTGCAGACTGGGTTCCAGGTAAGACACAACAACACACTTCAGATGCCTGGCACCTACCCTCAGGACCTTTCCTAACCCCCCAGGCTGGAGACATTACTCTCTCCCAAGGAAGGGCTTTTCAGAGAGAAAAACACACCTTCCCAGTTTCCCTGCCTCCCTTGGAACCTTTTTTTTTTTTTTTTTTTTCTGTTTAGGCATCTATCTGCTGCTGCAGGGGCAAGAAGGGCAGGTGAATTCCTATGTCTCACCAGTATTCCAGTGATAAGGTCATTTTATGGAGTGCTTCCTGGCTGGTACAGTGAGAGACAGTAACTTCCCCAGTCCACACAACCTTTCAGGTGAGGCAGGTAGGTGCTCACAAGTAGCAGAAACTGGGACTGCCGGCCTGGGCTGGCCACGAGAGCAGTCAGGCACACAGCCAGGTTGGACCAGGTCTTCTGGCCTGTTTTCCACACACCATTTGCCCACACTCACAAGCTGTGCCAGCTTGGCCACCTCTACAAAAATATATTTCAAAGTTCTTTCCTAACAGCACCTCGAAATGATTGTACTGTTCTGGGTTCCTGTCTCCACTCAGTTGATAGAAAGCCAGGCCAGGAGAGACTGGGGGTTAGTGCCTTCACTTATGAGGCTTCTGTAGAGCCAGGAGGCACCCTAGTCTATGCTGTGTGCCAAGCTGGGAAGACGGCTTAGTTGGAGACAAGTCTTGTTAATCTTGTACTATAGGTATCTTGTGGGCTTATGCCAGCTGACTTCTGCCTTTGTGAAGCATCCGCTAATTGACAGCCGGAGCTCTTTTGATGGGAAGGATGAGGTTTAGTTAGCCTAGTATGAAAAACAAGCCACTTAACAAGGACCATTGCTGGTACACCAGTAGCTCTCTGGTGGTAGCCTCATTTGAACCCACAAGAGCAGATTTAAGTCCACCATTAAGAAAGAAGAAAAGAAAATCCTTCAGACACAATCTACATTTGTCTAACTATAAAACCTGTGTTGTTGCCTGTAATTTAAAATTTTCTTAACATAGGAAGGTCCACGATCGTGCAGCTTGGGTAATTTAGAGCAGATAGTTGGCCTCTGATTCAAGAAGGCTTTAAGAGACCCAGGAGGGCTTTGTAACTTCCTATAATGCTGAGGTCTGCAGCTGTGGCTGGTCATTGGGATTGAAGCATCTACTCCATGCACTGTGTGCGAGGGCAGTGGGCGTTCTAGTTGAGGCCGAGGGAGAGGAGGCTAGGTAGGCTCCTTATGGGGGAAGGGCAGTTCTGGGCTTGGAGCGGTTGGGAGTCTGATGTCACTGTTTCTTGTGGGCCTATTTCTGGTGTCTTTTAGGAATGCTGATGGTCGTGACTAAACACCCTTCTCGTTTTGTTTGCACCTGTGTGATTCTAAAGAGCAGCTCCATTCTATTTTTAACACCCACTATCATCTGATAGGTCTGGGAGCTTTTCTTACCTTCCTGTTTCAGTAATGCTGGAACAACTCAAGGGGCAAAGACTGCTTGCTACTTGAAGTGACCGGCAAAGGACTTTCCACTTTTGTGTGTCACCACTTTGTCTTCTTTTTGCTGAGGCTAATGTAGGATGTGGTCCATGGATGGATGAGTAGGTTGGTGAGAGAGCTTACAGGTTCTGTCTTTGAGTCCCCTGTGCTTGGGATCCAGGCCAGGGCCTGTATTCATGGTAAACATTCCATTTCAGAGCCACACCCTTTAAATCCTTGGTTATAGCCTTGATAGTATCTATGATGAATACATATATTAACAATTCCACTATTTTCTTTTTCCTCCCCCCCTCCATCCCTCCCTCCCTCCTTCTCTCTTTTTTGACCCTAATTTGGTGAAATCTGAACCCCCTAAGAAAATGATCTGCTTTTAACAGGACTTGTTAGAATTTGATAGATGAGGTTACCGTAATGATGCAGTCAAGCAGATAGCCGAGAGAGCTTCCGTGACGCTGGGACTCAGTGTGAAACGAGGTGGCTCAGTGGTTAAGAGCACTGACTGCTCTTCCAGAGGTCCTGAGTTCAATCCCGAGCAACCACATGGTGGCTCACAACCATCTGTGTTGAGATTCGATGCCCTCTTCTGGTGTGTCTGAAGACAGCTATAATTAATCAATCAGTCAGTCAGTCAATCAATCTTTAAAGAAAGATGCTGTGACATGCCCCATTTATCCATGTCATTAGCACATCTGTGGATATTGTGCTGTCTGCTTCTTCTGATTTTTTTCCCCTCCATCCTTGGAGATTGTTCCTTCTACTCCCCCCCCCCCCCCCCCCCCGTGTCTGACTGACCAGCATCCTCCCTGGAGGAATTAGAGACCTGTGGCTGTCACTAGAGCTACAGCCTATCTGTCGGAGTAGATTCTTCTGTACAAGCCTTGGAGTCAAAGGCCATGTACCACTGTAGGCTTCTGTTCTAGTTAGGATACTTCGTACATTTCAAAGCCATATTTTTCTGAACTATTTTCTGGTCTGCCTTCTGTTCCCAGCTTTTTAGAGTTGTATTGATGAGTGGATAGAACCCGAGGAGCGTGGGTGATGAAGTCCTCTGGAGTGAGCGCCGCAGGCAGGCTGTTCAGCTGTCATTGGTCGGCTACTGCTAGCCGTTCTGGGCTCAGAAACACTTGATTTGGTTGAGTTGAGGGTAGAGACCATTTGACCTCCTCGGTGTAATCACTTTGGAGGTTGGTTTTATTTATTGGCTCTTTTATTTCCTTCTGTTTGCTGGACATTTCCTGCCCACCTGTGATAAGGTTCAGTGGTGACTGTTTCATGTCCAACACTTGTCTCTGTGGCGCAGAAGCAGACAGCGTCATCTGGATCCCAGGGCGCACCCTGAGTTAGCTCACCTTTCTGGTGGCAAAAATGTCTTTTCTTTTCTAATGACTAATGACAAAAATATGTTTTATAATTATTTAAAATGTATCCTCAATATTATAATAATGAATAACATGACATCTATACAATGTTAATATATTTATATTACAATAAATAATATAGCATGTATTATACATTATATAAACATGTAAATATTATAAATATATAATACACAATAATTTAATAATACTAAATTGGTTGAAAATCTGAAATGAGTGGCTTCCCTCTGTATACTCTTCAGTTAGAAAGTAATTCTTATTTCTTTGCTTTTCAAATACAGTCCCAATATAGAAGCCTGTGATTCCTTTTCTCCCTTCCCCTTCCTTCTGACAAGATCTCACTGTATAGCCCAGGCTGGCCTGGAGCTTATGTGTAGGCTTGCTTCAAGCACACATCAGTTCCATCTCAGCTGCAGAGACACCACTCAGCTAAGATAGATTGGCCGGCCCTCCCTCCCACCCACTTTTCCTCTGAACACTTTTCAAGTATCCCATTAATTATTAATTTCCCGAGTTTCTTGTAGCTGGTGACTCACGGTCACGAACCGGTTCTATTCATAGCATAGGTAGCCCTGACCCTGTAGTTTCATGTGGAAGAAAACAACCAAAAGAAGAGCCGCTGAGAATGGCCGAGAACGGATCAAAAGGGATCTAGAGTGTCTAGAGCCACCAGGAAGTTGTGGGGAATCCATCATCAACAAGCCAGAAAGAGCGGTGTATGCTATTTGTTCTCTTTCTTGTCTCTTAAAAGTGTGTGTGTGTGTGTGTGTGTGTGTGTGTGTGTGTGTGTGTCTGTCTGTCTGTCTGTCTCTGTGCATGTGCGTCTGCCTCTGTGTTAAGCCTGGAACAGGTGGCTCAGGTGCCTGTTTAACATATCAAAAAGGACACTGGCCACCAAGTTCTCCCTGTGTCCCTCAGCCCCCTCCAGTTTTGGGGCTCTCCTGGCTGGCATAGCCCACCTCCACTCTAAACTCCCCAGGCTGGGGGCTGCGCTGCCCTTAAATAATAATTCAACCATTTTGGTTACCTGGCCTTTCATCTCTCCTTCGGCCTCCGGACTGCCAACCTGGTTCCCCCCTCTCTCCCTTCCCCTTCCTCTTCTATCACCCACCCTGGACTCTTCCAGATGTCCCTGCCTCTGGCTCTGCTCTCCCATGCATCTATAATAAACCTTCTTCACCTCTATACCCAGGACTAGTCCTGTTCCTTTTTCATGTATTATGCATGTGTGTATGTCTGTGTGCCTATACTTTGAGTATCTGTGTACATGTGTGTCTTTGTCTCCATGTGCGTGTGTGTGTGTGCTTGTGTGTGTGTGTGTGTGTGTGTGTGTGTGTGTGTGTGAGTGTGTGTGAGTGTGTATCTTCTCTGTCAGCTCCCAGCCTGGCTTTGTACTACCTCATTTGTTGGGCTTCTACTTCTGAGTCTTGCCTGACCATCTTACTTATTGGTCTCAAGGCCACCGTCCCTGGCTCCTCCCCCTCCTTCCTATCATATTTGGCTATGTGCTCTTACTCGATGAGTCCCTCTCTATTTAAGTTCATGCAGTCACAGGTAACAGCTAAAAATTAAGAGCAATGACGTACCAAAAAGGTGTTGTCCAGCATTAAGAGGTATTCCTAATAGTAAAGTAAACAGTTCTTTCTTAAAGCCAAAGGACTTTGCAGCTAAACCCAAGTAGTGTGTAAATGTCCTAGAGTCAAACCTTTCAAGTTTTGAACTGAGTGATTCCCTCTGTGAGGATGTTTACTGTCTTCTGAATCCCCAGTATTGGGATATAAAAAAATGAACTCTTGGGGTGACTTCAATTAATACTGTAAATGTCTTTAAACACGAGTCTTTAATGGATAGAAAATAAAGTACCACAACACTGGAAAAAAAAAGAAAAGAAAATTATAACAAAACTAGCCAGGTAGAGTGATTACCCAGTGGGAAGAAAGTAGAAAAATTTTTTTGCCCCTCTATTTGTGAGAAAAGATTTCTTTCTCTAGATGAACATCATTTACACTAGTTGCATTTGAAGAAGCTGTGCCTTTGGCACCACTCCGAGCTTGGTGCCATGTGTAGCCTGAAGCGTAGTTTATGACGCTTGGCTGCGGGGGACTGCTGTTTAAGTCTCTGTGTTTGACACTGGGTAGCCATGGCTTCAAGAGCTGATCAAGCAGGTGCGGTTCAGCTTGCCTGTCTATGGGACTCCTGAGCACCTGGACTCCTGAGCACCTGGACTCCTGAGCACCTGGGACTTCTGAGCACCTGGGACTTCTGAGCACCTGGGACTCCTGAGCACCTGGACTCCTGAGCACCTGGTAGCAAAGAGGTTTAACCTAGTTTCTCGGATGAGGACTAGAGGGCAAGAAGGGCCAGAAGCAAGCCCAGCCCGAGCTGGTGACCTTCGGCACACTTGGTCAGGGATGATACTTTATCCTTCCATGTCAGGAACCTTGTAGCTGTTTCCTGTTAATGAAAATTCACATAGTCAAGCTTAAGCAAAGAGGGCCGTGGGTTTTGTTTGTTTTTTATTTCTGCTATTTTTTATTTCACCTTTTTATTGATTAATTAGTTAATTAATTAATTAAGCCAGGTAGAGTGATTGGCCAAATATATGAGTTTATTCTCTCATATATGGCATCCCAACCACAGTTTTCCCTCCCTCCTTTCCTCTTACCCCCTCCCCATCTACTCCTCCCTTCCCTTCAGAAAATGGCCTGCCTTCCAGGGCTGTCAATCAACCAAACACCGGGACATCAAGTTGCAGGAAGACTGGCACCTCCACAGCCCAGTAGGAGAAAAAGGGTCCCCAAAGCAGGCAGAAGCATCAAAAGCAGCTCCACTCCATCTGTTAGGAGTCACATAGAAACGCCAAGCAACGCAGCAGTGGTACACATGCAGAGAGCCCAGGTTAGACCATGAGTTTCCGTCCAGTCTCTGTGAGTCCATGAGCTTGCATGGTACTTTACCCCTGACCCATCTTCCCAAGCCAACAATAAAATATTTTAGGATATCATCTCTGTAGGAGAAAATGATAAAAGGGTCCCTGAGGACGGGGACTCTGCAAACCCAATGTCTGCACTGCAGCCAGAGTCCTCTGGGACTGGAGTTAAAGATGGTTGTGAGCCACCATGTGGATGTTGAGAAGTGGACCCAAGTCCTTTGGATGAGCAGCAAGTGCTCTTAGCTGCTGAGTCATCTCTCCAGCCCCTTCTTTCTTTCCTGTGAAATGTGTTGCCATGTAACCCCAGGCTAGCCTCCAAGTTGGGATCCTCCTGCCTCAGCTTTCCTGAGTCTGGGATTCTATATAATATAGGCTCATTTTTTTCTTTTGTTGTTAAATCAGTAATATGAGTTTAGGTCTGAAGGTATAAAGAATTTTTAACTTAAAAGAAAACACAAGAACAGCATCATCATTTTGCCTAACAGTGTCAGGTTTAGAATATCCAAAGGGTAAAGCGAATCCAAGATAAAGAGGTTCCGTGGGTCTTGAGTCTGGCCAGGAAAGCCGGAAGTGTGACTGTTCTTTGAAGAGAACGGAGGTTTGGGCAGCCTGCACAGGGCAAGTAGCGGAGGTTTGGCAACAGTGCCAGTGGCAAAGGTGCAGCGGCGGTGAGTGCTTCAGGAGAACTCGTTCTCTCCCAAGTGTTACACTCAGTACATGCTGTGTGGACAGGGACTGTATAAACATTGAGGAGTGGGGTACATGCTTCCTATTGGCTCCGTTTGAGATGATAGTGATGCTCTATTTGCAGGGGAAGGACTCCAGGCATTTTCCCTATCTGACTGACTGTCGTGGTCTTCTTAGTGGTGTGTCATGGGCACGTGTTTCAGAGTAGGCACGGAAGGGTAGGAAGTGACTTGACTCCCGCTGATCTCTAGTCCCCAAGACTCCCGGGGTCTGGACTCACTTCACCTTAGCAGTTCTGTCTAGTGGCATGTGGCATGGTTCACTTGCCCCACAGCTCCCCCGTGTTCCTACGAGCAGGTTTTTCTGTACTCCAACGTGGTCACACTTAAATGTTCTTTCCTGTAGCTGCAGCTCCCTTACTGATTAGTTTACAGTTGAGAGGCTTTAGTCCCTTACTGTCATGGCCAGAAGCATGACAACAAGCAGGTGGACACCGTGCTGGAGAGGTAGCTGGCAGTCCTACATCTGGAGCTGCAGGCAGCAGGAAGAGACAGCCATTGGATCTGGCTCGAGTTTCTGAAACCTCCGAGGGCCCTCCCACTACAAACACGAGACGAGTAACCGTTAGGACTAGCTATGTGGATGAGGATGACCTTGAACTTGTGATTGTCTGCCTCTTTCCAGAGTGCTAAGCTCATACCTTTTAACCTGTGGTCCTTCTTACATGTTCAGTCATTCTGCCAAACAAGTTCCATTTGCATCCTCAGCTCTGGCCATTTTTAACGACCACCTTGTAAATGCATGCCTGTGTAGAATGAAACATCTTCTCGAGACCCATGTAAGTTAGGGGGTGGGTACTGAAGCTTCCCCTATAAATGTATGCAGGCTTTTTAGACATGATGCAGTAAAAAAGTGATGGTTGGAGGTAGGTTCTGAGCAATGGCCGTCAGAAAGACTTCCTTGAAGTCCCTCTGTAGCAAACACATCACTCTGAGCTATTCAGTGTCACAGAGAAAAGCATACATTCTGAAGTCATGAAAACCAGTGCTCACGATGAGCTGTGATCTGGAAATGACTGACATTCCTGCACTGTTTTTCTTTGTTTGATAGTCTACTACAATATTAAATAGTTCTGACACCCAGAAGGTGTTTTTGGCAGTTCTTCTTCCTCAACCCCTCCCCCCCAAAAGGGCTTGTTTTACTCTGCTGAGTCAGGGATTAAATATATCAAGATCTCAGGGCTGTGCATATATTTATGGTTGCACATAACTCTTTGTTATTTTAAAAATACATATGCACATGTGTGTGTTCCTAAGTGTATGTGTGTGCACACCATGTGAGTGCAATGCCAGCAGACGTCAGGAGAGGGCAGCAGATTCCCTGGGGCACTACATAGTTACAGGTGGTTGAGCTGCCATGTGGGTGCTGGGAACTGACTTTGTGTTCTTAAAAAAACAAGATGCGTTCACAAATGCTGAGTCGTCTTTCTAGTTCCCTGATTCTTTTTAAAGACAATATATAGATCCTGCTAAACTATATGCAAAACCAAAACCACAAGGTAATTTATTTCTCAGCCATGCTGTGAACTCCCACAGCGTGATCCTGGAGCCTTAGAGGAGCAGTCCACAGGATTCTTGGTGCTTTAACCCACTGGCCTTATCTTGCAAACAAAACCAAGCACATGTGTGCACACGCACACACAGCCTGTGATCCTACTTTTGAGAATAGTATGAAAGCAACCTTAGACAGTTGTGAGATGCTTAAAAGACTTTGCTCTTCGGTGGCCAGATAGCTTTTCTCACAAGACTTGGTACAAATAGAGGTGTGTCTTGTTGCAAATAGAAGTGTGTCTCCTGCCTGTTGCTGTTCCTCTGTGGGTGCAGTTTCCAGAAGGTTCCCTGCAGGGAGCTGTTGTAACCTTTTAGTCTCGAACCTACCAAACTTTTAAGATATGCTAAAGAGTATTTCACATGAAGGGCTAGCATTTTTGCTGATGTGTTTCCCCAGGAGGGGACTTTTTTTTTTTTTTTTAAAGACGAATAATTATGTTCTCTTCCTCCAGCTCCCCAGACACTGCTCGAATTGTCGATGGAGTTTTTAATTCCCCAAGGGAATGACTAAACAAGATGGGTGTATAGTACCTGCCCACTTCTGTATTGCTTATGTTTTCCAAAACCAATTTGTAAGTTATACAAAGAAACTCAGAATACCAGGAATTTAACTATTTATTGTATTTATTTACTGTGTGTGCATGTGTGCAGGTATGTTTGTGTTCCTGTGTGTGCCACAGGTCCTTGAGATGTCAGAAGAAAACTTGGAGTTTGTTTTCTTCTTCCACCGTGTGGGTCGCAGGAGTTGGACTTTGATCATCAACTTTGGCCTATTTTGATGAAGATAGAGTGTTTGTATGCCTGTCCTCCATTTGATCTCTCGGGCTGTTAATAGCGTGTGTGTGTGTGTGTGTGTGTGTGTGTGTGTGTGTGTGTGTGTGTAGAAAATACTCAAAGGTCAAAACAAATTTATACATTTGACATCTCCGTTGCATATTTATTACCTGTAGTCAAATATTTCTCCTGAGAATTTCTACTAATAAGGCACCTGTCTTACAAGCACAAAGACCTGAATCTAATCTCCAGAACCTGTATAAAATTGCTGGGCACCGTAGCATGCACTTGTCATCCCAGCATTGGGGAGGCCGAGACAGAGGATCCCTGAACGCTGCCGGCGGCCAACCAGGCTAGCTTATCTGGTGACTTCAGGCCAGTGTGAGATCCTGCCTCTAAGGAGGTGGGCATTGTTCCTGGGGAGGAGGACACTGGCGGTTGTCTGCGGCCCCCTCCCCCCGTGTGTGCATGTGAAGTGTTTGGTGCTAGAAAGACGGTGTGGCGGGTAAGAGTACTTGTTCTTGCAGAGGACCTAGGCTGTGGTCCTCAGCTATTTGTAATTCCACCTCTAGGGTCTCTGACTCTCTTCTCTGACCTCCAAGGGCACCAGACATGCATGTGATACTTACATGCAGCCAAAAACTCACACATGTTAGATAAGTCTAAATGTTTTATTTAGAAATTAAGAAAAAGTTCATTATAGAGCATAGCATGCTTAATTTTGAAATGTCCATGGTTTGTCAATTTTTTAAAGCATCTTATTTTTACTTAATGTGCACTGGATGTATGTCTGTGTGAGGGTGTCTGAGTTACAGTTGTGAGCTGCCTCAATCGGTGCCGGGGATGGAACCTGGGACCTCTGGAAGAGCAGTCAGTGCTCTTAACCAGCCTCCTCTCCAGTCCCGCCAGAGGCATGTTTTACAGGCATTTATTTGCATGTGTGTGCACATGTGCGTGCGGAGGTCATGCATCTTCTACCGTGTAGATCCCAGAGGTCAGTTGAGGTCATCAGGCTCAGAGACAAGAACATTTACCTGCTGAGCCATTTTGCAGGTTCTAACCTGCTTTCTGAAGCCTTGCCCTGACTCTGTTTTCTGTACACAAAATACACTTGGATAAGAAACTGAATAGCTGTTTTAAAATACTCTCGTGCAGGATCTGTGAAACATTACTTTTCAGTGAGTCAGTAAATAGATGGGTAAATCAACACCTTTCCTCTGTGGAGTTGCTTCCCTTTCTGTCTCTGTCTCTGTGACACTGTCTCTCTCTGTCTCTCTCTCTCTCTGTCTCTCTCTCTCTGTCTCTCTCTCTGTCTCTTTCTCTCTCTCTCTGTGTGTGTTTCTTTCTATTTTTTTAAGCCAGGGTTTCTCTGTGTAGCCCTAGCTGTTCTGGAACTCACAGAGATCCTCCTGCCTCTACCTCTGCCTCCTGGGTGCTGGGGTATCCCTTTCTCTTTTTATTAGGGTTCTGAGGATGGAACCAAGGTTGCCAGGTTTGCCCTGCAAGCCCCTGCCCTCCATCCCCAGCTCCTTGCTTCTTAGAAGAGTCTAAAACCGTAACGTACTTGAATTATAATTAATATACTGGTTTACCTTACACTGTTTCCAAGCTTTGCAGTCTGGTGAGTCTCTTGTAAATTTTTAACTTAATTCAAAAAGAAATTTGGAGCAGGGTATGTGTCAAGTCTTACCGTGTAGTCTGAGCTGGCCTCCGGCTCCTGGTGACCCTCCTACTTTTGACCTCTCAAGCTTAGGTGCTTCTCTTTGCTTTTAAGTTCCATGCAAAGCCCTTGTCACCTGTTACAGTAAGAACACGCCTGTAGAAACGTCTCATCATGTGCTCCACAGCCCCTCCTGTGTGACTCAATGGTGCTGAGGGGGGTAAGCAGCACTCACTCAGGGCCCCACAGCCAGGTATTTATCCTGTTTCCCGATAGCCTGCAGGCTTGTAACTCAGGAAGCAAAGGAAACACTGTAATGTTTAAAATGCGGTGCAGGTGGGCCTGGCTGCTTTCCCTACACAGCATGCCTGCCCTTTGCTTTCCTCTATCATGACAAAGCCTCTTGCCCCAGGTCCCCGTGAATCCCCAGATAAGCTCCATGAAGTTGGGTTTCCCCTAGCCAGTCTTACCTCTTACCTGTGTAGTGTTTTCTGGTAGACACAAGTAGGAACTTGGTTTCTGAGTGATCTACACACCCACAATCTCCCTACCGATGTGGCCCAGTTGTTGATGAATGAATCTAAGAGGGAGACCATCAGAAGCCACATGCCTGGACCTGGCATAGGGCTGAACTTAACAGAGGGAAAGATGTGACAAACACTATTGGAGTTTATCTGGCACTTGGTTAGAAAGTCTGAAAAAGTAGTTCATTCATTCATTCATTCATTCATTCATTCACTCACAGTTTGGTCATTGTCTACTAGGCTGTAAGTGTGGTAGAGACTTAAGCTTCTTGGTTCATGTAGTTTTTTTCCTAGCTCAAAATAGACAATTTCTGATATTTTGTGCGTGCGTGTGGGGTGGGGTGCAGGGTCTTACCAGGTAGAGCAGGCTAGCCTGGAACTCCAAGATATCTGCCTGCTCCACCCTTGGAGTGCTGGGCTTAAAGCATGTGCCGCCATGCCCTGCTTATTGCTTATTTATCTGAGACCTGGCTTTGTCTGTGTGCACAGAGAACTGGAGAGTAAGCCACAGAGAATGTGGCTCTAGAACGGAGTTTCTCCCTTGCTCAGCTGGCCGCAGCATTTCGGAAACTTTGTTGCCTCTAGATAACTCCACGTGTTTAAGCTTTAAATAAAAACCGACTTATTGATCTGCGAAACCGCAGTGAGTGTGGCCCTGTACCACTAGAGGGCAGCACGGCCTTAGTCACATGGTCTGAACCTGCCCATTGCTGTGCCCCAGGTTTCCTTCACTTCTGTATCCCCTTTATATGCACTTGTAACGTAACGTGAACGAATGTATTTAGTATTAAATGGCCTCTTGAAATAGCTACATTGTGAGCTTTCTAAAAGGTGGACTGTGTAGTCCTTTACCGTCATTGTCCTGTTTTGTTCTAAGTTAATGAGTCCTGAAGGAAACCTTCCTACCAGGATCCCCCCAGCCTCCAGGTTTGTGCCTCAGAGCACCTCTCCCTGCATAGTTATGTCATGTCTGGGGAATCTTCTTAGGGGTTTCTTAACGACCGTGGGTGTCTGTAACAACAGCATTCTCTTGGAGAAGGTAGGGGTTAAGTCCATGTTGATGCTGTTTGATGCCCCCAAGCATATAAACACCTGTTTGTAGAGATGTGTTTCTCTCAAGAGACACTACTTACCGTTCCCGTGGAGGCACAGGTGTCCTTAAAGGGGTAGGGATCTGATTTTGTCCATATACACCTCTTTATAAACTCCGGGATGTGGAATTGCTGTGTTAAAGAGTGTAATTATTAAGGGGCTTGCTATTTGCTACCAAATTGATTTCTCAAAAGAGTGTGGGAAAGCATTTTTGTCCTAACATATATTCCAGAATTATACCCCCCATTTCATTGCCTTTCAATGGCTTTGTCTTCGTGGTATTTTATAATTACAAACATTTTTTCTAAGTAGTGGATCCTTTTATTTCTACTTTGCAAGTACATTCGTAGTTGGTGAAGTGTATTAGGAAATGGCCCGGTGGCCAGGTAACCGTTTCAGATGTGTGTCCTTTATTCCTCTGTTGGAAGTGTGTGAGGCACGTGTGCATGGTAGGGCCCCAAGGAGCGTGGCAAGAAGGAGATCTGTGTGTGTAGCCTGGCATCTGACAATTCACAGGGTCCTTTTTAAGGTGGCAGCTGGTACTGGCTGGTGGTTTGCAAGGTGGGAAGATGTACTGGGAGTTTTTAGAAAGTAGTCTATTAGGGCTGGTGAAATGGTTCAGCAGGTAAAGGCATTTGCTGCCAAGCCTGACCATAACATGGTGGAACGAGGACCAACTCCTACCAGCCGTCCTCCGACCTGCACGCTCATGGTCCTGTCTCCATGTGGATGAAGTGAGATGACAAAGAAAAGGCTGAAGGGGCAGATAGACAGGTCTGAAGAGACAAACCCCAGGCAGAGCCTCTAGGAACTGGTTGGAAGTAGTTGCTCCCCCTTGTCATCAGGCAGGTACCACTGAGCTCACAGCGCTGTCTGCTCTGCAGGAAATGGGTTGGGGGTCTGCTCTCCACCCATTTTAAGAAGGATGAATTTTATACTATCAAATTTGTAGAGAATGTAGATACTTTGGGCAGTCACACTTGGAAAACATCCAGGAGGGGAAGGGTGTGTAATGGGAACACCTCGGCCCATAGGTAAGGAAACACGTTCCTGGTCTTGCTGCTCATCAAGACTGCCACCTTGAACAGATCCAACATCAAACTTCTCCATCTAATACTAAGAAGAGTCTCTAAGTGGTTCACTTCGACTCCTCTTTCAGACTTGGAGTGAAGAGAAAATAAAAGCAATAATCAGAACATAGTAAAACATGTATGAAATATGACAAGATGAAAAGATTTATTTACATGTTTATGTTTATATTGCATTCATTTTAGTTTGTGTGTGTGTGTGCACGCGCGCATACATGTACAAGTGAAGGTCTGAGGATAATTTGTCAAAGTTGCTTCTCTCTTTCCACCAGGTGGATCCTGGGCTTGAACTCAGGTCATCAGGCTTGGTGGCTAGTACCTCCACTAAAGTAGCCCTGATGCCAGCCCTTTCCAACTTTCGTTTTTTTACGTTAAGGTCGTTCTTGGGGTGGCACGATGTCTCAGTGCAGAGCCACTGTTCCGGGGAGCAGGAGCAGCCTCCTGCCTTCTGACTTCATACGTGTATGCACACTTCCATACGTGTATGCACACTTCCATACGTGTATGCACAACTCATAAAGACCTCAGTCTATGGAACCTTTAGAAATTGAAGTGTATTCTTAGCTTGTTGAATATTAAAACAAAACAAACCTCTAAGACAAAGGCAGTGGCCGGCTGGTTGAGTTTGGCCCCCCAGCCCTGTTTGCCGACACATGTTCTGCACTAGTAGACTTTATTGTAAGGACTGAACATAGTGTGTGCCCGTAATTTCTGAATTTCAGTCTGGTGGTGGTATATAGTAAGATTCTTCTCTAAAACTCAATATAAACTCAAGAGAAAACACAGCAAATGGCAGTGGGAGAAGTGTGCAGTTGTTTGAATGGATTTCAATTTAGTAGTAAATAATTTGGGATGTTATTTTAGTTATACTAGCTGTGGGGAAGGGGGCCTCTTAAGACACTGCTGTTTGGAAACAAGTGTAGCCACCATGGAAATCAGGGTGGAGGTTCCTCAAGAAAGGCTGAAAATAGAACTGTATGACTCAGCTGAACACTCCTGTGCAGTGGTGGGGAGGAATCTAAGTCAGTGTGCCAAAGAGATAGCAACACAGTAGCCAAGATAAGGAAGCGCTTGGATGACTGTCAGCAGGTGAGTGGATTAAAAGCTTTGGCAAAATAAGCTCAGTGGATATGCACAGCACATACTCGCAGAATACGATTCTGACATAGGAGTGAACGCCATCAGTGGGGGGGGGGGGGGTGATGGAGCGGAAATCACGTTAAGTGAAACACACTGGGCTCAAAGACCAGGTGTTTTCTCTCCTATGTCTAAGGTAGATTTTACGATGTATAAGGGTCATGTGTGAGAAGAGAGAAGGGTCTAAATGGAGGGTAGAGTGAGGGACAAGAAGGGGAGAAAAGTGTGTGTGTGTGTGTGTGTGTGTGTGTGTGAGAGAGAGAGAGAGAGAGAGAGAGAGAGAGAGAGAGAGAGAGAGAGAGATTTGAGAGCCAAAGAGGTTGTGTTTGGGACAAAAGGAACAGTCAGCAGACCCGGGAGAGAACAGTGGTCAAGCAAATCTGAACAGCTCCTCAGACACATTAATTTGGTCTTTATTGCTATTTAAATTGCACTTGATAAGAGGCTCCATTGTAGTGGTCCGCAGTGGTGGACAATAAGTTTGTTACCTAGCTATTAGCACCTTAGAAACTGAACTTTTTCTCCTTGTGCGCCTTTGGTTTGGGGGAAGAGGTGGGGCAAGCAGGTGATGTTTTTACAGAGCTGAAGAAGCCTTGTGTGGTGTGGTTCGTGTATCTGAACCCCTGACAGTCGCTCCTTAGAGCAAGCCTGTGGAACGAATAGTCTGTATTTATAGACTTACAGCATCGCTTCCTGATGGGCAGGAATCTCACCCTCGAGAGCTCAGTTGCTGTTGTAGAGTCTCAGTGTCTGTCTGGAAAACCAGAACCAGCTTGTGTTCACTGTCCTGCTTCCACAGATCTCCTACAGTCACTGAGCTTAAGCTCAGGACGAACACGGGGACTGGGGGCGAGCTTGTGGTTGAAATCCCAGCAGTGGGATGTGTCTGGGGAAGCATGGCTGTGCTTTCCCAGCCTCCCTGCTGGCTTGCTTTTGAACATGTCTTCTCCATGGGTCCCTACTCTTCAGGGACCCACAGTGGGGAGGGCGTGGTAGGTCATTCATCAGAATCTAGCACACTGACCAGAGAGAGTGGTCAGAGCGGGAGCAGCGCTCACACACCTCCGCTGACCTGTGCCTGCTGCGTCTCACCACCGTCAACAGCTGCTCTCCCACTGTTGCCGTATAAGCTGGGGCTAACTGATCCAAGGAACATGTCTTCATTTGATTTATCACTAAATAGCTATTTATTTAGGGACGGAAGGGGAGAAAAGAGTGCGTGTAGAACGAAAGTTAGGGCAAATCAGTGCTTTGGCAGCTTTGGGCTGAAAAAAGAAACTAAAACTTTAGTTTCTTTTAGAATAGAAAGTGTGCTTTCTATTCTGAGGCTGCCACAAGATGTTTCTGCTGATGTTCATTCCCCAGTCATGAGAAGTGGGAGGAGGGGCTGGGCATCTTGCTAATTCTCCAAAAATATTAATTTAGAATTGAGTAAGGAAAAGTAGGAGGAAGAAATAAATCACTGGACTCAAGCGATACGGAAGCAGGAGGGGAGGAGACGTACGAAGCTCCTACAGCCACACAGTCTCCAGGTAGGGCTAAGGCCTATGGCATCTGTCAAGTAGAATCCTCAGTGAGTTGTAGCCCTGGTCAACCCCCCCGCCCCCCCGTGCAGGCTGGAATCTGAGTCAGTATGGCTTGTGACTAATGGCTTGTCAGAATGTCAGCTGCTTTATGGTAAGATAATGACACACAGGAGAGACAGTCATTACCTATTTTTAGGGATCTTCCTTCTGGGAATCATGGTGAGCATTCAGGAAACCATTTCCAGGCCTGTGCCTCGGACCTCCTCCCAGGACACATCCCCTCCCGGGGAACTGCTGGTGCTCAGGTCACACCCTCCACGAATTTGGTCAGAGTTGTTCCAGAGTTTGGGTGTTTGTGTGCCTGAATGAAATAGCCAGGCCCTAGCCATGAGACCCACAGCAGATGTGGATGGAGACTTCACGTGGTTGTTTCATTTTCCGAAAGTCTGCTTGTCCCTTAGGTATCCAGTAAGTCCATCACCAGAGCTGAGGCCCTGCTTAGAGTGCTCACTTAACCCCTTAGAGGCCTGTTCTTAACCCCTGCAGTGAAAGAAGACGGAGGCATGACAAAGTGCCAGCAATGATATTTAAATGAGTGGGGATTTCCCTGCTAATAACTTGAGTGGTTATGTCTTTCAGTCTGTTTCAGTTGATTGATCAATTACTTTTTTTTTTTTTTTAAGGCTGATGGCCTACATTCATGAAGTAGGCAGGGCTCAAGGAAAGCAAGCTGGGTGTCCACAGGGCACTTGGTGCTGCCCGGCGAATACAGCCTTAACCTCTGGCCTTTGTTAGTGCTTGAGTTCTGCCCCTTTGCGATGACTCCAAACCCACCCACCTCCTGACTGCTTACTTAGAAGCACATGGTGGGAAGAGGCTAAGATGCAGGGACGTCTGGCCTGACACACTTGTGTTGTCTGTCAAAGCCAGTTTTGCTTATGATCTATATTTTAATCATTAGGCTTTGAGTAAACCCTCCCAAAAGGTGTTTGTGGTTTTTTTTGTTTGTTTGTTTGTTTGAGACAGACTCTCAAGAAGCTAGGATTTGGGCTGGAGAGATGGCTCAGCGGTTAAGAGCACTGACTGCTCTTCCAGAGGTCCTGAGTTCAATTCTCAGCAACCACATGGTGGCTCACAACCATCTGTAAGGGGATCTGATGCCCTCTTCTGCTGTGTCTGAAGACAGCAACAGTGTACTTATATACATTAAATAAATAACTCTTTAAGGGTGGGGGAATCATACCCGGGTGTGAGGGATTCTCCTGGGCTTAGAGAATTGGGGAGAATGAGTTCAAGGACAGCCTGAAATACATAGCAGGAAAACAAACATCAGTTTCCCACAACTTGAAATATAGGGAAAATGGAAATTAGCAAAAGACAGGGTAAATTAAGGTAGAAACCTGAAGAGAAGAAAGAATTTTGTCGAGAAAATGGGTGCAGTAATGTGATATTGGAATGAAAGTGTAGCAGCTAGGGCACGATGAGAGACCTGGACGGGTCTCAGTCCTGACTAAGAGGACAGTGGGGAGCCCTTGCTGGGGAGCCCTTGCTGGGGTGCCTTTAGATAACCCTGTGGCTTCTACAACACTGCCGGCAGGTGGGGCAGAGCAGGGTGCAGGCCTCACACAGATCTGACCAGCATGAGAGTAACAGTCAGCAAACAGATGCTCATCAGAGGCCTGAGGGAGGGGCGTGGTGCTGAAGAAGACAGGCCTTCTGTGGGTCCTGACTCCTTAAGGAGTTTGAAGAACCCTTTCACAGGATCACCCATCAGATATCCCGAATCAGGCATTTACACCATGACTCATAACAGTAGCAAAATTACAGTTACTGTAGCGGTGAAAAACGATGGGCCAGCACAGCAGGAGGAACCGTGTAACAGGGTTGTAGCGTTACAAGGCTGAGAACCACCGCTTTCCAGGAAATGGGAATGGAGAGCTAGCGATGGTGGCTCCGCCTTGTGAGGTACTAAACGCTGGTGACCTGTATCCCTCAAGGGTGATTTGTGCTGTGTGACTTTAAGCAAAGCTGTTATTTTAACTCTTGAAGACAATGTCGGTGTAAAAGATGGTAAGTTACACAGTCGCAGGTCAAGGGACAGCTGACATCTAAGACACATTCTGCAGGTGACATTGTGTCTAAGGGAGACCTTGCCTTCAGAGACACCAGAAGTGGAACCAATCATTCCTAAGTTCCTTCCATTGTGGTCAGATACTAACAAGCTGGGAGAAGATGATGAGGTTGACCTCAGTGGAGAAATTTGAACACTGATACATATAAAGGGGCCTCTTTCGGTTCTTTGATTAGTTGTATAGAGTAACTGAAAATATTCTGGGCAGCTGGAGAGATGACTCCGGTTAAGAACAGGTACTTCCAGAGGATCTCAGTTCGGTTCCCAGCACCCATATGAGGAAGCTCACAACCACCTGTAACTCCAAGCGCCCCCTTATGGCTTCTGAGGGCTGTGAGCTCATACGCACAGACACACTCATAGCACATTATTTTAAAAGTGGAATAAATACCTTTTCAAATTTTTTATCTTTTAGTAAGACATATTAATAATATTTCGAATAAGACTGACATGTTTCTAAGTAAATACTATGCAAAGTCTGGCTTGCCCAGGAATATTCTACCTTCTTGGCATCACCACCTACAGAACTCATCATTCAGTCACGTTACCAAACAAAACCAAGAAGACTTTGTGGTGTTTTAGTTACATCTGTAGTTTGGTTGGGCCACATTCATGGTTATCTGGGGTGCATGTGGCTTGTGCACAGGTTAGGCATGTTTGTGTGGGTTAGGGGATATACGATGTAAGGTTGCCACAGGGAGATTCATTGTTAAAGCCGAGGTCATTATACACTTTCTCTATTTTCATAAGTTAGAGAATTTATGGAAAGCATTTAGACTGATTTTACGATTACATTATAAGTACAGAGAAACTCTTAACATCACAGCCAGAGTTCTTGCCCACGAGCAACGCTGCTATTTGCAGCCCTTATCTCATTGCTGACTTACTGGTGGCTTCTGAGAGCCTGGCAGCCAGGGTATGGCCTCTGAGGTACATGTGTAAGTGTGAAATTCTAGTAAGGCCATTCACAGTGTTTCCAGCCCTGGCTCGTGGCTCAGGAGACTGCTGTATAGACTTATAGGAGAGAAACTTCTCTGCAGAAGCCAGAGGGCAGGGTGGCCTTATCTCTTAGGGTACTTTTGCTTACTGGTTTGCTCTGCCTACTTTCTTATATAACTCAGGCCTACCTGCTAAGGAGAAGTGCCATGCCCTGTAAGGTGCGCCCTCCCACATCAATTAAACAGATGACCTACAGAGCTGCCAGTCGGCCAGTCTGACGGAGACAGTCTTTGCTATAACTAGCTTCCCCCTGCTTTGCCCCGCCCCGCACCCCGACCTGCCTGAGCTCTCTCAGCTGTCAAATATGACCAGTACGAATTGCATATAAATCACCTTGCTTAATTCTCGAAGCAAATTCTGGCAGTCAGACCTGTCCTTGTTTTACAGAGAAGGAATCCAAAGTGGGGCAAAGTCAGATATCCTTCCACATAAGTAGCTACTGGTCACTCATAAGGTCTTAGTCCAAAGATCATAATTTTCCTTGAATGTTGTTTGTTTTTTGATGTTTGAAAAGTGTTTGATAAATTGATGTACGCCCTGGGTACTTGATAGGTCTTTGAATACCTCATAATGTTTTATGAGATGGTGGTGAGTCTCTGAAGCAGGTAGAAGACATTGAGAGGAGCTTTGTTGTCCAGCCATGTAAAGAAGGCCCCGTGCCTTGTATTGCTGCTTAGAAGTGTGCCTTTAATTTCCATGGATCAGGGTTGCAAAGAGTACTCACAGCGCCAAAGGTAAACTGGTCTCGTGGGAAAGATGGTGCTTGCTGGCCAGATGACTTTGGAATGTATTTTGCTCACTGGCTGGAACTATAGAGAATTCTGGGTGCTGGACAAGGTAGGTAGACTTCATTCTGCAGATGCTATTGTTTCTGGTCGGCAGAGGTGAAGAGAGGCCAGGAGATGAACTAGTGAGTAGACAGTTGAGTTTGACAAGGTTAAGGGATAATCAAGATGGCGCCATGGTCCTGAGCTGGGGATGATGGGAGGAGGATTCTGCTACTGCTGCTGTTAGAGTAGGTGTGATGTGGTATTGGGAATAGAGATGGGCTGTAGAAGACAGGATGTTGAGTTGAGGTGATGGAGGTAATGACTGTGCCCTGCTGGATTTGGGTCAGACAGCTGCCTGAGTTCTCATGAGCCATACAGTGGCCGAGTGGGCTCCCCAAGAACAACTTATTTGGGGAGATGAAAATTTATTTTTACAAGGGACATGTGAGTTGACTTTTCCCAAGATAATTGTGTACTATCTTTTCTGTATCTCACCCAATGATGTTGACTGTCATAACACAAGTGGCACATTAGACACTAGAGACACATGAGACAGTGGAAGGTGAGAAATGGGGGGGGGTCAGACTTGGAGGGGGAGAGAGCATTGGAGGAAGCTGCCTGTCTCCAGGGGTGACACCGGTCACCGCTAGCACCAGGGGAAGCCATGTTAGCTATGGAGTTCAGACGCTGGGAAGGTAACCCTCCCCTGGCAGTGTCCAGGCTGGTGAGAAACCTTTGAGCAACACGGTGAAGCGGAAAGTGTCCCTTTTCTCCTGGCCTTGGTATTGTGGCAATATTGACTGATTAGGATCTACAGCATGATGCTGTTCATCCCTCTTACGAGTCTCAGCCCTGCACTTTCTCAGGGAATGAGAGATTAAAACAGCGTAACTATCTTCTAGATCTTAATCCCCACTCCTTGATGGAAAAAAAAAAAAAGCTTTACCATACGCTCTTACTAGATTCAGTCTATAGGAAATGTGTGATGTCTTAGGGTTGTTGCTGTGAACAGACACCATGGCAACTCTTATAAAAGGACATTTAATTGGCCGGCTTACAGTTTCAGAGGTTCAGCCCATTGTCATTATGGCAGGAAACATGGCAGCATCCTGGCAGGCATGGTCCTAGAGAAGGAGTTCTGCACTTTGATCTGAAGGCAGCCGGGAGAGTCTCTCTCTTCCTCACTAGGTGGAGCTTGAGCCCAAAGCCCGCCTACACAGTGACTCACTTCCTCCGGCAAGGCCGCACGTCCTAGTAGCGCTATTTCCTATGGGCCAAGGATATTCAAGCCACCACATGTAGAAAATACATTTTGCTCTTTAAACAGATTTCACTAACAAAGTTAAATTTTCCATTAAAACTGGCAGGAAATGGCATCAGCTGCTTTGGGTATGAGTAAGGCATTTAAAGACCACCAGTGTTGGCACATGCAGAAAGATCGTGACGAGTTTCATTATTTTATATTCTTACATGCACACATGTGAAGATCAGAGGACAACTTTTGGGAGTCAGATCTCTCCTAACATCTTGTGGGTTTGGATCAGGATGGAGCCCAAATCATTAATTAGGCTTGGTGGCAACATGTTTACCTGGGGCGCTGTCTCACTGGACCTTGAGGTGCTGTTATTATTATTATTTTATCTACATTTCCAAATGTTGCCCCCCCCTTCCTGGTCCCCACTCCCCTTTGCTTCCCCACCCCCACCTCACCCCTGCCAGCATCCTCTTTCCTAGGGGCATCAAGTTTCTACAGTATTAGATGCATCTTCTCCCACTGGGGCAGATCTGCTATAGATGTGCCATGGCCTCGGAACAGCTCAGATATTCTCTTTGGTTGTTGGTTCAGTCTCTGGGGGATCCCAGGGGTCCAAGTTATTGGACATTATTGGTCTTCTATGTGGTTACCATCTCCTTCAGTTTCCTTCAGTCTTTCTCCTAACTTTTCCATAGGGGACCTCTGTCCAGCTGTTGCTTTGAGTCTCTGCATCTGCCACAGTCAGCTGCTGGTAGGGCCTCTCAGAGGACAGTCATACTAGGCTCCTGTCTGCAAGCAAAACATGCAATCAGTAATAGTGTCAGGGTTTGGTGCCTACCCGTGGGATGGATCCCAAGGTGGGCCGGTCACTAGATGGCCTTTCCCTTCACTCTCTTCCATTTTTGTCCCTGTATTTCTTTTAGACAGGAACAATTCTGGGTCAAAATTTGAAGGTGGGTGGGTGGCCCCATGCCTATCTACTGCAGGTGGTGTCTTTGAATCAGTAGCGTAGGTTCTTTGCTCTAAATCAAGTGCATTAGGTCATTTCTCTTTCCCCTTGTGATGCAATAGCTGTGTCCCTGAACACGCTCAGTGGAGGCTGGAACTCTGCGTTTTCCATATTGAGTCAGTCAGCTCGGGACCGAGAGCACAGACGTGGCTGGTTTGGGTACACTGTTAGCTTTCTTTAGGTCTGTACACGTGTCCTGGTTTATCTCAGGGTCAGGTTGCTTTCCCTCTGAACTAAGCTAATTTATTTTCTTGGCTTGGTATCATCAGGAGCCTTTTGAACACACCACGACTTTTCACTGTAACAGAGCATTTGCCTTTTAATGGAAGTCCACACCCAGACTTACTCTGCATCTGAGAAATGGCCCTTCAGAGGGCCCCAGGCCAGTCTCTTCACTCTTTACATCTGCACCCCATGCTACATCATTACATCATCACGTTTCTTTTCTACGAGGGCTCTTTATGCATTTTAATCCCCTATTCTAGTGAGGACCTCTCACCTTCTTAGTGTTTTCCCCCTGTGACATTTCCTAAGTTCAGACAACTCACCAGTAGACAGTTATCCTCTACCAACCTGGACTTGGTCTGTAAATGTTCAGAGTAAATGGCTGCTCTTGATTTGGCAAGATAGCTCAGTGGGTGGAGGTGCCTGACTTGAGTTTGAGCCCTACAAGCTGGATGCTGCTAGGAGCAGAGACCCCCAGTTCCCTGGGTACCCACTGATCTGACCATCATACCTACACCACAAGACAGGTTTGCGCAGGCACATAGCAAGTGGTGATCAATGTACACCTCTTTTTAAATTGCTGTGGTGGCTGACCCGAGGCATTGTGAGATTTCTAGGTTTGTCAGTGATGCTGAAGCTCTTTGTATCAAGAACCTGGCATTCAAAGGACACAAAGTTTGGACGGATTGGGAAAGGGTTGGGTCTGAGGAGAGTTGAGGGAGTTACTATGGTCGAAACACACTGTACAGAATTCCCAAAGTAGTAAAAAAGATGTTTCTTTTACACAAGAATATTTGAGAAGAGGGTTTAGGCTGACTTTAGAATGAAGGGACAGCCACACACAGCTGAGGGTCTTACACTGGAGGTTTAACCTGGAACTTGTGTGGACAGTGGCCTCAGATTTGTGGCGCTTGTGTTTCTGATGAGTGAGCTAGGTACAGTCATGAGCTACCACACCCTGCTAGAGGAGGCCTTTCATCCTGCATCATTTCTGCTTGAGCATGCGGGGCCATCGCTCTGCTGCAGGGGTCTCAGGGCAGCTTTTCTGAGTCTGCTCTCTGTACACCTTCGCTTGGCTCAGGGATCAAACTCCATTCTCCGGCCTTATTTGCCAAGTGCCCTTGATCCCTTTTAACGTCCCCTCTTAAAAGGACAGAAAAAAAAACTGTCACAGCTGGGGACATCCTGACCTGCTAAAGAAACTGAACTATCTCTGTCCATAGTTTGAAACAACAACGCAGACCATACAATAACAAGTGCTCTGATATCCTATTTAACCTGTCTTCAACCCCAGGGTTTGTGGCACCACCGTAACCCAAGGTGAAGGATCAGTGCTGACAGTTTGAGAGCTTTTACATACATAATGTATATGAGTGCTCTGTTTGCACGCCTGCATGACAGAAGAGGGCATCAGATTCCATTACAGATGGTTGTGAGCCACCATGTGGTTGCTGGGAATTGAACTCAGGACCTCTGAAGAGCAGCCAGTGTTCTTAACAGCTGAGCCATCTCTCCAGTTCCTAAAAATCTAGATTTCTTAATTCACTAGTTTTCTTTAGCGTGGGAAGATCAGCCAGGCGGAAGGCAGAGTTTTGCTCAGTAGACATGCACTGAACTTCTCTTCTGGGCTGGGGCCATGGCTCACGGATAAAGCTGAGCAAGTATGAGAACTGGAGTAGTATCCCCAGGACCCACAGAAAGCAGGTAGGCATGGCAACCTCCTGTGAGCCCAGCCCAGTACCTCAGGGCCAGCTAGCTAGCTTAGACTGGCTGGAAATGGCAGATCTCAGCTTCAGTGAGAGCTTGAAGAGTGATCGAAGAGATCTGACCTCAGCCTCCAGCTTCCAGATGTACATGCATGAGACCACACACACACACACACACACACACACACACACACACTCACACAGAATAACTTACAAAAGACTCTCCCTACCCTTGAACCCTGTAACCTTATACCTTTGAAGTTTGTTTTTCTTCTCTGGCCTAGAGGGCAACTTTCTTTTCCCAGCATACACTTTAGAAAGAACTTTGGTGGCTTATCTCTGTAGGCCCTTCCCTTGGGCGCTCATCCATCCTACCCGATCCTAACCCAGAACTGAATCCTGCCCTTTTTGGGTCAGAGTTCATGGGAAAAGGTGAGAGAAGATTGTCTTCCCTTTAAGCCTGTGGAGATACATGCTGAGGGTGCTGAGCGCAGGTGTCTCAGTAAACAAGGTTTACTTTATTAAGAAGTAGATTTTTAAAACGTTTTGCTGGATGAAAGCATAGTATATCCTGTCTTTGATGCAAAGATGGAAACTATGATCCCATCTCTTAAAAACAAAGAGGTGAGCCTGCAGGTGCGCAGCACAGCTTCCTCCTTCTGCCTTCTCCCATTTCTTATGCTGGGTAGTTACTGCCTTTTATCCTCCCCCTCCCCCCAAACGAAGACCTCTCCCTCCCAGTAAACAGGATTCCCAGGAATCTTATTCTTGGCTCTCTTGTTTCGATGGAAGCAGGGAGGGACAGGCTACAGAGTAGTCTCTGGAATACTTCCTCTTCATTGGGACCGTGGAAACCCCTACTTGACAGCTGTTATAATTTAGTGTATCTGTATTTTTGTCTAATTACACATGTTTATGCACAGTGTTGTATATGTCAACCTTTATGTCAACGCCTGGAGTTGATCTCGGAGCTGAGCTACCCTTGGACTCCCGAACTCTTGAGAAACAAAACTACCTAGAGTGTTTCTTCAGGTTGAAGGAATGCATTGGTTACAGAAAAATGTTGACAGGAAGGAATTCAAAGAGGAGCCAGCACTGTTGGAAGGAGGGGCATAGTAAAGACAAAGGACCTGACTAGTGCAGCCTGGCCAAAGGGCGCCGACAGATGTATAGTGGCCCCTAAGACGAATGTGGGTAACAAACAGCACATAGTTAGACTCATTGAGGCAGGAGATAAAAGTGAATTCGGTGCTTAGAAACACTGTAACAAAACCCATGGCTTCACACACTGACCTAAACTTCTAATTCAAAAACAAAAACAAAACAAACAAACAAAAAAAAAAAAACATGTATGCCTGAGAGTTTTGCTGACTACTGGCAGAAGTCAGAAAACGGCATTGGGTCCCTTGGCCCTGGATTTACCGATTGCTGTGGGCTGCCATGTGGGTGCTGGGAACTGAACCCAGGTCCTCTGTAAGAGGCAGCCAGTGCTCTTAACAACCGAGCAAACAAAAAAAAATTTGGCTCCTAAAATTAGTTTTTTAAAAACCCTAAAGGAAAAAACAATGTTCAGTGTAAAAATATCTTATTTTTATGGTGAAATTTATTAGCATGAAAAATTAGGGTCCTAAAGAAAGTGCACAAGCTCCTGTGTAGGAGCCGCTCTGAGCTGCTGAGGGCTCTTCCAGCTCTAATTTTGAAGGCTGAGGTCATGCCTGCCCTTCCTAGCGTGGATTTGACACCCACTTCTTACTACACTGTTTTGCATATCAGGGTCAGGGGGTGGAGTCTTGTTGCAGTTGGGGGGAAGCCAGGCTGACTCAGCCGGATGTCACAGAGAATGTCATGAGCATTTGGGGGTCTCGGGGTGCCCCCTGCTGGGACTCTCACATTATAAACAAGATAGGAGTGTGGTGACGAACAGCCACGCTGGGTAAAGTGAAACAGTGGGTTGCTTACGCAGTTCAGTTACCTCTGAATTGTCCCTGCGTGGATGTGGAACAGTTTTGTACATACTGTCCCAGCAGGGGACAGACACCAGAGATGAAGCAGGCATCACATAAAAGCTTAGGTAAAGCTGCCAAACACACTCACTGTCCATTGCAAGGAGTATGCAGGATCAGAGCTCTGGCAACCTTGTTAAGCTCAGTAGGCCAATTAAATAATTATGGAAATTAGAGAAAGAGGTTTACTTCAGTGTGGCCACGTTAGGAGGAAGAACAAAGAGCCAGAGAGAACCTCTCCCTCAGGCCCTCTCCCTGTCGGGACAGGCAATATAACTTTAAATAGAAGGGGGGGGGGTCATGGATAACTAGTCCCTCCTACTAGAGGTGTGGCCCACCCCATCCCTGTGGTTAGGGCACCGAAGTCAGCTCACCCCTTGGCTTGAACCAGAGTCCCAGCCTTTTTATTTCCTAGCATGAGACTCCTGGGAAACCAGATGTCTTGGGGTCCATTGTAAAAACAGTCTTATAGCCAGGGACAGGGCAGAAGTGTCTCGTAGGATACCTTTATTCCTGCCTGGACAACTACAAGGTAGCCTTGGGGTAGTCTGTGCTTAGCGGCAGTCAGGCCAGGGAGGGTCCCTTCACCTCAGCAGAAACGTGAGGGGATGTGGTGCCTGTTGGGGGGCGGGGGGGACCATCGGGAGCCACCGTCACTCTGGGAAGCTTAGCTGGCACACCAGTCCTAATGAGGACTGTTCTGGATCCGACCAGGTGTGGGGGCAAAATACTTTATAAAAATCCTGAGTGGGAGCAAGCCGGCTACCCTTCAGGAGTCTCACTGGAGTGGGCAGTGCCATCAGCAGAGTGAAGAAAGTGTGTGCACGTGGTTTACACGAATCTGTTCCCACACTGCTTGCCTCTAGTGCTTCCTTATGCACTCACTTTATGAGCGTCAGTTTCGGGACTAGTTTGGCGTGTGTGGTGATGACCTTGGAGGTAGGACCGGGGATGAGGTGGGTTTCTGAGACTTAGCAGCTGGAAGCGAGGTTGAGTGTTTAACGACTGTGGGTCTTCAGCTTCTTTAACCCAGTACCTGCTGAGGGGATGAGGTGGGTTTCTGAGACTTAGCAGCTGGAAGCGAGGTTGAGTGTTTAACGACTGTGGGTCTTCAGCTTCTTTAACCCAGTACCTGCTGAGTCTGAGAGGAGCCCTGGAATCAAGCTCTTATTTCCTGACCAAGGTCTTGGCTTCAGAATAAACATACATGTGACAACAAAGAGAAATGTCATAAAACCCCAGAGAACTCGGTCCCTCTGGCCTTGGGCAGATCAATCTTTTCCTTCTTCCTCCTTCTAAAAGGAGCGGTTACTTTGATTTTTTAAGGTAGGGTTTACTGTGTGATCCCGGCTGGAAGGAGTTGGTACTTTTTGTCCCACTCGGCTATTGGTAGAATTTCCTAAGACAGATTGAGTGAAGGCATTTAACCAGCACACCAGCAGATGCTGGTTCCTGCTGCGATGCCCAGGCCCAGAGAGAGACACCGACAAAGGTCAGCAGCCTTCCGAGGGACAGCAGAATCTGTAAGGCAAGTTGCGCCCCCTTGTGACAAAGATGTTAAGAGTGTCAGATAGTCCTAGAGTCCTAGTGATGGCTTGAATTCCGGAATCCTTTCTAAGTAACTGAACAAATTCTTAAATTGCAATATGGACGTGTTATCTACTTATCACCAAGTTGGTACGCTTTTCCTTTCCTGTTCCGTTCCATCTCTTCAAAGTCTCTTGGCCCTTTTATTTTTCTACATTACTGTATGTTTTTAAGGAGTAGATGTTTATGTTTATTTCATGCATTTTGGTCAGATTCAGTATCTGTTAATTCTGAGCAACACACCGACCAACAATCCAGGCTCTGCCTTGGTCCACAGTGTGTTATGTAGGTGGGATTAAGTATGCACTGACATTTCTCTTTTAACTGTTCCTTAGCTTCTTTCCCCTTTGTTGTTGGGCCTCAGTTTCCCCGAAGCATACAGAGGTTGGGAAGGTAGGGCATTTCCGTTCCCTGCCATTGTTCGTTGTGTCTGCAGTAAACTCAAGGGGTGAGGCTGGGTGAGGTCTAAGGCTGTCACCCTGTAGGGATAAAGAAGCAATATCAGTTTCCCACAGACCTGAGACGCTTCGCTGCGGCCTTCCCAGGTTCCTCAGTCAATTCGAGAGAGCAGCAGAGACAGATGCGGTAGGAGAGACGAGCAGCAGGAAGACAGCATCGTGGTGCGGGGCAGTGCGTGAGGAGGAATCCGGAGCAAGCTGAGGCGTGTGATGAACACCTCATGACACCCATTCTCCATCTGTGGGGAGCCCTTGTATGGGGGTCAGAGAACAGCCTGGAGGGTCCTCTCTCTGCTTCCACCATGTGGCCATTGAGACAGGTCATCGTCCCAGAAAGAATGTCAGCTCTTTCAGAATGTCTCAGCACCCAAGCTGATGAATAGTAGTAGTTTCTCTCTCTCTCTCTCTTTTTTTAAGATTAATTTATTTTTTATTTGTTATATATGTGAGTATACTTAGCTATCTTCAGACGCACCAGAAGAGGGCATCAGATCCCATTACAGATGGTTGTGAGCCACCATGTGGTTGCTGGGATTTGAACTCTGGACCACTGGAAGAGCAGTCAGTGCTCTCAACCACTGAGCCATCTCTCCAGCCTCCATTTCTCTTTAGATTTATTTCATGTGTACACATGTCCTGCTCACATGAATGACTATGTACCACAAGTGTGCAGTATCAGGGGAGGTCAGAAGAGGGCATCAGATCCTTTGGAACTGGACTTATAGGTGGTTTTGAGTCCCTGAGAAATGTCCTTGGGCCCTCTGAAAGGACACCTGGGCCTGCCCTCCAGCTCCCAAGTGGTAGTTTTTTTAAAGGTTCATTTTGGTGTAGTCTGAAGTCATGGGAACAACTAACTAACCCACTTACTAACCCTTTCCTTCTCAGTGTAAAGAAATTGAACCCAGAGCCTCACATCTGCTAGACAGGCACTCTACATGGACCCATCCCCAGCTCTCTTCCTTGTCATGCATAGTCTCACTAAATTGTAGCCTGGCCTTGAACTCAACTCTGAAGCTCAGGAAGGACTTAAATTTACGATCCTTTTGCCTCAGTTTCCTGAGTAGCTGAGACTACACATCTGTGCCACTAGGGTGACTCCATGTGAATAAATTTAAGATCATGACACTGTGGAGCAGGGAAGATGTGGATAGTAGCATGGGAGTGTTGAGACAGGCTCTCCTGGGACAAGGGTGGTACCAGGAACCACACAGTAGGGTGGTCCTTTCATGGTTGTGTGTGTGTGTGTGTGTGTGTGTGAGAGAGAGAGAGAGAGAGAGAGAGAGAGAGAGTCTGTGTGAGAATGTGTGTGTGTGTGAGTGTGTGTGAGTCTGTGAGAATGTGTGTGTGTGTGTGTGTGTGTGTGTGTGTGTGTGTGTGTGTGTGACTCTCCATAGTCTCTGGTTGTAGGATATAGCCATTGGTGCATAACCACAAAGATCATGAGTTAACACTTGACCATGTTGAACTGTTTAGAGGTTGTTTTTAACAGGTTGACCTGTCCAGCCCATGGTTGCTGAAAGCAGGCTTGTTCTGGCATGGACTAACTAACCTTGGCAGCACAGATGCGCCCTCATAAAGCTTGCATTTGCTCTGTTTGAAGTGGGACTGTCAGAATTTTCTGAGCGTATTGTAAGTGTTAAACCAAATAGTCTACGGTGGACAGCCAGATGTCTACTGCCTTCCTATACCAACTTTATTTTCTTAAACCTCATCTCTTCATTTATAAAAGCCTTTTCTTCATCCTTGCTGTTCTTTATTGAAAACAGTGTTTAAGAAAAAAAGTAAGGAGTTGGAGAGATGACTCAGTGGTTAAGAGCACTGACTACTCTTCCAAAGGTCCTAATCCTGAGTTCAAATCCCAGCAACCACATGGTGGCTCACAATACACACACACACACACACACACACACATACACACACACACACACACACAAAATGAAATAAAATAAATCTTTTTAAAAGAAAAGAAAAAAGTAAACAGAAATGTTAATGCTCTTTTTCCGGGAACTTCTACCAGTTTTGTAAAACTGTAACTTCTTTCCTTCCACTCTTGCTGGGGCCTCAGAGCCTCTTCTCTGATGAGTCTGCTTCTGGGCAAGTTGATTGCTACGCCGTCTCTGAGGCCCAGAGACACAGTCCAGCCCAGTGGTCCATGCTGAGTCTGCCCACCACGGAGAAGCAGGCCTAGCAATGCACGCCCACCTCCTGCTTAGCCTCGTGCCTCCCAAGTGCTCTTGCCTGCTGCTCGTAGACCACCCCTCATTTTCTGGAATTCTGTGGTTCCTCTGGTCAGAGCCTACACTTCACCTTGTCCATATCACTTTGAAGGAGATTCAGAGAATCTTTCGCAACTTTCATAGGTCAAAGAGGTTCTCCTTTAACCTTGGATCCCTTCCTTGCCTCCTCTCCTTTTTATCCAGTCCTTTGCCTCTTCTATCACATCTTTCCAAAAGCTGGTTGGGACTTGGAGTATTCTGCCTCTTTGGAGCAGCCCTGTCTGCTCCCTCTCACTCGCTGTGGCACTGAATTTGGCACCTGGAGGCTGAGTTCTCTTAGCATGGGCTCATTTGTTTCTAAGGTTTCAGCCAAAAATCATTAGTCACCTCTTAGTCATGCAGGGCTCTCCAGAGATGGTGTAGGCATCATGTAGTCCCAACATGTTTCGGATGGTGTCTTAGCCCCCCCCCCCCCAAATTTGCTGCGATGAAATACTCTGGGATAAAGGATTTATTCCGACAGTTCCAGAGTAGAGTCTCTCATAGTGGGGAAGCCAGGTTTGAAGCGGCTGAGTCTACAGTCAAGTCAAAAGCAGTGAGTGCACGTCACCGATTGGTACCCACCGGGGACGGGGGTAGGAGGTAACAGAGTCAGGTGAGGAATCTTTGGGATCAGACTCCAGAGACCAGCATCAGGGTACACATCTGTGAAGATGAGGGAAGCAGCCACTACCCTGGCCTCGGTTCCTTTTTGCTGTTCCGGGAGCCAGGAGCCATCTTAGGGTTCTTTGAGTCTCCGGAGCCTGTGTGTACCTTGCTCTCTCCGTCCCACTTTTTTCCTTCGAAAGGTTGACATCCACACCCCCACACACAGAGTAGACATTCTTATTCCAGAAGAGGAAATTCAGGGTATAGCAACAAATGAGGTTAGACCCTGCTAGACTGCCCTGTTGGCGATCTCCGTGCAGCCTTGGTGAATAGCTGCAAACAGTTTGGGAGGGCGGAGGTGAAGACCTGGCACCTCTTCAGTGCCACTGGGGAGGGGGCAGGGGGGAGGGGGGCATCCTTCACAAAATCCTCCGAATTGGTTATAAACCACATTTTTATCAAGGAAGTTGCCCCTAATTAATATTTCTTTGTTTAAATGCAGTAGATATATTTGAAATTTGGAGAAAACAAGTTTTGGGGAAAATTTTCAAGGCCTTGATCAACAGGCAATCTGTTGGCTGTAGAGCTGTGTCCCTAGTCCCCTGTTTCTTAGTTTTCTGTGTTCAAGTTGTGTAACTTGGGCTCTAGAAGCTAATTTTTTAAAAAAAATCAGGTGCTGTATATTATCTTTTCATAGCCGTGACAGATACCAGGAAGTAGCTGAGTTTGTAAAGAGTAAAGGTTGCTTACCGCAGATTTGAGTCTCGCAGCTGGGTTCTGGTGAGAACTTGGGCGTGTGTGCAGGTTATCGGAGGGGTTGCACCACCAACCATGATGGCAAAGCAGTAAAGGAAGGAGCTGCCAGAGTCGTCACAAGGAAATGCTTCACATCCCCAGTTACCCAAGGACTTTCTGCTTGTCCTTACTTTCCAAAGGTTCCCTTGCCCCCATACAAGTATGTGACCTGCCTCCACCCTGTGGACCAATCACAGGAGATCCTTGGAGCCCTCCCAAACCACAGCAGCTTCTGAGGTGCCAGAGAGGGTCTTTGATTGGCATCTCCTCCTGTCCTTCCAGATGTGTCGCTTGCTTATTCTTTCACCTGTTGTCTTGATAATAGACTAGTCTTGCATTTTCTCTGTGGCCAAGGCCAATCGTAGCTTTCTGGAACCAAGGGAGAAAGATCCCGACCCGCAGAGAGCTGCCGTCACAGGTGGCTGCCCCTCCTTCTCTCCCTCTGTAAGAAACCACTTTTTGGCTCACCTAGCATTATGATAAAAAGCCATTAAAACTTTCTCCTTCCTGTTCTTCTGGATCACACTGCAGATGTACCCTAGGTTTTTGCTGGTCTTTCCCCAGATCTCTCCCTTGTGTGACAGGGAAACTCAGGAGCTGAGTGCTTCCTCCACATGGCCATGCCACAGCAAAGATGGCCACCAACGTTCATCACAGGCTCACCCCAGCCTTCCCTGGGTGGCCTTTGGCCCTTGGTAGATTCCATTTCATCATAAGGATATTATACTGATTTGCATGTAGCTCACAGGCTACCCGTTGGGCAACCTGAAAGGACTGGTTTCTAGTAAATACTTAGCGGTGTTTGTCACATCCTTTGGCAACACCTTTAGTTAAAACTCAAAAGATCATCTGTTCTGCAAAATCAGCCACAGTGCTGTTAGCCTCCGGTAGGAAAACTGGTGATCAGATTGTTCAGGATGCCAGCCCTCAGTGTGGTGATGGAACCTCTTAACTAGACATGATCTGATTGGCTGGTGAGATTCATCGGGAATTTAATGTCATATTCATCATCATGACTGCTGTGAAGACTGAGGCATAGTTTCTTTCTTTGGGGAGTAAAATGGTGTTGGCTTGTTGTTTATAATGTGGAGAGGGAGAAAGTGGCTTGTTTAAAGTAGCCACTGTCATCAACAAAATGGAGTGTCATGTGTTGGCAGCAGATGCTCCTGTGGCTGCTGGCAGCTAAACACTGCTGTGCTCCTTCCTGCCTTCTGGGCTGAAGGAAGGTGAAAAGATTACAGAGCAGGCACAGGCCAGATCCACGGACGGCTGAGAGAAATCCCTGGGACGGATGCTGAGAACGCATGGTTCCTGGTGTCTGGGTGAGCATGTCCAGGTGCCACAGGCGGCACTCAGATTAGACCGTTGGTTCTCCACGTTACTTATCTGAACCGACTGCTGTGTGTAAATACTTGTTTGTATCCTGGTTGGTCTTAATTGCAGATTTTCAGTCGGGGCCCACATAAAGGTAGCCAATCACTTTTCTAGAAATGAATTTTGTTAAGTGGAAACTTCATCTCACATGATGTGGATGGTACACACCTGTAATCCCAGCACTAAGGAAACTGAGGCAGGAGGATCATGACTTTGAGCCAAGCTTGGGCAACATAGTTAGTTCAAGACTGTGCCCACCTTGATCAAGGGCCTATGTTGAAATCCTGATCCTCAAGGTAATGGTTTAGAGGGGTGCTCTTACAAAGGCTGACGGCTACCCCCCCTCCCCCAACTGTATGCCTACCGGCCTCCCAGTCCACAGTGCTGTTAGATAGACCAAGTAGACAAGACAGGCCTGCTTTCTGTGTTGTTCCATCCAGTCATGGCTTTCAGGAGCTCTGTGTGACACGGAGATGGGAATGTAAGTTGTAAATTACTGGGACCATATAGCTTTGTGAATATTTGTCTATAGAGCAAGGTGGGGTCACTGTGGCATTCGTAACTGCAGTTGTCCCACGGACAGTGCTCTGCAAGGGATCACTGCAGTATCTAACGAAGTCATTGTATGATTCATCCGTGACATGCTCCTGCTCACCATGTAGGAACGTGTGTGTTGGAGGTTCAGACTGAGACTTGGCTCTTGTCAGGGTTCTTGTCTCTGGAATACGTCAGATGATCACAGAAGTTTTAAAGAGAATTATCTAAACCGAGTAGGAAACAGATAAGTAATGATCAACTGTGCTGAGTTTGTGAGATATGCAGGACCTGCCTATGTGACTGGAGCAGGTGAGCTTGCCCGAGTCCTGCAGTCAGCTGATACACCTGCCCTGCTCTTAATTTCCCCCCAAGACGAGGATCCCATGCCATCTGATGGATCTCAGAGTTGCTACAGAAACAAATGGGACCTAGTTAGGTAGAATTTCTCATCGAATCCATGGGATGTTCTTGGCTTCCTTTGCTTCTCTGTATGTCTACAGTTTCCCTGGGGTCCCTGAGCCTAGGTTTAAAATGGAACCTGGGATGTAATGAGCTAGGTTTCTCCAAATCATGTTAACTGACTCTCTTCTGAAATAGCCAGCCCAGCATGGTCAAAGATTTTAACAAATTCTATTATGAGAAAGTAATTTTTCCAGTTCTTGGTATCTGCAACCAATGTTTATTTCATCTGAAATTCACTCAGTTGCAACTTTTATCAGTTTTGGAAACCTAGAGATCAGAGATGATGGCATTCAAGGAGAAGACACTGAGACACCAGTGTGCTGGAAGCTGCATTGGGCTCATGCGTATTTTGGTTTGCAGTGGTTTACGAGGGAATCTACAGAGGTGCTGTGATTACAATGGAGCAGGATGCGAGTCAGCCGTCTAATAATCCAGGACTGTACTCCCCTTGTCCTGGTATGGAATTGGCCCTCCTGCCCTTTCCTACTGCAAACAGCTGACTTGTATTTGAGTTCTAAGTCCCTGCGTTTTAAGGCCGTGGGGAAAGTGACTGTAGTTTTATTACGGGCACCGTTTGCTGACTTAGAGCCCTGCTCTGCTTTCAGTTAAAACAAAAGAGGGGAAGGTCTCACTGCTGCTCTCAGAGCAAAGCTGTGGGCAGGATGATCCGTCTGCCACCTGAACTACAGGTGTAGGATTGGTACTAGTCAGCTTCGCAAGCATCAGGACCCCAGAGCCCCTCTGGAAGAGCCTGGGCATGGTGGTGTGTGTTTGTAATCCTCCTTCTGGGCAGAAAAAGACAGTGGCTGGATTCCCACAGGCTTGCTGGCCAGCCCACCTACCTAGCCTGCTTAGTGAGCCCTGGACCAGTGAGAATCACTGTCTCAAAAACAAGATGGATAGCATTTAAGAGCATGAAGGTTCCTCTTCACACACACAAACATACGTGTACATCCACATATATCTGTAAACATATACACAGAATAATAAACTATAGATGTGTGGTAGTTTGAATGGGAGTGGGTGGGAGCCATAGGCTCATACATTTGGATTCATAGTCACCATGGAGTGGCACTGTTGTGAAAGGGTTAGAATAATTAGGAGGTGTCCTCTTCACAATAGAGCAGGGAAAGACAGTGTGTGGGTGGTACCTCTAATCCCAGCTCTTCGGGAGGTGAGGCAGGAGATTGCTGCAAGTTCAAAGCCACCCTGGGCTACAGCATCTCAAAAAAATAAAGGAAGATTATTAGGGCTTCTATTATTACAGTGAAGGGACACCATAACCATGGCAACTCTTAATAAGGAAAACGTTTCATTAGGGCTGGTTTACAGTTTCAGGGGTTTAGTTTATTATTGTCAGGGAGGAAAGCATAACAGCACATTGGTAGATGTGGTGCAGGAGAGGAAGCTGGGAGTTCTATATCTGGATTGGCAGGTAGCAGGAAGAGACAGCAACATTGGTCATGGGCTGAGAGTTTGAAAGCCCAACCCCAGTGACACACTTCCTCCAATAAGGCCACACCTCCTAATAGTGTCACTTCCTGTGAGCCTGTGGGGGCCATTTTCATTCAAACCACGACAAAGACTCTCAGCACTAATCAGAGAAGCCTCTTCTTAGCAAACAGAAGTCAATGCAGAGACTCAAGACTTAACATGCTAAGGCCAGTGGAAAGCCCAGCTCTAGATACAACCCATTTAAGACTTGGCAAACATTGCAGAAACAAGGGCAGAAGGGTAATAAGAGACAAGAGAGAGAGGGAGTTGCATGGCCTTGGCAATATTAAAATTTAAAAAGTTAAACACAGGGAATGGCTAATCAAAGAGAATGGGGTCCCTGGTATATATCTGTGCTTTAGAAAGTGCCTGGAGATGAGCAAGAAGCACCGGGAAGAAGGGAAGCCAGGCAGAGACAGCCGGGAGACCTCAGTTCTAGACATGTGGCAGTGAGGGTGACAGCCACCACCTCATGCTCACAGATACTTGTTTGCTTTAAAAACAGGCAGGCAGGAACCCAGCCAATCTGGGAAGTCATTCTCTGTTTTCTTGGTGTCTTAGGGTTTTACTCTGAACAGGCACCATGACTAAGGCAACTCTTATAAGGACAACATTTAATTGGGGCTGGCTTACAGGTTCAGTCCATTATCATCAAGGCAGGGGTATGGCGTTGTCCAGGCACGCTTGGTGTAGGAGGAGTTGAGAGTTCTATATCACCTCCCCCCCAAGGCAAACAAGAGACTGATTTCTAGGCAGATGGGAGGAAAGTCTCTCAAAGCAGACCCCTACAGTGACACACTTTCTTCAACAAAACTGTACCTCCTCCAACAAGGCCACACCTCCAAATAGTGTGACTCTGGGCCAAGCGTATTCAGACCACCACAGTGAGCATGGAGGTACACCTGTGATCCTTGCACTCAAGAGGCTGAAACAGATGATCATGAGTTCAAGGCCATGCACTGAGATCCTGTCTCAAAAATACCAAGCTAAAAAAGGGGAGCTTGCTAAGTCCTACACTGAGCCTTTAAAGCAAGGTCCATGCCCATGGATTTAAAGAAAGAAGCTGAGCTGCTCATGTTTAACTCTGACCCTATGACTTGCCTCACTGGAGAAGTACACAGCACCTTCGTGGGCACCCAGACATAGTGTACATACCCCCCCCCCCCCCAACCACATACACACGTGCATATAATTATAAATAATTAACTTACAAAACCAGATCGACTTCACTAGTAGTTGGTTTCTGTAACAACACGCCTTGGAGTGTTCCCTGCATTCGCACACGATATGTACTTTCTCTGTTTTATGCCTGTGTGTTCCTGAATGTTCTAGCTGTGTTCTTGCTCATCTGTGGGGGGCAGGTGTGCAGTAGCTATATTTGTTCAAGTATCTTTGAGCTCATGAATGAGTTTTTCTCTGGGCTATATTGTTGATCAGTTAGAGTCAATATTTATATTTGAAAATAACTTCTTTTAGAAACATTCCATTTTCTTGAAAAATTTGATGTTTTTTTTTCTACGAATGAGTTTGGTGACATCTTATGTAGTGAATTTCTGTTTAGCCACCTAGACATAGGTCTTTATTAAAACCTGTGGCTGAAGAGTGTGAGACACCAGCCTTCCCAGCACAGAGACACAAAGTAGCTCTTCAGTCTTTTGCTTCTTTTTCTATCCTGACTTGAGACATGAAATTCTACATCCTTGCCAGACAGAGACGTTAACAAAGCACATTCACACTATAAAAATTACACAACAGCCTGGCCTAGTGGTAAGGGCCTTTAATCCCAGCACTCGAGGCAGAGGCAAGTGGACCTCGGTTGAGTTTGAGGCCAACCTTGTCTACAAAGAGAGATTTAGGATAGCCAGGGCTACATAGAGAATCCGTGTCTCAAACACCCTTCATTTATTACATAACTGTTCACACATGTGACCTCACCCCAGCCAACCTGGTTTACCTAGTAGTCTGAAGGGCTCCTGGCCAGCAAATGACCTATCTTCTGACCATGGTAAAGCCTGGGAAGAAGATCTATCCATGTCCAGAGGCTCAAAGCTACTGGCGTCTGAGGGGCAGAACTTCTAGAAGTACTTTCTCACACCTGCCATCCATGGAGGGAAGGAGACCCCACGTCACTGGTTTTGCTATTCTGTTCTTCTCTGTTTCTCCTCTCTGCTTAAATTACAGCATTTTCCTGGGGCCTTGTCTGGTTGAAGCCATGGGGGGAGCACGTGACTGTGTGCAGCCACTATTTGGTAATACTGGCACAAGGAAGAAGGGGAAAGGAATGGGGGTCCACTGGGAACACATCTGTTCTCCAGTGTTCCCCCAAATGAGTGCATATCTGCACACGGGTGGACCTTCTTCTCAGAGTTTAACATCTCAGAAAGTAGAAATAAAAAACCATGCTTGCTTGCTTCACAGGCTGGCCTTGAACTTACGATCCTTCTGCCTCCTGTTAGTGTAAGAAACCTGGATCACCACGCCTGACTTGGGTTTTTTGTCTTTTTGGGTTTTTTTTTTCCCCCTATGTAATTTTAATGCTTACATTAACAAACAGCAGACACCCGAATCATTCAGAGTCATTACACTAGCAGATGTCCTAATAAGAGCATCTAAAGAAAGAAATGTAGTGAAAGTCCAGATGGCTGTGCTAAGGGAAATGGCTGGGTGGAGTAAGTGCCGGTCCATTCCGGTCCATTTGTGTGGTAGGGAGCTTTCTGTCGAAGATGGGAAGATTGTCAGTGTGCTGCTGTTAGCAAAGCATGGAGCTATGGGCAGTGTGGCAAGCGTGCAGGTATATTTGTAAGAGACGTAAGCGTTTGCGTGGACCTGGGGGTTGTGCAGAAACAAGTGTTGGTTTCCTTGAGGATTGGGAGGTGGGAGATTTTTTTTTAAATTATGTTTCAGTACTAAATTATGAAAAATTACCTTCCAGAAATAACATTTTAAATGAAAATTAAAGCAGTTAATTTATTTGTTTAATTTAAATCCATAGCATTTGTGGCTTTACCAGGTGAGCTTGAGCCTAGGGACAGGACCAGTCGCAAGCGTGTATATTTTGAAAGAATGATCGTAGAATCATATATGATGGTTTAACTTTGACGACTTTGGTAGGAAACTGGAAATGTAAGGCTGCATTTAAATTGCAGTTTCTTTAACTTGTTACTATTTCTGGATTCTTTTTTCCTCCCAAGGTAATTGGAATCCGTAAAACATAGTGCCAACTATCTACAGGAGGAATGGTCTCTGTATGGCTTGGTGGATACACGGGGCTACTATTTACCATAGGAATGTCTGTATATGCTTTGGTAGATACAGTTGGACAGAGAACTTGACTATGATCTTACTTCTGATTTTGATATTTGCTGACGTCTGAGCATGTGGAAAACAAGGTTCTAGACTGCTCTTGTCTTTGCAGAAGCAGGAAAATCCAGATTCGAAACATCCCACCTCACCTGCAGTGGGAGGTAAGCCTGGGCACGTGTGCCTCCTTGATTCAGCTTCCTTGTGCTTTAGATTAAAGGCCGTAGGGCTTCCTGCCTTTTCTCTCCAGTCAGAGGGCACATAAAGTGACTTAGAGGTCTGTCTATCTGTCCCTCTTTGGCCCAGGGCATTCTGACCCCTCACTGTCGGCTCCCTTAGGTATCCAACTATCAAGTACCAGCACATCAGCCAGGAGACCACCTGTGTGCCTTTTGTGATTCTTACCACATGGTTTGATGAAAGGATCTTTATCTTTTCTCATTATGATTGGGTGAGGCACCAGGAAGCCCGTGGAAACAAAGTTCTTTTGTTGTTGCTGTTGTTTTGTCTTTGTTAGTTGCTACAACTAACAGTTATGGTATATTTTCAGATCACTAAAAGTTCTGAGATTGCTATCTTGATGTAAAATACAATAGAATTTTAAGGAGTGGGCTTACTATTAAGAACAAACTGCCCTTGCCTACAGAAAACCAAAACAGAATGGGAGGGGGAAGTGAGGGAGGTGGGGAGGAAGGAAGGAGAGAAGGAAGAGGACCAAGCTGGTCATAAGCCTGAGCCATTTTTTCAGAGGACTCAAGTTCAATTTCCAGCCGTATTAGGTGGCTTACAATTCCCTATAACTCCAGATCCAATACTTCTGGCCTTTGCAGGCACCTGTCCTCATTTGTTTTCATGTGTGCACACATGCACACGCGCACACACACACACACACACACACACACATTCGAGTACACACACACACCACTCTAAAATACAAAACAGCTAGGCAAATGCTGTATGACTAGTACTTAGGAGGCTGAGGCAGGCAGATCTCTTGAGTCTGAGGCTAGCCTGGTTTACGTAGAGATTTCCAGGGCAGCCAGAGCTACTGACAGCCAGACCTTGTCTCAATAAAAAAAGAATAAGCCTTTAAAAAAGATTTGTTACTTTTTGTGTGTACCAGTGTGGGTCCCTGTGCACAGCAGTTGTGCAGGAGCACAGGGGGCCAGAAGAGGTCATTTGATCCCTCAGAACTCTGGTTACAGGTTGTAAGCTGCTGTGTGTCTGTTAGGGAGGAACTGGGGACCTTACTGCCATCTCTCCGTCCTTGGGAACAATTTTTTTACTATGAGAATTTTGAACCATACACGGTCTGTTTCCCTGGAGGAAAGCTGAAGGGACAATTGTTAACCCCCTAGGGCGGTAGGAGCTTTGTCCCTTCCTCATTTCAGCGGCTTGGTTCTGGTCATCAAGACTCCAACACTGTGTGGTGTCACCTTAGAGAACAGACAGCTGGGAATCAGTCAGGAAAAGGGGGGGGGGGAGGGAAAAAAAGTCCTTAGATTCGCTGAGTTCGTTTTTTTTTTTTTTATGGAGGACCTGAGGTGCTGGCTTAATGACATTACTCCTGTGCCCTTGTATTAACGTGTTCTGCTTGCAGAGGGGACCAGTGTCGTTTTTATATGACCTTTTCTCCCTGTACCTTTACAGGTGTTGGATGGACTGTTGGCCGAGTATGGGACGGTGGAGAACGTGGAACAAGGTAAGACGTGAAGAAGTTAAGCCCCGAGTGAAATTAGCCCTTGAACCTTGAGGACCTACCTGGTCTGTTGTTTCTTACAGGTCGGGGTCATGGGGAGAAGTAGGAAGTCCCAGCACGTCAGCAGTGTGCTTCCTCTAGTGTATTTGTCCCTCTGTCAGAGGCAGCTGTCCGTTGGTCATTCACTCCGTATATCTGTACAGTTTAGTTACTCAAGAAACGTTTCAGGGTTTCTCTGTAGCCCCGGCTGACTTGAATTCTGTATAGACCAGAATGGTTTTCAACTCAGAGACATCCATCTGCCTCTGGACTCCAAATGCTGGGGTTAGAGGCGTGGCCACCACGCCTAGCATTCAGGCCTATTAACCCTGCAGAGAGTATAAGCACTGGACAAACACAGTTGGGCTGGGGCAAGCTTGCTGCGTCTGAGAGTAGCTGAGTTTATGCTGCTGCCCCTTAACTAGCTGCAGCTCACTAGGAAGTGAGAATACGACCTAGCATCTGTTTACAATGAGGTACACTTCCACACTGAGATTCCTGGGGTGCTCATGAAGATGCAGGTTTCTAGGGTTCACCACACACTTCTGGAAACTCAGGTTGGGGAGTGGCTCATTCCTCATGAAGAATCTAAGTGGTTTTGTGTGCACTCAGATCTGAGACCCACATTCATAAGAACAGCACTGCATATGCCGAGAAATACTTCCTCTTCCGGGAAATACTTCCTCTTCCGGTAAACCTGAAGCACTGATGTTTTAAGCGGGACCCAAAGGCACCTGAAGCTCTTTAGGCATCCTAGAAAGGTGGAGCCTAAGATCCTAACAGTGAAAACAGCAAAGTATCGTAAAGATTATTTTTACCTTGACCTTGATCCTGTGAGCTCAGCTTCACCCACAGAACCTCGCTGACTCAGTTTCCCCTTTTATAAAAATGACCAGAATTTCTCCCATTCCTGTATTATTGAATGATTGCATCATTCAATGCAAACACGTGTATGTATTTTGTAGACAATTGTAAAGGGATCCTAACGTCCCCAGGAAAAGATCATACAGAATCTGATGTCTCACCAAGGGTCCAATCTGTCTCGGCAGTTAACATACTTGTTTTGAAGCAGCAGTTATTTGGGTGTTAAGAACATAACTCTGTTTTTTAATGCCGCTTGCCCATTCTCAGAGTTGAAAGGAAAGCACTCAGAAGAAAAGACGTTTTCTAATACGTTTTCACTTCCTGAACGGAAGGCATTCTAGTGGAGAGAGCAGGCAAGATGGCTTTACAGGTACAAACTTAAAACAACTTAGGAAACAACTTCAGGAGTTGGTCTGGCTGTGGCGGCACATGCCTGAAATCCCAGTTTGGGGAGGTGAAGACAGATTAGCAGCTAAAACCTGAAAATCAATTCAGGATGGCTTGAGGTGCTCAAGAAGGCTGGGACAGCATGCAACCCTTCAGGGCCTGTGCACTGGAGACAGCCTGGCTTCTAGCACCTCAAGCCACAGAGCAAACTATTGAGCTGTCCTTTTGTCTCCCACTTTTCGGGTGATTTCTGCCCCAGCAAAACCAACCAGTGGAGTCTGAGGAACATGAATTTAATGAACGATGAAATAAATGATTTAAATAGAGCTCAGATTGCTCTAGAATCAAAGGACCACATGGCTATCAGAAGACAAACATCTCTGAAGAACAAAGACTATTAGTAGCAAGTGAGGGCGAAATTAAGAATCCAGGATTCCTAGAGTATGTCTTTTTCGGGAGTCCGTCTGATACTGAGTAGGGACAGTTATGTACCACAAGGCCCCATTTTGCACCGTGTGGGCATCCCTGAGTAAGTAAGCATCTTTAGAGAGCAACCGGAGTGTTCCTGGGCAGGTGCCAGGGCTAGGATTGCTGGTATGTAGATCAATGCTCAGTTACTGCCGATGACTGTATGTCCCACCTGTCCTCCAGTCTGTCCCTCCTCTCCCACCAAGGCCGTAGCTGACTTGAAATTACTGGGCAAAATATTTTTATCCCAGAGTTTTTAACATTTGGGGGTTGCCAAATTCATTTGAGAATCTGAATCATATTTCTTTATCTTTTATTGATGTAGCAAGTGGGAACTTGCTCCTAAAGTTTAAGAATGAATACTGTGTGTGCTTTGGTGTAAACTGCCATGTGTGTGCTGGGAATTGGACCCAGATCCTCTAGAGGAGCAGCCTCTTAAGCACTGAGCCGTCTCTCCAGCCCTGAGTATTGCTACTTTGAAAGGCAACTTTATTGTGTTTTCTTTTTCTTCCCTGGAATTATCTTTACTGCTGTTAACTTTAAATTCCTTAATGTCATATTCTGAAGAGTAGATCTGATTGTCATTCTTTTTTTTTTTTTTTTTTTTTTTTTTTTTGTGAAGACATATTTTTTATTTAGGTTAAAGCAGTCCTTTATCAGCCAAGCCCTTCAAATGAAAGGGATGTGTGTTTATATATAGGGCTTAGCTATGTAGCCCAGGTTTACTTTTCTGCCTCAGTGGATAGATGGATGGATGGATGGATGGACTGATAGACTAGACAGATGGTTGGATGGATAGATGGATGGTTGGATGGATGGATATAGATATATATTGCATGCCACAGGTATATTTTACTAGATATAATTATTTTATTATTGTATATATGATATGCATATATATCATATACATATACACATTTTATGTGTGTGTGTGTATATATATATATCACAGCTTTCTCTGTAGCTCTAGAGAGCTGGATATAAGAAACATTTTGTGTGTTTTGAGTTAACAAAATAGTAAGTAGGTCTAGAAGAAGAATTAGAAAACACGAAACACAAAGAATCATGACTTTTTCTTATTTTCATGGTGTCATGTGCTTCCACCCTTTTTCCCTCTGTAGTTTTAGTGTAAAGAAGTAAATTCAGAAGAACACAAGATCAAATGGCATTTATGGTGGAGGTGATGTGGCAGCACTTAGGATGACCGAGTGGATACAGCATATTCCCAAGGGGCTAATGACAAAGCAGTCCATGCCTTTTGCTAACTTCAGTTCTATGAATGTTACGTGAAAATACATAAATACACGGATAATCCACATGCACACGCTTACTCAGAAGTACTTACAGAGGACGTGAGGTAGAGGGCAGCATATTATGTATGCAGCTGATTACTGGGTGTTCCATACATTTGATTTACAGATCCTACAGATACATACGAGTCGGCTCAGAAGTGCGTGTAACCACAGCTAAGACGGTGCAGTGTTTCTTTCCTTTCCCTCGGAAGTTCCCATCCTTCCTTGGCCCCAAGGATGAGAACTACTTTTAAATGATGATACAGTTTTTACTTTTTTCTAGTCAACACCGATACAGAAACTGCTGTTGTCAATGTCACCTATATGACAAGAGAAGAGGCAAAGATGTAAGTGTGCTTGGTTTTATTTCCTTGCAGGTTTATTTGGGTTTGTTTTTGGTTTCCTTTGGATGCTGCATCTGGAAACCTTTGCAGAGAAGACGGGTACCAGCCAGTCCGTGACCTCTCGGACATGCTCGTACAATTCCAAGGGGTTCTCGCTGCTTTAGGTGTGTCAGAACAACCCGGGGGAGTTAATACCAGGCTGTTGGTGACTGTATAGAGACTGTCTTGAACAGTGTTGAGCCCTGTCATCAACAAAGACAGGAACTGTGTCAGGAAGGGAGGACCAGCTTTATGCTGGTGCTTCTATAGGCTCTGCTTTGACAAACTTTATGGGGCCCGCCCCTTTTCCCCGGAGCATGCTCTGTTCTCCATGAGGAATGCTGGGGCCCGCCCCTTTTCCCCGGAGCATGCTCTGTTCTCCATGAGGAATGCTGGGGCCCGCCCCTTTTCCCCGGAGCATGCTCTGTTCTCCACGAGAAATGCGCAGCTTCGTCACACTCGCTGCATGGAGACTAAAACAGTTTTCCTATGTGTGATATTAAAACGAGGACCCATCTCTGTGACAACAGTGGCCTTGGTTGTCTGGGAGAGTGTTCTACCCACATGCCTAGCTTGGGCTCTCTCTCTACTCTCCTTCCTGACTTTGATGCTCCAATAATGATTAATTTTGAGTTTACTATTAATAGATTGGGATTAAGTTTTTTTAAGCAATAGCAAAAAAGTTTCTTGGGGGGGAGGCTTTTTTTTCCCTTTGAGGGGGGATTGTACCACCACGCCTAAGAAGGTTCTTCTGGTAGGAAGTCAGTGAAGTGCCTCATTGGTAGTGTAACTTAGAAGTCTAACAGATGCCCATACTTCATGAGGTAAAGTCACAGCATTCCTGAGGTAATAACCTCACTGCCCTCGTGAAGACATAGTTTGCCCATTTTCATACCAACTGTGTTCAGGAGGTTGGTTAAAAGTGTGGGCACATCTACTGTGAAGCTTGGCAGCCTGTGTCAGCCCTGGCAAATGCAGCCATAGCCCAGTGCTCAATAGCAAAAGTCACCTGAACTGATAGAGGGCTGACCTCATTTTAAAGTTATGTCAAGTGGAGTGGGCAATGAATTATATCGAAATTGTTGATAATGTAAAATGTGTTAGCTGGATTTTAAGGATTAGAAATAATATATTTTAATAAATAGTGTATAATAAAGACAGGGAAGATACCGAATAAATATGCTTAAGTGTTTCTGAATGCCTCGAATATATTTAAATTTTGTGACATGATTAAACTAATCATGAAGATGTGCTACAATTTAAAAAGAAAATAATCTTGGACCCTAAGTCACCTAGGTCTAAATTCTGCAAGTGCTTGTTTCATTTTGTTACCTGAGACTCTAGGGGCGGAGGTACTGTTTGTCCTGCTCACCTCTGTATCCTTAATGCTTGGCACAGGCACCACATGAACGGCTCATGAGCAAGATGGGTCAGCCTTCGGGAGTCTTCCCTAGACTCTGATAAGCTTTTCTCCCCTGCTGTGTTCCAGAGCCATTGAGAAGCTGAGTGGGCATCAGTTTGAGGACTACTCCTTCAAGATCTCCTACATCCCTGATGAAGAAGTGAACTCCCCTTCACCCCCTCATCGAGCCCGGGAACAAGGCCTCGGGAGCTCCTCTCAGGCCAGACAGATCGACTTCCCGCTGCGGATCCTGGTCCCCACCCAGTTTGTAGGTGCCATCATCGGAAAGGAGGGCTTGACCATAAAGAACATCACTAAACAGACCCAGTCCCGGTACGTGCCTCAGGACCTTCCCCTGCGTCCCCTGTAAGCCATGCTCAGGTCCTTTGTTGCTGTGGTGGGAGGCTGTGCTTTCAGTGAACTACTGACACACTCGCCTCAGGCTGGGGGCTGTGATGGATGTTCATGTTAATGACATAACCGTCCTTCCTGAAGGGCCAAGTTTATGAAGAGAGCACTGAGGCCCTCCCAGGAGGATGGTCCTTCATGCTAACGTCCTATGGACGCACCTGGTATACAGCGGCTGAGGTGTGCTCTGCGGGGTCATAGCATACTTCGGTCTGGGCTTTCTCCTCTTGCCGGGCCAGATGGTATGGCCATCTAGGTTGTTTTATGTAGACACTGTGGTCACTGCTACATCCAGCAGAGAAGTATGTGGCTTCGTGTCTGGTCTTGTGTGTGTTCCGTTTAAGGAGACTGAACAGGCGGTAGCAGTCCATGGGCAAAGTGCTTTGTCCAGTTGTTTTTTTATATGTTCGGAAGAGCATAGCACACCGTGAAGAAGATACAGGCCTTGGGGACAGTGACTTGTGTTCGAGGTTTTATAAAATACTTCACCTCTTTGAGCATCAGTGGCTTCTGGGAAAAAGGAAGCCACAGTGCTTTACCAAGGTTGTTGTGAGGGTGCAAACCATCCGGCAGATAGAATGAGCGCCCACAGCAAGGCGTCAGATGACCAGCAAATACACAGCTGAGCTGGTGCGCTTATTCCAATCACTGAGAGCCCGGTAACCTAAGGAGAGTTCCCTCCAGAGCCTGGGGCGTCCCCAGCTGCAGATAGACTCCTCAGAGGAATGCTGGGAAAAGCTACTCAGAAGTTCCTTTTATTCTGAGCCCAGCTCCTCCTGCCCACGTTTGCACCACTGTAAAGTCATTTTCATTTATCTCTGTTCAGATTCCAAAAGTTGTATATGGTGGCTTTCAAAAGCCGGCAAGTTTCAGTGAAGTGAAATTAGCTCTCAAAATATGCGCCAGTTTGAGCTGAAGGCTGGGTTCCTTCTGACAGCCGAGGTAAAAGGAGGAGCCACGAGCCCTTTGTGGTTCTGAAAATAAACAACAAGCAGGACCCAGAGAGGTCTGATAAAGTCATCAGATTTTTAGGCCATTAAGTTTAAGAGCCCGGAAGACAGCAGACCATGACAGAACCAAAAGCTTAGGAAAGCAGAAAAAGGTGGGCCCTGTCCCTCTGTAGACGCTCAGGTTCCTAAAGCGTGCTTGGATTTGGTGCTGGGATCTGGATTCACATATGGCTTTTGAAGGCAGAGATTGGCACTGTTCTGTCGTGTGGTTCCCGTCTCACTTTGCCCCTCTGCTTCTACAGGCACTTGAAAGGCTACAAAAAATACCTCATTAACCAAACTGGCTCTTACTAGGTTGGCCAGCGGCCCTGCCGGCAGAGGGCACAAGCCCCTCTGCACTGAGCAGCCATTGTGCTAATGGTATTTCCACGCTGCAGCAGCTGGGCTGTGCCTTCTTGCATCTAGGCCCTATCCGGTTCTGCTGTGTTATGGCTCCCCATTCTTTTCCTATAGGGTAGATATCCACAGGAAGGAGAACTCGGGGGCTGCAGAGAAGCCTGTCACAATCCACGCCACCCCAGAAGGGACATCGGAAGCATGCCGCATGATTCTTGAGATTATGCAGAAAGAGGCTGACGAGACCAAACTGTAAGTCTGGTGCCCAGACAGCTGTGAGTTTAAGAGATGTGTTTAAAAGAGCTAAGCGTGTTACTCAGTAGAGGTAGAGGGACCATGCTTGTGTTACTCATATTCTCTAGAGGATCAGAAGTGATAGAATGAACTTGAATGTATAGAGAGGTAGATATAGATATTAATATATATGTAATACATACATCACAATTGTTATGTTTTGATATGTACCCAGAAGTTGGGATTGCTGGACTCTATGTGGTTATTTGATCATTGGCTTCCGGCCAGGCCTGACGTGTGGCGTGGGCCTGGTGTGGCCCGCCACCATTTAGGTGCTAGTGAGTAGGGGGTGGAAGCGGAGTTACCACTGTGTGGCTCATTTTAGCCAGAATCTGTAAGCTGAGGCTGGGAAAGAACTTGAAAAGCTTGGGTTTCCATTCATAAAAAGCAAATGGGGTGCGTCTTGGGTGCGGAAACAGCAGCTGTCCTAAGTGCTGGGTCCTCTCTTTTTTCCAGAGCAGAAGAGGTGCCTTTGAAAATCTTGGCCCACAATGGCTTCGTTGGAAGACTGATTGGCAAAGAAGGGAGAAATCTGAAAAAAATTGAACATGAGACAGGGACCAAGATAACCATCTCATCGTAAGCTGCCCCAGACTGATGACGCTCTCCCCTGCTTCTCTTCAGAGGGGATACACTCAGTGGTGCCGGATTTACCCTGAGCATCATGGGAAGCAGAGCCATAGTATTTACCCTGAGCATCATGGGAAGCAGGGCTATAGTGTGGTCACCAAAGCTCTCACCAGCACAAGGGAGGCAGGCCCTGGGCGCTCCATCCCTGGCACCAGGAAGCTTTCAACATGAAAATTAGTCAGTTCTGTAATCTGGGCTCTCAGGGACAGAGGCAGCTGAACCGGAAGTTGAAGTTAATTGCACAGTGAACTGAAGGGGAAGACTTAGTGAGACTTCTCTCAAAATACAAAGTGAGACTCGGGCTGGGGATACAGCTCAGTGGCACAAGGCTTTTCCTGGTGAGGCCCTAGGTTCAAGCCGCAGTACCCCTCTCCCCACAGATGATAGATGTGCGATCAGCATCACTAGGAAGGCTTTTGATGAGGTAGCAGGGATTTTGTGCTGTAGCATTAGGAGAAATCCAGTGTTTATCTTCCCTATCTTTTTTTCCCCGTTGGCCAGCTTGCAGGATCTGAGCATATATAACCCCGAGAGGACCATCACTGTGAAAGGTTCCATCGCAGCCTGCGCCAGTGCTGAGATGGAGATTATGAAGAAGCTGCGAGAGGCCTTTGAAAACGACATGCTGGCTGTTAACGTGAGTGCCGGGTTTCCCTGCAGCCGAGACGGTCACGGGCTCTGTAAGGACACTGTCCGTCTGCTGATGGGGACGTGCCCCGGGAGGAGTGAAGAGCTTCTGGCTCCCTAGGAAAAAGGCATCAAAGCAAGTAGCCAGTCAGCGCAACTGTGGTAAACACAAGTCAGTTCAAGCCAAGGAAACTGGGCTATTCAGACCATAAAGTGAAATGAGACTCATGACTACTGTATTAGGAAAGGACATTAGCTGTCAGAGCTGAGCCACACATGTGTGCGTGCAGAGTGTGTGGGTGAACAGGACTGGGTGTTGGATATAAGAGTACAAGAGATGGGGCTGGGAAAGGGGGATCCCGAAGTTTCTAAACTTGTATAAGCTCAAGTATATAGTTTAGCCAGGCCTAGTGGGGCACACCTTTAATCCCAGAACTTGAAGGTCAGAAGTAGATGGATGTCTGAGTTCGAGGCCAGCCTAATCTACACAGTGAGTTCCAGACCATCTGGGGCTACATAGAGAGACCCGGTTTCCATTATTTACACACACACACACACACACACACACACACACACACACACACACACACACACACACACACACATCTCCACTGAGCTGGAGGTGCTCTTCTTTGGTAATATGTGTGTAGCATACATAAGGCCTAGAGTTAATTTTGTAGAGTCAAAACCAAACGCCACCACAGGGCACGGAGACCTTGTCTATCCTGGGCTGCTTGAGGGCTGTATGAAGCGGGCATTTCAAGCTGGCCTGTAGGGAAGAGAAGGGCTCGCTCACTCTGACTGGCATCTCTTGCTTGCTGGTTGGCTCTTAGTTCCCTTAGTAAATGCTGTCATGCACTGAAATGTTCTGCGTCACTTGTAGAGACTATCCTTCCTGTTATTCTCAATTTATAACTGTCTAAAAATACTTATCCATCAGCAAAGCGCAGCTTGGAAGAGTGAAAATCTTTCATTTTTCACCATAGTTTTCTGAGACTGGAAAGGGTCAGCCAATATCAACTCATTGATCCCCCTGCGTTTGCGTCTTCTCTTCTACTTCATCCCCACACTCACAGAGAAGTGAATATTACAGAGGGATCGGGTGCAGCCCCAGGTCTCACTGCAGCACCTTTTCGGGACGTCAGTTCATCCCCACACCTCTCCAGCTCCACCTGGTCACCCATACCGCACAGTGACTGTAGGACAGGAAGGGGGAGAAGGGAGAGAGAAGACAGTCTGTGGTATCCGTGTGGATGCCATCTAACCATCTAATTCTCTGGACCTTGCTGAATATCTCTCCTCCACGGAATCTGGATGTTCTCAGAAGGGGTGTAAGCGCCTCACATCACCGTGTCAGAACGTGGCACTAGATATCTGTGCAAAAATCACAAAATCACCAGGGCCTACCATACAGCTCTGGGTGGTGGTGAAGGATCCACGTTTGCTGCTCTTCATGCCTACATAAAGGGGCACTTTCCAGGGAGACTTTCCCACAGAGAAACAAACAGAATCTTAGACAATTGCTTCATATTCAGGAAGCCAGGGGTTGGGGCAGGCTGGGCCCCGGGCCAGCGTAGGGACATTTCTCTGCCTCCAGCCCTGGTGAGCATCCTTGGTAGAGATGTGAAGTGACATGATTTTGAAGCTGTAGCTAAATGACAAAAGGAGCTATCCTCCAATCAGATGCTGAGGCTTGCCTGCACGCCAGTGCTCGCGCAGGCTGATTCATCCTCGGGTAATTAGAAAAGACTGGCATTTAAAAAATTTTTTATTCAACAAATATTTATTGAGTACTAGCATAGCAGACACTGGTCTCCAGGAAGGAGGCTCTGAGCCCCGAGACTCCATCTTGTACCTTTGAGGAAATGGGAGAGTTAGAAGTGTGTGTTGGGGGTGTGGGATGGGCCCGAACAGGAGAGGGAGGAGCAACAGCCGGGCACAAGAGCTCACAGGGTATTTAGGGAGAAGCATTAGTGGGGTGGAGGTCAGGGCTCACCAGGAAAGCAGCCAGGGATGACATTGACTGGGTAAGATGTAGTTCTTCCCAAGGTTGGCCTGGAAGCTTTGAGGAAATGCATCGGTCAGGTTGAGATTTTTGTCTGCTCTCAGTATGAGGTGAGAAAGTCCGTGTACCAGGGTGGGGCTGACTGGGAAATGCTGGCGCCGTGCAGACAGGAGATGGAGGCTGGTCACAGCAAGCCCGGCCTCTCAGCTTTTCTCGCTCATCTTTTCTTCTTTTCTGTTCCTAGCAACAAGCCAATCTGATCCCAGGGCTGAACCTCAGTGCACTTGGCATCTTTTCGACAGGACTGTCCGTGCTTCCTCCACCAGCAGGGCCCCGTGGAGTTCCCCCCAGCCCCCCCTACCACCCATTTGCTGTAAGTAACCCGGCGTCCCAGGAGCCCCTATGCTCCACGCCCCCAGGCAGCACAGAAGCTCCCCTACGTAGAGGAAGGGCAGAAGCTTTTGTTTGCAGTCTGTCTCGATGAGGAACTGTAATTTGAATGAGAGCTTTTCCGGTGGGGAAAATGCCCTCAAACATGGCGTCACGCTACACAGGAAGGAGCTGCTCACTGATTCACTAACTTGGCACATTTTACAAAAATAAGAGGTCTTAGTTCAAACAGCATTCATAGTGTTAGTTATTTAATACAAATGTTAGGTAGGATTCCTGGGTTATTCTGTAATGGAGGGGTCCTGGCAAAAGCACCTGGATATGAAGGTCACATCCTTTATCTTTACTGCGAGGTGCAGTAACCACCTTAGCACCATTAGAAGACACTGGAAGACGGATCACTTCCTGGGTCAGAGGCTGCATAGGGAGCCCTGTAAAGTCTAGCTGAAAGTTAGAGTCCTTAGTAATGGAAATTACAGTTGAAAATTATGTTTGTTGTTTAAATATCATGGCTTCCTCTTAGACCCACTTGGTGCAGAAATATTTAAGTATAATCACTGATTGGTGGACCATAGCACTGGGAGTTGGAAGGGAAAGATTCCAAAAGTTTTGGGCCACCCTGGGTTTCATGATTAGACCCCCCATCTCAAAAAATGAAATAGGTAGATAAAAGCTAAAGATGTGTTTCTTTGGGGGTTTTGGCCTTTAATGTCATGCTAAGGAAAAAGCCCCTTCTCCATCCAAGATTATAAAAATGTTTTCCTTATAATAGTTGGTTTTGCTGGGGGCTGTTTATACTGTATTTTACAGGGAATTTATCTTGATCTAACCCTATTTTTTTCCAAGTGTATAGCCAGTTTCCCCAAGTCAGTTATTGAGCTCCACCTCCGCCTTTTATTTTAGCTTTGATTCTTAGAGACGGGGTCTCTTGTAGCCTAGGCTGGCCTCCAGCTATCTCTGGCTGAGAATGGCTTTGAGCTGCTGATCCTCCTGCCTCCACCTCCCCGAGGGTGAATGACACCTCCTGTCTCACAGCCTGTGTCTGGGCTTCATCCTTCCTTAGTCTGGTCAGCTGTGTCTCTACAGAAGGTACTGCAGGGTCACACTGAGTGGCAGCTTCAGCAGAATGCTTTTTATTTTTAAAGAATTATTTATTTAATGTATATGAGTACACTTGCTATCCTTAGACACACCAGAAGAGGGCATCAGATTCTATTACAGATGGCTGTGAGCCACCATGTGGTTGCTGGGAATTGAACTCAGGATCTCTGGAAGAGCAGTCAGTGCTCTTAACCTGAAAGCTTGCTTTTGATGTTGTGGTTTTCCTTTAATAATAATTTGGAAGAATGGCAGCTTTTACTATTTGACAAATTGAAGAAACTTCTTTTTATTCATTTTAGATATGATCAATTCTATTTATAAAACACCTTGACCTGCCAACTTTTGTTATTGAGTCTATAGGGGAGTTTATTGGTAGTCTTCTCCTGAGGCCCCACCTCACCTGACTGAGACTAGCCCAGGCATGTGCAGATCAAGAAAGCCGGCAGGGTTAAGATCTCAGGCTGCAGAGTCATGTATAGATCCAGGTTCACATTTTGCTTCTGGTTCTTGCTTTTTAAGACCCAAATTGAGTCTTATCTATTTGAGGCCCCCATGAATGAGATGAGAGATAGGGGATCGATGCAAAAGCAAGAAGTTTATTAGTCTAGTGCACTGGGGTGGCCTATATCCAGAGGAGAGGCAACCCTGAAAGGCTGTTACAAGCAGTTTTTATACTTTTTAGCGGTACAGGTTACATCAGCAAGGTTACAGTTTAAACTTATTGGCTAAGCGTATAATAGACCTTTGAATCTATTGGCTAGCAAGCATGTGACAGGCATTTGAACTCTTATCCGGACCAGATAAGACTGACTCAGGTGACTATGAGTATATTCTGCAGTTTTTCAAGAATGCTCCTGCTTCTCCTGAGAGCTGTGGGTGGAGAATGGAATTTGGCTTAGCCTTGACCTGAGGCAGTAGGTGTAAGGCTAGCGAAAGCCCCTAGGATCCTTCAGCTTCTCAGTGTCAGCCCCCTCACCCTCTCCCCCAGTTGTCCCAAGAGGTCAGAGTGGATAAGTTGCTGTGGACAGAGACAGTTTGACAGTCTGGGATAAAATAACAGTCAGCCTTTCCACCCTTGGAAAACTGCCCAAGTCCTTGTTTTTCCTGGTTCCCTGAAGGAACACTTACTCTCTTTTCAGCCAGGGATGAGTCTGTCATCATATTAAAGCTGTTGAGACATTTGAGTATAATGCATAAGCCTGGCCCAAGCCTGATACTCCATTCTTCCTGTTCATGCCTCTGGTCTTTGGTTTCTCCTGCTTGAAGATACCTCCTAACTCAAGTGTCAGCCCATCTCTTGCCTCTGCCTTGCACCCTGCCGTTCTTCCTGGAAAATAAGGGAGCTGGTGATGACTTCTGTGAATTTTTACAAATGTGTGTCTGCTGTACTATCTGTATATCTGCCCACCAGCAGAGTCAAACTGGGAGATTTTAATTGGCCAGTGTATAAAAAAAAAAAACCTCCTCTTCCTTTCTCCCTTGTCAGCATCGGGGCACACCTAGCTGTAACCTTCATAAAAACACTAACCCTATACATACACACTGATAAAGCACGTGGGCTCGTGTGTGTGTGTGTGTGTGTGTGTGTGTGTGTGTGTGTGTGTGTGTGTTTGTGTGTAAGCCAGCCTTGGCCTTTTTGGCAGGTGATCGCATCATTCCTTCCTTAGGTCATTGGTAGATTGCTTTCTGATCCTCAGAGGAAACATTAGCTTGAAAGTACCTTTTCATTAGTTGCTGTCAACTCCATCTTAGCGGGGCAGATGGGAAACAGGACATTGGTTAGACACCTACATCATTGTAAATAAATACTCATTGATGTGTTTTCATTGCTTTTAGATATGATCAATCCTGTTTACAAAACACCTTGACCCGCCAACTTTTGTTTGGAAAAAATTTAATTGTACTTTCTTGTATTAAAGTTAACTGGAGAGGATATGTTAAGGAGTCCATAGGGGACTCATATGCCCAAGTCATGGGGACCAAAGACCACCAAGGAGCCAGTTCTAATGCAAACTTAGAAGGGCCGGGATTTCCCTGTTACAGTTGGTGAGTGAGAGTCCTGAATCTAGGGGTGTAGGCTATTTATTGTACAGCAATCTTGGGGAATTTCTCTTTGGGTCAGCAAGTTAATATTTTAAAGCTGCATTTCTAAGGTAATCTGCAGGAACCAGACACGGGCAAAACCAACTGACAAACAGGATGGCCAAGTTATCTGTTTTCTGCAGGATGTCTTAAGTTATCTCTATGTACCTTGACCCTGCCATTGGGATGTTTGCTCAGGTGAACTTTGTGGTTTTCTTCCTGGAATTGGAGTTTAGCTCCTAGTCTCGAACAAAGTGGAGTTTCTTCAAAAAATGGGATCAGTTGGGCTTGACAGTTTACTCTCCTAAAAACAGCGCATATCTTTCAGCTCTTAGGTATATGTGAGGTCAAGTCCACATCTGGACCAGGTCTTTAAGGCCCTGGGCTGCTCACTCTTTCCATCTGGGTCACCCTGGCTTACGACGTCTCTGAAGTTTTTTTGCATGTGTCTCCTAAGTAGAGCATAAGTCCCTTGTGTCCCTGTTCCCTAGAGTAAGGCCTTCCATATGATGGTACTCAACAGCTTTTAAGTGAATGGATAACAAATACAATCAGATACAGATATCTGAGTCTGGGTAGACCCGGGGGAAATGTTCCTGTTTATAGAGCTAGAGATTCAGACCTAGGCATAGACCTGAGCCTCAGCTGAAAATGACCTCCTGGTTGCTAAATTCAAAATTCTCTCCTAGCAATTCTTCAGTTCTGACTTAGGGACAAAGGGAATCTGACCTCAATATTGTTTCACTAGCTAAAGATCCCAAACCTCTGTCCTGTGGTGTGGCTGATGTTGGCAGTGTTAGGACTTGTGAGACCTCAGAATACCGTCTCTGATGTGGGACTGTTCTTGGCCGTGTATGGGTGTGAACTCACAGTTCACAGTGACCACTTTTGCTCCGAGGGCTGAGTTGCTTCGGGCCAGAGGCAGGCAGAAGCTTCATCCCCTCTGGTTAGAGCTTTGAGTGAAGAAGCTGCTGGAATCCCTTCCCCTGTGCTTACCTGCCTGCCACCCCCCCCCCCCCCGACATGCACAGAGAAAGGGCACTCTATGTGCTTCCCAGAAAGTCTTCAAGAAGAGGCAGGGTCAAGAAAGAGCCTTTTTGTCCACATTCCTTCAAAATTTGAGGCTTCTCTGAGGCCACTGGTTGGTTAACACCACTTGTGGGCTGAGACATCTCTTCTAACTCGTCTCTCCGTCTAACAAGGCACCGAGGGTGCTCTCTTTTCTCTCTGAGCTCAACAGTTGGTCTTGTTACTAAGGGGTCATAAGGTAAAGCTTGATCTGCAGCTGAGTCTAGCTGGAGAGGCAGATGGTGGGAGACATGCACTGCCCTCTGAGATGTGTTCAGGGTCTCAGCTCTCCTTAGACTCTAAGCTTAGCCACGTGTGTCAGGCAAGGCTGTGTGTGTACACCTTGGTACCCTGCCCCTTTCACTGTTTTCCCGGTGGTAACAGTAAGAGCAGAGTTTGCTTGACTTATGTAAAACATAATTAACAGAATTTGGGTGACTTCAGTAAAGGTCCTACCTATAAGAATATGGACTCACAGGACCACTATAAGGGTAAAGAATTTATAAAGAGATTATATCTGTCTTTGCTGTACTGTAGGTATTCAGTTAAAAACAAACAGCTGTTTTAACTTTGATTCTCTTAATAGCTAGTTCTGTTTCATGAGTCTACATCTGTCTTCCTGCTCCATTTCTCCCTCCCCACACGTATCCTCCTTTTCCTCTCCTCACATCTGCCTCCCTCATTCTGCCCTCCTCCTGCCCTCCCCACATCTGCCCTCCTCCCTCCCCATATCTGCCTTCTTCCCTCCCCACATCTGCCCTCCTCCCTCCCCACATCTGCCCTCCCCACATCTGCACACAATGCCTTTATCCATCTGCTTCCTTTCCCTTACTGTTGCTATCAGTTTTTCCACTGAGTTTTTGTTCCTTCTGGAAATCTCTGATGCAGCTAACTGGTCTGTCTTCCTAGGATCACATTTGCTTGTTCTGAATAACTCTTGGATTTTATTCCAGTATTTTCTGTTGCTTGTTAATGTACAACTTGTAATTCCCCTATAAAATGGGAACCACTAGCCCTGTCTCCACCAAAAAAGGTCAGAGCATAGAGTATGTGTGCTAAGTCCCTAGGGGACAAGGGTCATCTTAGAAGCAGTAGGCTCAGCCTTGCAGCTAGCTGACACCTTGCCGAGGTTCCATGGTCTCATGGTAAGGGAGAGAGAGAGCAGAGAATAGGAACACATGGGTACACATTTGTAGAAGTGATGGGGTGCTAGCTCATAGACATGCTGCGTGGACTCTGACTCACTGAATGTCTTGTTAATGTGCAGACACACTCCGGATACTTCTCCAGTCTGTACCCTCATCACCATTTCGGTCCATTCCCGCATCATCACTCCGTAAGTGCCCCCTTATTTCTGCCCCAACCATTTCCTCCCCGCTTCTTCCTGCTCTGAGGCCAGCTCCATGCATCCCCTGATGACTGGGCCTGGGGATGTTCACAGTGTCGGTGCTTGTTGCTATGGTTCTAGGTGCCCCAGGAGGAATGCAGCTAGAGTGTAAGCACCAAGCCACCCTGGGAGCCCCCTTACCTCTGTGGCCTCTCAGGTGATGCTAGGAGTTCAAGTTGAGCCTGGGTTGTGTAGTGAGTTCCAAGTCAGCCCAAGCTGCATACACTGGAGTTATGGCTTCGTCATTAAGAGTGCATGCTACTCTTCGAGAAGACTGGAGTTCCCAGCACCCACATCAGGTCACAGTCACTTGTAACTCCAGGTCTATGGGATCCAGTGTCTCTAGTTTTTGCAGGCATCTGCACTCATGTGTACACACACACACACACACACACACACACACTTTTAAAAACACAAAGGGTAAGCCAATTATAAAATGTTAATAAACTAAAGAAAAGCTTCCAGTAGCAGGATTTGAGGCTCAGCTGGTAAAGTGCTTGTCATATAGGCATGGACCTCAGTTCAAATTTTAAGCATCCATTTAAGAGCTGGGTATGTGGGTGTTCCTATCACTGAGGTAAATCACTGGTAATGGAAGATCCCTGGCTCTAGCTAGGTCAGCGAGCTCCAGGTTCTATAGGGTGGGTCAGCGAGCTCCAGGTTCTATAGGGTAGGTCAGTGAGCTCCAGGTTCTATAGGGTAGGTCAGTGAGCTCCAGGTTCTATAGGGTAGGTCAGCGAGCTCCAGGTTCTATAGGGTGGGTCAGCGAGCTCCGGGTTCTATAGGGTACTTCACATTGACACTAGGGTAGAGAGTGATTGAGAGAGATGCCAGCATCAGCCTCTGGCCTCTAACATGTATGTACACACATGAACATGTGCACAAGCATAACCTAGACCACACTTTTTTTTTTTTTTTGCCAATGTTTTTAATCAAAGTCAAGCAGCCTAAGACATGTCATTCCCACAGACCTCTGTAGCATTAACCACTGGCAGCCTGGCCTAAGAGCTTCTGACTTGAGAAATTTCTAGGAATAGGTGGGGCCTGGTCACAGCAGGGTGAGTCGCCTTGTGAAGTGGTGTCCCTAGTTGTAAGATGGGCTAGACACCCCTCTGTCCTTGGGCTAGGCGTGTTTAATGACTTTACAGTTGTATGTGTGTGGGTCAGCCATGTGGGTCAGGACAACCTTCAGGAATTGTCTTCTTCCACCAGGGATTGAACTCATGTCATCAAGCTTTTATGACAAGCATTTTTTTTTTTTTTATTGAAAAAGAAATTCACTGGGCCATCACAAATTAACCCATTTTGGTTCTTGGAGGAAGACCCAGGAAGCATATGTATCAAATCTGTGTCTCAGAGAACCTTGGGACAGACGGCTATGTGCACCACAAGCATGGATGCTCAGAGCTCAGAGGTTCTTCTAGGCTCATGCAATCTTGCTTGGGTTCAACTCCACTCCTCAGATTCATCTGTAGAGCACCAGGCCATACACTGACATGCCATTTTGGCCATTTCCCTAGGAAGTGAGGCCTTCCCATGTTGGGACTCTTCCTGTGTGGGCTGCGAGGTGCCGGCTCAGAGTGACAACTATGTGCATGTTCTTTTCTAGTACCCAGAGCAGGAGACTGTGAGTCTCTTCATCCCAACCCAGGCTGTGGGTGCCATCATCGGAAAAAAGGGGGCACACATCAAACAGCTGGCCCGATTTGCTGGTGCCTCCATCAAGGTAAGGCTGTTGCTGCCCGCCCCCGTGGGCCTCCTCCTGTCGGTGCTAGAGAATTCTCCTGAAGACAGAGTTCATCCCTGTCTGCTTCCGCTCTTCATCTTAGTTCTGTTCGTCCAAACAGCAGAGAAGAAAGACACTAGCAGTGACCAAACCTGGTCCTCCAAGGATCGGCACTGCCCCCTCTTCCCAAGAAGATAAAAAAAAAGTGTTTTTCCCAGGCTAAGGGATGCACTCTGGCAGAATGAACATCAGTGCCTAGCACCCAGCATGTTGATGCTCCTTTTATCCCAGGCTTCAAGAACTTACAGACTATGGGAAAGCAAACTGCAGAACTTTCTAGAAGGTGCCGATAGTCCTAGGGAGACAAAGCTGACAGTGTCATCTGTCAAGATTCCAGGACTGAGCTGAAGGCTGGGAGAGGGAAGTCCCTGTGGTTTGTAACACCGATCGGTGCAGATGTGGCTCAATTAGCCCATGTTCTGCCCCCCTCGGTTGTCAGGGATTGTTTGCCACAGAACTGCCTCAACCCCAGCTGTTGCTCTGACTCAGCATCAGGCAGTGACTCCGAAAGCCCCATGAAACACTCCCGGAAATGCTCTCCCTTGTTACGTGAAAGAATTTACTACCATGAGACAACCAAGAATTATGCCAAGTCTCATGACTTGAAGAGAGAGAATGCCTACACTTTCTCCCTAAGAGCTGGAGTTTCACCCACAGCAAGTGTGACAGGAAAGAAAACCTAAACCAAAATAATCTGAGTTGTGCATTATGAGGACTAAGGTGCCCCTGGGAAAGACGGCTTCTTGCGGCATTCCGGTTGCATCCGTCTGTGCTTGCAGTTAGAGGCTCACACTCAGACTGGGGGCTAGCCCACTGTGGGCTGGGTGTGATGAGATCATGGGGTGCTTTATGCCTGATGGCTTCACACAGGTAATGAATGCCGTGGCCTAGGTAATACGAAAAGCAAGGATGACCACAGCCCAGGGCACCCGGGAGACCTTTGTTAAACAGTTTGGACCAAAGGGCCTTGGGGACTTTCTTTATCTAAACCTTACTTTACAGGAAAAATGCAAAACACACAGAGAATAGGGCTCATTGAGACACCAAAGTGGTCCATCTCAGTCTTCGAAACTACGTTGACCACTAGGACCCTGAGTATCTGCTGAGGTGGACCTTCCCCATTTGCTGATGCTATGAGAAGTGGAGCCCAGGAGAATCTGACTCATCTATCCAAGGCCACAAAACTACTGTGTGACAACCAAGATTTGCCTAGATTGTCTTGATTCTTCTCTATTGCTGCTACCTCCTCCCATAGCAACCTTACTCCTCCCATAGCAACCTTACTCCTCCCATAGCAGCCTTACTCCTCCCATAGCAGCCTTACTCCTCCCATAGCAGCCTTACTCCTCCCATAGCAGCCTTACTCCTCCCATAGCAGCCTTACTGACCTTCAGAATTATGCCCAGTTAGCACCTTCAGGGAAAGGAAGAGGGAATTTTGTCACAATGTGATCAATCTCTGAGACATCACTCCACAGAATTCTCAGCTAAGGGCGTAAGTGCCAGTGTTGGCTCCTGCCACCTGCCTCAATGCCAGCCTGCGTGCCGCCTGCCTCAGCCTCCATCCCCTAGACAGGCAAGCTGTGGCTACTGCAGAGAACTAACTGCCCACAGTGGAGGATGGTCCTGGAAGCCCCTTGCCTGTGCAGCACCTACGTTACCCCTGTCTCCCATTCATCCTCGTACCACAGAGTATGAGACGTCAAGGCCAGAGAACCCCTCAGAGGTCTAGCTGAAGGAATGCCTCCTCCTAGGACAGTGCAGGTGACCATATGCTGAGGATGGACATTCACAGGAAAGCTGGGACACAGCCCTAGACCCTGAAGTCCCAGAGCAGACCCTTTATAGCATAGATAGGGTGATTTGGAGACAGCATACTCACAATGTGATGGAAATACCACCTCCCAGAGCCTTGAGTTCCTTTCTGAGTGCCCTAGTAGATTGCCTGCCTGCTGGGAATGGCTTCAGAAAGCCTAGGCTAACTGCAAACTCTATCCTGTGATGACCTTGAGCTCCTGATTCTGTGGCTTCCCCCTCCAAGTGTGGTTTTTAGCTACTGTCACTATGCTTCTCAGTGCAAAGGCTCTGAAGCTGAGAGTTGAAAATTGAGTAGGTTCCTGCAAGATGCACTATGTGTTCACATGTAGCTCCTGGGTCACCCGTAAGTTCTGTGCTGTAAGCTGATCTCTAACACCTTGTCTCAGACGATCCTCCTATCTTGGCCTCCTCAGTAGGTGGAACTGCAACTACCAGGTCCAGCTCAAGTCTGTTGACTTCTCTCCCTCCTATAAAGATTTTTTTTTCTTAACTTAGAATGTGCTGGGAGGAACATGTAACAAGGACCTGACAAGGCGTGGCCTCTGGTTTTCCCTAGCTGCAGAGGGACCCACAAAGCCAGAACCACTTGGTAAATCTGCCAAGATCTCATGCCCACCGAGCCTGGAATGTGGCCCATCGGATTCGCTTTCATCAACTTTCTGGTTTTGGTGTCTTCTTTGCCCCTTAAGGCTTTGTTTAATTCCTTTCCACACCTTAGAAGCTTAGCTGGGTGAGGTCGTGCCCTGAGGTCACTGTATTCTTTATTCTATTTAGCGTCCGGCTTTTCTTTAAACTTTTTATCTCCATGAGCACAAGACTTAGCTCCATTTCTCTTCTTGGTGCTCCTTTTCTCCTCAAACCGTACGTTATATATTTTTCTTTGGTCGACTTACGAGAGTGGCCATTGACAACCAGATGGCAGAGTCAGTACTAAGCTGTCTTAAAATCTCTGCCAGTGACAGTTAGCCTCTAATTTGGCCTCAGATTTTTTTTTTTTTTTTTTTTTTTTTTGGACAAATGTATAAAATAGCCACTCCTCCACCACCTCCCAAATATCACAAGAACGGTCTTCAGGCCATTTACTAACATTGTTTCCTCTGAAATCTCTTCACCTGGGCTGCCCAGTTCAAATCGCCCTCAGCATTGCCTGCATGTTCCATAAGCCCTGCTTAGACGTTCAAAGTCCCAGAGTTCACCTCCCACCACCGAACAGCCTCGTCAGGCCTGTCTCAGCCACACTCCACTCCCTGTACCAAGCTCTGTCTTAAGTCAGGGTTGTGCTGTGAAGAGACAACCATGACAAGTCATAAAGCTTACAGGTTCTCACTGTGGCGAGAAACGTGGTAGCACAACCAGACATGGTGTTCTGAAGTTCTACATCTAGATCCACAGGTCGCAGGGAGAGAAAGACACTGGGCCTGACCTAGGCTCCTAAAACCCCAAAGCCCACCCCTAAGGGCACACTTCCTCCAACAAGGCCACGCCTCCTAATCCTTCCAAACTAATGCCACTTTCTAAGCAATCAAATAGATGAACCTATGGGAGCCATTCTTACTCAAACCACCAGACACCTCTACCCAAACTATTGGTGAGGTCTTAGCATTCTCACAGGATTAAAAAGCTTGCTGGCTCAGACTTTCTGAATGAGGGAGGAAGTGCACAAGGGATTTGCAGAGCTGTGACTGGAACCAAGGCAACCGCATCCTTTACTGACAGAAGTACCTGCTCTTCCCCCTTATATATAGCTGGCTCGTGTGCTGTGTGTTAAAGCAGGGTGATCTTTCCTGCAGCTACACAGGACTGGACGACGCTGCTGGCTAACCCTCTAGGCCCTGGGGGTTGGCAAAGCTTGTATCTCATAGGACTTGGCTTCGGGGAGTGGCAGGTAGCTAGACAAGTACTCACTGCAGGGAGTAGCAGGAACTGCTGAACCTGCTCTGACCAGTCAATGGCCCAAATTTGATAGTGACTTCCTAAGACCTGGGGCTGACGCAGCGTGATGCCACACAGTGCATGGGCTGGAGGGCAGAAGCTTCCTCATCAACTGGTGTCAACGGGTTGGTATCAACACGTTCTTCTTTCCTTGAACCCCAGATCGCTCCAGCAGAAGGTCCAGATGTCAGTGAGAGGATGGTCATCATCACCGGGCCTCCGGAAGCTCAGTTCAAGGTCAGTGCTAAAGACCACGTTAGCCCTACAGGCTCTGGGTTCCAGGCAGACAGCTCAGAGGTGTTGACGTTCTGGGGAAGTCTGTCTGTCCTGCTGCTTGTGGGTGTCAGACTCCGGCCTGGTTCCTCATTTCTCCTCTGTGCTCTGCCTTTGCTCCTCAGAAAGGTCTGTGGTCCATTGCTGTCCATTCTGTTGGCTGCCTTTGGCCTCTCCGGCTGTGGGCATCAGTGTGGGTGCAGAAAAGAAGCCTTATAATTGGAAGTTCTGACAGCCTGAGAGGGAACTCTAGCAACACCGGGGAGGGTTCTGTGAGGAGCGTTCCCTTGTTTCCGATGTCTTTCCTCTGGGAAGCTTAAAACTTGAATGTGGAGAAGGCAGAAGTGTGTATTAAATTGTAATGGATGAACAAAATGTGGTGTGCTTCATGCAAGAATCCTATTTTGCCATGAAAGAATGAAGTGTCCTTGCATGCCCTAGACACGTGAGAGCACGTGGGCGTGGCTCTGTAGATAGGAAGTGTTGAGCAGCAACCTGTGGATAAAGGAGGAACTGGAGGCGCTGGGAGATGGGTCCAGCTGCTGACTGCTGTGACGGTGGGTTAGGGCTGCCGGGGCACCTCAGGGCCTCGTGCATAGGGAGTCGTAAGTTCTGCCACCGATCCACTCCTAGCCCCTTTCCAAGCTTTTTTTTTTTTAAATACAGGGCTGCACTCGGCTGCTCAGGTCCGCCTTGACCTTGCAATTTTTTTTTTAAACCTTGCATTTATTTCCCTTAGCTCCTTGAGAAACTGGGATGATGGGCTGATGCCACTAGTGGGTAAAGGGTAGAGTCAGGGCATCACAGGTCATGGTGATGCTCCCTGGCACTGACTGCGCTGGTGTGCATGCTGACATGAAGACTTGACTGCACACGCGGGGCCGTGCGTTCGATTCCCAGCAGCCAGCACCGCACTGCAGTGAAGCAAACACTACAGGCACTGGAAATATGGGGGGAAGGATGTAGTCGAGGTGGCTCACCGGTTAGCCCAACGTGGACACACGTGTTTTCAGAGCGAGGCAATGGGCTCTGCGGGAACTGAGGCTAGTGTGGTTGGAAGGACAGCATCCGTCACTAAGCCTCCACTGGCAAAGTCGTGTGGCCAGCTCCTGGCCCAGTCACCAGCTTATTCTCAGGGGCGGATCTTATTCTCAGGCTCAGGGGCGGATCTTTGGGAAACTGAAAGAAGAAAACTTCTTTAATCCCAAAGAAGAGGTGAAGCTGGAGGCCCACATCCGAGTTCCCTCATCGACAGCTGGCCGGGTGATTGGCAAAGGCGGTAAAACCGTAAGTTTGGCTCCTGACCCACTTCCCTGGATGCCCTCCCTGCCCTGGCCATGCCTGATCCCCCTCAAATCCTCACTGCCTCTTCTGCTCACTGTCAACATATGCAAGAGCCTAAGGCTGGCACGTGCTCGTCAGCACTGCTCTGGTACAGAGAGCCCAGAACAGAAACCACGCTGTTCCTCAGCGCTGTACCACCCAGCCCTGTTTCATATCCCAAAGACAAGAAGGCATCTTCTGACATACGTACACACACTTTATATACACACCCACACACTCATACAAATATACACCCTCACGAACACACACACACATACAGAACACAAAGTATCTGCTGGCCATTTGACAACACTACCTGGTTTCCAAGTCCAGAGGCTGCAACTCTGGCCCATGCTGTCTACTGACGGCAGTCTCTCAAGGACCCCTCAGTCTCCCTACCATACATCCTGCCAAGTCGGGATGTCTGCTATCGGAGAATTGGCTCAGCGAAAGGTGAGAAAAACGTAAAGTAATTTTATGTTTTCAGTCTGAAGGTGTAAGTGACATATGTCACCTAAATTCCACGGGTGAAAGTATATTCAGTGATAGAACAGTAAGTGACATATGTCACCTAAACTCCACGGGTGAAAGTATATTCATTGATAGAACATATCAAGTGTGGGACCCTTGGGTTCAGTGGTCAGACCCTCAGAGAAACACATATCAGTCCCAGACATGGGTATCTGTTGGGTGTGAGTGTGTCCTAGGCGACTGAGTGACTGGACAGGTCCTTGTAGAACTGGGTGTGCATAATGGTGAAGTGATTGTTGGGTGGTTGGAATTGCAGTATCCCGGGGAGCTCAGATTCTAGATGCAGTGAGTCACGTGCAGTGCAAAAGGAAAGTCGGCCTGGGCTGCAGGCTGTCTCTGGACCTACAAGTGCAATCCGAATCCCGAGTACACACAGCTGAGTGCCCGGCAGAGCTGAAACCTGTCAGAACCCGTCACTGAATTCTCTGCGACCCCAGCTGCGCTTGGCTACCCCCGTCATGCCAAGGATCAGGGACAGACAGAACCTCTGTTTGTAATCCCGGCCCTCTGGAAATGGAGCAGGGAGCATGAGAAGTGGGTGGTCGTCCTCCCCCGTGGAACAAGTTCAAGGCCAGCCCTGAAAGAAAGGGAGGGGGAGGGGGAAATGCTGTGTCAGACAACAGACCACATAGCTCATGACTAGCAACCAAGAAGTAGGTTCAGAAGCAGGCTTCTAATTCAGGCTGTTACTGGGGTCCCCATGAGCGTCTGCAGAATTAGCGCATTCGACTTAGAAGTGTCCCCATGGAGACAAGGTTACACTTCATTTTTCTGTCAATCAGCCAAACCTACACCTGGCCTAGGTGGGACAAAGGAAAAGGATTGAGGCTCCTTTACTTGTGAATACTAAGTCCCTTCCCCTGTATCCCTGTCCCCTCCCCACACAGCCCAAGTACTGGCTTTGGGGTAGAGGTGAGGGCTCGCCTCACTAGCTCACTGCCTCTCCACCTTCCCAGGTAAACGAGCTGCAGAACTTGACCAGCGCAGAAGTTATTGTGCCTCGAGACCAAACACCAGACGAGAATGAGGAAGTGATCGTCAGAATTATTGGGCATTTTTTTGCTAGCCAGGTACTACTACTACTATCTTATGAGAGCCCTGCCTCCTGCCACTAGTTCAAACTTTATATTTGCGCCTTGTGGTCACGTGCTTGAGCTCCTCCCCGCCGCCATACACACTGTGGAACCCCTCCCAGGCCTCCTGACCTCAGAGATGGGAAACTGTTGAAGGTAGGCTCTTGGCGTGCTTAGGTTGGGAGTATAGCATCCCTAGCCCTCCCGGGCTTCCTCAGGCAAGCCGCCAGCCGAGCAGTCAGGTGGTTTCACTGTGAAAGGTTAAATATTCAGGAAGGGCCCCCACTTCTCCGTTGTTTTGTTCCCTGCCTCCCCAGAACACCCACACACCGCGTGCCTCTGGCTTGGAGGGGCCAGCACTCCCAGTGACGTGGCCTAGCTGTCTGATGGTTTTGCTGAGTGGGTTTTGGAAGAGAGCAACTGTGAGCCTCCAAGAGCTCGTGCTTGTAGGTGACTTGCCCAGCCGCTCACTGTGACCTAACCCTGCAGTGGCTGCCCGGGTCAGTCTCAGAGTTCAGCCTGTGGGGAGCTGGGGCTCACAGCTGAGCTCTAGGTGTTCAGACTAGGCCTGGGCTCTAGTCTCTCCCTCCTTTCCTCGTGTTTTTAGTGCTTTGGAAAGGTGAGGGAGCCATAGCAGAATTCAGCCATGAGCGGCAGGGCCTTCAGTCTCTACCCCATCACCGACCCCTGCTGCCTCATGGCCAGTCTGTTTATGGTGACCTCTAGGCGGCTGGTTCCTCCCCCACCTCTCCTGTGAGCTTCCTGACCCCTACCTTGCATTCAGCAGGCTTGGGGCGAGGTGGAGCGGAATTCTGCCCTTGACTGCCAGGCCTTGGGAGAGAGATGAAGATGGCCTGGGCATCCATCTTTTCCGTCCCCAAGCCCCAGACCCCGTTTCCTATGGGGCCGCAGAACTGGGATTGTTTCTTCCCTGTGTCCTCCCCTCCCTTGTCTCCACTGCAGACCGCACAGCGCAAGATCAGGGAAATCGTACAGCAGGTGAAGCAGCAGGAGCAGAAATACCCTCAGGGAGTCGCCCCACAGCGCAGCAAGTGAGGCTCCCGCGTGCACCAGCAAACAACAGATGAATGTAGCCCTCCCAACACCTGACGGATGAGACCAAACAGCCAGCAGATCGGGAGCAAACCAAAGACCATCCCAAGGAGTGAGAAGTCTGCAGAGCAGCCAGGGCCTGCAGACCCCGACACGTCCTGGGATCCAGGAGGGTACAGGGAAGGCCAGGTTCTCCAGAAACACCACGTGGCCTGCCCCCAGCTTCCCCTGGCTTCTGCAGGCTTAACAGCCACCCAGTGCCCATCCACTCAGATTTCCCCTCAGCTCCCAGGACGCTATCCCTTTCGGTTGAACTAACATAGGTGAACATGCTCAAAGCAAAGCAGAAAAGCCCTAGCCGTTTCTTTGTTGTGAAGTTGTCTCTGTACAGTCATGTACATGTCAGAAGGGGAAGGATGCTAAGACATGTGGCCTGTGGGTTACACAGGGCGCCTGCAGCGTTAATATATTTTAGAAATAATATATCAAATAACTCAACTAACTCCAATTTTTACTCAGTGATTAATTTCGTTTCTTTTTGAAGAGAAAGCAGGCTTTTCTAGACTTTCAAAGAATAAAGTCTTGGGTGAGGTCCATTGGTATAGAAAGGAACTTTGAGCCACCCACACAAAATTCACTTGGAGGGAAATCTTGTCAAGGACACTTAATGGCAGTTGTGGGTCACCTGTGTCTGTCAACAGAAGGGATACCGTCCCTGAGGAGGGGGCCCTAGGCCCTCATCACCTGTTTATCCCATGCATCCATTTCTCAGCTTCACAGGTTTAAACTGGTTTTTTGCATACTGCTATATATTTCTGTCTCTCTCTCTCCCTCCTCTGCCTTCCTCCGTCCCCTTTACCCTAAATTCTTACGAACTTCTGCATCTTTTTTTTTTCTGCTCCCCCATATCTATGCACCCCCTGCACCGACCCCAGGCAAAGCAGTGCTCTGAATACCACACCACACACGGATCAGATGCGAACCACACAGACCAGCCTCAGCTTACACTCGGTTACTCAAGCGAACAAGAGTCGGAGGTACTTGTCCTAGCATTTGGAAGAGGAAAGCAGGAACCCACCAAACAAAGAAAAATTCCACAAAGAAAGAATGTACTTTCTTTTTACATCTTGGTATATAAGCCATCAACATTTAGTGAAATTATTTCTTTAAAAATTTAAAGCGCAGGAAAATAGCAATTTATACGAGGTTGTTGGCCCAGGGCGTTAAATTTACAGATTTTTTTTAAAATGAGAAAAACACACAAATAAAGCTACCTCAGGTGTTTTTTACCTCAGCACCTTGCTCTTGTGTTTCCCTTAGAGATTTTGTAAAACTGATAGTTGGAGCATTTTTTTATTTTTTTAATAAAAATGAGTTGAAAAAAAAAAAAGATGACCCGCCAGCCCAGAGCAGGCGGTAGTCCAGGTGGCTGCAGCTCCTCTGTCTTCCGCTAGCCAAGAGCCTATGTGGCCTTGTGGACAAACCTAAAAATGTTTATTTTTAAAAAACGACAAAGAAAAACAGAGAATATTGGAGCCGTCCTGAATTTCAATAGGGTACGTGCCGTGAGGGCTTTGCGCTGAAGGATGACCACGTTCTGGTTATGTGAAGAAATCATGACACTACCAGACCGTGATGCCGGTTTTCTCTACTGCAAACAGTGTTCTGTGACAAAAAAAAAAAAAAAAAAAAAAAGGAAAAAAATATATCCGAGCTAACAAGAGCCTGGTGTCTTGGTGTCTTCTTTTGTCTGAGCGTTGGGTCGCTGAAGGCTTGGGGGAGTAGCAAGCAGTCAGCACTGGGCAGCTCCTTGGCAACTTGTTTTGGGGGAAGCAGAGAACCAGTGAGTCATGAGGCCACACTTGCAGCCTTACCTGAGGACTTGGGGCGGGGGAGGGGGGATCGCCACGGGATCCCTTGGAATATTGTTCTCCCAGGGCCAAGTGAGTTTCAGCCCTGCGGGTGATTGAGGTACCAGTCCATAGAACCAGAGGGCAGACCACATAGCAAGCCGAGCCCCAGCCCTGTGGTTCTCAACCCCCCTCATGCTGTGACCCATCAGTATGGCTCCTCATAAAACTATTTTGTTGCTACGTACCTAATTTTGCTACTGTTAGGAATTAGGGGGGCTGGAGAGATGGCTCAGAGCTTAAGAGCACTGACTGCTCTTCCAGACGTCCTGAGTTCAATTCCCACCAACCACATGGTGGCTCACAGCCATCTGTAATGGGATTTGCTGCCCTCTTCTGGTGTGTCTGAAGACAGTGACAGTGTGTTCACATGCATACAATGAATTGTAATTATCTGTCTTGTAGTCTCCTTAGGAGACCTCTGTGACCCACAGATTGAGAACCACTGAGTTAGCCACATTCTTTCTAATTGTCCCTCTTTAAATAACAATACAAGCAAAAGCTTTAAAATGTGAAAAAGAAACTTAAGAACATATTAAAAGCTGAGCAGAGCGTAAATATTCTGCTGGGAGTGTAGCCCAGTGGTAGGTGCTATCAATACACAGAGCAAAGGAGCAGCGAGAAGTGAGAAGCTTCCAGTGCCAGGCTGTTTGCCTTGCTAAGACCTCTGTTGGAAGATGGCTAGTTGGCATCTTTAGGAGGAGCTCGCCACGTGCTCCCGCCACATCAGAAGAGATGCAGACACCGGTGGGTACTGGAGTAGAGCTGGCATAGCCAGCGGGAACACAAATTAGAAGAAAGTGGGATTTGCTTTGCTGTGTCCTGGCTGATGTGTGCTAGATGTGCAGTGAAACTCACGGTAATCTTGGCTTGGTCTTTCTCATGGGGAGTTTACTGCCTGGTACGGACAGGTGTTAAAAACAACACTTGCCACCACAAAGCTACAGCCTCAGTTTGGACTGCCTAGGGGCATACTGGTCCTAGAGAGAAAGTTTTTAGCCTCACAGACTATACAAATGTGTGTATATGTACATATATGTACACATGAGTGTGTACGCCAATTTTATTTATTTTTTTAACTTTTAAAAAACAAAGATAAATGTACAGATTTTTAAGCATTTTTGCATAAAATTATACAAATACATTTTTATAAGGTAATTAAGTATTTGTGGGTACATATACATACATATGTAACAATAATATAGAAAAAGAGGTTATTAATTTGAGGAGATAGGAAACTGGAAGGGGCTGTAGGAAGGAAAGGGATGTGATACAGTTCTATTTTAATTAAAATATTTTTTTTTCTTGATCTTCACACAGTCTGTGGGTTGTTTCTGGGGTGTTCAGAGCTTTCTGGGGTTAGTATCCCATTATCAGTGACTGCATATTATGTCTGTTCTTTTGTGACTGGGTTATCTCACTCAGGATGATATTCTCTAGATGCATCCATTTTCTTGAGAATTTTGTTAGGCCATTGTTTCTGATAGCTGAGTAGTACTCCATTGTGTAAATGCAGCACAATTTTTGTATCCATCTACTGAAAGACATCTGGGTTCTTTCCAGCTTCTGGCTATTATAAATAGAGCTGCAATGAACATTGTGGTGCATATATCTTTGTTGTATGTTGGAATGTCTCTGGGGTAAATGCCCAGAAGTGGTATAACTGGGTCTTCAGGTAGTACTATGTCCATTTTTCTGATGAACCGCCAGACTGATTTCCAGAGTGGTTGTATCAGTTTACAACCCCACCAGCAGTGGAGAACTGTTCCTCTTTCTCCACGTCCTCGCCAGCATCTATTGTCATCTGAGTTTTGGATCTTGGCCAATCTGACTGGTGTGAGGTGGAATCTCAGGGTTGTTTTGATTTGCATTTCCCTGATGGCTAAGGATGTGGAGCACTTCCTCGGATGTTTCTCAGCCATTCGATATTCCTCAATTGAGAAATTTTTGTTTAAGTCTATACCCCATTTTTTAATAGGGTTGTTTGATTCTTTTTGTTTGATAGGCTTTTTGAGTTCTTTGTATACTTTGGATATTAGGCCTCTATCTGATGTGGGGTTGTTAAATATCTTTTCCCACTCTGTTGGCTGCCGTTTTGTTTTCATGATAGCGTCTTTGCAATCTCATTAAGTCCCATTTGTTAATCTTTGACCTTAGAGCTCGAGCTATTGGTGTTCTGTTTAGGAAATTTTCTCCTGTGCCTATGAGTTCTAAGGTTTTTCCCTACTTTCTCATCTAATAGTTTCAGTGTGCCTGGTTTAATGTGGAGATCTTTGATCCACTTGCACTTGAGCTTTGTACAAGGAGATAAGAAAGGGTCTATTTTCATTCTTCTGCATGCTGAGTGCCAGTTGGACCAATACCATTTGTTGAATAGGCTGTCCTTTTTCCATTGAATGTTTACAGCTCCTTTGTCAAAAATCAGGTGACCATATACGTGAGGGCTCATTTCTGGATCTTCTATTCCATTGATCCACGTGCATGCCAATTTTATAATCATTCAAAAATACAGATTTAGTTAGGCCTAAGTGAAACAGGCCTGTAATCCGAAACCCTTGGAAACTGAGGCAGGAGGATCTCATATTCAAGACCTGCCTGGGTCATCTAGTGAGGCTTAAATTAAAGAATAAAGCTGGGCTAGAGAAATGGCTCAGTGGTTAACATTGACTGCTGTTCCAGAGGTCCTGAGTTGAATCTGTAATGAGATCTGATGCCCTCTTCTGGTGTGTCTGAAGACAGCGATCATGTACTTATATAAACAAATCTTAAAAAGCCAGTGATACGTATGTGAGTATACTATAGCTGTCTTCAGCCACCAGAAGAGGAGACTGGTTTCCATTCAGAAGGTTGTGAGCCACCCTGTGGTGGCTGGTAATTGAACTCAGGACCAATGGAAGAGCAGTCGGTGCTCTTAACCACTGAACAATCTCTCCAGTTCCCTCACATCTTTAGGCCCCAGGGTTAACTCACTTCTGAAAAACAAAAGAACAAACAGGTTCAGATGTAGATTCTGAATTTTTTTTCCTGCTAAAATTTATAATGGGCTATTAACCCCCCCCCAATTATAAAGCAAAAATTCAGGAGCAAAATCAGTTCATTTTCAGGTGTCTTTATTCCGCTCAACTCCAGAAGGAAATCAAGTTTTGAGAGTGGTCCTCAAGGTTTCTACAAATTAAGTTCCTTAATAGTTTAATGCAGCCTGACTACGCTCCCCTCCATCCCCTCTTGCTCCTCTCACCCTTGTCCCCTCCACACCTTCCCTACAAACCCATTTCTCACATTCTCCAGTTCACTTTGTTCTGTGTGACCATGGCTGTTGTGTCTGTTGTAGCCTGGTGGGCTCTGCAGTGGATATACAACTCTCCCCTTCCGCAAGAGTTTATCAGTAGCCGGTAATTGAGCAGGATGGGGTAAGAGTGGAATGCAGCCAGCCGGATGGTGCTGGGCGCTCCTGGATGCAGTGATTATGCTGTGCCTTGAGGATGGCCTGTGGCAATGCATCCAGGGCCACAGCCACTCTATCCACAGTAGTGAGAAAGGGAAGCACCACAGATCCATCAGCTGACATGGACAAAGATGTACATGGGGCTGGAGGATGGCTCAGATTAAAGCACTGTGCTTTCAGGGGATTTGGGTTTGGTTCTCAGTTCTCACAAGGCCTAGTGACTGCCTGTAACTCCAGCTCCACTTCTGACCTCCTAAGGCAACCCCATACACGAGGTATACACCTACAAACACAACACAGTGACTGAGCTAAAAACAACTACAAAGCCTGCAGCTGAATGAATGGAACGGGAAAAATTATATTGAGTGAGATCATACGGCCCCAGAAAGAGCCACATGGTCTCTCTCACATGCATATCCTAACTCTGACTCGTGTTTACTTGTAAAAGAATGAAGAGTATGACTTGAACCTTGGAGAGCAGAGGGTGGTGCCTTGTGGGATAAGAAATGGTAGAGCACAGGAATAAGCAAGAGGGGTCATGGGGAGACAAATGAGGGGTTAGGGGTGAGTGATTAAAAAGCCGTGGGAAAACTTACTATCATATCATCCCATTAAAAGATACAAAGATAGGGCTGGAGAGATGGCTCAGTGGTTAAGAGCCCTGACTGCTCTACCAGAGGTCCTGAGTTCAAATCCCAGCAACCACATGGTGGCTCACAACCATCTGTAATAGGATCTGATGCCCTCTTGTGGTGTGTCTGAAGACAGCTACAGTGTAAACACAAACACACACATATGCAGATGTGTGTATTGGACATTGGATAAAATATATATTGAGTTTCAATAAAAAAAATCTAAAAACTACTTAAGAGATTTATTGGTAAGTAGATAATTAAAATATTCCAACACTGTAAATCATTTGTGTATATTAATTAAAAACTGTTAGTAAGCCAACTGTATTTCCAACTTACAAATAAGTTCTAAAACTTGACACACTTTAAAACTACTCAAAATCAGTTCACAAAGCCATTTAAATGTGTGTTGACTACGGTACTTTAAACTGTGTATGTATCTGAGGTTTCCTATGTCCTGGGAAGACTATATCCACACAAGATCCCAGCATCATGGACATCCTCTTGGTGCAGGTGAACCCCCAACATCCCCCAGCAGTCCCCAAGTCATGCTCAGGACTTCAAAGAGAAGGAGCAGGGGTTCTAACAGCCTTAATGGCTCAGGTAGTCTGTAATCTACAGGGATGGCCCTCAGATGACGTTTTCCCTACCCAGTTCCAGCACAAGGTAAAGCAGCAGAAGGCACTTAGAAAATCACAGAAAGATGCCACCAGCAGTGTATATTTCTTAAGTTTTTACTCATTTTTAAAGACTACGGGCTAAACAGAAGAATGCAATATTTCTTTCGGGTTCCAAAACTGAAATTTCACAAAACCATTACTGGCTTTAATTTTGCTGACTCATTAGTTACAGTGAGAGCTGTTGGTCACTTATTTTTGTCTCACAAGCTGAATGTAACAATTCTGTTTCCCACACACTTGTTTGTGCAGACATCAGTGCCTAGAGTGTGGCTTCTGCACCTTAGCTTGGATTCAGAGTAAAGCGGTACCATCAGAGCTGAACATTCTGCACTTCCATATTTTACTGTTCTGCTAAAAATTCACTGTATCTACAGGAGCGTGGTGTATGCACTTTTGAGCGGATGTGTACATGAGAAGACCGGAAGTGAGCGAGGTTCTTCTTCCTGTTCCTCAGAGGGTCTAATGATTCTGCTTTTCTTCACTGGGAAGTGGAATTACAGACGTGAGCAGGTGCCCAGCTTGTTTGTTACAGATGCGCTGGGCTGAGACTAAGTCAGTTCTGGCCTCACCAGCGCTCCCTTCTGGAGCTGAAGAATTGCTGTCAAAGCATACTCAGGTGGTGTATATTCAGGAGCTCGAGGACACCCTTCAAATGCTACATTAGCTACAGCATCGCTCACCTGGGTGGAGAACAAATCACCATCCAAGCAGGACTGAGCCAGCAGAAACAAACCTAACCAAGGCCCTTAAAATTGCTTTACTTCTTACTCTGTTGGTCCATCTGTTGGTGTGTGCAATTAAGGAGGTGAGGACAATTTAGGGAGTCAGTTTTTGCTTCCCTGTGGGTTCTGGGGAATCACTAAGGCCAGGCAGCCATTTCCATAGGCCCGGGTCATAAGTTCTCAGAATTCTAGCACCCAGGTTTTAGTAGTGGAGACACGGCCACCTTCCTCCTCATGGCGGCATCACTGGCACAGTTCCTGGGGTCTCGGCTAAAGGAAGGCAGGGGTTCCTGTGTAGTCTGCCCTGAGGAGGATACACACAGTCTACCCCTGAAGCAGAACACATGCTCAGGTTTCACCTCATGGCTTCCATAACCAAGGCCACTTTAAGTCTCAGAGAAAACAGGTTTCAACAGCTACAACTCTGATCAGATGCCCAGGCTTTCCAAGAGCAGATGTGTGCATTTGTATCTAACCTGTGTGTATGTGCAGCTTTTCTAATCTTCTGTCTGTCTGTCTGTCTGTCTGTCTCTCTCTCTCTCTCATACCAGAACAAGTTTGGAAGGTTGAACAGAGAAGGGAGGAAAAATTATCAGCATATACTTCTAGGTTCTGCCAGACAGTCTTTATTACATCATAGAGGCAACACTAGGCACTAGATCTTGCAAAATATGCTCTGACCAACTTTCTGAAATTAAAAATGCATAACCACATCTGTAAGATTTTTAATGAACAAAAATGTTAAATACAAATTTTCATATGCAAAATAGATGACTGTAAACCCGGCAACCTCAGAGCCAAGGACTAAATCTCTCTCCAAAGGCTCAGTGGGGCTGGAGTAGGGCATGCTGATGAGCCAAAGAACTTAATTTCAGCTTTATATATATATTTATTAAAAAAAAAAAAACTCTGAGGAAAAATAGGCTTAACTTGAGGGGCATCTTCTGAAACAGACAGCTCAGACCAGCCCTTACTACTGTGCGGCTCATACTCACCAGACCTAGGACTGAACATTTATGGTCACAGTTACTTTGAATCCAGTTTCAAGAGGAAGCCAAGCTACTTCAGTTCTAGAAAAGAAAGTCTCTAGGATGCGCATGCCCTCTTCTGAGGACGCACAGACCACGTTCATTGGCCACATTTCCACGAACTGTGCCAGTGTCGTAGCATCAGACCCTCTAAAAGGCAGCCAGAGCCCCACAACTGAGCATCCTCATTTCTTCTGGCCTTGAGAGAGAACCTTAGCTGTGTTGGCAGCCCCCACTCCAGCATCCGAGACACTAGAGAACACCTTCTTCCTCCCCGTGCAGATATCACTCTGCAGCAGGGAGTGGCAGTTTGATTAACATTCTTTTCAGAAATAAATAGTCCAAACAAATTATTTATAGCTAGTTATAAAAGAGCAGTGGTGGAAGGGCACTGCCCAGAGTTTGCAAACGAGTGAATGAATACCTGTGAACACACAGACAGAACAATTCATAACAAATCCTGCATTTCCCACATTCATATGGAAATAACGATTGAAAACAAAACACATTAATTAGCATTTGTTCTTGAATGGGGTGAACAGTCCAGGGCTCTGAGTAGGCACAGCCTGACAAACAGGGTTGCAAGCAGCCCCTCCACACCTCTAGTCAGGGCCACTGTGGAGAGGCCTTCATGCACTCTTGAGAGCTCAGTACCTGTGAGAAGAGAAATGATCGGGGACTTTTTAACCCACAATGCATGAGGTATATGGAAACATCCATGAAAGAACCAACAGCAGCTAGAAGACCAGGCGGGGCACTGTCACAGCAACTGCTGGTGAAGGATTTCCCACACCATCTTCTTCCGGAAGAGAGGCATCTGGTGCTGAAAAGAACCACAACACTGTTACTCACTGCTGTGAAGAGCAGGGCAGCATGGCAATCTTTAGGTGTCATAACTGAAACAATGCATGTCCACTCCATGAGTTCCGCCATTTTACACCATGCACAGGGGGTTTATATCTAGTCAAGGAGGCCTTCTTCAATTCCTATCTTGACTCCATCTCCAGGGCTGCGATTCCAGGCATGTTTGGATCCCATGTTTGACAAAGGCTTTGTTTTTATTTAGTTTGTTTGCTTGAGAAGGATCCTGCTCGAGAGCTTAAGCTGGCTGTGGCCACATGATTCTCGTTCCCCAGGCTGCACAGTCAGGGATAACAAGTGCCACACATCTGTCTATGCACATAAATTCGGGCATTAATTACTCTGCATGTGCATATGCACTTGCATGCTAAGAAAAACCAAAGCTGGATACAGAATCATATACTACAGAACAAGAGTAAAAACATGCACCAAAATAGAAATGCCCACAGTGGCACAACAGTAAACTGTTCTACAGTCTAAATGAACACCATTTAATAAACAATCTGTTTTTATATTTAAAAAAGTGACCTTAGAGCAGGAAGGTATGGCTCAGTGGTAGAGGTCTTGCCTAGTATTTATGAGGTCCTGTTTTCAATTTAAATGACTTATTTAAAAGGTGAGAAACAAACAAATCTACAATCTTAATTCTGCTCTACCACAATCAGTTTTATTCCAAAAGCTGCTTGTCCCCATGAAATCTCATGTCATAAACAGAAAAATTAACTCTTTGCTATTTACATTAGCTGGCTATGGTGGTACACACCTTTAATCCCAACATTTTAGAAAGCAGCTAAGATATGGAGACCATGAGTCTGAGACTAGTGTGGCGCCACAGTATCCCTTTATCAATAAAATAAAAACTGTAACTAAGTAAAACCAGACCTGGCGCTTTCATTCTCAATACCTGGTATGTTTTCAGAGCAACAAAATACAAAACACCTGAAACTACTTGTGACTCAGACGCTGTGTGTTGGGGGGGGGGGGGCTGCACCTTTAATCCCAGCAGTGGGAAGGCAGAGGCAGGCAGATCTCTGAGTCTGAGGACAGCCTATACAGAGAAACCTTGTCTCAAAAAATACCAAAATTGAAATTCCCCTGTGCCCGATTCCTAGTGCATTGCTATAAATAGGTAAACCTATCTTCATATTATAAAACTACTGAGTTTTCAGAGGATATAAGTGGCAAAAGTCTTAATTAAAAAAAAAAAATCACAGGGTTCCCTTTTTTGAAACACAGTTTCACTATGTAGTGCTGGTTGTTCTGGGACTCATTAAGCAAACTCAGACCCCTCCAGTCTCCCTCCCTAGGCTGGGATTAGAGGTGTGCATCACCACGCCCAGTAAAGCATGACACTTATTCCTGCAAACAGCTGAGTAGTAGTGAGTGCTTTCATTGAGACTGGAAAGAGGATTTCAGCAGGGAGTCCAGTTCACTTCATCTTCCTCCAAAGCACTTAATACAACTCAATACTGTACAACTCAATAAACACTTTGGCAGTCAGGAACTATCAAATACAGGTCTATGAATGAGAAATTTTTAACTGGGGTTAACTCTACTTGTACAAGATTAGGTCCACTCTCAAACAGAAATGTGAAAGTTCCTGATGTGCCTGTGTATCCTCTCAAGTCCACCACTTTGTAGAGAGAAAAGACATTGATTCCTGATTCCATCTTAGACTTAGGGGTGAGTCCTCATAGGCCCAGCTTCCCCTGCTGTCATCTATTCTCATACTCCTCTCTAGCTAAAAGTAACAGTAACACACATGAACCAATCAAAAATGGAGTTCAAGGACAGGCAAGTTATCCCACGGGTCATCAAGCGAGCAGGACAAGCCCGAGAACACATGCTACAGCAGAGCAAGAGTGGGCCTTACCCAAGGCTCTCAGCAATAGTACTGTTCACTTGAGGAGCCTGAAGTGTGTCAGACACTGCAAAGCAGAGTACCAACTAAGTGCACAAGCAGCAGCCTGGACTCACCTGAGTAAATGTGATAGGTTTGTCCCTAGAAATATAATCTGCATATTTACAAGTAAACATTCCACAATCACTCCCATTCAACTGTTGAGGAATCTCCTAAAACCAAACAGAAGAGAGGATGAGGTAATTATCATTACAGATATTCCTTAGTCTCTTTGTAAATAGATAAAGGTTGATAAATCTGCAACCAGATCTGCTATTGCACAAATAGACGCACACACAAGCACAACCCCTTATGGTTGTAAAGCCCTAACCATGGTGCAGTGTGTGAGACTCCACAGAAACACTTCATAGACGAAGTGAGAGCTCTACTGCAAACCAAACCAAACCCAGCCACATGGGGAAGGCTGAGAAAGAGGACCCACCTTTGGTTTATTGCAAGAATACTAGTAACTCCATGTATGACTCCTAACAGCAGGAGCTGGGCTGTCTCTGACTCTGTTCCCTGCCTTTGGACCCTTTCCCACTACTGGGCTGCCTTGTCTAGCCTCAGTGGGAGAAGATGCTCCTACTGCAACTTGACATGCCCAAACTCGGAGATATCCATGGGAGACACCCCCTCTTTTAAAGAGAAAAGGAGGAGGGGTGGGCTGGGTGGGGGAGGGGAAGAGGTAGGAGAAAAGGGAAACTGCAGTCTGTATGTAAAATAACTAATTAAAAAATACTGTTGACATTTCAAAAGTGGTATTAACTTTAAAAAGGGGTTAAGAAAGGGTCAATCAGATAGATATGAAACACAAGAATCTACTTCAATGCTGCAGAGGTCACATTTTCTTAACAACCAGGACAAGTGCCCACTACCAAGGATCCCACGTGAGAAGAGAGAAAAAAAAAAAAAAAAAAAAAAAAAAAAAAACTAGAGCTAGAGCTTGTAATCAACTAAGATCATGCCCTGAGGGCTAGTCCTGTCCCTGAGGCAGAAAGGCAGTGAGGAACAAGCAGCTCTGAGAACGTGAGAAGATAAACCTTCTGGAATAAGCCCAGGCCTGTGTATCCCAGTCTTGGCTGTCAGACATAAGGAATATAAGAGAACAAGAATACAGGAAGGCTTATCCACTGCTGAATCTCACACTGGATGACAACAGCCTCCCTTTGATCCCCAAATGCACTTACAATTGGGAAAGGAAAGGGGGCATGCCCACACACATATATATACTGTCTGGGGTCCCACATAGACACACCCAACACATAGCATACTTTAGGAAAGTGTGTCAAGAAAGAAAGAAAGGAAAGTGTCCTGGCCTGAGCATGTGGGACAGAGACGAGCATCACTCACATGTGGCTTCATGCTGTAGTGGGTCCACTCTAAGAGATTGAGATCCATGTTTCTTTTGGTCTTACTTTCATCCTGTAAATACTGACTACAGAAAACAAGAACAAAGAACGAATGAATCAATGAAGGCCCAGAGGTCACCCACTGTGAGGAAAAAGAACTTTGTGGTATTTGTCAGGGATGTTTATTTATTTTTATAGAAACGTAACCTTTATTTTTTAGGTTTTCCTTTCCTGCTAGTAAAAAACATACATGTTAAAAGATATTTAGATATGTATTTATTAAAAAAAAAAAAAGCAAACCCTTACAGACATGGGAAGTTTCTAGTTCTCTATACCATCTCTATACATACAACTGAAGAACTCACCACTAACACCAGGCTTTTCAAGCTGCTCCATAAAAACTAAGAAAAGGAAGAAACACTTCCAAGTCAAAGGCACATACAGACCTGGGGTGGGGATGGGGGAGATTAAATAACTTCCCTGATAAATTTAAACACAAGACACAATACTTGCTAAGTGAAGTCAAGAAACATCAAAGAGAACATTCACGGTGCAACTTGATCAGAGATGCAAAAAAGGTTCAACACGTGTAACTCTAATGTTCTAAATTACATGACAGAAATCCCATGGACATCTGTATAAATGTAGAATAAACACAGACAACACACAACATTCCTTCATGTCATGTGAAAGGTTCTAAAGAAGCTTGGATTAGGGGAAAAATTGTTTGCTTCATTTTCGAAAAAAAATTTAATTCTCCATGACAAGAAACGGAGTATATTCTTAGTAAAGAAATTAGTATCTTCTGACTATTAAATATTTCTTCTCTTATACTTTTTGTCTGAGATAACCATAAAAGAATTATGCTAAAATACTGAGGAAAAAGAAAAATAAATTGTTAGTTCCTTTTTTTTAATTAGTTGAGAATTTTGTACCTGAATATTGATCCCATTCATGTCTGTCCCCCAACTCCTCCCCTTCTCCCTACCCTCCCAACTTTGTATCCTCTTTTATTAAAATAAACAAAACCAGCATGCCCAGTTTTCTGCCAATAAAGATGTGGCCTTCTTCTGGAAAATGGTCCAGCTGGGGGAGAGGGAGCTACATCTTTAAAAAAACTGGTTTCTCACTAACAGTTCTTTGTAAGATGAAAGTAGCACATCTGCACATCCTTGCGAAGATAAAAGCAGAAGCTGCATTTGCTGCAGTTGCCAAGGGTTTAAAAGAATGTCTTAGGATTGTCATTGATGTGATGAGACACCATTACCAAAAACAACCTAGGGAGGAAAGGGTTTATCTGGCTTAAACTTCCATGTCATAGTCCATCACTGAAAGAAGTCAGGAAAGAAATTCCAGTAAGGCAGGAGCCTGGAGGCAGGACTGGTATGAGGCCATGAAGGGCACTAATGACGGGCTTGCTTAGTCTGCTTCCTTATAGACCACAGGGCCACAACACCGGGGACAGAACAACTCACAATGTGCTGGGCCTTCTCCACTAATCACTAAATAAGAAATGACCTATAGTCTTGCCTACAGCCCACACTTATGGAAGCATCTTCTTAATTATGGTTCCTTCCTCTTAGATGACTTTAGCCTGCGTCAAGCTGACAGAAAATGAGAAAACACATTACTATTTTTTTACCATCATTCCTTAGCATAAAAATATCAAATGAATATATCTCTAGACTATACGTCTAGATTATATCTCTAGATTGTACTATGTTAAAATGTCTGATTGTAATAATTGCTGCTTAGAGCTGGGTATGCTGGTGTACATCTTTGATATCAGGACTAGGAGGGTAGAGGCTGGTAGATCTCTGTGAGTTTGAGGCCAGCCTTGTCTACAGGGCAAGTCCAGGATAGCCAGGACTTGGTCTCTTACAGAAAGAAACACTGTCTCAAAAAAAATAAATAAATAAATAAAAAATAAAAAGAAAAAAAAAAAAAAAAGAAAAAAGAAAAGAAAAGAAAAACAGAAAACAAAACAAAGACACAACTGCTGTCTGGGATCAGCAAGAGGCTCAGCTGGTAAAGGTGCTTCTGCCAACCTTGACCACTGAAGTTCAACTGTGCAGGTGAAAGGGAAGAAACCCTGCTTTACCCCACCCATCTATATACTGCTTGTCCTCCTGAGCATCAGATCTACTATCATGACAGCAGAATCCTGTGTCCAAATAACCATTATCTTGCTCATAATGGCCCCAAAAGGCAAACATAATAATGCCAAGGACAATCTGGAAGCACATAAGATAGATTACCTTCAGACTTTGGTAAAGCACAGTCCACACAGGCTGGTGCTATAATGCCCGTGGTTGTAGACACTATCCTGGAATATATACTTCACAACAACGGGGCTACTGTATTTGGAATATTTGCCTGCACAAACCATACACTTAAAATAAGCCCCACTATCAAAAAACACCACCATGAGTTGGCATCAGGATTCCAGGCCAAGACTCTTTGGCTAATAATTTTTCAGGACACCCAGAATACCAATTCCAAGAAAGTCCAATTTCAACCAGGATTCTAGAGGATGTGCCTTATCCCGAAGCACCTGCAGACTTGCTTCCCATGACCCATAAACACAATCCCATAAATGCAGGAGATTATCCAATAGAGGAATAACAGAACAGAGTGAGATTTTCAGACTTTACTTACAGAAGAATCTCACAGATCCTGTGGCCTTTTTGTCCCATAGAATCCAGATACTTAAGACACTTTTTTCTTAGGTCCATCACCTATAATGGGAAAAGGCAAAATCCTTAGACAGACATGTTTTTGCTGTTTGATTTTACCGAGACAAGGCCTCACTATGTAGCCCAGCCTGGCCTCAATTTCCAGTTCTTCCTCTCTCTCTCCTAAGTATTGGGATTAGAGGCATATACTACCATACCATGCCACAAACACTGTAAACATTAATAGCAGCAAGATTTTATTTTTAAAAATAAAAGCGTCTTTAAATGTTTAACACATGTAGCAATACAGGAAACAGACTTAGAAAATTTATCTGTGATAAAATATCACAAATGGTGTAAGATTAATGGAACACGTTCCAATTTCTATACAAAGGCCTAGAAATTTCTCACCAAATATTAGTAATCCTTCTAGCATTGGATCTACCTCCCCCACCCCCCTACACTTTTCCAGGTAAAAACGAAAGCTCCCCCTCAAAGCATGCCTTGTAGCTTTTGAAGCTGAGGACAGCAACACTTCGAGAAAGGACTCTACAGAGCTCGCCTTTTCCACCATGTTAGCCCTTCACTCCCTGCAAGTGAGAGCAGCTTTCGGTGGGAAGGAAAACCACCTACACTAGGGTACAATTAGCAGTAGAATCCCTTCTTAGCATGTACAAAGGTCAGGGATTGATCCCTAAGATAAGAAAGGAGAGAAAGGAAAAAGCTGGAGACAGAGGAAAAGGAGAGAGAAGGAGGAGCCTACCTCTAAATTCCAACAATGAGTCCTCTCAACTCACCACCAGGCTCCAGTGTACCTTCCGATGAATAGGTACCAGGACAAGTTCCTGTTCGAAGAGATTCACCCCTTTGGTCCATCTTTTCACTGCTTGGTAACCTCCAGACTTTAACTTAGGGTAGAAGAATGTACTGAATGCATGGAGTGCTGGGTAGCCTTGCTTTTTACTCCTTTCCACTAAAAGGTTCATATAAAAATTAATGACCTGTAAAATATCAAAAGATTATAATGTGGAACACGACAAATACACTACAAAATTAAATTCCTAGGGGTCAGAGAGTGAGATGTTCAGGGAAAGAGCAGTCTGTGCAAGAAGTCACAATCAACTGCTGAGTACACACGGGCCAGGCAAAGAAGGACAAAGGGCCGTGCACGGAGCTCCACGGCACTGTGCTTGCCTAGTACATGCAAGGCCCTGGGACTCAAGTCCCGGCACTGGAACACCTCCCTAAATAAAACCCAGCAAATCATGTGACTGACATTTTGAAGCACATGAATAACATTTCCATGCAATAATGAAAGGGCACATGCAAGTGTTATGCAGAAAAATGAACTGTTAACTACAGGACTACATCCATCCAAAATATACTTCAGTTTGGACATACTTCCCAAGGAGAAATGCCAAAATATTTATGAAACTTTTGAGTAATAATTTCTTCAAAAAATTTCAAATCGAAAGTGTTTTTCAAAAGCTTTATAATAAACATATCTACACTTACATTTATAAACGACAGTATTTTCATGTAACCAGGCATGTAACATGAGTAGATGGAGCAAATGGGAGAAAACTCAACAGAGCAGTGGGCACAGAGCCAACTGAAAAAGTGGTGGTAACTAAGCCAGCCAGCTTTTCAGAACACGTATGATACATGCTATGGCTTAAACACACACATCAATCAAACCCTAAGATTTATTTTTAATTATGTGCATATATGTGGGTATATGCACATGAGTACAGGTTTGCATAAAAGATCCTCTGGAGCTAGAGTCCCAGGCTGGGAAGCAAGCAAGGATCCTGTGAAGAGCAGGCACTCTTAACTGCAGCATCATCTTCTGTCCTTGCTAGAAGATCCTTATAAAGGATCTACCACTCCAAATGACAGCAGTAATGACCCTCAGGAGCACCCCAGCCCCCACCATGAGGCTAGCACTAACAGAAGCTGAAGGAAGCAGTTCCCTTCCCTTTCCACGTGAGGGCTCAGCACCACTTCCCATCACTGTACCAACAGGAGACAGGGAAGCTACAGGCACTGGTAGGACCCTGTAGTCATCATAACTGCAGATAATGCCTTTTGGGGGGTGTTAGTGTGTGGGGGTCTCATTACGTAACCCTGGCTGGCCTGGAATTTTGCATGTACTATCAACAGAGGTCTGTCTGCCTTTGCCTCCCGAGTTCTGGTGTTTTTAAAGCACCACTACACCTACCACAATGAATTGATGATATGCTTTTGCTTTAAAAATTACTAGTCAGGGGATGCACAACCCACAGGGACAGTGCTTGCACAAGGTCTTTGGTTCAATTTCTGGTATGGAAGAACAACAAAATAACCAACAGCTGGGTGGTGGGAAAGCCTGTGACCTGTTACTCAGGAGGATTACAACAGGGTTCAGGGCCCGTCTGAACTATGTAAGATATTATTGGAAACTTGTCTCAAAATAAAAAGCTAAAAGAAAAAAAGAGGGCAAGGATATAGCTCAGGATAGAGAGAACACTGCTTGCTGAATGTGGGCGCCCCTTGGTTCAATCCCTAGTACTGAAAGAAAACACAGAACAGAAACGGAAGTTGTTTTGCCACCTCTCCCGACTACGCAGCAGTCACTTTGGTGGCAGACAGCAGACACTGAGCAGAGTGACAGGCAGAGCAGGAAGGACCAACCTCATCGTTGAGCCAGTGATAGTTCCTTAAGGTCTGGATATCTCCTCGCGTGATTCGCAACTTGAAAGCGCTGCTCAAAATCTCATCTGGTGGCCCATGGCCCAGGGCGTTACTGATTTCCTTTTCCATGTCCTGAATTAGACGATGCTACATTAGCATAGAACCGCTATCAGTGTCGAAAGACTCAAACTGAAAAAAGCCTTTCATCTCTGCAACACTTGATGATCTTTGAAAAAATCCACTATTCAACATCTATGAAACTGCAGTGCAAAAACATCCAAATTTACAATTGCAAAACAGTTGTGAGAAGTAGGATTATGGTAGTGCACACTTTTAATCCCAGCATTTGGGAGCCAGAGGCAGGCGGGTCTCTGAGTTAGAGGCCAGCCCCGTCTATAGAGTGAGTTCCAGAGCAGTCAAGCTCACACAGAGAAACCCTGTCTCAAAAAACTAAAATAAGAATGAAAACGAAAACCAAACCAAACCAAAGCAGTCTTAATAATGGCTATCTCCTTGAATTATTTTAATAATTTATGCAGCTAAATGCATATTTAACTTATGAACCCAATCAAAATTATGGTTTTTTTTTCCTTTGCACACAATTTTGTTATCATATGGCTTGATCTCTCTACCTCTGACACGGTAAGCTTTGATGTTCACCTTGACAGGACCTAGAATCACAAGACAAAAGAACAGGGCTAGGGATCATCTGCATCTGTGGGTACCCCGTGGAGTTTGTCTTAAGCTAACTGATGTAGGGGACCCAGCAGAACCTGAGCATGAGAAGTGAGTGGTCATGAGTCTGTCCTGGCTGTGATGTGCCAGCAGAACACAGGAACTCACACCTGCAGTCACCTCCTCCCCTAAGACACTGTGTTAGCTCTATTACCATGGCAGCAAAAATGAAGCTACACAAACTTCATGTGCAGCATTAGCGACATCTAGGCTAAGTGAGACCCCTCCACATACACCAGGATAACAAGTTCTTGATTCAGTATGAAGAATCTCTTTTAAAATATGAATTTTATGAGGCTCATGCATGAGTACTGTCATGAATACCAAGACCAATCTGGGCTAAGTAACCACCAAGACCTAGCTTCAGAAACAAAAAAACCCCAAAAAACCAAAACCAACAAACCAACCAGTCAACCCACCCACCCACCCACCCACCCAAACCAGTTATATCTAATCCATCAGGCCGCCCTCACACAGACCATTAATGATTAATACAGACAACATAAGCAGACCTGGAAATTTTGTTTTGTGTTTTTTTAACTTCATATATTTATTCCTTCTCTGAGAAACTTCTTAAATGAGAGCAAGCACTTAAGTTTAGAGGAGCTATGGCCCATCTGAAATCGTCATCTCACTCTGAGCCACACAAAGAACTATACCTCTGTAAGTTCAAAGACATCTTCTGTTCTTCTGTCCTTCTCTTTGCTTGGGAAGTTCTTTTCCTTTGCCTCCAGCACTGATATTTTCCTTCTGAGTAAGCCATTGCTCCCACTTCCCAGGCGAAGCCGGGCAGACACTTCTTCTGACAGATCAGGCTCCAGTTGGTGTCCTTTTGTCTGATCAAAAAAGTTTCCACACTGACAATGCTTGATTTGTACATATAACTCAGCAGTGCATACAGAATATAAAACACTGTACAAGTTATGGAAGAAGTGGTTTTCTAGTTTTAAGTCCACCATGGACTTCCACACTGGGTGGTGAATACATGCATAAAGACCCACGTGACCCCACGCTCCCATTCCAAGCAGCTTCTCTACTGCAGTCCACTGACGTGCAGACTTTGAGTCCACTCAGTTTTGGTGTGCAATGGTTTTTATAAGGGTTATTAAAAAAAAAAAAAAAAGTAAAAGTCTGGCATTAACCCTGGAGAGAGAAAATGACTTGAGATTTAGTGGCTATCCTGATGGTGAAACAGACTCTGCCTGCCTGCCCTGGTAAAGGTGAACATAAGCCACAGAGTTAACACAGGCCCACAGGGCATATCAGTTACAAACAGAAACACCATTCCTTTGGAACTAGGAAAACATTTCCAGTTCCTATCCCATTCTAAAATGTAGTTAAAACACATTTATAAAGTTTAGAAAGGTACAAGGTGTGGCCTGTACAGAACACAGCAGAACCTACTTCTTATTGTACTGGCTGGTTGTGTGTCAACCTGACACAAGCTGGAGTTATCACAGAGAAGGGAGCCTCAGCTGAGGAAATGCCTCCATGAGATCCAGCTGTAAGACATTTTCTAACTAGTAAGGGGGAAGGGCTCAGTCCATTGTGGGTGGTGCCATCATCCCTGGGCTGGTAGACCTGGGTTCTATAAGAAAGCAGGCTGAGCAAAGCCAGGGGAAGCAAGGCAGTGAGTGACATCCCTTCATGGCCTCTGCATCAGCTCCTGCTTCCTGACCTGCTTGGGTTCCAGTCCTGACTTCCTCTGGTGATGAACAGCAATGTGGAAGTGTAAGCTGAATAATCTCTTTCCTCCCCAACTTGCTTCTTGGTCATGATGTTTTGTGCAGGAATAGAAACCCTAAGACATTATTCAAAGCCATCCTGTGTTAGAGCTGCTGTTATTTATTTAATCCTTTTCCTGTGTAATAGTTGGAGTCTAAGACCTTTAACCTGGTAGACAAACCCTCCACCACTGAATTAGTCTACCCGTCTCAAAAAAAGCAATGCATGGTAGGAACTGCACTAAACAGGAAGTTCTAGGCAATGGCCACTTGTGCATACATAGTGAGGCCTCTACAAAGCCTGGAGGTGAGGGATAGCAGTGGAGCTCGCCTACAGATACAAAGCTGACACCTTACAAGTTTGTGAGCAAATGGATTTGGAAACAGAACTTTGGAGTAGAGCTAGAGTCTTAAGATACCAGTGAGCTTTCTTCATTCTCTCTGACTGCCTGGTAGTTCCTACCTGCTCCTTCCTAATTTTATAAAAAGACTAGCTCTCACTTTGCTGTCTAGACTGGCTTAACTGTCTAAATTTGGTCTTCCTTGAATGCTAAGATTATGAGTATTCTGCTTTGACTAAATAGAAGATAAATGGTAATTAAACACAAAAGAGTCCATCTGAAATCACTGGAAACAGAGAACATTAGATGTTTTTAGACTATCTTTGTAATTCTATGTATATAAAATATAAGTAACAAAGTTTCAGTTACATTTAACTAAAAAATATATTTCTGTGTGGGGTATGGCAGTGCACACCTATAATCCCAGCAGAGGACAATCAATCAATCAACCAATCAAATCAGGAGACAGAGGCAGGTGCCTCTACAAGTTTGAGGCCAGTCTGGTCTATATAGCAAGACTGCATTGTAAGACCATGGGGGTGGGGTAGGAATTGAGATGGATTGAGATTGATTTCTGCCTGATATTAAATGCTTGAAAAAATAACTTTGTTATTAAAAACCTGACCATGCCTACAGAGATACGGAAACATTGATCTAATACTTACATTAAAAGTAGACAGGGCAGTGGTGGCGCACACCTTTAGTCTCAGGACTTGGGAGGTAGATGTCTATGAATCTGAGGCCAGCCTGGTCTACAGAGCTAGTTCTAGGACAGACAGGGCTACTTCCTTGTTTCATGTGGTATCAAAATGTCAGTCCAGTGACAAGGCAAATCTAACATTTACCAAGGGCTTCTACTTACACCTTCCTTTTCAAATCGGAGTCCCACCACTTTCTCTGTATCAGCTTTTCCTTTTGAATACCTGGGGAGGAAACCATTACAGATTTACAGAGTTCTGCTGTTTAACATGGTACATAGTAGTTCCATAAGTAACACTTATTAAAGTGGAGCAACATCTGTAATCCCAGAACCAAAGGAAGTGGAGGCAGAAAGACCAGTATTTCAAGGCGACATGATGAGCCTGAGACTAGCCTGGGCTAAATGAGACCGTCTCAATCGTTTTTTAAATTAGTATCTATTAATCTCTAAACAAACTGGGCTTGGGAGTGCTAGCAATGCCCTGTCTCTGCTTCCTGGCCTGCCATAAACAAACCGTGCCATTCTAATGCTTTCCTGAGCACAACAGACTGACTGCTCTAAAACTGTGAGCCAAAATAAACCTTTCCTCTTTAAGGCGTTTCTGTCAGGCATTTCAGCAGCAGTCAAAGGAGACTAACATGATAAACAAATGCTAGAAAAGTGGGGTTGCTGCTGTGACCAACATCTCTGTGGCTCTTGCAAATGTTGGGACTAGTATGAGGAAGAATATGGGAAAAAAAATGCAGGTCTAGGTTAAAAAGAGACACTCGAGAATGCTGTAAGGGGAGAGCTTAATGGGAGATTCTGCCAGGTGCTGAGAAGTCCAGAATGTGAAGAGAAAGGCAGACACCAGACTGCATTGTTAGGTTCAGACAGGCCAATGATACTAATGATAAAACTGGCTGCATTTTTTCTGCAACTTGAAGGCAATTTAAAAGCAGATGGCATGCAGGAAGAGGTAGTCTATGTCGATAAGCTCTGCCCTCAGTGAGCAGAGGAGGTAGGATCAGGAGTTGAGGTCAGCCTTACTTACACAGTAAGACCCTGTTTCAAAAGACAGGGAAAAGGGGGTCGAGAAGGTGGATAAGTTGGTAAAATGCTGAGTTTGGTCCAGGGTTCATGTAAACGTTTTGTGCAATAGCACATGCATACACTGTGGGCTGAGGCTTGCTGGCCAGCCAGTTTAGCCAAATCAATTCCAGGAAGGAAAAAGGAAAATGATTGTGTCTCTACCTCTGACTTCCACATACATGCACATATATACACCCTTCCTGCCCATTCCCTTAAAAAAAAAAAAAAAAAAAAAAAAAAAAGGCGGGAAAGCAATAAGAATCTAGCTGAAGTGACTAAGGAATTTGAAAGGCACTTTAGCCAAGCATAAAGGAAGACTTGGAAGGAAATTTCAGAGCAAAAGGATTTGAAGCCAACACACTGAAAGCAGTGGATAAGGTGGTGCAATTATTAAAGACTAGCATTGCTAAGGGCTCACCCTGGCACCCTTGACCCAAAGAAACCCTTAGGTGTTCCTCCCTGGAGTAAGGAACTGGCCTTGGCCTTTAGAGCACAGAACTGCCATCTCATATTGCATTCCTGTTTCCAGAACCTATTGTTTGTTTGTTTGTCTGTAATCTTACACTTATTTGAGGGGTAGCAAATGTTCTGTATTCACCAGTATAAATCAGAGGGCAAGCTCAGGAAGCTGGTTTTCTCTAGCATGTGAGTTCTGGGAATCAAACTCGGGCCTTCAGACTTGGTGGCAAGCATCTGAGCCATCTTGCCAGCCCTGTAAATTCATTTTAAAGAGAGCCTCAAGAACAAAGGTACTTTTCTTGCAGAAAGCTGCCTATGAGTCATCCACCTAAACACACAGAGGCCACAACAGTTTTTGTCAGGCTGGTAAGAGACCTTGCTATTGTACATGTGGAACTGTTTTTGCAGGCATACAATATGTAGGAGATCCAGGGTCACGGAGGTGTACACCTGATTTCCAAGGGCTTGGAGACCAGGCAATGTTTAACAGGGCCAGCACCCCTGTGGGGAGTTGGGAGGGCAACAGTAAAGCCTCAGTGTCAGTGCAGACAGTGGTGAGTTGGAGGAAAGCCATGCAAAACACACACATTCGTGAGTGTCCACAGAACCTCAAATGCTAGGCCAAGGGTAGCCAAGCTCACAGCCTGCCACCTTCTATCTTAAGATTTTTACACACGCGTGTCTCTGCTGAGCTGTGATCTTGCTCACTGTCCCATCAGTCACTTGGGGGTGTACTGTTTACCCGGTGCCACAGTAGAAACAGATGTGCATTATTTATATTTAGGTTCACATTTCTATGGGCTCTCAGAGCCAACTGTTGCCTCAAGTCTCTGACAAGTCTTTCAGAAGAGTACTTGCTACTCTGCAGAGTTCCAGCATCCACATGGTGGCTCACAACCTTCTGTAGCTCTAGTTCTACCTTGAGGGGATCTGAAGCCCTCTCTGGACTCTGTGGACACCAAGCACACAAGTGCTTGTAGCTTCATCTACAACTTCTTTACCCTTGTAGTTTCCTTAACAAACAGATGAACCAGATCTGGACTCTTGGCCACAGCTGGCAAGTCTGCTATAAAGCAATAGCTACCTAAAACCCCAAGGAAAGCAGAACAACCTTCACCATTCCTATGTTCAAAGCAGTGGCCACTGGAGATGCCAACATACTCTGAAGAAGCACCTACTTGCCCAAGCCCCGCTGGCTGAGGGATGAGGGCAGCTTGGAAGGGTCTGATTTAAGACGTAGTCACTTGAGTACTGATGAGCTACTCGAGCGAGGAGAGTCACAGTTCCTCATGGGAGTCATAAATGAAATTTTAGAATTAAATGAGCCATGTACCTCTTTTCACTTCTCACTGAACAGAGAGGTCCTCTTGTTTCAACAACTCTATCTGTGGGGATGGAAAGAAAAGATCCTTTACTAACCAATCACAGGTTGGAATTTCAATCCACAGATTCCAAGTACCAGCACACTTGTTTGCATCGATGCTAATGTGAGTTAAAAAGCCACTGATTGCCTCACACACAAACACCTAAAATACACATGACTTTCTCTTCCTTAAATCCTGAGCACAATATCAATACCAGTTCATTCGATAAGCTCACATCATTCAGTGAGCAGTTATTGGAGAAATATAAGGAAGTTAATCTAAGGAAGTAAATTAATTTTAGTTTCACAAAATATACTATACAGGCATTTCAGCAATCAACTTAATCGTAAAACAATTTTCTTTTTTGCTAGGCACTGTCTTGAAGCCTGACAATACTTTATGGCCTGGCATACCACATTTCAGTGCCGTGCTTCCACATCAACTACAGGCAGTGTCTTAAGAAGAGCTAAGTCTGGAACTCACACTGTTTTGGAACACAGTGGGTTGTTCTGACTCCATGATTCTGCTCTTCCATCCAGCCTTTGGTCTTTAATGTGTCCATCTGAATTCTCTGAGAACTTACACAAAAGTGAGGAAGATCAGATCAGATACAAAGAAAAGACCTTAGAGTGTAACTATTACCATCCTGACCCACAACTAAACCTATGATATATAATGGCTAAATATGATTTAAATGGTTAAAATTCCCAAATAATACTTAATTCTTTCTGTATTTAATAAGCTATACAATCCTGTGATCAACTTGCTAGTCCATGCTTTATGCAACTCTGTATTCACAATGTCTTGCTAAGTTACCAGATGAGCTGACATGCTGGACTTGCATGTCCTGGCACCTCTCCAGGTAAGACTTTACTTCCTGTTCCAGACTCACTTATCTGCTCAAATCTCTAGTATCTCATAGACAAGCACTGTCAGAAGCAAAGTCCTTATGACTAGTTGACGTTAATCTTGTTTCTGAGTAGGACACTAAAGTGCAATTACCAGAGCCTCAGAGACTGTGTGTGTGTGCGCGTGGAAGGAAAGGAAAATGAAATGCAAAGAGTCTGTGACAGGGTAAAGAAGGAAAAGAGAAAGGGAAGGGAAAGCTAAGCAGAAGGAAAAGAGCCAGGGCTAAGTCAGACAGATATTGTGGGAAATATTTGTGTTGACAAGGCTGGGAGGGGATTTCCTTTTTCTATGAGTAAGAGTTTATGTGAGTTGGATGTGATATCAAATGCATATAATCCTAGGAAGTGGAGGCAGGAGAATTATAAATTCCAAGCTAACCTATGCTAGATAGTGACATCCTGTCTTGAAAAAAAAACAAAACAAAAATCAAATCAAACAAACCCAGCCAGGCAGTGGTGGTGCACACCTTCAGTTCCAGCAGAATTCAGGAGGCAGAGGCAGGTAGAGATCTCTGTGAACTTGAGGACAGTCAATACTACACACAGAGAAACCCTGTCTCAAAATACAAACAAACAACAACAACAAAGTCCACTCTGTAAGCACTGCGCAGTGTCAGACAAACTACACAGTGGTTCCCGCCGTACCGTCACATCTCTAAAACCAAAAAAAAAAAAGGGGGCCGTACTAAGGAAAAGTCTGACAATTTCTCATCAGTTCCTCTCACCTGTGGTGTGAGACTGCAGAAGGGAAAGTGCTTCCATGAGCACCTTCTTTAAGACGCTCCAATAACTTTCGATATTTTTCTCTTTCATCCTTTTGGACACCCTGAATAAAAACACATACATGGTAAGTAGTAGCAGGAGCCTAACTTCAGATCCCACCAGACACTGCCGGGGGGATGCAGCCTACAGATATACTTTACTTGGAGCACACTGTTCTTAGAATTGCTTTAATCAAATACCAGCTTTATACTTTTCTAAAAAAATCCTGAACCCCGACCTCTTTAGAGAAACAAGTCAACAAGCTGGAGCGCTCCCTTTACTCCTCTCACACTATAGCCTTCCTTGAATCATCTTTTCAGCGCCTCCTCTCCACCCTGCTTCATTCATTACATTCTCTGTTAGAGCCACAGTTCTCTCTGTGGGTCAAGACCCCTTTTGGAGTTGAACGAACGACCCTTTCACAGGGTCCCCTAAGACCATTAGAAACACAGATATTTACATTACAGTTCATTACAGCAGCAAAGTTACAGTTATGCAGTAGCAACAATGAATGTAATTTTATAGTTGGGGTCACCACAGCATGAGGAACTGTATTAAAGGGTGCAGCATTGAGAAGGTTGAGAACCACTGTGCTAGATCATAGAGGTATTTGTGTCTTGGACAGAACTATGCTGAAGAAAACTGACTTCCTAATTGGAACTGATCTCCCACATTATTCGTACTGGGTCAGCCCCTGTGTTACATGGTCGCCCCTCAGCATCCCATCCAATTCACCTCGCCTGGCCCATTCTGACCAAGAGACTCTCTTCCTCAGTCTCCCCTGTGATTGCTTCTGCCTGCCACAGATGCCCAGAGCTCCTCTCACACTAGAGCCTTCCTTGAATCATCTTTTCAGATCCCTTGAATTAAATTACATCAATATGTAGAGAACCCAGAAGCATGCCTTTAACCCTGCCTTCCTGCCTGTTTCTCAGGACTTTAAACAATGTCCAAAACTGAAGTCAGCACCTTCCCCCTATTGGTCAGTGACAGGTTCTCCCTATATGCTCTGTGCTATTATTCCCAATTAACAAACAGCTGTTTGTAATGCTCTCTATCCACTGTCCTAGAATTTACCTACAGTCTCATCGAAGATCTCTTTAAAAAAACTCAAGTTTCTCTTCCTAATACCACCAGAAGGCCTCTGGCCCACTACTCCCTTGGCCTTTCTGCTGAATTATAAGTTATTTATGTAAAACTCATGAAAGCAGGGTTAAGATTCAAATACTAAATTACTAAAAGCTAGTGCAGTATCTGGGACTTGAACAAATATTTCTTTGATGAGTCACAAAAAGCTCATAAAACCATTTACCAAATTAAAATAGCTGATGGTATGGGGGAATGCCAGAGAAAGAAGTAATTCTCAACAGCCCTGAATAAATGAAGATCTGAAGAGAGAATAAAGGCCTGTCTCCTCACCACACTAAACGCTCTGAAAGGTGAAAAAGCAGAGGGGCACATCATTTACCACTTTTACTTAATCACTCATATTAAGGTTTATACAAATAAGTTAGGGAAGGCATGTGGCACATGTGTCTAATCCTAGCACTCAGGAGGCAGAGGCAGACAAATTTCTGTGAGTTCAAGGCCAGCCTGGTCTACATACTGAGTTTCAGGATAGCCAAAGAGACCCTGTCTTCAAAATGATAAAATTAAAACGTACTCTCTTCCTAGAAGGATGCCTTCTTTCTTTTTCAGTGGACCCTGCCTCTGAAACTCAGGTCTAGAATAGCTCTCACTGCCCGTCAACAGTAGGTACCACGAGTCAAAGCAGGTGAGGGAGGCCAGGTAGGAGAGTGATGCTCGGACACTTATAATTGCCATACCCCTTGGTACCTTTGGAATTTTATGCCATAGTACACAAATTATTAGTCAAAATCATTAGAAACATTTCTTTAAGATATCAGGCTAGAAGTGTTTACCTCCTCCACGGTGCAATGGGGACGCCTCACACCCTTGCCACCCTCTTCAGAAATCATCTCTGTTACACCTGGCTCCTGAGGTTTCCATGTTAAGGAACTCTCTGGACTGCTTTTGCTATGGCGACGACCACTTGGTCTTCTATTATAGCCTTCCGATTTCAACGTAAAACTGGAGAATAAAAGAAATAAAAAGACTATCATGGAATTGAGATTCAAGCTCCTAGGTTATGCAAATATTCTGCTGCTTTAGTTTAAGACCACTCATTTCTAAACAGTCACCATTTGCAAAATTAGATATATGAGCATCTATCTCATCATGGAATGTCTCATCTGACCACTAGAGCCGCCATGTGAAAGCTGTCCTCACAGCCAGGTTTCCAACCCCTTCCCCAGGTGTAGCTCCCCTTCCCCCACGGCACATTCCTCTCTTGAACTGTATACTTGTCCTTTACTCACTGGGCACCAGTTACATGCTAGCAAACTCTGTGCTGGGACTGTGCAGTGTGCCTCAGATCTCCCACTGCATCTTGTTGCGTCTGTGACTTAAAACAGAGCACAGGCCTGTGGTTCTGTAGAATGCACTCCCATTTCATCAGCTATTTTCACAGGAAAGCTTAGATACTCAGTTTCTGCAAGAACCCTGCAGTGAGTGATGACGTCCACCTCAGTGCAATATGCTGGGAGGCTGCTATCATTCTGGGCCACTGCCGACATTATCTATGAAGGTAGTGTCAAGTATCAGGCAGGTTTCTCTGTAACAAGTCACTTTCCTCCTTTATAATTAATAAGGGATTTGGGGGAGATGTTGTAATGTTAATATAGTATTCTAGGCCTTATCAAATCCCCACTTTAGCTCAACCAAGGCCCATCCGTACAGTCATTACTGTGACAGCCTGGTAATCTCTCTCATGCCTTTTCTCTCAGCATTTTCTATGGAGATCTACCTATCCACAGCACACATCCACCCACTGGTATTGGTGTTACAAGCTTTATTCATTTAGATGTTTAAATTGTCCCCTATTTGACCACTACCTACCAATCAAGGTTTTCCCCAAGTCGGGCTGAGTTTTACTAGTTTTGGGCCCTCCTTCATGTTCTGACACAAGATACTCTTGTGTCAATTACTATTTCCCTTCTACCTCTACTATTTCTTTTACCCACACTTAGAGCACCCCACTTTAGTCAGTCGGCCTCTCCCCTTCCCCCAAGCTTCCCTTTTCTTTTTGAGACAAGGCCTTCCTTATATAACCCTAGCTGGCCTGGAACTGGCTATACAGACAGTTCGGTTGTCCACAAAGAATAACAACAGAAACAAAATATATCTTTTTGGGAGGGTGTTTTGTCTTTTGAGTCAGGGTCTCTTTATATAGCCCTGGTTGTCTTGGAACTCAGTATATAAACCATGCTGGCCTTGAACTCAGATCTGCTTGCCTCTGCCTCCCACTGCTGGGATTAAAGACCATTACATTTGACTAAATATGGTTTTAAAAGGAACAAGGCAGGAGAAGAGACTATCAAGTTAGATATCCAATCAATAGGAATTCTAGTAAGTGACAATACATACAGGACAACTGACAAGGGAGTTCAGAGGGCATAGGAGCTTGCCACCACACCTCATGACCTGGATTTGATCCCTGAAGCCCGCATGATGTAAAGAGAACCAACTCTCACAAACTGTCTTTGAACTTTTACACACATATTTACTAAACGTATAAAAAATTTAAGAGTTAAGAAGATTATTGAAAAAATACTGTTTAATACACCTGACATGTTCAGTGTATAAAGTTTATCAAGGCTATATTTATGTACTTTTCTGTATTCACACACACACAGAGTTTGAGAGAAGTGTTGATTCTTTTAAAAATGGTTTTCAAGGAGACTGGAGAGATTGTTCAATGGGCAAATGTACTTGCTATTCTTGCAAAGGACCAGGATTTAGTTCCTGGCACCCCCAAAGTATGTAATAATTATCTGTAAATCCAGGGGTTCTAGTACCCTCTTTTGGCCTCTGTGGGCAAAACACTCAGACACATAAACACAGATTCTACGTTTTCATTTTCACTAAATTCTAGGGTGGTTTTTATTTCAGTTTTGACTTCTCCCTTAATCCAACTGTCAATTAACAGTGTGTTGTTTAGTTTCCATAAGTTTGGGGACTTCCTGCTGTTTTTACTGTTGTTGATCCAGTTTTATTCCTTTGTGGTCACATAGGATGAGGACATTATTTTAATCTTCCTACATTTGTATTGAAACTTGCTTTGTGTTCTAAAATGTGGTCAATTTTGGAGAAAATTATAAAAGCTGCTGAGAAGAAAGCATATTCTCTAATTGGACACCACATACTACCAAAGAAAATACCTGGTACCAGGAATGGGCTACCTCTTTTTTGAGTTGGCGGTTAATGGAAACCTGTAGATCAACCCCATAAACATTACAGGCTATTGCCAATGCTCTTGATTACCTTCCAGAACTTGACAGTCACACCCTAAGTCCTGAAAAAACAAATACATGACTCACGGAACAGAGAAATCTAGCTGGCACTCAACTGACAGCTGAAAGCACACTGGCTTTCACAGTGCTGGATGTGCTCTGCATGCCACCAGATGAAAAAGTGGTCACCAAACTCCCAGCGGTGAGCCCAGCAAGCTATGATGATGGTGCAACAACGGCACGCATTTTACAGGAGTGACAAGCCAATTCTAAGTAGATTTGAGGCCCGCTCCATGAGATGAGACCCACACGCACATCGTCAATAAGGCAAGATATGTCACTGAGCTCTGGGGGATGAGAGGGAAACTCACTGGTGCTACTCTGCTAAATGAACATAGCAGTAAAATGACTCAATGAATCATGGGTATAACCACAGACCAGTGCATTTCTCAACTCTATTAGACAAGCTTCTTGTGATGATGGCCATTAACCCCGAGCTCACAGCAGGTCAGTAGACAGACTAAGTGACTTTGGAATGGTCAGCCCTAAAGAGGTTGTCCATATCACAACCTCCTCCCTTGAGGTTCAAGGATCTATGGAAGGCAAAAATAGGTAAGAACCAGAGGTGGTAAGAAAACACTCTTTCATACACAGCAGGCAGATGTGCCTGTGAACTCACAATGAGACTGTGACAGCATGCACAAGGGCTAAAGCCAAACAAAAGCCTAACATGGCAGAGGGTACAAAGTTCCACTCCTAGCTGAGGAGCTACTAGTATCTGACTACTTCCAGGACAGAGGAAATCCGTCTTCTTCGGTGGAGTGACACCAGGCTTATCTCTAATGTCTATCAAGGCAGGTCCCATACTCAGGAGTAGCTAACAACACAGACTGGACTCCATGGTGGATGAGGAGAGACAGAGAAGGAGAGGAAGAGGAGAGGGGAGGGAGGGGACAAAAAGTTCAGTGGGCAGGGAGGTGAGGGAGGATCTGGGAGGAGTTGGGATGATCATGACCAAATTACATTGTGTGAAATCCTCAAAGATAGATAAAACCATAAAACGGGCTTGCAGAGATAGCTCAGTGATTAAGAGTACGGGCTGTTTTTCCAGAGGACCAGGGCTGGAGGTGTCCTCTTGTGGCCTCCTCTGGTACCAGCTATAAAAGTGCTACACAGGTGTCTAGGCAAAACACACACACACACACACACAATTATTAAAAATAAAAATATTAAAAATGGTTTTCAAAATTAAATCATACGATGGACATGTACTATAGTTGGAAAAGAAACAAGCCATATGATACTTAGCTATTACCCTAAGATAATGTAACAAAACACAATGAAAATGCCTAGCAACAGTGAGCTTTGCTTACAAAAGAGTACAATTTAACTCACCCAAAGGAAGGCAGGACTCTCCGTGGCTGATCTCGGGTCACTGTCACTCTGATCTTTGGATAGTCACTTATTCCGTTAGGAGATTTATTACCTTTAACAACATATTTTAATGAGAAGAAAAAATACCAGTCAACAGCCTGAATCTGAATCGGGACAGAAAACGTATTTACAGGGCAGAACTGAAATCTCCATGTTTAAAAGCACAGTAATCCAGCATGAATGTTACAAACAAATGAAAGGAAAGCAAAGGCAGGCTTAGGAGTGGACAGTGGTACAGTAGTGCCTAACATGTATGAGATGTTCCTAAGTTCAATTTTCACTACCACAAAACCATAACAGTAATAAAGTTACTGATATTAAAGCAGTATGTATAAGCCAAATTCAATTTACATAACCCTTAAAAAGAGTTAAAAAGGTTCCAAACCTACCATCATTTTCAAGCCCTTTGGAATTTTAACCACAGAGTGCAATGGTTTAAAGTGGTATGTCTGGGCACTGCGTGGAGATGGCATAACCTTTGATGGCCAGTCTTCATGACACTGTGACTGAAGAGACTGCAGAGTTAAGTCTGGGTATCTGTGAGGCTTCCACAGCAGACTAAAAGGAAAGGTCACCCTGACTGTGGACGGCAGTCTTGGACTACATAAGAGGAGGAGGAAAGGGAGACACTGTATTCTCCCTTCTCCTTGCTTCCCTGTCTGCAATGAAGTAATCCACTCTCTCCCTGGCCACAAGATCCCTCCCAAGAAACCACAGTCCAAGCTCTTAAACCATGAGCTAAAGCAAGCCTTTCCCCCCAACTTGTCGTTTCTGTTGTCACAGCAACACCAAAGAACTAACACACAAGGTCCACGTTTACTCATCTTTGCACTTTGGGGCCACACGAGGAACCATAATCAACCAGTTTGAGTAGAGCTATAAGCATTGTTTCTTTGCTCCTCCTACTTCAGATTTCTGAACCTCACCTTCTCTCACACCGACTTTCGCTACCTTCCTCCTCTTCCCAAACTACAAGTCAATCCACAAGGAAGACACTAAAACCGTTTCTCAGAACTCTGGGTGCTTCTGAGCATTTCTCACAATAACATTTTATGTAGTATATACAATTACAAGCCCACTTTAGGGTCTGATGACAATCTTGAAGTCTACAGAGCTGCAGGAATTAGGAACTTAAAATTGATCAACAAATACACGATGAAGTCTGAGAGCATGGACAAGGTCTCCTGTTCTTCCTGATCATTTAGATACAGTGGCAGACACACAGCAACCTCTCAGGAATGTTTAAAAATTTATCTTTATTTTTAAATTATGTGTGTATGTATGAGTCTGTGTGTGGATATGTGTGAATACGGTACACGTTAATTCAGAAGAAGGCATCACATCCCCTGGAACAGGAGTTAGAGACAGTTGTGAGCTGCCTCATATGGGTGCTGGGATCCAAACAGGTCTCCCAGCCAAACGCCAGCCTTTTCTTGTTTTGTGATCAATAAACCTTGATCTAAAGTCACATTTAGAATCATGCTTATAAACAAAAAACACAGCAGTCAACTCAGACAAAAATTATAAAGGAGAGCTCCAGGTTAAACATCCTTCCTGTAAAACCTGATGCTGATACAGAAATTTCCAGCTTCAGATTTCAGAGTTTACCTCAGGGATATTCAACTGCTGGGCTCTATGCAGACATACCCAAAAAAAAAAAAAAAAAAAACAAACTGTAAAGCCAAAGATATTTCTAGTCCTAGAAATTTAAGATAAAACTTATATTTGTTTTCATGGATGGTAATGAGATTATGCCTTTATTTAATCCTAATCCAAACTGGTGTCTTCTTTTCATATTCTTCACACTTAGGGACATGACTGCAAGGACAGGCAAGAATACCCTGACCAGCTTACCCAGCTTCAGCATGCTGCTACAGGGTCCAGAACTCATCAGTTCACAAGATGAAGAGTTCGAAAATACCTAAAATAAAGCAGTCACTTCTAAAGTTGCAATTTTAAAACATTTTTAATACAAAAGCTCACTCAATTCAGGATTATTTTCAAGATAGCACACAGAAGTGATGCCATTAAGATAAAAAGGTGACAGAACAATGTTAAAAGATAATTACAGATTTCCCACAAATACTTAAATAAGAAAAGTAAGAACAAATTTCCCTTTTCAAGGGAGCTGTGCAGAGCAGACTGACTCACTTCTCTGTTGAGGTTTGGTCTTGCTGTCTATTGTAATACTAAGTGTAGCCCCCAAAACCTGGAGTTTGTATGTAGACCTGTGACCCTGCCTCCAAGTTATTTCTGATTAGTAAATAAAGATGCCATCAGCCAAAAGCTGGGCAGAAGAAACATAAGTGGGGTTTAGATTTCTTGGAGAAGGTGGAGGAGGAAGAGAAGATGCCATAGGTTAGGTAAGCAATACAAACTTGGCCCTGAGGGCTAGCCAATTAGAGTTAAGAGCAGCCCAGATGAAACACAGCAAGTAATAACTTGGGGTTATCAGTCAAAAAGTAGAGTCTAATAGCATAGAGGGTAGGTATTTTCCCAGATCCTGTGCTGTTTAAGGCTTATTGTAAATAAAAAAGTTGTGTGTGTGTCTTTTATCTGGGAACTAAATGGTCAAAGGCAGGGTAAGAACCCAGTAGGATTAAAAAATTCCCACAATACTCCACTCTGCTCTTTTGTTCTAAGATAGTGTTTGACTGTATCCCAGGTTGGCCTGGAGCTCCCTATATAGCCAGGCTATATATAATGGTTCTTCTGCCTTTACCCACTAAGGATTACGGGCATTAGCCACTGCACCTGGCTTTGCTTTTTCTTCTTTTTGTTTTCAAGTGAAGGTGTCACTAGGCTGTCACAATGATCCTGAATTTCTAAGGTCACCTACCTTAGCTCTCCTGCAGCTGCCTTCTGAACACTAGAATCACAAGAGCATACCACCAGCTGAGTGAGCTAACACTGTGTAAAACAACTGCTGCAAACCCCCTTCTCTGTGCACAAACATGCTTATGTGTTCATGTCCATGTGTGTTGGTGCATGTCTGGAGGACAGAGGACATCGGCAGGAATTAGTTCCCTCTTTCTACAATGTGGGTCCTGGGGATTGAACTCAGTCCATCAGGGTTAGCAGAAAAGGTCTTTACTCACTGAGCCATCTTGCTGGTTCCCAACTATTCTTTATAAATATTTTTAAGTATTTAAATTATTAATCTTTAATTTTTTGACCTTCATATCAAAGCTAATAAATGTATGATCATTTCTAGAAATAAATCAATCTATGTGTTAATTCCCCAACTATGAGACTTTTTAAAAACTTTTACTAACATTTAGTTTTTAAAATGAAAAACCCACAAATATCACACTGTATAAGGCTAGAGATATAACTCAGTGGTAGACTTTTGCTTAAGATGCACAAGACTCATGCCAAGTACACCTTTAATCCCAGCACTTGGGAGATAGAGGAAGATGTATCTCTGGGAGTTCAAGGCCAACCTAGTCTACAAAGTGAGTTCCAGGACAGGCAGGACTATAAAAAACAAACTAAAAACAAAAAAAAAAAAAAAAACAACAAACAAAAAAAAAACTACCACCACCAACAAAAAACCAAGCCACCAAAGCCACAAAAAAGATATAAGCTCTATCTCCATAATAAGTAAATAAATAAACAAAATTAAGAAAACAAAACAACAATGAAACCCACTGACCCCCCCCCAATTAAATTAAACAACTGACCCCCCCCCAATCAAAAAGGGAAAGAAAAAAGATCAGTACCCAAGTCCCAGTCTCACTGACCTCTCCTGAAGGGGCCACATTCCGTGTTCCATTACAAGCAGAAGACACCATGGGTTTTGTGGTCAGCTGGAATGGGAATCCAAATAAACTCGCAGCATTGTAGAGACTGTTCTTCACTTGGTGAATGAAGCAATCTAGAAAGTATCAACCAAGTATAAACACAGAGCACTAAACTTTCAGAAAAAATTATGTTTGAAAAGAATCCTGGTTCTTCATAAAGTCTTACTTCTGAACACCAAAATTAAAATGTACCTATAAAAATGCTCTTGGGCCATCAAGATGTTAGTACCTGACAGTCTTGCTCATGCCTGGCAACACTAGTCTGACCTCCAGAACCCATATGAAGACAGAGAGAACTGATCCACAGGCAAGTCCCAGTACAACCCCTCACACATGTGCACCACACACACTGATATTTTTCTCTGACTGATAAAAGAATTTCTAGTGTATGTGCAACTACCAAGCTGCTGCAACAGCATTCAACTGTATCTGTGGTAAACCACGGAGTGGCCTCCTTTCTTCCCTTTATGTCTGCTCTTCTCCCCCAAAGCTACCTAGAGTTAGTTTATCTACTGTAGAAGCCAGCAGTTAGGTGTGCTTCCCTACTGATTTCTTTTAAATTAGTGAAAATTAAAGTTCAGTTCTTTACTGAGGTACGATGGCTCCCATCTGTACTCTGAGAACCTGGGAGGCTGAGGAAAAAGGATTGAGGCCAATTTAGATTGCCTAGCCTCACACACAAATTTGGATTGCCTAACCACACACACACACACCACATTTAAAAAGCTTGAATTCTCCGAGTTAAACTAGCCACATTTCAGGTACTCAATAACCACCATTACAGGAGGTAATGGTCAGCACGCTGTAGAGTAACAGTCTTCTCTCTGATACCCAGCTTCATCTCCAATTTAGATTCCTTTCTGCTGTTTGCACTAAGGAATTCTACCTCTATTTAACAAAATGACAGAGTGGGGGTAATCCTTACACAGAAGTAGATTACCACACACAACCAGCTCAGGAACCTTCTCTGACAGCACAGGGATGTTAATATTAGACAATCACTAAGCTATATTCCCATCCTCTTTATACTTTATTTTGCAACAGGGGCTCATTAAATTGTTTAAGCAGGCTTTGAACTTATGATTCACCTGCCTCAAAATCCTCAGTCGCTAAGCCACAGGCTTTGTTAACGAGGTCCTGGGTCATCCTCAGTAGCTAAGTCACAGGTTGTGTTACTCAGGCCCTGGGTATCACCAGCTGGTTTCTGTCATGTTGTTTTATGTATCTTATTACATTCACGTGCAAACCACTTCTTATTTATATTTAGTTTTAAAAATAGCTTGATTTTTTTCCTTAGTTAAAAGATACTTGTAGACAGGCCGAGCATTCCTTTTTTATTTTCTATAATTGTGTAAAATCAAGACATACTCAGTAAGTATTTATTGGATTTAAATGAAGTATGAACTAGTTCCACAGATAACCATCACACCTTCACTGTAGAAAAGAGGGACACAATGTAGCGTTCTGCTGTGCCTTGCCTGTTAATCTACTGCCTTTCTCACCTACCACTCAGACACTGATGAATCAGATCAGTCCGTTTGAAATGGCTCCCTCGCCCCCAGTTACCTTCATTACAGAAGACTTTAGAACTTTAAACTCGAGAGTCTGAAGTCACCTCTAGGAAGACAATGGTGTAGGGAAAGGGCAGGAAAGAGGAAACCTCTCATTGTCCGGACTTTTACCTTTTGAGTTTTGTTCCATGCACATATTTTTCCTACTAAAAGAAATTCATTTTAAAAAATGCAGTACCTAATCTTGGTCTTTTAGCTGGGATTTCATCAGTGTCCACTGCAGTAGAAAACACAGTGCTGCAAAGAAAGGAAAAGATGTGTATACACAGGTAATACACGCATTTCTATAAATAAACTTACTCAGGGCTGGAGGTGTGACTCAGTTGTAAGGCATGTGTTTAGCATGTAAAGGACTTCGGTTTCCTCACCTAGCACCAAAACAAAAACTTCGTACTATACAACATTCCTTCTCTCGTGTCCCATTAGGTCATGAGATGCAAGGTGTAAAGCAGAATTGCTAGTTCTGAAGCTTCACAAAGACTCAACGTTCCCTACTACACAATGGTGTGTAATCTGGTGAGATTAAATGAACACATCGTTTGTTTTTGGGACATTGACTCTAAAGTCAGCTTTTTAATTTTTTTAAACTTCAGGTAACTATATAAGCAGCCTTAAGAGATAAGTTCAGAGTTGGGGAGTGTGTTAACTGTCTTCCAGCCCCTAAACCCTGGTGCTGGGGATTGAAGACAGGACAGGCATAACAGACAAGTACTCTACCACTAAGGCACACCTCTAGTTCCTGAAATGAATACTCTTTTAAGACATGAGCCCCTAAATGTAGTAAAAAAACAGTTATTAGGCAGCTTGAATTCAAGGTTGGTCCACACACAGGTGTGGGGCCGGCACACTGCACAAGACTATGAATGAAAATGTGAGATTACCAATTCCTGTTCGATAAATACGCAGTTTTCACTGTGCACCAGACCCAGCATAAAACACTGGGGGAGAATAAACGGCCTCTTCTTACATAAGCATCACTTTGAGAACTTTATAACATCTTAACAGATTCTAGTCTGAACCCCCTGGAACGGTAGAAGCCATCTATCTCTGAAATACGTGCTACAGTTGAGCAAACAAGTCATTTCATCAGTGACCTACATTCTTGCAATCATCTATGAATCGTTTTGATCTACTTTCCCTAAACCAACCTTTTGTCAACTTCTCTTGACCTGGAAACAAAAATAATCATCATCATAATAATAAGCGAAGCAGACATAGCAAAGGAAGGAAAAGGAGGGAGGGAGGGACGGACGGACGGAGGGAGAAACTTAGGGGGAAGTGCAGAAGTTGCACAGTATTGTTTCCTAGAGAAATCCTTATTTAAAGGGGAAGACACTGTAAAGTCAATAAAGGAGTAGATGTTAAGTACTAATATTTGTCATTTCCTTCCAATTTTAAGCGAGTCTCAAAAGAGTGCACTACGTACTTTCTTCCTCTTAAAAGGTTGTTAAAGAACAGGACGATTCTCTCTCCCGGTAGCTCAACACACCCACCCCGACAGCTGCTGTCAAACAAGACAACTGCTTTTCCTCGGTACTCGCAGTCAAAAGACTATGGGCAAACTCCTAACTCGTTCCTGCGCTGTCCGCCCGCGACGACACCGGGCGACAGGAGCCGTATCCCGCAAGCAGCACGTCACCGGCCTCCCGTTCCCCTTCCGCACAAGGCTAGACGGACGGACTTGCCCCAGGCCTCCGTGGTCCCGTAGCTGCCGGTTCCCACAGGCCCGCGGCGCCCAACGCCAGCGCGGGGGAGGGGACCCGACCGGCGCGCGGCCACCTTACCTGCTGGAGCGCCGCCTCTTGAGCAGGGCGCGGGCCCCGGGCGCGGGCCGCTCGCACAAGCGAAAAATGGTGCCGAGAACCTTAGCCAGCCATCTGTACATTCCAGGCCTGAGCAGCAGCGGCGGCCGACACACCCCGAGACGCGAACCCCAGAGCTGTCGCCGCCGCTGCCGCCTTCGCCGCTTCGGCCGTAGCCAGAATCAGGCGCGAATTTGTGACGCCATCAGAGGGCCCACAGATTTAACGTTCTCCGGGCTAGGGGCGGACTCTCTAGAAGCCGCTGACGTCACCTTCTTCCGCCCAACGGGAAAGCGGCCTCCGTAGTCCGAGCATGCGCAGCCTGGGCCTGCTCCTTGCAAGCCTAGCAACAAGAAGCCGGACCGGCAGAGCGGGCTCTTGCCCGGGAATGATTGGCAGGCCGAAGGGCGGGGCTTTCTCTTTGGCAGAGCCAGTAAGGAGTCGGTCTCGGGACAAGGCCCACAGACCCAAACCACGTGTACTGCTGCTGGGCTGCGGAGAGCTACCCGAGCTACCGGACGGGGGAGGGGGGGGGGGTCTGAAACAGAACGCGCAGGGTGAAAATAGGTCAGGTTAGTTAGTTAATGAGTATTTAACATTTTGCGCTTTATTTTGCATATACATTGGTCTCATACTTTACCCGGATTGCCGACACCTTCACAGCAACCGGACGCAATGGGGAATCTTATGAATGTCATAAAAACTCAAGGTATTTAGCAATTAAATCACGCGCCTAAGATAATAGACATTTGGTCCACTAGCATTTGAACCAGAGTCTAAGTACTAGGGCCCATTCCGCACACTTAAGGTCAAGACTACGGGAAGAGACATTTTCATAGATAATTATAAATTAGAATACAAGGTTATTCGCTGCTTTTATAAGAGTGCACCGGGCAATGCAGCCAGAGAACGGAAAACCAGATGCTGCGGAGTGGGTAGGGCAGAAGGACTTCTTAGGGAAAGCTTCAGAATGATCCTGTGGCCTGCTAATCAGCTTGGCTCCTCCCTCAGCTGTCAGGCAGTAGTTCTCACTATCCTCTCTGTGAAAATACACACCTTTCTTTCAAAAGGAAAACCATTAGAAATAATCATCCAAGTAACCTCTTATAATCTCTTATGGATTTGAGCACAATGTCTGGGAATGTAGCCCCTTGAACTATTAAAAATCTCTGCTGGCATGGTGACATGTGTCTTTAATCCCAGCATTTGGGAGGCAGAGGCAGGTGGATCTCTGTGAGTTAGAGGCCAGCCTGGTCTTCGCAGTGAGTCCCAGGATAGCCAGAACTATCCTGAGTAGAAAGATCTTCTCAAAAACAAAACAAAACACAAAAGCCCAAAACAACAACAAAAGAACCAGGCTCTGTCTTTCCTGTTGGACCATGTAGCTAGCCAAAATTACTTGCCCAACACACACATCAAGGCCGTTTGAGAATCTATCTGTGCCTCAGATGTGAGCTCTCAACTACAGCACTATGCCTGCCTGCTGACATGCTCCCTGCTGTGATGATCACCGGAATAGACAAGGAGAGACAAGTGGTTAGAGCAGGTGAAGCAGAAGTGGCCGAAGAGATGGACTGGGTTGTAGCTGAGCTGGTCAGCACACTGGCTCTCCCTCATCCACTCCACAGAGTGAGCTCCCCTGCATTGCTTTGGCTAGCCCACCCAGCTCACCCAGCCCCACACCTCCAATGTGGTGCCCAGTCAAGGATTGGGGCCTACTCTCAAGTGCTGCAGCCTGTGAGGATCTGGGCCAGCTGTTCCACTCACACTGGGTGCCTTTGCCAACAGGGCCAGCTCACCCTCCCTCATGACCTCAGGGCCAGTTCTCAAGACTGCCACAGGTTTAGGGGGCAAGGGAGGGGAGGGCATCACCCCCCACACCCTTGCCACCTCATGGCAGACAAGTGGCAGGGCCAGCTCTCACCCTCAGGGCTGTCTCACCTGCACCCCTCAGCCAGGGCCAGCCCTACTGTGCTGCTCAGTCATGGTGCAGGGGCTCTTCGCTCTGGGCCCAGCCTTGGAGCCCAAAGGAGTGGATGGATGCTCATTGACATCCGAATAGACCTTGACTTGGACATTTAAAAAAAAAAAAATCCTTCGTTCTGGTTCTTGGTTTTCTGCCTAAGGCTTTTTGTTAACTCATTTCTGTTCCTGGCTGAATGAAATCATTCCTTTACTCTTTCTTACCTTTATTCTACCCCCACCTCCCTATCCAGTCATTAAGGTTCTTCTTTCTTCCCTACACCTGCTTGTTACATAAATACAACCACAGACATGCCTTCCAGGTCCCCAGAGAGGCCACTGGAGGGTTGTCCTGACTGTCACACCTAGTGAATCAATCATCTAGCGGGGGGACTTCCTGCTCCAGAGCTCCGAGCCATTTTAAGTCATGCTAAAAAAAGATAGAAGAGATAATTATCCTTCCAATTAGATAATGTACTTTTCCCTTCCCAGAATTCCTACCTCCTAGTGCAGTCCCTGTGAGCAGCCATGAGTTTGCATCCTTAGAATTGAGATAGGCCTACCTTTCCCCTTCTCCTCTGTCTCTTTCTTTTGGGTGCTGGCTAGACTTAAGTATACTTTTTCTGCTTCTTTACTGTTTCTCTGAAGCACCATATGCCACTCCCACCCCCTACTTTTGCTGTGCGGCTGATTCTCTGCTACATGTGGCTGGTCTCACATGCATGGCTCTGTATCCATCTTAAATTCATACCTAGGGCTCTGTAATAAAGTTCTCTCCAAACCCACCTCTTGTGGTACACGAATTTCACTCTTCGAGTTCATGAGACAAGAACCTGAAAGTCACTGGCCCATAGTGGTTGTAGTGATGACCAAGAAAGACCATGTTGTTCTCCAAGACACTCCAATATCACTGTACCATTTCCACAACAGCGAACAGAAACAACCGAAATGGCCATCACCTGATAAATAGGTAAGGAAAATGTGATACATATTCACAGTGCAATATTGCTCAGCTGTATAGAAAAACAAAACGATGGAATTTTCAGGTAAATGGGGAGAACTGGAGAAAATTATACTGAGTGAGGTCATCTAGGCACATAAAGACAAACACCATATTTCTCTCATGTGGATCCTTGCCTCAAACCCTGTTTTGTATGTTTAACTTGGAGTCCTGTGGAAGACAGAAAACTAGAATGGGCTAGTGGGGACTGGAGACTTAAGGGAGAGAGTAGTCAAATCTAGGTAAAAGATAGAGAGGGGGACTCTGGGGACCCTGGGGGCAGAGGTTCAAGCCTGATGGGTAGGGGGGGTGGATAAATGAAGGGTGGGCAGAAGGCTTAACCAAAATGCAACCTAGGATCTTCCACCTCCAGAAAAGTATTTCAATGAGGGGACAGAGCACAGGTGACATGAAAGGACAGAGGGAATATACCAGGGGTTAAAGGGTTAAGTCCAGTTTGTAGGATTGGGGAGACAGAGGGTAGGCAGGGTGGTTAGCCCAAACTTAGTTTACATGAAACCCCCCATGGAAATCCATTATTTTACAAGCTATTAAAAACATAATCTTAGAAAGGATGTTGGAACAAATACTTAAAAAAATTATTCACTTTACATTATGATCTCTATGCTCCCTCCCAATATCCCCCTAAAATCACTACCCCTACTCCTCCTCCCCTTATCCTCTGAGAGGGTGGAGGTCCCCCTGGATATCCCCTGCAACCCTGGCACATCTAGTCTCTGCAGGACTAGGGGCTTCTCTCACTGAGGCCAGACAGGACAGCTGAGGTAGGGGAACAGATTCCACAGACAGGCAACAGCTTTAGGAACAGCCCCACTCCATTTATCCAGGACCCACATGAAGATTGGGCTGCACACCCACTTCATACATGCGGGGGTGGGAGTGGGACTCAGTTTCAGCCACGCATGCTCTTTGGTTGGTGGTTCAGTCTCTGAGAGCTCCCAAGGTCCAGGTTAGTTGACTCTGTTGGTCTTCCGGTGGAGTTTCTATCCTCTCTGGGGACCTTAACCCTTCCCCCAACTCTTCTGTAAGAGTCTCCAAGCTCCATCCACTGTTTGGCCGTGGGTCTCTGCATCTGTCTGAGTTAGCTGCTGGGTGGAGCCTCTGAGAATACAGTCATGCTAGGCTCCTGTCTGCAAGCATAACAGAGCATCATTAATAGTGTTAGGGATTGGTGCCCGCCCATGGGGTAGATCTCCAAATGGGCTGGTTATGGCTTGGCCATTCCCTCAGTCTGTGCTCTATCCCCCAAACCTGTATTTCTTGTAGGCAGAATAAATTTTGGGTTGAGTTTTGTGGGAGGGTGGGTGTCCCTATCGCTCCACCAGGGTTCCTGCCTACAGAAGGTGGCCTCTTGAGGTTCCATATTCCCACTGCTGTGAGTCACAGCTATGGTCTCCCCCATTGGTTCTTGGGAGCCTTCCTTATCCCAGGTCTCTGTCACATCCTGCCAATGCTAACCACTTCCCCACACTCGTCAGCTGGAGATTTCCATTCATTCTCATGGCCATCTGTCTATCTCTCTTGTCCTTCCCACACCTGACCCTGAAGCCTACTCTTCCCCTCCCCCCAGTAACCTCCCTCCCTCTGCCTCCTATGACTATTTTATTCCCCCTTCTAAGAGAGATTCAAGCATCCTTGATTGGGCCTTCTTTCTTGTTTAGTTTCTTTGGGTCTGTGGAGTGTAGAATGGTTATCCTGGATTTTATGGTTAATATCTATTTATAAGTGAATACATACCATACACATCCACTTGGATCTTGGTTACCTCACTCAGGATGGTATCCTCCAGTTCCATCCATTTGCCTGCAAAATTCATGATGTCTTTGTTTTTAATATCTGAATAGTATTCCATTGTGTGGTGTACCACATTTTCTTTATCCATTCTTCAGTTGAGGGACATCTAGGCTGTTTCCAGTTTTCTGGATATTACAAATAAAGCTACTATGAACATAGATGATCAAGTGTCCCTGTGGTATGGGGGGGGGCATCCTTTTGGGTATACACCCTGGAGTGGTATAGCTGCGTCTTCTGGTAGAACTATTCCCAGTTGTCTGAGAAACTGCCAAATTGGTTCCAAAGTAGTTGCACTCCCACCAGCAATGGAGGAGTGTTCCCCTTACTCCACATCCTTACCAGCCTGGGCTATCACTTGAATTTTTTTTTATCTTAGCCATTCTAACCAGTGTAAGATGGAATATCAGAGTTGTTTTTATTTGCATTTCCCTGATGACTAAGGATGTTGAATATTTTTTTAAGATTTATTTATTTATTATCCATGAGTACACTGTAGCTGTCTTCAGACACACCAGAAGAGGGCATCAGATCTCATTACAGATAGTTGTGAGCCACCCTGTGGTTGCTGGGATTTGAACTCAGGACCTCTGGAAGAGCAGTTGGTGCTGTTAACCACTGATCCATCTCTCCAGCCTTGAACATTTCTTTAAGTGCTTCTCAGACATTTGAAATTCTGCTGTTGAGAATTCTTTTTTTCAATTAAACAACTTTATTTTTAAAAACAGAGGTAAATGTACAGATTTTAAAGCATTTCTGTATAAAACTAGGGAATTTTTTGTTTAGCTGTGCCCCAATTTTTTAATTGGGTTATTTGAGTTGTTGGTGTCTAACTTCTTGAATTCTTTATACATTTTGATATTAGCCGTCTGTCAGATGAAGGGTTAGTGAAGATTCTTTCCCAATCTGTAGGCTGCTGATTTGTCCTTTTGACAGTGTCCTTTGCCTTATAGAAGCTTTGCAGTTACATGAAGACCCATTTATCACTTGTTAATCTTAGGGCTTGAGCCAGTGGTGCTCTATTTAGGAAGTTGTTTTCTGTGCCAATGAGTTTAAGGCAATTTGCCACTTACCCTTCTATTAGATTTGGCATGTCCAGTTTTATGTTGAGGTCTTGATCTACTTGGACTTAGGTTTTGTGCAGAGTTATAAAAATACAGATCTATTTGCATTTATTTATATTCAGACAGCCAGTTAGACCAGCACCATTTGTTGAAGATGCTTTCTTTGTTCCATTGAATGGTTTTGTCTTCTCTGTCAAAAATCAAGTATCCTTAGGGTTTATTTCAGGGTCTTCAATTTGATTCCATTGATCGATCTGACTGTTCCTATACCAATACCACTCAGTTTTTATGACTATTTCTCTGTGATACAGTTTAAGGTCAGGGATTGTGACACTTCCAGAAGTTCTTGTATTGTTCAGGACTGTTGTAGTTATTTGGGGTTTTTGTTTTTCCATCTGAAGTTAAGAATTGCTCTGTCGAGGTCTATAAAGACTTGTGTTGGAATTTTGATGGGAAATGCATTGAATCTGTAGATTGTTTTTGGTAAGATGGCCACTTTCCACTATGTCAATGGGAGATATTCCTAATCTTCTGTTCCCTTTCCTCAGATCCTTTTTTTCAGCAACTTGAAGTTCTTGTCATAGAGGTCTTTAACTTCCTGGTTAGTCCCAGCTCCAAGGACCAGGAAATATTTCCAACAAAATCATAGAAGAAAACGTTCCCAACCTAAAGAAAGAGATGCTTAAAAACCTACAAGAAGCTTACAGGACAGCAAAGAAACTTTTCACCTCCTTCCATCCTGTTGTTCCTCAGTTAGGTCATTTCATGCCATCATTTCCTGGATGGTTTGTTTCAGGAATGTCTTAGATTTAACATTTTCTTGGACTGATGCATCAATTTCTTTTATTGTCTCTTCTATGCCCGAGAGTCCATCTCCTGTACTCTGTTGGCGATACTTGCATCTGTGGTTCCTGTTCTCTTCCCTTGGTTTTCCATTTCCAGGGCTCCCCCAGTTTGTGTTTTCTTTATTGTTTCTAGTTTTATTCTCAGGTCTTGCACAGTTTTATTTATTTTCTTCACCTGTTTATCCGTATTTTCCTGTATGTCTTTAAGGAATTTGTTTCCTCTTAAAAAACCCTTTGATTGTATTTTCCTGTATTTACTTAAGGGATTTATCCATTTCCTCTTTAAGGATCTCTGTCATCTTCATAAGATTGCATGGAAGGTCATTTTCTTGTGCTTTTGTTGTGTTAGGCTAGCCAAGGTTTGCTGTGCTCCGATAGCTGTGCTTTGGAGCTGTCATGTCCCCCTGGCTTTGGTTGATTGTGTTCTTTTGAGGGCCTTTAGCCTCCTTGGTGGCTTTAGTTCTTAGATGTTCCTGTTGTAGTAGTTGTAGGTATTGGTAGGGGGGGGTTAGCCTTGATGATCCTGGTGTGGCAGGCCTCTGCTAGTATCCTTGGAATGTATGGCTCCTGTTCAGCAGGTCTGATGAAGGTGGGCTGAGAGATAGCAGAATGGGGGTCAGGCAAAGACAGCAGGCTGCTCAGGGCAGCTGGGGGTTCCCCAGAACACTCAGCAGGCCGGGCAGGTGGGGTGGGAGTTTGGCTGCACATATGTCTGTACATTCTGTGCATACAGTGCCTGCAGCACCCAGAAAAGGGCCTTGGATTCTCTGGATCTGGCGTCACAGATGGTTGTGAGCCACCACAGGAGCAATGAATGGGAACTGAACCTGGGTCCTCTGGAAGAGCAGTCAGTGCGCCTAGCCAGTGAGCCATCTCTCCAGCCCACTTATTTTGGGCTTATTTTAATTTTGAAATTATATGCATTTCTCTATGTCTGTCTGTGGGTTGTGTTTGTGCACATGAATGTAGGTGCCTGCAGAAGCCAGGAGAGGGCATCAGCTCCTCCGGACCTACAGTTAATAGATTGTAAGCCACCTGATGGGTACTAGAGCTTGAACCTCTCTCCTCTGGAAGGGCAACAAGTGCCTGTATGCTCCGAACCATCTCTCCAGCCCCTAACATTTCTGAATTTCCCTGGGGCCTGGCATGTTTGGGTGCTCATGTATTAAATTGTCACCTGAACATAGGACCTCATTCAGGCCCAGCACATGGTAATCATACAAAACAAATGCTAGAGGTCACACAGAGACCCAGGTCATAACTCTGGACATAGAATATTTTTCCAGAATCATTGCTATAGCAGTGTCTGTTGTCATCATGAAATCAGCATAGGCTCATGTACGCCACAATAATAAAATACAAAAACAAGTTAAAGTGGTTGGCTTTTCCACCAAATTTAGATGTTCTCAGAGTGGTTTGATTTAAAATATAGATCTGAAGGGAGATATGGCGGCACATGCTTGTGATTCTAGTACTCAGAAGCCTAAGATGAAATACATGGTTCTTGTACTGGCTGGTTTTGTGTCAGTTTGGCACAAGTTGGAGTTGAAATGCTCCCCTGAGATCCAGCTGTAAGGCATTTTCTCAACTAGTGATCAAGGGGGGAGGGCCCAGCCCATTGTGGGTGGTGCCATCCCTGGGCTGGTAGACCTGGGTTCTATAAGAAAGCAGGCTGAGCAAGGCAGGGGGAGCAAGCCAGTAAGTGACATCCCTCCATGGCCTCTGCATCAGCTCCTGCTTCCTGACCTGCTTGAGTTCCAGTCCTGACTTCCTTTGGTGATGAACAGTGATATGGAAGTGTAAGCTGAATAAACCCCTTCCTTTCCAACTTGCTTCTTGATCATGATGTTTGTGCAGGAATAGAAACCCTGACTAAGACAGTTCCCAAGTCAGTCTGGTCTAGATCGGATGTTTCAAGCCAGACTGGGCTACATAGCAACTCTATATCAAGAGTGCACACACACACACACACACACACACACACACACACACACACAAGGGGCAGGTGGAGACAGAGAGACAGAGAGAGATGTGCACACGTACAGACACATACTTTGGTGGCAAGGCGATGTTGAGACCAAGGACAGTGAAGAGAAGTTCTCTCCAAGAGATTATCCTGTGGACCAAAGCTGCACTGCATGAGCCCTAGATGGCTCTTAACCATTCCAGACGATGACCTAGTTAGTAGGTCACAGAGCTGACCTTCCAAACTGTGGAATTTTCCCCTGGAGCTGCTTCTCACATAAACAGCCCTGCACCTGCCTCAGGTATCCCTTGGAGATTGTTGAATAATCATTCTAGATTCTCATGATCAGTTCTGGGGAAGCCAGCTACAAAACTAAAACAAATCTGGCTCTAATAAAAACATTTGTGTTAGGTCTTAAAGAAACTCATTTCCCCAAATTCTGAAAGGCACTCCTGGGTTACAGTTGTATTTCTGGGTTAAAACCCAGTCTTCTACAGAAACTTGTGAAACTGTTTCCCAATGGCCTAAAGAAGCCATTCCCCTGTCTCCAGCAAAAGGGACATAAGGCTCTGCCATTACTAACACATGCTTGTGGTGTGCAGATTTATGTTAAGGCAATGAATGATTAGACAGGAAGAGGAGGTGGGAAAAGGGAGAGGAAACGGAAGAGGAGGAGTCAGAGTAAAACGGAAGAGGAGGGGTCAGAGGAAGGAAGGAGAGAAAGGAAGGGGAACAAGAGGACGGTTAACGGCAAGTGAGAAGGGATCTCCTAGGAGGGGAATAGAGAGTGTAGTGGTAAATCTGCCCAAAATAGACTCCCAGCTTGTTTTCTAATTACAGAGTGTGTCTTCATTGAATGGGTTTATTTGGGTTGAAGAGGAAAATGCAACAAACTGGCGTTTGGGTTGAAAAGGACATTGCTACAGCGGAGCCTCTCAACTGTCAGGATCCATGCTGGCCTCCAGGCTTCCTCAGCTCGCACAGGTACATTTACACTTCCAAGTCTCCACCTCCCCACTAGCATGCTCCCATTTTCCTTATAACCCTGGAGGTTTTCCCTCTTCCTTCTCTCTGGTTTCCTGAGAAGACAGTCTTGGCAGTTTGGAATAAACTTTTTTCTTTTTTCCACACACAGAGCAGATATTTTGGTTTCTTTACTTCACTTCTTGCATTCAGTTCTGACATAATAATTCAAGATCCAAAATGACTCTAAAGTCCATGGTACCAAAAGAGAATTCATCAGGTACTGGGTGCTCCTCAGACCTTATTTTAAAAAAAAAAAAAAAAAAATTTTTTTTTTTTGTTCTAGAACTTTTAACAGGACAAAGCAGTTTGCTGTTCTACTGCCCTGTTGGTTTTCACATCCCTCAGAGTTTCTGTGTAACACTCTGTGACTGCTTCTGTGTATTTGTTTTGTTTTTAAGGATGCACCTTTCCATAGAGCCTAGACTAACTTCAAACTCTGGATCTTAGTGCCACGACACTCAGCCAGTTTTGATTACTACACTGTCATGCTTTCTGCTTGTTCATTTGGTTGGTTGGTTTGGTTGGACATCAATTCTCCAACTGAGCCATCTTCCCGACTTCCAGCAAGTGCAACTTGGCTAGACTGTGTCTCAAAACAAAATTTGAAAAGGTTGGAGAGTCTAACTCACCGGTTTCGCAGCATCCTGGACTCTCTGAGCCTAGGTTCAGTTTCCAGTGCAGAAAGCAAGCAGAGGATGCTCTCGGTGGTGGATATATACAATAAAAAAGACATTAAATTAGAACTGAAAACTATTGAGGGGGCGGGGCTTCGCGGTCTCAAACAACAGAAGGGGGCGGGGAATCCAAGAAGGGAAAACTATTGGAAGGAAGGGTGGGAGGGGAGAGAAGGAGAAGTGTGGTTTGGGGAGTATAAATCTAACTCTCTGTTGGATGTGAGTCTAGGAAACTGACTCACCTTTCCGAACTTGTATTCAGAGTGAGAGGCAGCAGGTTGGCAAAAGACTGTTTACAGTGAGTCATGGCTGCATGGCCCTAGACCAGCAAGGGCAGGGACACAGGTCACCTTTCCTGGCTGTCAAGTAGAAAATAATCAAGCTACCTCTCCCCAGTTCCAGTGTACCTGCACACTTGCCCTTCCGGTCCATACAGTAGAAGGCAGACTGCCCCTTTCTCCTCTGCTCTCTGTGGTGAATGGGGAGAAGAAGAAAGAGAAAAAGCAAGCACACAACACACACGGTAAGCCGGAGAGGCAGATATGGTGACTCACACTTGGGAGGCTGAGGCAGGAGCGTAAGACGTTCATGAGATTCTGAATCAGAAAAGTATACTAAATAAAGATGGTGGTGATAACGGGATGCACTGAAGACAACAGCGACTTTTGTGAATCATCCCTTAACAGGGCCATAGGCATTGAGAGATGGTTGTGGAGATAAAGACAGGGAGGGCTTCCTTAGAATACCTACATTAATGCTCCTTCAATGGCTGTAAGAGTTGACCCATAGAAGAAGGAAGGTCCTGTGTACTTACCCAGTTTCCCATCAGCAACATCTTATGTAAGTAGTCACATTATATCAAAACCAGAAAACGGACACTGGTACAACCCAGAGACTCTCAGCACCACATGCACATGTGTGTCCGTGTCCGTGTGTGCCTGTGTGTGTGTGTTTCTCTGTAATCTCATTGCATGGATTTTTATGGACACTACCACAATTAAAGTACGGAAACATCCCTCCATTAAAGGGTCCCTTGCAGGGCTAGGGAGATGGTCTGGTGGTAGAACATGGGCTTAGCCCAAGGCCCTGGATTGTGTCTCCACCCATTAAACAGAAGAGACCTTCCTGTGCTGACTCACACTCTCCCCTCCTCCCCGCCTGTGGGTTGTTTTGTTTTCCTATTGCATAGCTGGTATTTGTTATTACAGGGTCGATATGTCTCACTCCTCTAAAAGGGAAGAATGGGTTCCTCCATTGCTTCTCTGCCGCATCTAATGCTGAACTGAAAACTGAGCACCCCGCCATGAAGTTAGGGGAACTTCTGGGTCCTGTTAATAACACATAGAAGACCACTCGGCAGAGTGACCCTTATTCCTGTAACGGAGGAGTGGCTAGTTTCGCCCCTAATGTATATTGGCGAGGTCCAGATAAGTAAGCACTTAAAACTGATGGGAACAACACTTATCAGGTAGGTACACTGACCCAGCTGGGAGTGGCACATTCCAGGGCAGGTTCCTTAAAGAGGCAGCACTTCTCTGTTCCACAGAGCCCTGGTTTTCAAAGGAGCAAGCAAGGCTTAGAGCAAGGGCAGAGCAGAAAAGCTGGTTCATTTGAGTTTCCTATTGACAGTTCCTTAATTCACTTCCAGACAGGAGAGGAAAGCAGAACACACTACAGTGTTCCTGTAGTGTCCACAAAAAGACTAGAAGGAGCCCCCCACTCCCCCTCCTCAAGTTCTTCTTGAAGCCTCCTTTCTCAAGCAAGTCTTCAGAGGGTGGGATGGTGTCCACCGTGTAACCGGGAGGAGAGTACCCGGAGTTACGAGTGGCATGAGCAATTCACTTGGCAGCAGGCTGAAGACTTCAGCTTCTTACCTCATTTAGTCTGCATAACCCCTATGAGTCAAGCGATCTTATCTTCAGTTCGTGATTGAGAAAGCTGAGACACAGAACACAGATGTTTTATTTATCGAGGTCACATACCTGTGTCAAGCAGCACTTCACACAGACACATAGTCAACGCACGTGACTAATGGCCTGATGTTTGAGTGAAAATGTGGGGATTTTGTTGCTGTTCGGTTTTTTTTTTTTTTTTTTGTTTTGTTTTTGTTTTTGTTTTTTTTTTTGTTTGTTTTGTTTTTGGTCCTTACTGTTTTTAAAGTTATAAAATACCCAGAAACATGTTGTTAGGGGAATTTCACTAGACAGAAGGTTATTACATCACTTTGCAGGTGTCCTGTCATTAGCGACCCGCCTTCCCATTTAGGTTAGGTGTGCTCTCTACTGCCCGAGTATCCTTACACACAGTCGCTCATGGAACAGGACTGGTTACTTCTGGCGTCGGCCTTTGAAAGGTTGGAAAGATGTGTGGGTAAGGCTGCCCAGTGGGTAAAGGTGCTTCTCAGGCCTGACCCCCAAGACCGTGCACAGAAGGGCAGGGACCACAACCCACACTCACCTGCAACCCCCAATAAATAAAATTCAAAAATAAAAACTCAACTGTGAGGGTCACAAGGACTCTGGTTGAGAAGAAGGTTACGTACAGAAGATTGCCCGAATCGGAAGCTTAGTTCACACAGCTGTGTACCTGAACTTAAGGAAATGTTCTTAATAAAAGTCCAAAGACTACTCCGTGGAGAACACGCCTGCGAGTTAACATGAAGGTGGTTTTGTATACACAGTGGTGACAGGGGAATACTGACCTGGATTTGTCATTTCATTCATAAGGGGAAAGGACCTCAAATGAGGTTGATTTCAACACACCAAGCCTAACAGCTAATAAGCCGCCCACGAGGAAGGAAACTTGTTACTCCATCACCTTCCAAATGCAAATGACACATTTACATACGCACCAGTCCTGCCTCCGAGAGTCCCAGACCTTTCATTGCAAAGAGGAGGAGCCAAAGATCCTGACAGGACTGACAGGGCCACAGAACCTCCCCCAGGGACTTCCTGTTGTCAGACTCGGATTAGCTGTGTGAGCTCGCTTGGAGAAAGGGAGACTCCAGGGTGGGAACCGGGGAACGCCAGGCTCTGCCGAGTGGGACGTGTCCTTGTGTTTGGGACACATGATCTCTTGAGGTTCCCTATGCTGAGGCTGTGCTTTCTCATCAGTTTCTTGTGCTTGGTGAAATCAGGTAGGTCGTTTAGCCAATGTTTTAAGAAGTGTGAGTGAACTTTCAAAGTTCTGTGTGAGCATATTTGAGGACAGTAGCTATGGGCAAAATGAGCTTTCTTATGGTGAATTTTTTTTCAAGCCCTTATCTCTCTGAGTTAACTCGAAAAGACTATGTAATATTATTTTTCACAGTTAAATTATGTCATTCTACCTATATAAAATTAAATAACTGATTTTTTGAAACTGTAAAAATTTATTTTGTGACGCTTAAGTAGAGAAGTTAAGGGTTTTTTTTCAGTTTTTTTTGCTTTATATTTTTTTGCAATGGTAAACTTTTATACTTCCATGTATTTATCTAGGTGTATTTAAACCACTGTTACAAAAATCATAATTTTATATACATAAATTTCTAATAATGGTGAGTGATATATTTATAGCCAAAATTGTTGATTGCCAGACGGAGGATACAGTTCAGTCATATGCCTAGCACGTATGACACTCTGGGTTCAATTTCCGATACAAGGAAAGATAATAAAATCAAAATGAAAGTAGGAATCTCCATGGTGAGATAAACATGAAGGAAAATGCACCTCTCAGTCCTTCCCGGAACCCACTTCCGTTTCACACAAAGCTTGTGACTGTGGATTCTGACAAAACTTCTGTTTGTTTGTTTTTTTAAGACAGGGTTTCTCTGTGTAGCCCTCTATAAACCAGGCCGGTCTTGAACTCACTGGGATAAAGGTGTTCACCACCACACCCAGCCTTGACATAACTTTCTAAAGGGCAGGGGACAGATATCAGACCTGCAAACCACTCTGCTCCGTGGCTCCCAAAAGTGTCACACACAATGTGTTCTACGGAAATAACCTTTGTTGGAAGCAGCAGCAGAGGGTGCCGGGTCCTTTTACACCTAGGGCTTTAACACACACTGGGCAAACACACAACTGCGGAATTATATTCCCAATTGCAAGAATAACTTTAAAAACCAACCAACCAACCAAACAAGCCAACGGGAAACTTCAAATGCAGACGAGATATAGTAGAAATGTCTCTACTCCAGGATTGGGTAAGGTTTCAAATATGAAGCTTTTTACCGTTGCGTTTATTTACTTATTTAATATATGTGAGCACGCAAGCCAAAGTACACACGTGGTCAGAGTAGGGGCTGATTTCCCACGCCTACTGTATGGCACTGGACACACTCAGGCTTCCTATCCCTTGCCTTAACTCACCCAGACACTTTGCTGCTTCTGGTACTAAACTAGTTGTTAAAGAAAGTGATCTTTGGGGCTGAGACGATGGCTCAGCAGATAAGGTACTTGCCAAACAAACATGAACCCACATAAATGCTTAAGGGCTGTGAAGTCCCACTTAACAATTTCAGAGCTTGGTGGGTAGGGACAAACAATCAGTGGAACCAGAGAGCTCTGTGTTCCAACGAGAGGCCCTGCCTCAGTTCACAAACCGAGGAACAATTAGGGAAGCCACCTGCCAAACTCCAAGAGCCTCCACATGTGCAAGCACGCGCCTACATGTGTGTGCACACAAGCGCACACACACACAGGAGTGCCAGAATGAGGGAAAGGAAAAATAACCAGTAAAACAGTTCTCATGCTTTTTCAGAAATGCTCCAACACGCTTTAGAATTAGTTCAAAAGGGGCCGGTGAGATGGCTGAGCAGCTAAAAAAAACGTCAACCCCGTAAGCCTGGGCACTGAGCTGGATCTCCCAAACCTCTGGAGAGGTGGAAGGGGAACACTATCTCCTCACGTGTGTGCTGTGGCATGCAAGGGCGTGTGCACTTGCACACACAATCCTAAAGAAAATGTAAAACTTTTAAAATTAAAATAATGCAAAGGATAAGACGGTAAAGCTCAATTTTGTGAACTGATTAAAACTGTTAAGAGTCATATAAATATGCCAATAGTTGAAGCTTAGAATCAAACGAGAAAATGTATAATAATTAGGATTTATTTCCAGCCCACTGTTGTGGCACTGTTTCAAGTCTTTGTACAATCCTTTGTGGTAAATAGTATTTTCCAGTCCATCATCAAATCAGCAGTTGCTAACTTTTTAACATCTATGTGCCAAGGTTCTGGAAACCTCATAGGTATCACTTACAATTCTTAGAGCAACCCCGATAGTCTGGGGCTTAGGGTAAAGTGGGTAACATTCCCCAGAAAAGCACCCAAGGAGAAGAGGGACCAAAACGTAGATATCAAGATAAGTGATTTTTAAATTTTCTTTTGATTTCCTTTTGAGTGTTTTTCCTGAATGTAGTCTGTGTACCATGTGCATGCAGTGCTCATAGAGGCCGGAAGAGGGCTTCCAGTCTGCGAGCGGATTTACCATTACCTGGGAGCCACCGTGTGGGTGCTGGGAATCAAACCCAAGTCCTCAGGAAGAGCTGACGACAACTTCAACCACTGAGCCAGTGCTCCAGCGCTATGCTTCTTATCTTAAAAAGTTACATTTAATTAGTTTACTTACTTACTTTTGTTTGTGTTGTTCGAATGCGTGCATGTGTGCACATATATGCACAAACAACAGTGTGCTAGGGAGGTCAGAGAACAACTTGCAGAAATGCTACTTTTTTTCTTTACAATCACCTATACTGTGTGGTGAGCGCCATTTATCAGCAACCCGTTCCCCGGTGGCCCAGGCTCTTCCTTGTATAGCATTTTATGGGAGTTGGTGTTGCTGTGTGAACAGACTGAATACACAGAGCTTTATTCAGAGAGTCTCTTCCTCTTCTTCTTCTTTATGGTAGAGTGTTTGATCAACCATTTTCAGTTGGTTCAAAATACCAAAGTTTGTGTGTGTGTGTGTGTGTGTGTGTGTGTGTGTGTGTGTGTGTGTGTGTGAAATGAAGATTGAACCCATAATGAGCGTATTGAATGGATTTCCCTGTTGTGACAGAATACCAGCATAAGCATAAATGAGGGAGGGCTTCTTTGGCTCCAGGTATAAGAGGATTCAACTCATCATGGGAGAAAGCAGGGTGGCTTGGGGGTCTGATGATGGTGGTGGAGATTATGGTGCAGCTGCTGAATCTTAGCAGTTGGAAAACAGAGAGCTGGGGCTGGATGTGTGCCCAGCCCATAATCCTTAAGGCCTGGCCCTCAGGGACACTTCCTGTGCCCAGGACCCACTTGCCAAGGATTCTGCAGCCTCTTAAAACAAGTGCCAACATTTGGGGACAAATAGTCAAACATATGAACCTGTGGGGGACATTTCACAATCAAATAATTACATACGTGTGGGGACACAAGGTTCTGGCTTCAAATTCAAGCCGCCTTTGTGTAGCATTGCCTAAGAGATTACCATAATTGTGGTTATTTTATAAAGGAAAGGTTGAGACTCAAGAGAGTTTAGGCAGTTGATTGTGCCAGCTTGGGTACCTAGGAAAGAGGTCTAGATCTCAGATCTAGGTCTGACTCTCAAAGCCCTGCCCTCCCCAGAACTGTACTGTTTTTATTTAAAACTTCCCACTTTATGAGCTGAAATCCATGACGATTTTACTCTGTCCGTCCAGTAGGAGAGCATCCATGGTTGGTACATAAACAGACATGGCCAAGACTATAAGAAGCGTTTCGGCGAGTCTGCTGTGTGGGACAGTTAAGAGTGCTTGCCTAGGGTGCATGAAACCTGGGCTTGATCTGCAGCATTGCAGAAACTTGGGGTGCTGTACATACCTGCATCCTCAGTGCATATGAAGTGGAGGCAGGGGGATCAGACTTTCAAGATGACCCTCAGCTACACAGTGAATTCAAGGCCATTCTGAGCTGCACAAGATGAAAAGGCTAATGATAGCCCTGATTTTCAACTTTGATTCTTCCTTTCATATAGGGAAAAAGGTCGTAATATACAATTATGCCACCTTTGAATAAAATCCAGATTCTTCCTCAAAGGGTGCTGTATATAGAGTTTGTTTCCTTGTAATTTTCCAGGTGTTAATAAGAAATGTTATTTCAGGGTAAGCAGTCTAAAAAAGACAGGCATAATTTCTTCTGTTTCAGTGAACTATCAGAGAGGAGGCTCAACTTGAAAAACCAGTTTAATATACTGGTTATCCTCTGAGTAACCTTGACTTTGTAAGAAATCATTGAAATAGCCCAAAAATAAAATAATTCATAACTTTAAATACACCGGCATAAAATAAAATATGGAAATCTATGTGGGAAGCCATTGAACACAGTTATTTCTCATAATGTCTAGTATTTGTATGATCTCCAAAGTGCTGAGAATTTTCACACCAACAAAAAGCTCCAGCACTAGGAACACATTTGATACAAGCACAACAGCAACACAATCCCTGACCCCCAGTAGCTTAAGCCAAATTGTAACACGGTTCAGATTCATGTTGTCTTTTACAAATGTCTAATTCTGGGAACCAAAGATGGAGCTGAGTGGTAGAGAGCTTGCCTCTTAGGCAAAGGCCCTGGGTTGGGCCTTTTTAAAAGTCAGATCTAATAAATGGCTGGAGAGATGCTCAGTGGTTAAGAGCACTGATGCTCTTCCAGAGGACTGGGGTTTGGTTCTCATCTCCCACATGACAGCTCAGTATCATTTCTAACTCCAGTTCCAGGGGATCGGATGCTCCCCTGGGCCTCTGTGGGTACCAGCCCTGTACATGAAAGATTTTCAAATGGGAAAAAAATTAATGAACAGTAAGTGTAGTTTTGAATCAGGCATGGTGTTATATGCCTGTAACTCCAGGACTAGGGAGGCTGAGGCAGAAGTGTCCTGAGTTTGAAGCCAGCCTGGGTTGTATAATGCTACCTTGTCTCAAACATCCAAACCAAGGGAACTGATGAGAGGACTCAGTGGTTAAAGGCACTTGATGCCAAGCCTTCCATGAGTTCCATCATGGTGGGAGGAGAGAACCTGCTATTGTACCTTCTGACCTCCACACCATGGCACACATGTACTGTGTCCTTCACTGGTGTAATAAAAAAAAAAATCAAACCAAACTAAACCGACGAATGAAGAAACTAACAAACCCAAGAGCTCTATTGCCAGGAGTACAGTTGATGGATTTAGGGAAGGAGGGAAGAGTGGGCAGGAAGACTTCCCAGTATGCTTTGGGGCTGGTGCCTGAGAAAGGAAGGGTTAGAAAGACTGGATAGAGCCAGCCTCAGGTCCAGCACACTTCAGGGACTTTGTCAGACAGATTGATGGTGAACCCCTAAGACAAAGTTACTTGAAAGAGGAAAGCCATGGGAGAGGGGTGTGTCTTACTGTTCTACTGCTGTGAAGAGACACCGTGGCCAAGTCTTATAATAGAAAGCATTGCTGTGGAAATTTGCTTACAGTTTAGAGGTTGGTTCATTATCATAGCAAGAAGCAAACAGGCATAGTGTTGGAGCAACAGCTAAGAGCTTTGTATCCTGATCCACAGGCCGCAGGGGGAGGGAGAGAGGGACTGGGCCTGACACAAACTTTTGAAATCTCAGAACCCACCTCCAGGGACACATCTCCTGTTACAGGTCATGCTTCCTAAACCTTCCCAAACCGTTCACCAACTGGGAACTAAGCACGGAAATAGCCAGTTGAGGCCATTTTGATTCTAAGAACACAGGATGGGAGGAAATGCTATTCCAGAGTATCTGAACTCCAAAATAAACGGGAAAGGATAGGTATAATTTCTCTTGTTTCAGATAAGCCATGAGAGATGGGGTTAAAGGGCAGGTGGCCTGCCAGGTGGCATGGTGAAGTCCACTGTGCTTTCTATGGCTTTCCCACCCCTACCTCTGGTAACACATTCTCATTATAGCCCAGGCTGACCTTCAGCTTACCAGCCTCCCGTCTCTCAAGGACTCCAGTGAATGTGTGGCGACTAGCCCATAGGCTTCTAACACATAGGCTCATGTGTCCCAAAGTGAGCAGACTTAGAAATTAAGTAAAGAAACATCCGCCTTCCCCAGGATGAGCTCACTCAGGATTAGTCCCATCCGCATTCCTCTCTTGCACACATAGGTAGCATGAGAAAACAAATGTGATTTTTCCAGGCCATCTGGAGAGTAGGTTGCACAGACTCTGAGTTTGAAGCCAGCCTGGTCTACAGAGTGAGTTCTGGGACAGCCAGGGCCATACACAGAGAAAACTCTTGTCTTGAAAAACCATGCTACCAAAAACAAACAGACAAAAGGAAACAAAAGACCAACATCGCAACCTTTTAATTTTACAGATGGATAAGATCCAGAGAGCTCAGAGCCCCGTTCCACAACACCTGCAGTACCGTCAGATGACAAATTAAATACTGAGTTACTGTTCTGTGATAGCCCTCCGAGCAGACCGACAGGTGCAGTCTGTGCTCTCAAGAGCATTTCCTTTTCAGGAAGAGGAAGTGAAGGGTAACATGGAAGTGTTGACTCCGGGACCAATCCAGACTGAACTAGCATCAATGTAGGGCCCAGAACATCACGTATGGTTTTGGTCACTATTACTGCAATTGTGACCAAAAGTACCCAGATGTCTCTGCATAGTTAGTTCTTAAGTTTCCATTGAGAGAAGTCAGAATAGGTGTGTCTTAAGGTTGCCCTGCCTTTTGGTGACCTATCAAAAGTTAATGTCCTTCCCCTCTGTTCCATCCCTGTTCCCTCAACTTCTCTCTGCCCTTAACGTCGCCCTGGGGGATGCTCCCCAGCTTGGTGTTGGGGCTGTGCTTCACTTTCTACAGAGCTGCTCCCCACACATGAAGCTGAGTGTGAGGTGGTGCTGTACAGGGTGGTCTTCAAATATTTCTATTTAAAATAATGCAGTTCCTGATCGTTACATTGTGTCTGGAAACGAGCATTTTCGCTCGTATTTGCCTTTTTGCCTTTTGTCTCTTGGTGGCTGGAGTTGGACACAGGATCCTGTGCATGTGTGTTCCATCTCTGAGTAGTTCACAAAGACCTCTGATAGCAGCTCTTGATCAAAGCATTATATAATATTACAAAGGTCCAATTCTGACAAATTCCAAAACCAAGGACCTACCTCAAACCTCTTCCATGTTAATATACATCCATACATATATTTTCCTTTTCTTTGAATTTGATTTTTTTGTTTGTATTCCCTAGTGTATGTATGTCCACTACATGCATGCAGGAGCTGGTAGAGGTGGGGAGAGGGCTTCAAATCCCTTGGAGCTGGAGTTACAGGTGGTTAGATACCACATGTGGGTACTGGGAACTGAACCTGTGTCCTCTGCAGGAGTCTGTGAGTGCTTTTAACCATTGAGCCATCTCTCCAGCATTCATATTTTTTAATGTACATGAACTTTTCTGTGTGTATATGTGCATGTATACTGTGTGTGTGTGTGTCCTGCCTATGGAGGCCAGAAGAAGGTAGCAGAACCTTTAGAACCAGAGTTCTAGGCAGTTGTGAAGTTGTGAGTTACCATGTGGGTGCTGAGCACCAAAACCAGGTCGTCTGTGAGAGCCGTCAGTGCCCTTAACCACTGAGCCATCCCTCCATTTCCCCTCCTATCATCTTACAGCTTGAACTTTCCTTTATCTCCAGCTCTCCTCCCTTGCCCCTTGAACTGAAGTCTCAAGTGTCTGCCTCCTTTTGCTCATTCCTTCCTTTCTTCCCTTCCCTTGGTTCCCTTGCTTTTGCTGCTGATGCAGCGGCCTCCTTCTCTTCCCCTTCCTTCTCTTCCTCTTCCTCCTCTTTTAGAGACAGGGTTTTACTACGCAGCCCAGCTGACCTTGAACTCGCAGAGATCCACCTGCCTCTGCTTCCTGAATGCTGGGATGAAAGGCATGCACCATCACATTCATCCAATCTTGCTTTTCGAGGTCAGAACTGACAGCGCATTTTATCTGTCTGCCACTGATGGATCTTTGCCTTGTGCTTCCCTTTTATTTATATTTGGAAATAACTGAACATTTTTAGAAAAGCTACAAGAATGGGAGAGCACACAGAACAAACCTTTGTGCAGATATACTTACTGGTTCTTTGCGGAACTTCCTGGGCCTGTAGCCCTAGATTGTTATTTTTAACATTTTGGTGCACACATTTCATCGTCAGTTAGCTATCTGCTAACATTTTCTGAATAATTTGTCAGTAAGTTTGGCCTTTTACCTTTAAATGCTTTAGTTATATTTTCTAAGAATTGGGATTTTCTCTTTTATGACTCTCTTAGCCACTGTTCTGTTGCTGTGAAGAGATACCATGACCACAGCAACTCCTTTACAGGAAAGTGTTTAATTGGGGCTGGTTTACAGCTTCAGAGGTTTGTCCATTGTCATCATGGCAGGCGTGGAGGAATAGCTGACAGCTGCATCCTGATTCACAGGTAGAGAGATTGGGGGAGAGGAGCAGGGAAGCAGGGGAGGGAAAGAGAGGCGGGGGGGGGGCAGGCCAAATGTGGGCTTTTGAAATATCTACCCACCCCCAATGACACACTTCCTTCAACAAGGCCACACCCATTCCAACAAAGCCACACCTTCTAATCCTTCTCAAGTACTGTCATTCCCTGTTGAGGAAGCATTGAAATATATGAGTTTATGAGGGCCATTCATATTCAAACCACCAGAATAACCACAGTGTGACCGACTGTCTTCACGAATTGAAAGCTGAGGTCAAACTTTTACTGGATTGCCTAGATACCGATTTTCCTGACTTAGTTTATTTCATTGCATTTTCCTTCTACCACGAGGTCCACCCTAAGTTCAAGGATTGCCCTAGTGTATCCATCTTTGCTCTCCTTTAATTTAGAGCAGACCCACAACCTCCTTGTACTGTTTATTTTGGTGATCAATTGTCAGAAAGATAGGTCTTGTTTCCCATTTTATATTTGTCAGTTTTCTGGTCACAGTTGGGTTCCAGTTCCAGCATCAGCACCAGAACAGTGACACTGTGGCCCCTGAGGCCTCTGACGTTACAGTCACATAAGGCACATTGCCCTCCGTGGTACCACAGCTGGATGGCTAAGCAAGATTCTGCCCAGTTTCTCTATGGCATTTTTACTGGTTGTTTCCTAGTGACTGTCCCACCGGGTGACATTACCAGCAAGATGCTCCCAACCAGGTGCTGTGGGGAGTGTAAGAACATCAAGGAGCAGATCACAGCACCTTCTTGCTTAGGAGGCACTGTATGACATCATCTAATTCTTATTTCCAGATACGGATGAAGCATGCCCATCCTTCACCAGACTGAGCTTCCACAGTGCAGTGGTTGGTACGGGGCTATCTGTAAGACTGATGCTCTACACACAGAGAGACCAGGCCTGTGCACAAGTCATCAACTCTACAGCTCTGGGGAGCTTAAATGTGACCCAGAAAACCACATTTATTATCCACGGTTTCCGGCCGACGGGCTCCCCTCCAGTTTGGATGGAGGAGTTGGTACAGAGTTTAATCCATGTACAAGAGATGAATGTGGTAGTTGTTGATTGGAATCGAGGAGCCACAACTGTGATATACCCCCATGCTTCTAGCAAGACCAGAAAAGTAGCTCTTATTTTGAAGGACTTTATCGACCATATGTTGGTAAGAAACACTTGTCTTAGATGACCTTGTTTGGAAGCTTAACCAGTTAGCATCACTTGGTTGGATGATGGGGGGGGGGGGTGGCTATTTTGTCACACTATGCAATTCTGAATAAACCCAGGGAAGAGGGTGTGGCTCTGTGGGTTGTCCATCCACAGAAAAGGGGTTTGGGGCAATGTTCTCATTTTAAATGTCGATCTTAAGTCCTCACTATCTTCCGTAGCTAATGGCCGAAAGGAGCATCATTTTGTGGCTACTGTGAGGGTGTCAGAGTAGAACAGGCTCTTCCTAGAGTTGTCAGTTTAAACGCCTGGATCTCCTTCAACTTCTGTAGCTGTTCAGCTACAAGACCAAGCTACAAAACTCCAAGTTATCCCCAACCACGGTGAAAACACATGGTTTGGAGGAACAGTCAATATGTTTAGAAAGTCTCCCAAGGCAGTACCTAGCCTTTATTTAGAGAGTGTTCTCATGAGTTACACGCCCTCGCCCCCCAACATAACAAAGATGTGACATGAGCCAGGTTGTGATAGCACAAGTCTTTAATCCCAGCACTCTGGAAGCAGAAAAAGGCAGGTCTCTGTGAGTTCGATACCAGCCTGGTCTTCAGAGCAAGTTCCAGAATAGCCAGGTCTACAAGTTCTAGAAGCCGTGTCTTGAAAAACAAAACAATATCTCATGAAGTCAGAGCACTTGCAAAGAGACACCCAAATGGTGACCACTGTGGTGGTGGCGACATGAGGCTTATGCAAGCTGCTCGGCCAGCAGGTTAAAGTTTGGGTGGCTCAGAGCAAGCTGCAGCCTGTGGTCAGTGAGGTCTACCTTCCCGCCCTCACCTTTGCCTCCCTGAGATAGTGACTTCGTTAGGAATCCTTCGAAGTGCTCTATCATCCCTTCTCCTTTCTGGAAGCCCCTAAACACGACTCTCTCTGCTTGACAACCAGTAGAGTCAGGAGTGGAGACATGAAAAGACACAAATTTGGTAGCTAGCAGGTTGGTTTGAATCCTGCTCTGTTCCCTCCCCACTGGGTCAGATGCCCTCAGCTCTGGGCTTCACTTTCCTTATCTGTGTATTAAAGGAGTCAGATTGACATTGCAGGATGCTGTAACCTCCCCTCTTTTTTTTTTTTTTGCCATGCTGGAGATTGATCCTAAGGCTTATAACATACAAGACAAGTGTTCTGCCACCGAGCTACCTCTCCAGCCCTCTTGTGACATTCAAATGAGACAATAGGGGCTTAGGAGTTGGTTCTGTTGATGAACACTTGCACCATGAAGGTTTCAATTCGCAGAACCTCTATGAAACATCTGGGCACAGCAGTAAACTGTGCATGCCTATATCCCTGACCCAGGGAAGCAGAGACAGCAGACTTCCTAGGGCTTGTTGGCTAGTCTAACAAAATCAGCTAATTCCAGGCTTGGAGAGAGACCCTGTCTCAAAAAATGAGGTGGGGAGCAATTGAGGGAGACATCAGACTTAAAAAGATTTATTTATTCTTTTTTATGTATATGAGTGTTTTGCCTGCATGTATATGTGTACACCATGCATGTGTTGGTGCCTACAGAAGTCAGAGAAGGCACTGGAGCCTCTGGAACTGAATTATATTCAGTTGTGAGCAGCTGTGTGGGTGCTGAGAATTGAACCTGGCTCTTCGGCAAGAGCAACAAGTGTTCCTAACCACTGAGCTATCTCTCCAGCCAGACACCTGACTCTTTGACCTCTGACCTCTACACATAAGTATATAGATGTGCATTCCTATCTACCCACACACGAAGTAGCCCTAGTGAGAATAGATATTAAGCACTTAGGAATATTCCTTCAAAGCAAACAGGAAATCTCTGCAAGTGTGGTCAATTTCTGAACGCTTACAATTTATTAATGAAACTCTAGGCCAAAGGAGCTTCTCTGGACAACATTTACATGATTGGAGTAAGCCTAGGAGCCCACATATCTGGATTTGTTGGAGAAATGTATTCTGGGAAGCTGGGGAGAATCACAGGTAAGGTTCCTGGCAGTTACTGGGGGCTCACCTGGGCAGGTGTTCTCTGGAAGAGGACCACCACACAGGTAATATTGACCTCCGCCCATGTAGAACATTTTGCAAATTGCACAGAAAAGCTTGGTGGTGACCTTATTTTTCTTATGGTCACCCCCCACCAATATCTCATAGGGCTCTGACCTGTGCCCAGAGAGCAACTCACCAGGCATGGCTGTAGACTCATGGACGGAAAAGGAAAAGGGAAATTTGTGGCTAAATATCAGCTTTCTAGCAAACTCTAACGAAAATACTGGAATCCCAGGAGGTCAAACCCTAGAGGACAAAGACTTGCTCTGGATTTCTTGCCTATAGCTTAGGAATTTTCCACAGCTATTCACAGGGCTGAGGGCCGGGCCTTCAAGGGATCTCATTCACCTTGCCCAGAATTCATTCATTCATCCATCCATCCATCCATCCATCCATCCATCCATCCATCCATTCATTGCCCAGGGTTTTAAATTTAGGGAGGCTGTAAGACGGAAGTGTGTGGAAGGAGAGGAAATGTAAATGACTTCAAATACACGTTGGGGGATGTGGTAACCTCACAGCCCCAAATCCCCTTCCCCCGCACCCAGCGTGCTGGCAGGGCTTCCCAGTGTTTGTTTTGAATTTTTTTTCTCACTTTTCCCAAAAGCCAAGGTTACCTTAATTATCTATTTCCCTACCTTCCTAGGGAACCAAAGTAATTTTAAAAGCTGAGAGAGAGAGAGAGAGAGAGAGGGAGATACAGACAGATAGAGAGACAGAGACAGAGAGAGAGACAGACAGACAGAGAGACACAGAGAGACAAAGAAAGAGAGCCCTAGCTCACACTTAGAAAGGCTTGGGTTTGCCTCACCCCAGGGATCCCTTTTCGGATAGAGGGGACTTTTCTTTCCCATGGTGTTGCAGTGGGGTTCGGTGGCGGGCTGTGACTTACACAGTTGCTGGTTTCTATGCTGATTTCCTTGGTAGTGACTAATGATGTCACTGCCAACTCCAGGTCACTGATCACAGAGCTAGGAAGAAATGGACCAGATGTACACTTAAGCCAAGCATTTCGTTCTTCCCAAGCGCCATGTTCTTTCCTGTGGCCTCCTGATCACGTGAACGGCAGTGTACCTAGCCTCTAAATACAGAAATTCCCTAAGCCAGGCTTTCTGCTGCTCTAGGCCCATGTGACCTACCCCGAGATCCAGACTCAATTTCCGGTCCACAAATGAAATGTCTACCTCCGTGGCTGCCTCCAGTCCTCTCCTCACCATCTATCTCTCCGAGCCTCAGATTTAGTCTCAGTGGTCTCAAGAGGATTCCGAGTCCCTTTGTTCTTGCTTGGGTGTGCTCACTGGGTCACAGGGTGGGAATGTGATCTATCAGCCACGGACAAAAGCCACTATTATTTCCTGAGACCAGGGTAGGTCACTCCTGCACCTGTTCGGCCCTTCACTCTGCGGTCAATTTCCTCTCTTCGGCTTCTCTTCCCCAGGTATGTCTCTTGGGTTGGCTTCTCATTAGCTCCCCCCTCCTTCCTCCTTCCCTCCCTCCCTCCTTCCTTCATGTTTGGTGCTGGGATGAATCCAGAATCTTATGTATGCCAGCCTCAGACTCTGCCGTGAGTTAAGGGGCCTACATTTTAACCCGAAGATGCTCGTAGTCTGAGCACCGCCCTTTGAGAAACAATACTGGAGCTGTTAGGTCCTTGCAGTCACCAGACCCTTGAATGAAGCCAGTGGGAACTGAGATGGGTTCTAAGTGTGCTTCTTTTGAAGATAAAGGTTCAGAAAGAAGAAAAAAGAAAAAAAATCAAACCTCGCATTTATTATTGCATGTACTGGCACGACAAATTTTAGATATGCTGGTTAAGCAAGATGCATTATATTGTTTGTTGTGTTGAAGCAGGGTTTCTCTCTGTAGCCCAGGTTGGTCTAGAAACTAACTAAGCTCAGACCAGCCAATCCTCCTGCCTCAGACTCTTAACTGCTGGGGTTACAAGTGTGACCTACTATATCTGGCTGGTTTTATTTTGTTTATTTTTAATTTTGAGTACTATTTTATCTTATTATATTAGATATTAAATAATTTTAACTAAAGTATAAAATTTTTTATTTCAAATTTTTTTGTTATATACATTTTGTGTGTGTATATATGTGCGGGGGGGTGTGGCACACCATGCATCTAAAAGTTAGGGGACAATTTACAGGAGTCAGGTCTCTCCTTATACCATATAGGTCCTGGGATTGAACTGGTATTGTCAGGCTTGCTGGCAAGTGCCTTTGCCTACTGAACTGCCTATTTCCCGGCTTTGTCTTCTTTTGTCCTTTTGAGACAAGGTGTAACTCTGAAGCCCATGTTAGGCAACTGCTAGAAACTTTTAACTGCAAATATGGATTCAGGTTCTGGCCCATACTTTTCCCTCCATTTTCTATGTGCTGGTACTCAGATAGTTCCTGCCACGCTCAGTGCCTCCCTGGTCTAAATGTTTTCTAGATCTACAGAAGGCTCTAGGTCAGAGCACCTGCTATTTATATAGTTTGGCTCAAAAGTGGTTGGTGTTGCCTGATGTGAGAGGGGGTGGTTTCTGGGTACATTCCTTCCAAGGCTGTGGAGTTTTCCTACGGTGTTGGGACCTGTTGGACTGAGTCCACCCTTTGGTCTTGAGTGACTGAGTTACCTCACACCCTCCCACACCAGTTTCAGTTGGAGAGGACAGAAGAAGAAAGCTGGGACAAGCTTTGGAGGGACAAGGAAAGGAGGGAGGGTAGACAAAGGAATGTTTCAAGGAATCAGGACACTGGGCGAGAAGGAAGCAGGAAACAGAACCGCAGATGCTGCCTCTTGATTGTGCACAGGAAGGGAAGATGTCCTCAGAGAAGCATCCTGAGGGACGAGGGGAGCACCTGTGTAGTAGCACCTGCTCAGCATGCACAAGGCCTTGGGTTTAACCTCCAGCACCCAAAGCAAGGAAAGAAAAATGAATTTAAGCATACGATGGTATTCATAGGTTAATCTTCCGAGGAAGGTACCCTTAAAGCCCTCTCTGCATGGGGCTTTATCTAACAAATTGGGATTTTGACAGAGTTCGAGCTGTGCTTCTAGAATCCCCAGGAGTGATTTTCCAGGTGTTTCACTGCTGTGGCAATGAAGCCCAGCTCACCCTAACCTAGCCCAGTCTAACCTAACCATTTGATCTGCCGATGATAGTGCACCACAGTGTTCTTCCAAACCCAGCCTCTCCAGAGAGGCTCACAGCTTCCTGCAGAGCTGGCTCAGCTAGGGTCTGAGAGAGCAGAGCAGATGGAGGGCCAGGCTCTGGCCGGGATGGTTGAGACCCCCTAGGATGGAATTCCCCAGCAGGACAGGATCATGCTGGCCAACCTGGTTTTGTGACTGTTTCAAATGTGTTAGTCAGTGAAAAAGAGCCGAGCCGGGTGGGAAGATCAGGGAATGATGGGTGACTGAAATTCCAGTTAGAGGCCAGTCTGGGCTACACAGCTAATTCAAGCTGGTTTGAGCGACATGAGGGAACTTTGTCAAGGGCTGGAGATGTAGCTGGGGTAGCTTCCTGCGTAAGGTAAGGTCCTGGGTTTAATTCCCAGCCCCGCCGTTCCTCGGTCACTCTCTCTGAGGGCTTTTTGCCGGAGGAGCTTTTCTACTGAAGCAGACTGTGTGACTTCCTGCTGCGGGCTCTTTCCTGTACCGACCTCCTCATGGAGCCTCTCTCAGAGCCACTCTCAGTAACCATCCACACTGTGGGAAAAAGCTACTGGCTGTGGACAGGACATGCTGGGATGCTAGCAATTACTCACCCAAGCATGCCCTGCAGCCTCTCCGGGAGGGATGCAAAGAGCGGTGACTCACGTGTGGGGCTGCCAAGCTGCTCTGCTTTCTTTTAGGTCTAGACCCTGCAGGCCCTTTATTCAACGGGAGACCTCCTGAGGAGAGATTAGATCCCAGCGACGCACAGTTCGTGGACGTCATCCACTCCGACACTGACGGTAATACTTCTGTCTTTGTGAGTTGCCACCGTCGCCCCACCTCCCCACCCCAGTCCCACCACTGCTGTGGATCTGGTTTGTGCTAATTAGCTTTCCGGGTGGCCCGGCTCTTTCTCTCATTTCCCTGGGCTGAGAGTCCTGCATCTTCCAACTCAGAGCACGCCCCGGCCCATTCCTGGCTTTTTGTGGCTCTCCCAGATCATTTCTATCTCTCAACATGCTGAGTTCCTATCTGTCATGTGGTACGTGTGGGTGGCTTGGGGTGATGTTCATGGTTGGGTGTCAAGACGATGGCTGAGAAGATCCAGAGGATAGATACCCGCTGTATCTAAATGTCTCAGGGATGAGCCAACTGGGAACTTGGGAAGGACGGATGCAGCAACAGAGTGCTCTGTTAATTGTGCACTTGTGTGTGTGTGTGTGTGTGTGTGTGAGTGTGTGTGTGTGTGTGTGTGTGAGCGTGTGTGTGTGAGCGTGTGTGAGTGTGTGTGTGAGTGTGTGTGTGTGAGTTTGTGTGTGAGTGTGTGTGAGTGTGTGTATGAGTGTGTGTGTGAGTGTGTGTGAGTGTGTGTGAGCGTGTGTGTGTGAGTGTGTGTGAGTGTGTGTGTGAGTGTGTGAGAGTGTGTGTGAGCGTGTGTGAGCGTGTGTGTGTGTGAGTTTGTGTGTGAGTGTGTGTGTGAGTGTGTGTGTGTGTGTGTGTGTGTGTGTGTGTGTGTGATTTATGGTACAACTAGCTAACAAATCAAGGACCCAGGGCTGAGGATGTGGCTCAGTGGTAGTGCTTATGTGGCATGCCCCAGCACCAGGAAACAAAGAACAAGTCAGCCTGAGGTCTGTGAGGTGGCTCAGCCAGGAAGGGTTCTCGCTGCCAACCTGAGTTTGGTCACTGGAGTCCATCGGATGCAGGGAGAGATCTGATTCTCACAGTTGATCCCCGACCACCAAATTCATGCTAGTACATGTGTGCCAACACACACAGAAACACTACGAATTTTTGGCTTTTTAAAAAAATTGTCCCTGACTCTGTATCATGGGCATGCCTGTATGACAAGTAGTGACTGTTTGTCTGGGGGAAATGGCCTTTTGTGGACAGCTGCATCTTTACCATGACACTTGAGAAACAGTTCCTTGCTTAAGTGCTGTTTTAAGATGGACAGAATAGAACAATTTGTTTTTCATTCTCGAGAAGTGAATTTTGAAGGAAAGAGTACAAACGTCAGTGAGGCAGATCCCAGGTTTTGGTTCTTTTGGGTATTGCTGAGGCAAACCTGACGTCTAAGCCACTTCCGCACAGCTGTGTGCAGACCTATGGAAATGGAAGAGCGTGCAAGACACACACCCAACTGACACAGATCCTCAGAATAGGAAAACTATTGTGATGATTACTACAATATACTGCACATAACATATACATATATATGTAAACATTTACTTTTACTTTTTCTGAGATGCTTTGCTGTGTATTCCCAGGCTGGCCTGGCAGGGTGCAGCCGAGGCTGATTATAAGCTGTCAACATTTCT